>NC_135545.1:24284772-24905814 GCF_045843805.1 Urocitellus parryii | reverse complement strand
AGAGAGTGAAGAGGTAACTATGATGGGAAGAGTGAATAACAGTTGTACATGACAGCAATCATCTCTTGACAGCATGTATTATGGCAAGAGCTTCTCCTCATGCTACCACTATAGGCCTGACCTCTTCTAACAAGGTAAGCATTCCAGTATGGCTGGACAGTACTGTATTATTATTGGGAAGTCACTTGGAAGGAAGATGAAATAAGAAATTAGCTTTGAAGGAGTTTGAATGTATATTAAACCAGTCTGTCAAGTACTTTTCAATCTCTTCCCCCACCATCCATACATACCCTTTATTGAATAAAGTCTCATTTAGATGACAAAGATCTAAGTTGAGGAGATGTTCAAGAGCTTTCTAGCGTTCCAAGAAACACTATCTGAAACCATGCTCTAAGTATGGGAAATCACCAGATCTCTTTTTAAGAAAGATGGTCAGCAGCTCTCCAGAGAAAGAATGAAGAGCCAATGGAAGCTATGATGATGAGAATAAGGAAGAGGGGCAGATGAATGGTCAGGGTAGGGACAGTGTGATGTCATGACTTTTTTTTTTTTTTAACTGACTTCTTATCTGTAGGGTGAGGGAAGTCAGAAAACCAACTTTGTCTCCTGCTTTCTAATCAGTTTAGATTAAGAAGTTCTAGACAACATTAGGAAAGAGAACTGCTGCTCCCTTGCTCAGAGCCAGGACCATCATGCTAAATTTGTAGAGGGAAAGTACATGACAAATATACTTTGTCCAAGGAAGTGTGATGATTGAACATCTTGAATAAAATACAATCCTATTTTCCCATTAACCAAAAATAAGTTCCCAAATAAGGACTCAAGATGAAGGATTCTAACATCCTAATGTTGGAAAGAGCAGCAAGGACATGTTCAGTAGAACTACAATGATTCTGTCATCTAATTTTCATAAAAAAAAACAAAAAAATTACCAATGGATTTTTTAAATAGATAACAATAACAAACAAATAGAAAATCATACTTCTCAAGAAAATACCTATTCAGTAAGAGGTAAGAGGGCTAGAGATATAATTCGGTGATAAGGTAACTGCCTAGCATGTACTAGGCCTTGGTTTAATCCCCACCACTCAGGAAAAAAAAGGAGGTGGGTGGGAGGGGGATGTACAAAGTAGAGCAGAAAGTATAAAATTAAAATCATCTGATTCACTGAAAATTACGATTATCTTTACATCTACCTAATATTCAAAGAACGACTATGCTGAGTTAAGAATAGCTTGGTTAGGGCTGGGGATGTGGCTCAAACGGTAGCACGCTCGCCTGGCATGCATGCGGCCCGGGTTCGATCCTCAGCACCACATACAAAGATGTTGTGTCTGCCAAAAACTAAAAAATACATATTAAAATTCTCTCTCTCTCTCTCTCTCCTTTTAAAAAAAGAATAGCTTGGTTAAATAGATGTTAACATTTTAGTGATCACCACTGTACTACTTCTTCAGTAACTACATGAAATTAAGCAAAGATGTTCTATGCCACTTACAGTGAACATCACCAAAAATCTGATATCAAATAATAAGTAATTAATGGTATCAATTGTATATAAGAATTCAACATCTAGGAAGTTTCAATACAAATAAAAACATGAAGAAGAAAGCACTGCACTGCCAACAAAAATTTAAAAAAGATAAAATAAAAACCCACAGGAAATTCTAATAAATGATCTAGGTTTAAAATGAAATAAATATTTTATGTGTACATTTTTCATTGCAATTCTTTTTCTACTTTAATTATGTCTATATTCAAACAGAACAAAGTAAAAAAACCTTATTAATTAACAAGTTTTAAAAATGAATTTAAACATTTCAATATGATTTCTTACCTATTAACTGCCTTTGTATTAGACTAATATAACCTGTATAATATTCATTTAACAACACACTATTATCAAGGAGATATAAGAGAGAAATCGGAAAAAAACAATAGGCAGAAGTTGAAGAGAAGTATTACAGCTTTATTTTGAAGTAGGGACGAGCTATTTACTAACAAGCAGATTAAAGAAGTTCTTTCCTAAGACATTTCCATGACCCCTTAAGAACATTAAGGAAGAGTATAAACTAAAAAAAGCATAAACTTTGTGAATCTGTACTATGAAACACAAAGAAGGTTGCTAAGAATTATGAAGTAGTTCTTCAGAAGTCACAAATTGCACTGGTAATTCAAACAATAAATATTAAAAGATAAAAAAGATTTTTTAAGAAGAAATCTTCTAAAAGAAAACTGTTGAGCAAACTACTATGAAAGCAATAGTCTATTATTTTGGCATCATACTTTCTATTATATGATTCAAAGCTGTTTAACACATTCAAAAATGTTTATTCATCAAGAGTTTTATGATCCTTGGAGTAGCTTTATTGTTTCTCCATATATAGTAAAAAGACAAATATCATTTTACTTATTCATTCAATTAATTTATACATATTCATAAGATTCTGGATCATATATGTGTCAGGATACTAAGGTTTATAGGGGAAAGGCAGGCTAAGGTTTTGAGTAAAAATAGTAGAAGGTAGAGAGTTAGAATATTTTAAAATATAAATGACAAGAAATTTCAGTTCCCCTGTAGGGCTAAAAGAACAGGGGACATCTGCCTTGCAACCTTGAAAATGTTAGCATTTCAAATAATGAATTATAATTTGAAATCTGGACGGGCATAAAACTATAAACATGTACATAGATGCAATCATATTTAGTACTCATAGTTGTAAAACAAGAAAATGTACACATCTTAAATTTTGGAAGCGAAGTTCATGAAAAGGTCTAGGTAAAGAAAGGATATATCACTAACAACTTTATTTACAAACTGAACCAAGTGTGTCCTTTCACAAAATAGAAAATTTTATTATAAATCTAAATCCTTTTGACAATAATATTCTCATTTTTCTTCCTCAATTAAAATAATTTCAGATTTTTTAAAAAGGACCACATTCAATCACTCTAAAACAGTTATCATTAACATTCTGGTACATTCCTCTAAGACATTTTTAGAAATATAAAATTTACCACACATACAATCATAACATATATGCTGTTTTTATCAGACAATAATCCTTTTGTCCTTTACATCACCACTATCCATGTTCTCATTCCAATGTAACCACGTTTTTGTTGATGTCTATATAATTATAATCAAACACATGTGCATAAATGAGGGGACTGTGTTGTTGCCAGTTTTCTAAAAATGGGATCATGATATAGGGCCGATCCTTGTATTTTGTAACTCTTGTTTAACAACAAGTGAGAATCACTTTAAGGCAATGGTTCTTCCTAACAGCCACTTTACATTCCATGGTGCAGAGATAGAACAATAAATAGTACCCATCAGTAGGAATATAATTTGTTTCCTGTTCTTGCTACTATAAACAATATTGCTTATATATAATGATATTCTGGAGTCAACTAGTACCAACTGGAGAGAGCACAATTATTAAGTTTCCAAGAATTTGGGGATCTGGCTGTCAATACAACCATTATTGAACATTAAATTTTATAAACTTCCAATTTAAAAATCATCAAAAACAAAAGTAATGAAGACTCACTACTTCCTAGTTATTTCACTATGTTTTACTTTTACCTATACTTAAATTTATTTTCACCTAGATGTCTATACATTGAAAAGACCATATGTAAGCACATTACAACACATCTTTTCCCAATTTTGTATATTCAATGATGTAATATAAAATTGAGCATCTGTGACGAAAAAACACATATTCAAAAAACCCTAAAATATTTATTATCTGTATAGGGAAATTTGTCTACCTCTAGTCTAAATATCCAAAAGCAGTATTAAATTAAGTAAGTGTAATTTTTACAAAATAATAGCAAATGAATATTTCAAATGGCAAAAAAGTGCATATTCTGTTCCTTTAAAAACTTATCTAGGGGTTGGGGGAAGTCCATGTAACTCAGTGGTAAATAAAACATGAACTTAGCATGAACACGGGCCTGAGTTCAATATCCAGCACCAAAAGAACAGGTTCTACTTAACTTCTTTTTTCATACTATCAGTGAGTCTGAGAATCCTTACAAATTGGACATCACAATTTGCTCTTCTGTGAATTGTGTACATCCTTTTGTCATTTGCTATTGTTGATTGTTGTCTTTTTGATATCAATTTCTAAGAATTCTTTGTATAGTGTTTGTTTAGTGTTTATTTAGTATTCGATTTGAAACATTTTCCTTGAGGTTTCCAAGGAAACCAATATTAACAGTCAAAAATCAAGTATTTTCTCATTTAGTTCTAATTTTCCTTTTTCAAATGTTTTTTGAAAATCCTGGGGTATATATACAGTCATCTCAGTTTTCTGTGGTTTCTTGTTTTTAATGTAAAAGATAAAATTTTACACTTACGTATTTAGTTTATTGGAAATTTGTTTTCTAAACTGATTTTAAAACAAGTAATGTATTCCATAATTTTTAAGAAATTTGTAATGGTCCATTTTTTAGGTTATAAAACTTTTCCAGGTTATAAAATATTGAATATTTTATGCTAAGTCATAAGGAAAGAACATCCCAAGTTACAGGATTCAAAAAAGACCATTTCCTCTTGAAATAATAAAACTTAATTCCCAAAAGCCACATAAAAAACTCAGGTAACTAATAATGTAGCATTTAGCCAACTTATGTTTTCTCACAGATAGAACAAATTTAGGCAGATGATATTTACGAATAGCTTTAACAATAACAGTCAGAGCTTTTACATAATTGCATTAATGTCTGCAAAAATTCTCATGTATTGATTTTAAAAAGCACTTTATATATTACTCAATATTGGACACTGTCATTTGAAATCAAAATACCAACAATATGTTTTCACATTTGTTTGGGTCTTGGGTTCTAGCAGAAAAATATACAAACTTTTTGAATGTAGAAGGATATGAAGTCAAAGAAAAAAAAAAACCAGAATCTCCTATATGTGTTTTATTAATGATTATCTAGCTTTGAGAACAGAGTAAGTTGAAATTCACCAATTCTAATGATTTCAACTTTAGACTCTTCTCCATTACCTAATGGGAGTATGCCTACTGCACAGGATTAAATAGTCCCATAATTTCATGGAATTATATATTCCGTGTACTCACATATGAATAAAGAACGGTAAAGAGGAAAGGAAGGGTATAGACAAAGTAGGTATGGGTATAGACAAGAGTAGGCATGAAAAGCAAAAGAAACAAAGCTTGACATATAAACATAAAAATATAGTATATATACAAACCATATCTTAGCGTATCAATAAATTATTAAAATGCTAATTTTTGAGCCTCGAAGATAGCAAGGGTTCGCAAAGAACAATAATTGTTTATCCGATATATCTAAATATTATGTATTTTCAAGCAACTTTGAAATTTAAATTATTTCACTAACTTCAGAGGAGCAGTTCATTTTAAAATTCTCCTTTGTTCTTCCACTGATATAAACTAGAAGAACATTGCAAGAGAAGGAACAAATTACTACATCCTCAAATTTGTATCCCTAATGCTGGCACATATTAAGTTCAGAAGGAATATTTATTAAATTGAGAGAGTTACATGATTATGGGGAGGTCTTCTTGAAATCCCACAATCATCTGTATTCTAAAAACTTTTAGTAAATACCTTAATGACAGCTCTTCTCACAATTCATTTGATTTTCACTATTATCTTAGTGTGTTATCTGCATGCTGCATTGGAAGCTGATCAATAACATGTGTATTCAGTAACACAGTAGGGGACCTTAAACCTTTGGTAGGAAAGAGGGAAAAGGAGAGACGCTAACAAAAATACACTTCAAGAACTTGATATCCTGTTTATAAATTTATTCTCAGAAGTTACGTCCTGTCCTACTTCTCCACTGACATCTCTGATTTAATGATGAAGTATATCTCCTCAGCAAGATTTCTACAATTAGACAAATTAGAAAACTCATCTTATTCACTTTACAATGAAAGCATGTTAACTTTTAGAGTTAAATAATTTCAATATACTACAGATGACTTGAGAAAAAAAGCTTAAACTCATTTTCTTTTCTATTTAATTCCACCATGCACAGAAATTTAAAACAATAAAGAGCACATCTTCAATAGGGGAATAATAAATTATTATACTTCTCTCTTCAATGAAGTACCATAAAATGGCTAAAGGAATGCAATAGATGTATATGTAATATCATGAAAGATCAAAAAACTGTGAAAATGTATAATATTATAGAGTAAGATATGTACAGCTTGGCCCCATGTGTTGCAAAACTAAGCAATAATAACTCTGTATAATGTTTGCAAATGTACAGATAACTAAGTACATTCAACAGCCCAGAAGGATACACGAAAAATTGTTAAAAATGATTATCACTAAAATCTATTTAAGGATATTAAATCCACTAGAGTTAATTTGAGCCTTCAAGATTTCAATTGCATGTTGTCTATAGAAGAGAATAAGCTGGGTAAGAAACATTTTAAACATAAAGTATGAACTGGCAAATATAAATAACACAATTTTATAAAAAGGAAGTAAAATTTGCCAATTCAGCTTATCCAAATAAGATGTGAAAAGGCCATTCCACCATTCCCATGATGTTTCACATATTGACCTTATGAATACCAATCACTCAATTAGCTATTTCATTTTTTTCTCTTATTTATAGTCCAGTAGAGTACCTCCCCATAATGTATTATGATTTTGCGCAATTTCTGTAGAAAAAGTTATTTAAGAAGAGTGGGATTTTTACTCCATATATTTATATTTAAATAGTATATAATAAGATATTTATCAATACTTGAGTAATTTTTTAAAATGGGAAATCTCATGCCTATCCACTATATATTATACAAGATATTTTATATACATGATCCCATTTCAAAATTCTTACCAAGCTCTGAGATTGTTATTAGCTTGAGGCACACAGAAGTTAATAAATGGCAGTCTAAATTTGAACACAGGGCTGTCTAAAGAGAACTGTTGGAGTGTTCCTTTCCTTATACTATAAAGCATCACAAAAAAAATGCTTTACTGAGAAGAGTTAAGAGTCCTTAATTCATGCTTTCATTTTCTGCCTTAAACAGTAGACTGCTTCAAAATATGTATATGTGTATATACTCACATACCTTCTTCTACTTACTTAATGACTCTATTATTAGAGTTAATTTGAGCCTTCAAGATTTTAATTGCATGTTCTCTATGGAAGACAATAAGCTGGGTAAGAAACATTTTAAACATAAAGTATGAACTGACAAATATGAATAACAGAATTTTATAAAAAGGAAGTAAAATTTGCCAATTCAACTTATCCAAATAAGATGTGAAAAGGCCATTCCACCATTCCCATTTTATTTTTAATAAAAAGGTATTAAGTTCTTACAGTGACCTTTAGAGAAGGAGCATGGCCCATAAAATCTATTTAAGGATATTAAATCCAGTTGATGTTTCACGTGTTGACCTTATGAATACCAATCACTCAATTAGCTATTTCATTTTCTTCTCTTATTTATAGTCCAGTCGAGTACCTCCCCATAATGTATTATGATTTTGCATGATTTCTGTGAGGTCAAAGTCACGTTCCAACAACTTTAATCTTCCAAAAGTTTTTAGAACTCCTTTTGAGGAAAAAAATGCATTCAGAAGTATAAAAAGTTATTTAATGTTCTCAATCATGATTGTTTTATTCATTGTATTAACCCTGGTGCCAAAAGGGGCTGGCACACAGTGAGTGCTTAACAAATATTTATTGAACAAATAAAATTACCATCTTCTAATGTCTGAACATTGCCAAAAGTTTCTAAGAATCAGCTGCAATGAATAAGCTGATTAGTCAAGGCAGATGAAGTAAGACTCTCATTAATAAGTAAACTGTGACAATAAATTCAACTTATTCTCTTCTATTCATCTATCCTATTCTGTTTTTCTATTGCTTATAAAAAGGGATATGAGTGAAATCACAAAAGGAGATGATTAAAAAATGATTTGAACAATGGCACCATCACTAGAATATACACATGTAGCCTTATAAGTGGATTGCTTTATAAAGAATAATGAAATCTGCACATATAAGATTTTGCAAGAGAAACTAAAGGTCATTATTTCATACTTATAGGTGAATAATTTAAATTCCAAACTTCTAAGACTTAAATGATAGTCTTAGTTCACTATTAACTGAATTACATGGAAAGGAAAAGAACTTTACTATAAAGCATCCTCAATCTTTATAAGAACTATTTAATTTTATTATGTCTTCTGTTATCGTAGTGATAAAACTGTGATGAAGGCATTTTGCTGTGTCCTATTTTATTCCACAGAAATAACACTTTCAAGTCATTTGGCACTTCAAAAAAATGGACTTGAACCATTTCCATTTATCATTTATACTTTGATGATGCCTATTCTATATTCTTGTCTTGGCAAAATTCAACAGTGCATTAAATATGAATGGTATTACTACTAATTAAAAATTGTCCTGATATATTGTAGAGTAGATATGATAAGAGGAAGCCTTGAATACTAATATTTAGAAAAAACACTATAAGCTATGAATTAGCAAAATAGTTTAGGTTCACTTGTACTGTATAATAAACTGGCCATAAATTAAAATGTTCATAAACAAAATAAAAGTAGAAATACTTCTGAAAGACAGTATAAAGTTTGTAGGTTTATCAATCAAGTTTCTGTTGCTGTATTAAAAGCCTGACATAATCAATCAGTTTAAAAGAAGGAAAGGTTTATTTTGGCTTTCAATCAAGGTACAATTGACCCTGTTGCTTTGGGCCTGTGCTGGCACAGGACATAATGGAGGGGGCATATAACTAAGGAGGCCTGTTCACCTCCTGATGGGCAGGAAGCAAAGACTGAGGAAGATATCAGTGTCCTAACATCCTCTTCAAGGGCAGTTTCCTAATGACCCAAATTCCTTCCACTAGGTTCAACCTACCAAAGGTTATATCTCCCAACAGCATCACAGGCTGGTGACCAAGCCTTTAATACATGGGCCTTTGAGGGAAATTCCAGATCCAAACTATAGGTAACTAATAGCTAGTTAATTTTCCTCACCTCGAAATACAGTGAAGTAGAACACAGACCAAACAAAGCAGGGAAGAGATGGCATTCATCTTTCCTAGACTCTACTTCACTTTAACCTTTAGTCTTTAACAATTTGTTCCAATGCTGTGCTGAAGGTCTATTATAAGGAACTGCCTTTTTCAAAAACCCACTTACCACACAATCATTAGCTATTTCAAGATTTCTTCTACAGAACCCAAGTCACGTATTTTACAAGCCAATTTTCACTTTTAGGTGAATAAGATTATTCTAAGTTTCAATCAAGTAAATTTCAATCACAAATTCCTTGAGGAAGATTGTCTTAATACCTAACAGGCTATGGAAAGAACATTTTGAGTTTTGAAAAGAAAAAAAAAAAAAAACTGGGCTACAATCACAGCCAAATCATTTAGTAACTTTCAGGACCTTGGCTCTACCTGAGCGAGGACTTCTCAACTGAAAAGTGGGGAGAAATTATATAACCTCATGGGGTAGGTGTGAAAGTTAAAATATTTTAAGTAAAACATTTATTTAAAACAGCATGCATATCAAATACTAACTGTCCTTCCTTCCCCACCTTATACTCTGTCATCTCTTACACTCAGGACAAGACGGGGCACAAAATTGGAAATCAAGAACTCTTTGATTAATTAGCTTTGTCAAGTTAACATCAGATTCTTTCTGTTCAGTGCAAGGATGGATGGCCCACATAATGATTCTTAAATCAGCAAATCAAATAACTGGTAATTTTTAAGAAAGAGAAAAAGATAATTAAGTGGAATAAATGTGATATTAAAGCAGCCTGGGTTAGTATAGGAGCTATAAGCACTTTGTCTAACAAAACTCACAGAAGCATGAAAGAGGGAGGAAAGTTCCACTAAAATATGACCCTGTACTACACAGGGATGATACTAACAGATCTTCAAGCAAAATTTATAACCAAAATGATTTCTGAAGAATGATTATTCAGAGCTAACCTTAATTTCACTAACAAGTTACTAACATCCTCTAAATCTAGCTACAGCCAACAGTCAACAGAAAAGGAAGACACAAAGCAAAGTCAAGATTTTGGCAAGTGAAAACAAGTCTCTCATTAAGAAGTGCAGAATGACTGAAACATCACATGGTACTGAGAATATGCAAAATTTTTATGTTTTAATGTCTCAATTAAAAATTTTAAATTATTAAATAAATAAGTTTAAAGAGATAGAAATGTAACTAGTCTGCTGTGACCATTACACATTGTATAATGTAGATATTAAAATGTAAATTAATTCACTTTTTATACATACATTTAAAATTAGAGAACTAGAATACTAAAATAGACATTCTTTAAGTTCTAATTCATCACACAATACACTATTCAGAGGATCTAGTTTGGCTTAAATGTTTCATGTCTCTTCTGTGTGTAGCTTAACTCTGCCATATTTTTATAGACTATTAGTTTTTTATGCAATATAAAACTGCAAGAATGTGATTCCGGGTGAACACTGAATCTATTAAAATTCTGCTTTAATTTGCATTGTAATTTAGTTATAGGGATTCTATCATAGCAAAAAATTAAAAAGAAAAATAGAGTCATGAATGAATATTTAAGGTATTCAGCTTATACTATTGCAAATGACACTAAACTATTTCTATAACATGAAACTATAATGAAAATCACTCTTGAACTTGTTAAGTGTTTTGTAGCTGATCTGAAGGCTACTTGCTGCTGCTTTTACTTTTCAAAGAAAATTACCATCTACCCTAATTTTTATGTTCATTTTATAAGACTGGTGAATCTCTTACAGAAAAACGTCTTCCCAAACCAGTATTGACTGGCATCATTTTGTTTTAAATAAGTTACATGAGACATAAAAGAAGTTAAAAGGAATCCTACCCACCTCTACTACCAAGAGGCCCCCAAAAGACTTTTTAAGCAATCAGCACTTCAGTTTCTCAAAGGAATACTTGTGGAAAAAGAAACTGGACTGTGGAAGTTGAGGATCACCTTAACTTCTACTGCTGAAAATGCCTCTCATTTTCACTCAATTGGCTAGGCAACTCCCTGAATTTGGAGGTAAGACATTACACTTCACAGACTTCCCATCTGAAAAGGGAACTGCATGGGGCTCTGAACATAGAAGGGATCACTAAATTTAATTACTGTAATCATGGGCTTGTGTGATGAAGACACAGGAAAGAGATGTGATGTACAGTCACATCACATTCAACTTATGTTATTCATGTACAGCCATGGTTTAAAACATAGACACCCTAAACTGGGTTCAGTTGGGTAAAAGGATGTGAGCCATGTAAATCTAAATCAGGCACTGGAGTAGACCAGCGAACCATCAGAAGCAGAGAATCATATTGGTGGACACTGACTGCAAGAAACATTCAAGTTGTATTTAGTAACTGTGGGGTTGTACCCAATAAGAAAAGGGATGCAGAGGCTGGGGATGTGACTCAAGCAGTAACACACTCGCCTGGCATGCTGTGTCCCGGGTTGGATCTTCAGCACCACATACAAACAAAGATGTTGTGTCCGCCGAAAACTGAAAAATAAATATTAAAAAAAAAAAAAGAAAAGGGATGCAAATAATGACATATTTATCCAAGATTAAGTTCAAGATTGGGGACATGAAACACTTTAGAGCCTAAGGTCTATAGTTAAATTACAAGACAGAGAAGAATAAATACAGTGCTATACATAGACTTTTACTCCACAAAGGGTAAGACAACCATCAGTAATAAAGTGTTTGCCTGGGAGCTTATTAGGATTTGCAGATTCTCAGGTCCTCTCCTAGAATCTGAATTTTAAGGTGATCCAGGACTCTACAAAGGTAATATTTCTTCTGATAAAAAATGAGAGACATGAGGAGAGGAAAGAAAAAAAGAATAAAAGGTGTTAAAGAAGTTGAAGATCAAAATCAAATTAACTGCTTAGTTTTATAAGGACAATGCAACTATACAATCCCAAGTAAGTCAGACCACAACCAACCAGAACAGCTTGCTTCAAAGATATTGCATTGTTGTACAGACAAATCCAAAGACAAATCACCTCATCAACTCAACTCTGCACAATCCCAACCAGTTCCCCATCTTGCAAAATCTCCCATATATCCACCTACCCTAGGCTATAAAACCCTAACCATACACTCTCCCCTGACTCTCCTGACAGTCAATAATTATTGTCCTAATATTTTAAAGCAGAAATGAATGTAACAAGCATCTGGTCTAAGACCCTTGTTTTATCAAAGAAATCCACAATTTGCTGAAGAATTCAGAGCTAGGTAAAAGCAGAACCAATACCAGAAACAAAATCTCCTGTCTTCCCGTTCACAGGTTTGATATATTTTTAAAATTTACATTCATTATTTTGGTCTATTTGTCCTGGACAAAGATATTACTTTTTTCTAGTATAACTCACCTAAGAAATCCACACTTATAGGCAATTATCAATACACAAGACTGAATACAAACACATAAACAGAATTTTAACTTTTTCAAATGGATGAATAATCTAATCTATGTGACTTCTTCGATTCTCCCTGCAGGGAAAGAAAAACCCAGTGCATGGTGACTATTTTTAAGCACAGGGAAAAAGTCAACAGAGGCATGCATTTTGGCCATGGAGATATGGTCCACAGTTTAAGAGAGAGGTCAAGAGTGCTTTCACCAAGTCCTAAAGTTATTATACACTTTAGTCATTATTTTGCTTAATATCTTATATTTGTTTCTTGAACCTTAATTCTGAAGCTTCTTCTCCAAATGGGAGAAATATTTTTTCACTATAAATATGTTCTCATTCAAAAAATTCAGGAAAATAAACTCACCAAATAAAAAATTAAAATAATTAGACAATAGAGCAGAAAATTTCATTCTGTACAAACTGCATCAATTCATATAGCATGATTCCTTAATTCATTGAACTTTTACCCTTATCTATCTTTGAGTCCCTTACACTAAGCCTTATAACAAGCACCATTAACACAAAACTGCAACAGATCTAGACCCTGACCTGAAGGATTTCATGGCCTACTAAAGGAGACAAATATACAGTTAGCCAATAGCAATGCAGTGATATCAGAGGTAAAAGAAGCATGTATGAAGTGCCATGGGAACTGGTAGAGCAATTAATTGAAACCTAAGATGCAGAGAAGGAAGTTGTCAAAAAATATGTGAAGACAAGAGATCACTGGAATAGAATAACTGAATTTACAGAGAAAGGCTACTTAATACAGACAGAATCTCATGATAAAGACACAGAACTCAGAAAGAATGATCTGGGAGCTACAGATAGATTAATGATGCTGCAGCAGAGAATCTAAGTAGGAAAGGAAGATGGAAAGAGATCCAGAAGTCTAACAATGGGAGATGTGGAATAGCAGATTTTGACTCAGTCTGGCTGGGCACAAATAACCAAGCAGCCACAAAGTCTTATAGGTTCAAACAGCAACTCTTTATTCCCAAACTCTCACCGGCACTCTACACACACTTCCCGGGAACACACTCCCTCCACCTGGCTCCACAGGCCAATTCTCTGGGAACCCGCAAGAACTCAACCAGAAATCCAAAGTAGCTGGCGGCCAAGGCAGCAGGATCCACCCTAATCCCAGAGCCACCCTATTCCCAGCAGAATCTGCCCTAATCCTGGAGCCGCCCTATTCCCAGAGCAGTGTCACCTTTAAACCATTCCCTCTGGCAAAATGCCAGTCATTCCGATTTAACTGTGGCTCTCAACAAGATTTTAGGGGTGCATTTTATCCTTTAGATAATGGAGAGCCAATGGGATGTCATATAATACAAACTTTAGAAAGATTAAGTCTGCACTAGTAAAGGATTCTCAGAAAGGTTTTAAGTCCTAGGCACAAGATTCCAATTTTGGTCAATATAATCATTTTTGGCACTGATTTAAGACAATAATTGCAGGGATGCCAAAGGAATAAATAGTCAAGAAACATTTTAAATATAGCATAAAAACGAAAGGCTTAAATTTAGTCTAGATTTAGGTACAAATGTCAATATCATACAGTAAAATAGTAGGAAAAGTCCACTGATAAATTCTAATCCTCAGTTTTTTATTCCTTCAAATTAAAATAATTAAGTTTACATCTGGATAGCACTTTTTTTAATCCTTTCGGTCACTGAGCAGATGATTATCATCAAAGCTACAAGTCTAGTGAGTACTGGAATTAAGTGGGTATAACAAATTAATTGGGCTTCATTGTGCATTTCCATGAAAACAAGATAACATAACCAAACAAGAGGATCTCTGAACTGATATAAACAACAGATAAAAACTCATATAAAAAGATTTTACAAAGCAAAGATAATTACCCTACAAATATATAATTTTTTTAAAAAAGATCTTTTTAAAAATGACTATATTGAAAATATTTAGCATGGAAACTCCCTTGTTATCAGCAGACCACTCAAAAACTGTTTAACACAAGTGAAAGTTAAATTAACATACATATATAAGCAGTATTTTTAAAGGTTTTTAATTTAATTTCAATTTTCTTTCATTTGAATGGAAAAAATTCCCATCAAAGCAGGAAAAACATAATAGAAAATGATTAATGGTCTCTAACAGTACTTGCAACAATATCAAATACAATTATGTTTGGACAAGATTTTTAAATAACATTTTAAAAAAATGATACATTTTTAAATGTTATTTGAAAACATGAAAGTTTGCTGAGTTCAGAAAAAGGCCAGCCAGTGGAGCAAGGCTCTATTTCCTACATGTGGCAAAGGTTTCTCACTACATATTTCCACATGAGGCCACTTAATCAAATCCTTAGCACCAAACTAGTCCGAGTCTAACAGTGGTAGGTTTGGGAATCATTTGGCCATAGAATGCTCTGCTGTTCAACATTTTTGCTCAAGAAAGAAGGAAATAATAAGGTCACCTACATTAAGATAGCAAGATCTATTAGACAGCAAAGATCTGATTAACTATTGGGAGAAAATGAAAATGTAATAAGAATACACGAGAAAGGCAAACACACAGAGACTAGTAGAGACAGAATATTACTTGAAATATGTCAAAATTTTCATCTTCAAAATACATCAGTAAATACTTAACAGTGCAACACTTACACTGGGTATGGTGATACATGCCTATAACTCCATTTACTCAGGAACCTGGGGCATTGAGTTACAAACTCAAGAGCAACCTTGGGCAACTTTCAAGACCCTATTTCAAAATATAAACAAACAGGACTGAGGTAGAGCACTTGCCAGGCCCAGGGCTCAATCCCATTACCTCAAAACAAATAAACAAAACAAAAAAAAAATTTAAATCAAAGGTCACAGTAAACTTAGAGGCTTAGTTTCTTGCCCTTCATTTTCGAAGAGTCAGAACTACACAAATGTCATTTATTTGCACAGATGAAAATTCATAAAGGGAACATATAGAAGACAGAGAAAAAATTTTAAAAGATGAAATAAGGTCATCCTAATCAGATGACATTAAAATTTTGGATGTAAATTTTATATATACATATAAATAAAAAAGTTGCCCTGTAAGCTCAAAACTCTGTAGAAAAAACAAGTCTCCCAAATGAGGCCATGAGAAGCCAACTTTCTTGACATATTAATGATTAAATAATGTGTACCAATCATCAGTTATTTACAACAAACTTAAAGGTTCATGTTAACCAGGCGCTGGAGTTGTGGCTCAGCAGTGAATATATAAATAAAGCACGTGATAGGAATATGTTTTCAAAACATACCAGGAAGCTAAAATATACATGATAAAGGACTTTCAAAATCTCAACTGTTCAATCCCAGAATCTTTGCCTGTCTTTCCCAGTTCCCATTCACATCTTTACCAATAAGAATTGATCTATAATCCAAATAATAGTATGAATGTTCATCTCCATGATTAGGGCCTAAATACTTGGAAACTTCAGTTATGAGTCATTAAAACTTGGATCTCTTTTCTTTCTTTTCCCCCTCACTTCCTCCCTCTTCTTTCTTTCCTTCCTTCTTTTTTATTTTTACTTTTGTGTTTGTGAGGGGGAAATTGGAGGGGTGTGCTGCGAATTGACTCCACAGCCTCATGCTTCTTTGGTAACTTCTTTGTCACATCTCCAGGCCAAACAACTCACTTTAAAAATGGCCAGAAAGGAGAGCCATATAAATGGCATAAGGTTCCTGACAACAAAGTGAAACACTTTTAAAACTTTTTAAATTTTATATATAAAAATCCTAAAGAAAATACTTGCAAATTGAATTAAATGGCACATTATAAAGATAATACAACATGATCAAGTTGACTTCATTCCAGGAATGTGAAGATGGTTGGTTCCACATACACAAATAATAAATGCAATATAGCACATAATAGAACCATGGATAAAAGTCATGTGATCATCTCAATAAACAAATACAAACCCTTTGATAAAATTCAACATCTCTTCATAATAAAAGCTCTGAATAAATTAGGCCTTGAAGGATCATGCCTCAACATAATAAAAGTATATATTACAAACCCATAGCCCATACCATATTGAATGAGGAAAAACCAAAAACATTTCCTCTAAGATCAGGAATAAAACAAAACAAGGGTATACATTCTCACTATTCTCATAATGTAGTAATAGAAATTTTAGCCAGAACAATTAGGCAAGAGAAAGAAGTACAGGCATATAAATGGAAAAGGAGAAAGTTGGTCTGGGGATGTGGCTCAATGGTACAGTGCTTGCCTGGCATGCATGAGGTCAAATCACCTGCACGGCAAAAACAACAACAACAACAGGAGGAGGAGGAAGTAAAATTATCTGTTTGCATATATTATTCTACACATGGAGAAACCTAAAAAATTTAATCAGAAGACTCTTTGACTCTGTAAAGTGGCAGGATACAAAATCAGCATATGAAAATCAGTAGCTTTTCTATATACTAATAATGACACCCTGCAAAGAAATAAACACTCTAATTTACAATAGCCACTTAAAAAATAAAATATCTAGAAATAAAACTAAGAGTATAAAAAAATCTCTAAAATGAAAATTATAAAATGTTGGAGAAATTGAAAAAGATACTAAAAAGATGGAAAGATTGCCCATGTTCATGGATTGACAGAATTAATATCACTAAAATAGCCATGCTACCCAAAAAAATCCTCAGATTCAATGCATTCTCCATCAAAATAACAATGACCTCCCTCACAGAACTAGAAAAAAAATTCCTAAAATTCACATGGAAACAAAAGACCCCCAAAAGCCAAAACAATAATGAGTAAAAAGAGTAAAGCTGAAGATGTCACAATATGAGATTTCAAGATATACTACAAAGCAACTGTGACCAAAACAACATGATGTTGACATAAAAGAGATACACAGACCAAAAGAATACAATAGAGGTACTAGAAATAAATCCCTGTATTTTATCTTCAGGCAACTGCTTCTCCATGAAGAATGGGATGGCACTAAGTTAAAAAGCTTCTGTATAAAAAAGGAAACAATTAAGTGTATGAAAAGAGAGCCAATAGAAGGGGATAAAATTTTTGCCAGCTACTGTTCCAAGAGAGGATCAATAATCAGAATATATAAAACATTCAAAAAACACCAAAAAAAGTCCAAAGAACTCAATTCATAAATGGGCAAATAAAAAAGAAAGAAATAGGCAATTCTTCAGAGAAGATATATAAATAGCCAACAAAAAAATACATGACAAAATGTCCAACATCTTTAGTAATCTGGGAAATGCAAACTGAAACTACATTAAGATTTCATCTCACTCCATGTTGAATCATCAGTACAAATAATAATAAATGCTGGTAAGTATGCAAGAAAAAAGAAATTCTTATATACTCTTGGTGGGACTGTAAGTTACTTCAACCACTATGTAAATCAGTATGGACGTTTATCAACTAGGTTTGAAACCACTATATGACCCACCTCTATCACTCCTCAGTACTTATCTAGAGGAACTAACATTAGCATTTTATAGAAATACATGCATACCCATGTAGCAGCAGAATTCACAGAAGCCAAATATGAAATCAATTTCATTCACCATTACTTATCTTTACCCTCACCTAACCTCTCTCTCTAATCTTCTTCCTCAACTTGAATGGCATCCCTTCTATTTTTTAAGTGACTGTCAAACATTATTCTTTTTTTTCAAAAATGTTTTTTAGTTGTCGCTGGACCATCTATAGATGAAATCAGCCAGTCTCAGAAAGTCAAGGGTTGTATGTTTTCTTTCATATGTCAAAGCTAGAGGGGAAAAAAAGTGAGAGAAAAAGGTCTCTCATAAAAATAGAAGAAACAGGGCTAGGCTTGTAGCTCAGTAGTAGAGTGCTTGCCTAGCATGTGTGAGAGACTGGGTTAGTTTCTCAGCACCACATATAAATAAATAAAGGTCCTGCGACAACTAAAAAACATTTTGAAAAAAAAACAAGAATAATGCTTGACAGTCACTTAAAAAAAAATAGAAGGGATGCCATTCAAGTAGAGGAAGGAGACTAGAAAGGGGAGGTGAGGGTAAAGGAAGTAATGTGGGCAAAGACCAAATTATGTTGTGTACAGGTACAAATATATCACAAGGAATCCTATTTTTTTGTATAATTAAAGTACACCAATAAATTTTTTTTAAAAAAAGTATGGACAAGGATTACTACAATTATAGAAAATAGTTAACTAAGATTTTACAGAAAACCTTCCTATGTTAAATGGGCTGCATTCTAAAAGTTATGTTATAAATGGGAAATAGGGTCATGTGCATAACCAATGTCACATTTTCTGAATCACTATCAATATCTGCATCTTCATTATGTCCTTCATTATCAAGAATGGACAGAGTATCGCCATATGCCAGCACTGTGCACTGCGTTACATGTTCAACATAAACATATTTAAGAAATGGTTTCTGTCATAAGTCTGTTCCCTGTCTTCTCACCACCTTCCAGTCCATTTTTTACATAGTAGCCAGATAATTTTCATAAATATTAATCAGATCATTCAACTCCACTTATAATAAAACCTAAATATCTTCAAGATTCCCAAGGCCCTGCTCTTTACAATCCCTGCTCTCTTACCCATTCTTTGCCCACAACAGTTGTTTAGCTTCAACATCCTATCCTAGAACACTCATCTCCTCTTCTCCCTTCATTCATTTCCTCCTTCAGCTGAAATGTCATTTGCAGAGAGACCTTCCTTAAAGATCCCAACCCAATCCTGCAAGAAACAGGAAGTTGATAAGTGGTGTTAATCAAGGAAATAACAGGGTCAGTTCTTCATTTTAGAAAGAAACAGGCAGCAACTTGTAGGTTGTGTTAACTATAGAGGTGGTCCAGTGGGAGGTAATGACTATAGGCAGGAAACAACTGAAGGAATCCAGGGCAAAAAGAAACTGCATGTAAACAAAAATACCAGTCTTTGATGGAGCAAGATGGTTGACTAGAGGTACTAGAGTACACTTCTCTCCACAACAAATGAACAAATGAACAACAAATGACCAAAACAAATGAACAACTACTATTCCCCTAGAGGATTTAAGGTGGAGTGCCAGAGTTCCATAGGGATATCCTGGAGACTTCAAGGAGCAGGGAGACTCGAACTGGCCTTACAAACAAAACTAAATACATTTCATCTCTCCAGGTGAGAGGGAACCAAAAGGGAATTTCACTGTGGGGAAAGATAAGCAGGAGGCCCCCAGCAATCCTTACTAATGTCAGGGAAATCCTGAAGTATTTGCTGTTGGAGAAGCCTACTGCCATCACAGTAGGCAGTCTGGGAAACTGCCAGGGAACACACACCACTACACTGCCCCAGGGGGAAAAAAAAAAAAAACAGACCATGTTGTCCCCTCCCCCACTTAGGTTCCTTCTGCACAACTTAATCTTTAAAGCAGGCCCATCCCAAGATCTGGTAAAGCAGCAGGGCAGCTATTCCAAACCACTCAGCTGTCAAAGCCCTCCTGGTCTTGCAAACCAACACAGTGGAGGCATCAACCCACTAGTAACCACAATGAGGATGCCAGGTAGTCCTGTCCACCCTAATATGAACACTAAAGGTTGCCTGGTGGCCTCTTCCACACTATGCAACTAGCCCTGGCCCCACAAAACAGCCTTGTGTCTACACTTGGTCACCTATGCTTGGTCCCAGAAAGCAGCCTGGCAATCTACCCTGAGTAACATCACCTGCCATTGCCTCAGAAGACAGTTAGCCACCCTCCTGCAGCCACAAAATAGAATGAAGTCCTGTCAACTGTAGTAACATGGATGGATCTGGAGGACATTATGTTAAGTAAAATAAGTGAGGCACAGAGAGATAGTGCATGTTCTTATGTAGAAGCTTAAAAAAGAGGAGTTCATAGAAACAGAAAAAAATAGTGGTCACTAGATGCTACAAAGAGTAGATGGTAGAAGACTAGATGGAGATAGGATAATAAGTTCCAAAATACAGTTAGATAGGAGAAATAAGTTCTAATGTTCTATAGCATAGTAGGGCAACTATAGTTCATAACAATTTACAAAGAAAGAGATAAGATGTACAACATTTTCAATTTACAATGAGTTTATGAGGATATAACACCATTGTAAATTGAGGAGAACCTATAGTGCAAAATTTCTATGAGATCTGAGAGGTCTAATAATCCTAGCTAATCTGAAATGAATGAGAAAACAGTGAACATTACCAAGAGCAAGTAGTAATCACTGCCATTTTTTATGAAGTTCTGGGCATGATCAAAGATGAAGAGAGAAAAGGCAGGAGTGGTTAGAAGCAGAGTCTCTTTCAGAGTTTGAATCCTAGCTCTACTACTCATGTTAAAGGAGCTACATTACTCCTCCATGTGTTGATTTTTTTTTCAAAAGCAGACAGCAGTATTACCTACAGCACAGAATTGTTGTGAGATTTAAGTGTAAAACACTTAAAATACTGTTTGTCATATATTAATAATATTTATTATTAGCTGCTTAAGTGGTTGTCACAGCTATTATCAACACAATAATCATTATTGCTATTATTAGTACCAGTAGCCCTACCAGCAAATACTTCATAGACATTATTTCATCTTCACAAAAGAACTATGTGTTTATTTACAGTGTATAATGAGGAAAATTAGGTGCAAAAGCACCTTTACACTTTTTTGTATATATCAGTACTGATACTTGAGCCCAGTGATCTAAAGTCTACCTACTAATCACCTTGTGACATTGTCTTTCAAAAAGGGCAGTAGGAACTCAGGCATGATAATAAGAATTTCTGATTTAATGAACATTAATTATGTTTCAAGTACTCTTCTGTCCTTTAGGGATACAGCAGTGAACAAAAATGATGACATCTCTGCTCTCTTACAGTTTATATTCTAGTGGACAGAAAATTTAAGAAAGAAAAAAATATGAAAACAGCAAGAAGTATACTGCAGAGGAACGTCTGGACATAGATTGGAAAGGAAAGATCCTTCTGAGAACCTAAAAGACAAAAAGAAGGAATAAGTTAGCCAAATAGCAGAAGAGAAAACTCACCAGAGAAAATAGCTACTACAATGAGCTAAAAGGAAAATGAGACTGTAAATTAAGGATGAGAATCAGCTGAAGTGGAAAGAATTAGGGAAAGAGTTAGCTCACTTGGGGCTCTGCCATCTAAGGGAAGGGATTATGGATTTTATGCTAAGAAGATAAGATTTTAAAAAGAAAATGACATGATGTGACTTAAATTTTTTTTAAGAGCCTTCTTACTTCTGGGTTTAAGCATTTAATGAGGCAAGAATATGGATATAGGAAAACAAGATATTTTTATAGTATAGACCAGACATGAGAGAGGCCTGGACTATGAAGGTTGGAGAAAATGGAAAGATTTGGTACACATTTTAGAGATGAAGTTGAAAACATTTCCTGGTGAACTGAACAAATTAGGTGGAGAAAAGAGAGAACTAATTCTTACATATTTATCTTGAGCAGCTGGAAAAATAATGGTTTAGTTTAACAAGACAGAAAACATTTAATAAGAAATGTGGTTGGGAAAATAGTCCTGTTTTGGCCAGGTTATATTTGAGATACTCAACATATGCCCACTTGGAAATGCTCAGTGGGCACATGGATCTGAATCAGGAATTCTGGAGATTTCTTCTCTTTCTCTGATTTCACAGAAGACTGAAGGAAAAAAAAAAACAGCAAGAGGAAAATAGCTTTTAGAATACACAATGTGAGTAGGTAACAATCTAAAACAGTGAGACAGGTTGTTGTGCTCTTCATGTAACCGTTTCACTTATGAAATCTGAAGTATCATCTTTGCTGAGCATAATGACACAGAAAGAGTAAGCTTTAAGGTCAATGAGATTCATGCCAAGGGAGTTAAGCGATATCATACGGTTTCCATTTCCTAAATCTTATAAGATTACAGGGCAAGACCTAGTAAGAAGAAATCAGAGCTCCCAGTAGAATAAAATTTATAAGTACTTCTGAAAATTCCACCCTACATGAAGGGAGCTCATTACATACTCCACATAAGACAAAAATCTTCTGACTATATATAAAATAACAACTGCTCTACTTGCTATCTAACAGGAATTTCTATAGAAATTGTCAGAAACAATGTTTTTAGAGTCATAGTGGATTGACAAAAATGACGTGGACTCAGAATTTCTAAGATGGAATGATCCATTAAATAACACAGCTCTATCAATTCTGGGTAACCTGATTCAAGCTAATTATAATTTAGCAAGACAGGTTTTCTTAATCAAATGGCTAATTTAAGAATAAATCTCAAAATGAGAAAGAGATAAGTAACCATGTGTATGTGTAAGACCTTACTCTTAAAATTTAAAAAAAGCAATATTGTAAAAGACATAGTTTTAGGAAAGAAAAAAACTAGAATGTATGAGCAGCTACTAAATATCAAAATGCTTTGCATTTAATATCTTCTTTAATCCTCACAATAATCTCTCCAGTTGGGTTTTATTATCCCGTTTTTTTGTTTGTTTGTTTTTTAGAAAGTAATAAAGTGAACTGAGTCTCCAAAGATTAAAGTAACTTGCTCAAGATCAAACAGGTAGTAAACAGCAGAGCCAGAAACCATATACTCTTTCATTAGGACTTCATTAGAGGGCTCTAATCCACCAGATTCCAGAAGTCTCAAACCTGTTTTCAAGTCACATTGAAACCCGCTTATTGGATGCCGATACACTCAGCAAGATACAGAAAAGTGATGATTCATTTCACAAAGGAATAATTTATTAGGTTATTTTCTCATAAATTACTAAAGAAAAAATAACAAGCTGTTTCATTTCTCTTCACTATGGTATCATCACTATTATAATCACCTGTAGCAAAGCCAAAGTGATTGCTATAGCTAACCAACTCAGTTAAAGTAATATACTGAATTCTGTAGTAGCCACTGAAGAAATGGAAGCAATCTGGGGTATTGGATACCATATTCCTTCCCTAATAATTAATTTCTTTTGGCTTTTGCATTTCTTTATGAATTCATTGTCTTGTACATTTTTTTTCAAATGTTCTTTATTTTTTCCCCAAGCTTCTTTAGAGAAAACCCTGGATATCAAGATCTCTCTTTCGTTTTAAGCAGTCAAAACAAATTACATTCAACCACTATACATACTAATGCATTAGCAGTCAGAGCATAACTCTTATATGCACACATAGAAATAAAAATGCAGAATTCACACTAAATTCCATAAAAAGTAGAAACAGGCAGGCACCGTGGCACACGCCTGTAATCCCAGTGGCTCGAGAGGCTGAGACAGGAGGATTGCGAGTTCAAAGCCAGCCTAAGCAAAAGTGAGGTGCTAAGCAACTCAGTGAGACCCTGTCTCTAATAAAATACAAAACAGGGCTGGGGATGTGGCTCAATCCCCAGTACCTCCAAAAGAAAAAAGAGTAGAAACATATCCAGAAAGAATAAGGAAGGTTAAAATACATGAAATAATCAGCTACATTATTGTGTCCATCTACAACTAAAAAAAAAAAAAATTATAAAAAAAAGCTTATTAGATGAAAACATGCAATAAAACAATCTCCTATAATTATAATGTCCAAGGTACAATAAGGGAAAGCAAATCATTTCCAATATAAATGCAGTATTTCTAAATAAGTAAATAAATGATATATCTGAACACTTTATATAATTATTAACAGATAAAATTTTTAAGTATTTATAGTCTTACTATATTAATGATTCTTTAACATGGATTATAACACTGAAGTTTGCTATTTTCTATTTTGTTTCTTAGTGCATTCAATTTAAATTTCATAAGATGGTACTGGAAAAGCTTCTTCTATACTGCCTTCAAACACTCTATGTAATGTCAAAGAATAATTCTTGATTATAAGAACTATTGCTGTACAAAAGCATATCTTTAGCATTCTGTTTCCCCCTGACTTTGCTAATGCCGAAAACCTAACTATTAGAGGGAAAGCCAAGATGGAAAACAACCTGGTACTTAAAAAAAAAAGTAAAGTAAGACTGCCAGCATCCAAAGGACTAGGTTCCTAATCAGAATCCATATGTATTCACTCCTGGGGCCATAAGTTACCTTAAAATTGTTTTCAAAATCATATGCACTCATCTGGGAAGCTGATTCTGAAGCTTTCAATCAGCTCTCAGCACAACACTCTAAGAAGCCACTGTACCAACAACTCCTCTAGCCCTTACACCAAGAAACCATGGGATGGAGTACAAAGCATAATTCTGAAACAATAGTCTCAGGACAAATCAATTCCTATCTGTGATAAGATCTATGAAATAAAAATACCTACTTCATAGGGAGTTGATAATGAGTAGACACATGTGGGGTGTTGATCCAAAATTTCTGATTTATGAAAGTTGCTTTCATTACGTAAGAAGACAAAAAGTCATTTAAGAAGCTATACTATGTACCCATTTGACTATTGAGGTTCCCAGGCACTAAGGAACTGCCCTTAGACAAAGAGCTTGCCAAGTGTCAGGGCAGGACTTCTACTCTGCCCTTCTCAAGCCCTACACCACAAAACCACAACAGGCCTCATTTAAAACACAATGCTAATATGAGCCTAAGCCTAGCTGAAATGGTGCTTAGGTTTGGGCCCACCAAAGAGGAAATAAAACCAAAATGATATATGGTGACAACAACCTTTAAAAATAAAGGTATTTGAAATTACCAAGTGACCCTTTCAGGGTCTACACACTTACCAGACCTTAAGAAAGCTGGTGAAGAGACGACTGCACCAGGTGAGTTGGCCATTTCAAATTGTTGACTCTAATAATAAGTGTCGCAGGCTACATTACAGCAATTTTAAAACTGTTTAGTGAAGGTTAGAAGCAATCAGCATTAGATTAATTGAAAGCAGTGTGAGCAGTTATTAACATGATGCAGTGCACAACAAAAGGCAATAATTGAGGATCATTATATAATTTTATTTTCTCTTTTATGACTTGAAAATTTTATTTCCTTTGTTTGATAAATTACATTTGCTTATAAAGACGAGGCAGGAAAAATAATATTCATTTATTACACATTACATAAGAGTAGCATGGTTAATTGTGCAGTAAAATAATTATGCTACTATGTAACAATGCTTAGAATTCTGCAGAGCAGTCTATACCAGAAGCAGGTTAGTTCAACTTTCAAATAAAACTATTTATACATTCTTCTAAAAGTCACAATCAAGTTGTTTCTAACAACCCAAGAAGTAAGTGATTCACTGAGAAGTTTTATCATCTATACTTCATACAGTTAAAAGAATATAAAACTTAAAACAGCTAATTTGGAGGACTAGCTTCAACTGTTTTGTCTTTTAACTCAACCAAGTAAACGTGTAGGAACATCCAAAATTAATACTATATACTTAACTACTTTCTACATGAAACTGGATTTAAGCATTTAACTGCATTCAACAAGTTACATAAAACAAATGTTTTTCTCATTTAAAAGAAAAATAAGGTTTTCAAAAGCTTATTGTTATAACATGTATTTAAGAAAAAACAAAGTAAAGACTAAAGAAAATAAAATCCATGTGCTTATTAAAAGAAAAGAAAAATACTGCAAAAATAAATGCTGGGGGCAATGCTCGATTCCCTGTGAGAAAACTCTGATTATTCTTTGTCCAGACATAACCAATTTGTTAACACTTCTTATAGCCCAGATAACCACATAGTTAATAGCCAACTCAGTATTTCCACATGACATTAAAAAAAAAAAAAACCACTTAAAGAAACATGAAACAAAAATACTTTAGACTACTTCAAATTATTGTATTGACTCTAAAATGTACTGGCGACTCCTTTTCTAAAAATTCTCTCATACCTTTTGAGTTTTTTTATAACGTTAAGTAAATAAATGTACAAATTAACATTTAAAAACAATTTAATGGGCAACAAAGATGGTTGATGAAATAAAACACTTTCTATGTGTTTTAAAGGAAAAAAAAAGTCAGGGTACACAACAGATAACTAAGAACTTCATTAAATGAGCAAAGTTCAAAACATAATATGGAGGAAAAAACAAAACAAACAAACAAACAAAAAAAAACACAAGAAAACCCTGCTTGATATTAATGCAAATGCAGATTTAATTTTCCTGGACAATATCTTTTCCATCCCTCAATAATGATACATAGTTTCCTTAGTGGAAGACTCGCCATCCACCAACTCTCCAGCTTTAAGGGTGCACTTTTTGATCAAGACTATATCTAGGGCTGGGGATATAGCTCATTTGGTAGACTGCTTGCCTCATGTGCAAAAAGGCTCGGAGTTCAATCCCCAGCAACGTTAAAAAAAAAAAAAAAAGAATATGACATTTAAAAAAATATTACATTTAGTCAGTGAGAAACTTGGTAAGTTTCATTCTCAGATCTTGGAGAAGCTATCAGCCACAAGTGCTAATTTAAAGTCCTGACTTTGCAATTTGAACAAGTCAGTTCAGGACACATGCACTGTTGGCATCCTCTGACCTCTACAGCCTTGGGTTCCCAAAACCATGAAAGGAAAGTACAGGTCCTAAAGGCCACTTGTCCAGGGAAGGGGCTCACTTCATTCTGGGCCCTAAGTATGCTCAATATGACTTACTTTGTGGCCCCAGCCACCGACTCCATCAATATCTGTCACACAGATATCTGGCTACAGCTTAAAACTAATGGGAATATAAAAGGGAAGTATGAAATAAGGCAACGAGCAGTCGCCACCTTTTTAGGGTCAAAGTCTAAAACTGAAGCTCTTTGACTTTTGTGGATAGAATATACATAGGGAAGCCACAGTCCCTTTCCCAGTTATGTGTCGCCGCCTGATTTCTAGGGGCAAGACTCCATGAGAAGTCGTGTAGCCGCTACTTTCTGAGAGGAAATAAGGAATAGATCGGGAGAGAAACAAAACTAGACGGGAGGGCCGCCACCTGTTTTTTTCTTTTTTCTTTTTTTTTTTTTTTTGCTGGGGGCGGGGTGCACATCAGGAGCAAAGGCAGGGCCGCCGCCGACTTTCTAGGGAGAAAAACACATCCAACAGGTTCGATCCCAGGACCCCCACCTCCCTCCCGCCCAAGGTGCTTAAGGGGAGGCACCACCCACTGTGCGGGGGATAGGGAGCGGCGCCCCAGCCCGCCAAACCTGAGCGCTTGGCCCGGGCTCTTCGCTCCAAGACCTTCCAGCTCACATCAGCCATGAGCCCCGCCGCCCCGGCCATCGCGCAGTGGCCACTGAATTGGCAAAAACCCTGGGGGACGCCTGTGTGCACCACCCGCCCGGCCCCGCCCCCCCGCGCGACACTGTCGAGAGGCGCGCCGGCCGGAAGTGAGCGCGAAGGCGCGCTTCACCCCAGCTCCACGCTTCCCTATCGTCAGAGGGGCAGCCCTTGTCGCGAGAAGGCGTGGAGAGTCGACTGCGGCTCGAAAGCGCCTCAAGGCTGCGTGCTTTCTGTCTTGGTCGGCCGCGCGGTGCTTTGCGGCTGCCGTCAAGCGCGGCGCTGGGCCGGCGGGCGGGGGCCAAGGGGCTGCCATGGCGGCGGCGGGCCGGCTGCCGAGCTCCTGGGCGCTGCTGGCGCCGCTCCTTGCGGGGCTCGCACTGCTGGGAGTCGGGCCGGTCCCGGCACGAGCGCTGCACAACGTCACGGCCGAACTCTTTGGGGCTGAGGCCTGGGGCACCCTGGCGGCCTTCGGGGACCTCAACTCCGACAAGCAGACGGACCTCTTCGTGCTGCGGGAAAGTCAGTGCTTGCCGGGCCCTCCCTCTGTCCGCTGTCCGTGTGCCCTCCCGGTGTTCTCCACATCCCCTGTTCCCGTAGCGGGTCCTCTTGCATTACCCAGTCCTTCTCTCCTAGCCCTGTGGCCCTCCCTTTATCTCCAGCATCCTTGACAGCTTGTCCTTTTTCTCCATTTTTCCAACCCCGGGTTCTGTCCCGGTCACTTCACGTTTTGACCTGCCCCTCAAAGCCCTGGCAACACCCCATATTTTTCCTGAGAAGCCCGCGGCCTTCACCCACGCACCCCACTCGTCCCGTGGAATCACCTGCCTCTCAGAGTCCTTCCTGATTCCCAAGAGTCTTTGTAGCTGGCCTCTCCGTCTGTTCCTAGGGCCTCTTTATTTGCTTTGGCTTTACTTCAGGTTTCCCCTTTGATGAACAGAAGATGCAACTTGACAGTTTCTTCTCATAGAGGACTTATCTTTGCCTCCCCATTTAACTAATCCCTCCCCCTAAGTCAGGGTTTCAGTTTTCTCTGAAGCTACTGTAACCTCTTCAGGCCCCAAACACTCCATCCCTTTCACAAACGTTGTGCAAGGACCACTAATAAACCCAGAGCTTTATTGAGAAAGTCTTCACAAACTACAAACTACCTCATGAACTGCCTAGTCGTGCACAACTGACTCTTTCTCATTACCTTCACCACCCTAATTTTCCAAATCTGCGCTTTTTTTTTTTTTTTTTTTTGGCTAACTTTGTGGTTCTTGGAAGTTATTTGCTTTAACCATCACAAAGACCTTTTTTTTTTTTCCCCCAAAAAATCTTGATGCTGACAGTGGGCATTAGAAGGGATCTTAACATTCTTGAGTACCAACAAAAGCAGGTATTGCATAAAGGTCAAGGCCATAAAGAAAGTGAGGAGCTAGTGCAGAGCCTGACTGACAGGATCCTGACCTCTTGTGGGCTCTGGATATTTTTCCTGTCTTTAATTACTCCCCGTTTTGCAAGAAGTGTTTATGCTGTCAAACATGTAACTACTTAATCCAATCTTGGTAGATGGTAGTTGGCCTGTCCTTTCTTAAATGGTTTAAAAAGTCTATCTCATTGAATGATAATTGAATTCCAAGAATGCATCAACCTCGGAGATGATTTTATAGGAGCCAGAGCAGAAGGGTCTTGGAGTATTCAGTTTTTGCTACTTAAATGTTTTATTATGTCCATGTTGTCAAATATCTACAACAAGAGTTAAAGTTCTGTGATGAGCTAAATGACCTTTTAAAAGAACAACATAATGGACGATGGGAACACCGGGATTGATATATAGTATGGTATAATATAGGGTTTTTTGTGGTTTTGTTTTTGCTGTGAATTAAATTCAGAGTCCCACTGTTACACAATAGTACAGTTTTAAGGGATGTTCTTTGTATTTTTTTTTTTTTTTTTTTTAATGTCAGCCCATCTGACTCTTGGCAGAATCCACTGACTTTTGTCTTGATCCAACTATGTATGATATACTGTTAAGTTCCCATCCCATTAGATTAATAGGGCTATCTTTGAAAGTGTACATGAACTGGAATAGAGTAAGTTTTCTTGTTGACAACAGTGCCCAGAAAGTTTATAACCATTGGATGAATATTTTACCAGGAAACATTTTTCTAACATTATTTATTTTCTTCTTTTAGAAAATGATTTAATCGTCTTTTTGGCAGACCAGAATGCACCCTATTTTAAACCCAAAGTAAAGATATCCTTCAAGTAAGTACAAAATTATACATTTTTTTAAACATTAGTCATTAGCAAAATTATTGATATGGATTACCTGGTTGGGTTGTTTATGAACTCACTCTTACCTGTGATGTGACACAAAACTACTAGTTAAAAGGTATGAGTAGTAAGTAATTTGTCAAGAAAGATAATGAAAGTACTAAAGTTTAAAATAATTTCCTCTTTAAACAATAAATAAAATAAAAAGAAATAAAGTTGAGTAGACTGAGATCTGTACCTATGTGAACATTTTTCATTCCTAACAGGCTTTCTTGGATGGATTAGATATTGTTCCTCATCCAGAGCATGCCTGTGGGAGTAGATTAATTATATGAGGCTCTTCAGGTTAACATTGTTTTGCATGAGACACAGGGAGTGTAATTTGCAGATCAGTGACTTCTGTCTTAACTTTTTAATTGACTAATAGTTGATTAGTTATTAAGGTAGATTCTGAAGGAATTCAATTCAGTCTTCTGAAATGAATTATCTGAATTTTGAAAAAGTATCTAATCTTATTTTTCTTTTTCATGGTTGGCATTGTATGAAACAGTGTCCCCCACCACAAATGATAGTGAGCCAACACAATTTTGAAATTATAGGAAATGAGGAATTGTGTATTTAAGGGGAAAGAGATGGCTCATTGCAGGCCAAAGTAGCACCTCCAGAGAGTCACTGAATTCTAGCTTGACTATAATATGAGTAAATTTAGGTGAGGATGTTCAAGTTTAGGGACACTGCCTTTAAAAGAATTATATTGTTATATTGTGTACATATATGAATATGTAGAAATAAATATCATCAACATGTATAGCTATAATGCTCTCCCTAATGCTTTCTTCCAATAAAAAACATTGTGGGCTGGGGTTGTGGTTCAGTGATAGAGTGCTTGCTTGCCTATCATGTGTGTGGCACTGGATTTGATTCTCAGCACCACATAAAGAAATAAAATGTGTGTCTACAACATAAAACAATAAAAATTTAAAAAAATAGTAAGAATCTTTTAAGAAAGAAAAAGAGATGGTAGCAAAGACAACATGTTATGAAGAAGAGTTTAAAAAAAAAAATTTGCCTGACAGAACAGGATGGTACACTTTGGAGAGTCATAGTCTAGGAAGCTGGAATCAGAGCAAAGTAGGAGCTATCATAAATAGCATAGAGTTTAAACTCAGTTCCATGAGGAGAATCTTAGCTTCATGGGTTCTTTTAAAATCTAGTCCTATTGTTTATCCTAATCTTTCAAATGTCACTTGTATATTTTGGAAGCTATAGAGTCTCTTCTTTATCCCTTTTGCTCTAATTTCTTGGTGATGTTTTTAGATACAGATTGTTTTTCGTTTGCTCTGTTGGGCATAGGTGGGCCCTTGTTGTTCATTAAGAAATTCTTACAGTTGGTTATTGATTTGCTCAATTCATCCCCGTTCCTTTATCTTTTTGTTTGTTTTTACTTTGGTCATCTTGGTTTTTATTTGTTTTGTTTTCTGAGAGGGGTTCTGTACTTTATCATGTAAGACTTCCATATGTTAGTTGTCTTATTTTTTTATTTCCGAAGTTTTCTTTCTTCTCTTTCTGTTTTTATCCCTTACCACCTTAGCATGATGGGTTTTTATTTGTTTGTTTTTATGACCATACTTTTCTTTTCTGGCTTCAACTGTAATTTTGAAGTTTTCTTTGGTTCCCTTCATTAGCTCTGTTTTCTTCAAGTTCTTTCACATTGCTATTTATTTTTGCTTTCTTTAATATTCATAGTCTATTATTCATCTTTGATTAAGTCATTAAAGAGCTAATTGAAAATTCTTTGCATGATCGGACTTCTGTACTCTGTCTTGTCCTTTATATATTTTCCTCTTTGGCTGGCATGCCAGGGGTGGAGGCAGGGGCAATGATCAGACTGGTTTTGTTTTGTTTTGTTTTGTTTGTGAACTTTCTATTAACTCCCTATTTTTAACTTAAGGCCAAAACCTTACCTTCTGCTATTACTTAAATCCTTAATGTCTGAAACTTTCTAGAAATACACCTATTGATTCTTACCTTGGTGATTGAGAGGGAGAAGGGCAATAATTATACATCATCTAATTGGAAGTTTGTTGTGTTGCTATTTGCTCTAAGTAGAATTAAATATAAATTTAATTTAAGCCCTATTTTTTGGTTTATCATTCGGACAACATTATGAGAAGACTCCAGGATGTTAAGTGTTCAAGGTTAATATAAATAGTTTTAGAATTATTTTATTAAAAATATGAAATTAGATATATATGTTTGGATAGCGAATTATCAGATTTCATAAAAATTTGTTTTCCCTTGTGAATTCAGACTAGCTTTCAAAAGGGGCCAGGGTTGCGGCTCAGTGTAGAGTGCTTGACTAGCATGCATGAAGTGCTGGGTTTGATCGCACCACATAGAAATAGAAACAAAATAAAGGTATTGGGTCCATCAACAACTAAAAAAAATATAAAAATGAAAAATAAAATCCTTAATTTTATTATAAGTTTTGAATGTACATTAAAATCCAAGTTAAATGTCTTACAAATATCTTAATTGGTAGGTCACACTGATATTCTTTGTTGCTTTAGCTGTTATGCTCCTCCACTTATTAGAAACACTATCCAAATATCTTAGTATTTTTGACAAAAGGGCTAACTAAAATGATTGTATTAGCCAATGTTTAATATTGGCAGGTACAGAGATAGATAGGTTTTCTCTTGGTATGTTTCAGATCTATTGTTTTGTAGGACTGCTCTGCGTTCATTCTCAATTCTTATAGAACAAAGTAGTCTACATACAGAAGGAGTGATAATAAAGAAAAGAATAAGATTAATTAGTTCTGTGATATTTTCAGTTTGGCATTGAAAATATTTTATGGTAGAAATATACAGATGTCCTTTACTGTTGTAACTTCTCTAATATTTTAAAATGTTTATTTCTTTTAGGAATCACAGTGCATTGATAACAAGTGTAGTTCCTGGGGATTATGATGGTGATTCACAAATGGATGTCCTTCTAACATATTTTCCCCAAAATCATGCCAACAATGAATTAGGAGCTGTTATCTTCTGGGGACAAAATCAAACATTAGGTGAATGTGTTTTAAGAATTTTTAATATTTATGATTGGAAAGATGTGGGAAAATATGCCTGATAGTCTTAGGAAAATATAGCAAACATATTGTTCTGAAATTAGTTCAAAATGCTGTTCTTGAGTGTTAATAATTGTAAAAAATTTTTAGAAGTTCTAATTATCCTTTTTCAACTCAGAAGCAACCTGGGGTCAATTTCAAAGAACAAAGTCCATTCTTATTAGTTTAAGGAAGCAAGATTTATCAAAAGGTTTTAATGTCTTGTGAGATTTTTGAGATAGCTAAAGAACAAACTCTGGGTTAAATACTCAGGAACAGTTCTCAATGCCATTAAGAAAGCTATAATCAGAAATGGCCAGTTGCAAAATAGCTGTCACAGTGATGCAGTGCTTTCCATGATTCTTGTCAGCAAAGTGGATGCTACACATGACCTCTTAAAACTTTCAAATTAGTGAGCAGATACAGAGATAGAACTCACAGTGTAAATGATTGACAAGGCTTAACTTAATTCAATATCTTAGATGCAAGGATATCTAGGAAGTACTATTTTGGGTTGTTACTCCCCAGTACAGGAAAGCACAAAAAAGTTGAAGTACAGATTGAGAGTTGTCTAACCATATCCACCCATGAACCTTCAAATCTTATCTGAAAAGGAAATAATGATAGAAACTTTGTTCATGGAGCCAGATTTCAAGGAAGGCAAATGCGGTTGTGTTTTGTCACATTTGGAACTATAGACAATAACCTCAATCAATGCTTTATAAACATCCATTCGTTACTATGAAGTATTTAAAGGAGTACTGTGTGCAAAGCATTGCTTGTCAGCATAGATAAAGCAGAGTTAGATAGTGTTGCATATATTGGCTTCTGTGCACCAATACCTTGTTCATTGTCAACTACTTTAATGCTAAATTGTATACAAAGGAGAATTGGCAGATAGTTAGAAGGAATCTTAAACAAAACTCATCATGCTGGTTTTCACTATAGGATGAACTCTGTCAATATTTTATCCTGAAATTAGATTTACAATGTCTCATTAATGATAATAGTTGGAATGAATTAGAAACAAATCTTGCAAAGAATAAAACAATATTTTCCCTAACTGTAAATATCAAAAATAATATATAAATGCCCACTAATTTATGTGTATTCTCTCTTTATAGATCCTAACAATATGACCATACTCAATAGGACTTTTCAAGATCAGCCACTAATTATGGAGTAAGTATGTACTCTGCTTCCCTGGGAATGGTTTTAAATTTACAAATATAATCTTTTATGACAGAAGCTACTTTGCTAAGTAGTATTGACATTAAATTAGTTTCTTAAAGCTAATAGAGGGCTATATTATTGATTGTATGCTAGTGGTTTGCAATTATGGAGGAGAGAAAAATGAAGTTTATTATTTTGAAAAAAGGAAGATCTGTGCTTTTATAGCTTCATATGTATCCATAATGGACCCATGTTAGTAGTTATGTCATTATTCAAAGAACTAAGAGAGTAGTTTTTGATTAAAATTGTTTATGCCCGATTGACAGATATGAAGAATATAGGGTTTCCTCTAGAAATATAGAAAGATTCTTACATTAAAGAGAATTTTTGCAGCTCTTCCTTTGTGTTATATTTGTCCTCAAAATAGTCTCACGTACTAGGATAATTTATTCCAAATTTCTGACAGGGTGTTTTGATAATACAGTAGCAATCATTCTTGGAGCTACAGCTACAAATGGCCATCTTCTTCCATTAAGAACTTTCTTATAGTTGTTAGAACCCTGTCAGTAGGTCAGTGACCATGTGAAGCATGACTGATAAATCCATGGGTTAATCTTCTTAAGGGTGTTCACCTTGATTTCTTTCATGCTTGTGTTTTTTCCATTGCTGTTACAAGAGTCAACAACTAGTATGGAATTTTATATCATGTGAGCATTGTTATCATGTGAGCATGTGAGGACTTATAGCCTCTAAATAAATCCATCTAAATAAACAAGTTGGGTCATGGCTCAGAAATAACTTTCTAGGAATCGAAACCATCTCCTTATCCCTCGGGAATAAGTTAGATTATGTAGAAGTTACAGTAATCCCAAAATCTCACAACAAACTTTATTTTTTTTTTTTTTGTTCACTCTACAATGTGTCCACTGTAGGTCAGCAGTAGGCTCTGCTGTGACATTGCTCAGAAAGGTAGGCTATCAGAGACCCCACTGCCTTTGTAGCTAAACCATCCAAAATGCATGTTCTTACATTATTGTAACATGCTTAGTAAGGGTTGTAGCAAGCAACAGTGACTAAACACTGGCTTGGAAGTGATATGTGTTACTTCTGCCAACATTTTATTGACTATAAGTAGACACTGGTGAACATTGTGATGTCTACCAGACCTCCCAGAGTTTTGTTTTTTCTTCTTTTTTAATAAAATAGCTATTTAATTTTTTTTATGATTTTTTTTACAGCTTCAATGGTGATCTAATTCCTGATATATTTGGTATCACAAATGAATCCAGCCAACCACAGATACTATTAGGAGGGTGAGTAAATATGATTAAAGCCATATAATTAATTGTATGTGTTGTTGCTGCTGCAGAAATTACATATCTCTATGAACTAATTGCTTTAACAATTAGGAAAAAACAGCTGATTGGAAATCCTTGTTTTCAAAAAAATTTAAAGACCATTTGGTCAACATATTGGCTTTTTCAAAGAATTTAGACTTATGTAACTGCTTTCTGTATAGAACTTGCTTAGTTCTTCTATCCCCTTGAGAATTAGAGATGCAAACTTTATAGATCCTCATTTAAGTATTGGTTCATTAGATGTTTTTAGAAATAGGACACTTTGATTTAAATAGGATGGACAGCTATAGTCTTAATTGGAGTTTACCTTGGTCATGAAATGTGATTCACAGGCACGTAGATGTGAAAATTATCAAAGTTTAAGGTATTCTGAGGGGAAAATGTCAAATTTCTTTTCACTTTTTCTGAAGGTTTAAAAAAAGAATATAGTGTTTCAAGGCTGATCGTAGTAAATTTTGAAAGAATTATTATGGATCTTGAATGAGAAACTTTCTCCCACATACTTGGCAAAATATTTGACAAACTAAGTCCTGCTTTAAAGATGAATTGGAAACAGATCTTAATTTGCCTGTGTGGCCATGTCTAGGAGGTACTGAGTACAGGTGAAAAGAGGTAAAGACACAGGCCCCTCCATTCTGATCATAGCAGGTTGGGACAGTAAAGGAAGCTGCTTGTCTTTGCTTTCTTCAAATGGACACATGTGATTGAAAATGTGATGGTTTTCTGGCCAGGTTCATTTCATGGTAATCACCATTTTAATCAGACATCATTGGAATATCCTTAATGTGTTATAGTTTGAACCTTAGAAATTAAAACTTGTGAAACAACTGTTTTAATAACTCAAAAAGTAAAATTCTACTATCATTATGATTTAGAATATCATGTGATAGTGTCGTAGCTTATTTGTTCTGAATTTTATATTTTATCTAATACTTATTCAAAATGCATAGCTTTTAAAAGTTATTCTGTTTAAAAACAAGTTCACTTGCACTTTTTATACATTTTATTCCAGTTCTATATTCTGGAATAATATTCTATTATAATAGCTCTCATTTAAACTTCAGGTACATATTAAATAATAGTTACTAAACTTACTCTGAGAGACAAATTTCAATGTAAGTTTTGTCTTGATACTAATTTAAAGAATGAATTATATGAGCTCAAAGAAAAGACTGTGTCTCAGGGCTATGTGTTTAGTTAAGTGATGGAACAAGTGCTTAACATGCACAGACCAGGATATACTGGTTGAATCCCCTGCACCAAAAAAATAAATAAATAAATTCTGTCTGTAGCATTGTTAGGTTGACAACATACTAGCAAAAGCGGAATATGTCCTTGTAAAGGCAATTTCTAAAATAAGAAAATGACATTTAGGTCATTTTTTAGCTTTCTATTACAATGACAAAACATAAAAGGGAAAAATTTGGGGGCTGGGGTTGTGGCTCAGTAGGAGAGTGCTTGCTTAGCACTTGAGGCCCTAGGTTCAATCCTCAGCACCACATAAAAATAAATAAAGGTATTGTGTCCAACTACAACTAAAAAATAAATATTTAAAAAAGGTGGGGAACGGTATTGTGGCTCACAGCTTCAGAGGTTTCATTCAGTTGTCAGTTGGCATCATGGTTTCTGGGTCTGTGTTAAGGTGAGGAATATGTGGCAGAGAAGATCTGTTCACCTCATAGCCACCTAGTTGCAGAGTGAGAGACAGACAGACACACCAAGGCTCAAATATCTCCTTTAAGAACACTCTGCGCCAACTTTCCTCTAGAAGGCCCAACCTCCTAAAGGCTACAACCACTCCCCTAATAGCACCTCAGGCTCTTCAACAAATCTTCAGAGAACATTTAATGTCCAAACCATAACAGTATCAGTTTTACAAACAATAGACATATATGTATAGTTATATAAGTAAAAAAGCCATCAGCATTGACACTCTAAAAACTCAGAAGACCTTGGTTGTTAACCCAATGTTATTGATCAAGAAGTGTAAACTTGCCTGATTTATTAAGTAACCTAATTTACCTTTTTCAACTTAAATACTATACTTTATGCAACTTAAATACTATGTCAAACCGAAGTTAAATTTGTTAAATTTAATTAGTTAAATTTGGCCAGCAATTTAGCTTTATGGGAACTCTATAAAGCTCTTTAAGCAGAGTACCCCCATAAGATTAGGCTGGAACACATGCACATGCCTATAACCTGACCCAGTACATGCTTGGAAATAGGAGACTACCCACAAATAAAACTTTGGAAACACTTTAGCTGGAATAAACATCAATACAGTCAGACTAAGAAGGCAGTGGTAATAAGTAGAAGGATCTAAAGGTAATGGGTACAGTGGGGTTCTCTGGCAGGAATAGGAAGGGTGGTAAAGCTACCTTAGTATGGTATGTTAGATAATCAAAGGCAAAGCTTTTCTTTGCACCTCAAATTCACTTGAAATCATGTAGTAATGTGCCACATTACTTAGGTATAACACCTTCCTATTAAATGTTAGAGCAGCTTCTGCAGTGATGAGAGGTTATCATTAATTAGAATTTTAAGTAAAAGGGTATTTAAAACTGATGTTGCAGAAGCATTCAGAATATTGTTTTTAATATTAAAATGCAAACACTTGTACCTATGATTTTTATTAAAGGAAAATATAATGTTCTGTCACATATTATTCATCTTCAAACAATAATGTGATATTGAACCATTAACATCTATTATTTAGAAAAAAACTGAAAATTAATTTGGGAATTATGGCACAAAATAAAACCAAATGATAATCCTTAAGAAATCTTTTAATTTTATAGTCCACATTAGTACTCAGAATCATAACCAAAAAGGTAGCTTGGGGATGATTCATGTTTTTTTATGATTCCCCTGGCAACCTCTACACTTCTCAACCTACATACCACTTATATTTTTTAACATTGCTGGTAAAAGCAACTTATTAGAATTTCAGAAATCAGATATTTGTCAGTATTTCCGTGAAAATATGACATCCATTTGCTAACTTTTCTCTTTTCCTAAACTTTGCTATTTGTGATAAATTCATTTATTTCCCCACTGTCACCTAAATATTTTTATTTCAAAATCAAACAACAAGGCTGGGGTTATAGGTCAGTGGTAGAACACTTGCCCTCGAGAGGGGCACTGGTTTTAATCTGCAGCCTCACATGAAAATATATAAATTAAATGTATTGCGCCCATCTATAATTTAAAAAAAATTATTAAGAAATAATGAAAAACTTTAGCAGATGACTTTTAATTTTATATGCTGTGATTACTTTAAAGGTATGTCATAGTTTTTTTTAATTTATTTATTCTAATTTGTTATACATGACAGCAGAATGCATTTCAATTTGTAGTACCCATGTAGAGCACAATTTTTCATGTCTCTGCTTGTACACAAAGTAGAATCACACCATTTCTATCTTCATACCTCTACCTAGGGTAAAGATGTTTGTCTCTAAAGATTTCTTTCTTACCTCCATACCTCTCTCTTCCCCTCCCTCCCCTTTGCCCTACCTAAAGTTCCTCCATTCCTCCCATGCTCTACCCAGTCCCCATTGTGGATGAGCATCTATGTATCAGAGAACACATTTGGCATTTGGTTTTTTGGGACTAGCTTACTTCACTTAGAATGATATTCTCCAACTCCTGCAAATGCCATAATTTTATTCTCTTTTAAGGCTGAGTAACATTCCATTTTGTATATATACCACAGTTTTCTTATCCATTCATCTATTGAAGGTCATCTAGGTTACTTCTACAGTTGGTGTTATTATGAATTGTGTTGCTATGAACACTGATGTGGCTGCATCACTGAAGTAAGCTGTTTTTAAGTCCTTTTGGTATAGACCCAGGAGTGGGATAGCTGGGTCAAGTGATGGTTCCATTCCCAGCTTTCCAAGGAATCTCCATACTGCTTTCCAGATTGGTTGCACCAATTTGCAGTCCTACCAGCAATGTATGAGTGTGCCTTTTCCCCCAGTCCTTGCCAACACTTATTGTTGTTTGTATTCTTTCATAGCTGCCGTTCTGCCTGGAGTGAGATGAGATTTTAGAGTAGTTTTGATTTGCATTTCTTTAATTGTTAGAGACACTGAACATTTTTTCATACATTTGTTGATTGATTGTATGTCATCTTCTGAGAAATGTCTGTTCAGTTTGTTAGCCCATTTGTGAATTGGGTTATTTATTTTTGGGGTGTTAATTTTTCTGAGTTCTTTATATATCCTAGAGATTAGTGCTATATCTGATGTGCTTGTGGTAAAAACTTGGTCCCATTCTGTAGACTCTCTCTTCACCTCACTAATTGTTTCTTTTGCTGAGAAGAAGCTTTTCAGTTTCAATCTATCCCATTTATTGATTCTTGATTTTATTTCTTGCACTATAGGAGTCTTACTAAGGAAGTCGGGGCCTAATCTAACATGAAGAAGATTTGGGATTATTTTTTCCTCCATTAGGCAGGGGTTCAAAATGCATTATATCTATGTAGTGCTTTTGGTAGTATGGTCATTTTGACAATATTAATTCTGCCTATCCAAGAACAAAGGAGATCTTTCCATCTTCTTTAATTTCTTTCCTTAGTGTTCTGTAGTTTTCATTGTAGAGGTCTTTCACCTCTTTCGTTAAGTTGATTCCCAAGTATTTAATTTTTTTTTTTTGAAGCTGTTGTAAATGGGGTAGTTTTCCTAGTTTCAGAGGATTTGTCACTGATTTAAAGAAATGCCTTAGATTAATGAGTGTTGATTTTATGTGCGGCTGCTTTGCTAAATTTATTTATTAGTAGTAGACGTTTTCTGTTGGAATTTTTTGGATCCTCTAAGTATAGAATCATGTCTTCTGCAAATAGTGGTAGTTCAAGTTCTTCTTTTCCTATTCATATCCCTTTAATTTCATTCATCTGTCTAATTACTCTGGCTAGAGTTTCAAGAACTATGTTAAATAGAAATGGTGAAAGAGGGCATTCCTGTCTGGTTCTAGTAGTTATAGGGAATGCTTTCAATTTTTCTCCATTTAGAAAAATGTTGGCCTTGGGCTTAGCATGGATAGCTTTTACAACATTGAGTTATGTTCCTATTATCCCGACTTTTTCTAGTGTTTTGTACATGAAGGAGTGCTATATTTTGCTGAATGCTTTTTCTGCGCCTATTGAAATGATAATATGATTCTTATCTTTAAGTCTATTGATGTGATGAATTACATTTATTGATTTTTGTATGTTCATTCCTTGGATGAACCTCACTTGACTGTGGTGCACTCTTTTTAATATGTTTTTGTATTCAATTTTCCAGAATTTTATTCAAATTTTTACATCTGTGTTCATTATGGATATTGGTCTTAAGTTTTCTTTCTTTGATGTGCCTTCGTCTTCTTTTGGAATCAGGGTGATATTGGCCTTGTAGAATGAATTTGGAAGTGTTCCCTCTTTTTCTATTTCATGGAATAATTTGAGGACTGTTGGTATTAGTTCTTCCTTATATGTCTTGTAGAATTCAGTGGTAAATCCATCTGGTCCTGGGCTTTTCTTGGTTGATAGATTTTATTCAAGTTCATTGCTTGAAATTGATCTGTTTAACTTGTGTATGTTATTCTAATTGAGCAAATCATAGGACTCTAGAAATTTGTCCATGCCTTCAATATTTTGTATTTTATTTGAATACAATTTTTCAAAGTAATTTCTAATTATCTTCTGTATTTCTGTAGTGTCCATTGTGATATTTCCGTTTTCATCATGGATGTTAGTATTTCGATTTTTCTCTCTCCCTCTCCTTTTTTAACACAGCTAAGGGTTTATCAATTTTATTTGTTTTTCAAGGAACCAGCATTTTTTTTGTCAGTTTTTTTCAATTGTTTTTGTTTGTTTGTTTCAATTTTGTTGATTTCAGCTCTGCTTTTAATTGTTGCCTGTTTTATACTGCTTTTGGTGTTGATTTGTTCTTTTTTTTCTAGGGCTTTGAGATGCAGTGTTATTTCATTTATTGACTTTTTCTTCTTTTAATTAATGAACTCCATGCAACGAACTTTTCTCTTAGTATTGCTTTCATAGTGTCCCAGAGATTTCAATATGTTGTTATCAGTGTTCTCATTTACTTCTAAGAATTTTTAATCTCTTTGATGTCTTCTGCAATCCATTGTTCTTTCAGTAACATATTATTTAGTCTCCTGGTGTTGGAGTAGCTTCTGTTTTTTATTTTAATCATTGATTTCTAATTTCATTCCATTATTATCTGATAAAAGGCAGGTAGTGTCTCTACGTTTTTGTATTTGCAAAGAATTGCAATTGTCATAATATGTGGTCTGTTTTAGAGAAGGATCCATGTGCTAGTGAGAAGAAAGTGTATTCATTCATTGATGGATGAAATATTCTATATACATTCATCCAGTCTGTTATTGATAGTATTATTGAGTTCTCTAGTTTCTTTGTTTAGTTTTTGTTTGGAAAATATATTCAATGGTGCAAAAGTGTGTTAAAAGTCACCCAGAATTGTTGTGTTGGGATCTGTTTGACTCTTGAATTTGAGAAGAGTTTGTCTCATGAACAGAGATGCTTCATTGTTTGGGGCATACATATTTATAATTATTATGTCTTGTTGCTGTATGGTTCCCTTAAACGGTATGTAATATCCTTCTTTATCCCTTTTGATTAACTTTGGCTTGAAGTGTACTTTATTTGATATGGGGGTGGAAACCCCTGCTCGTTTCTACAGTGCATGTGAGTGGTATATTTTTGCCCAACTTTTCACCTTCAGTCGGTGCATGTCTTTTCCTATTGGATGAGTCTCTTGAAGGCAGCATATTGTTGGGTCTTTTTTTAAAATCCATTCTGCCAGCCTATGTCTTTTGATTGGTGAGTTTAGGCCATTAACATTCAGGGTTATTATCGAGCCATGATTTGTATTCCTGGTCATAATTCTTTATTTTTGGTATTTAACTTGACTTGGTTTCCTTTAGTGTAATACCTGACTTTGCTGATAACTTTGTTTATTATGGATAATGTTTTTATTTTGTCATCAAATATAAAGCTTAATTTCGGTGATTATAAGATTTGGGGTTAGCATTCATTTTCTTCCAGAGCTTGGTGTATAGCCTTCAGGGTCTGGGTTGAAAAATTACAGATATCCTAATTGGTTTTCCCCTATATGTAATCTGGTTTCTTTCTCTTTGGCTTTTAAAATTCTCTCCCTGTCCATTATGCTAGGCATTTTCACTATAATGTTCGTTGGTGTGGATCTATTGTGATTTTGTACATTTGGTGTCCGGCAAGCCTCTTATATTTGATTTTCCAATTCATTCTTCTTGTTTGGAAAATTTTCTGGTATTATATCATTGAATAGATTGTCACCATCTTTAATTGGGGCAACTCCCAGCTTGGGACACTGGCTGGGACCTAGAAGCAATATCAAGGTACCTATATTCCCCAATTTCTCTCTCTCCCCTGCAGCCACTAACTCAAGACAGTGCTTGCAATCATGTGGCCTGCCCATAACTCGCAAAGTCTGGTCCTGTAGTACTCAATACAAAACACCTCTCTTTGACAAGTGTGCAGGCCCCAGAGTACAGCCCACAAGACCTCTGGGGATACAGGTTCCTGATTGGGAAGTAGAAAGGGATGGGTAAGTGAGGTACTGTTTTCAGACTAAATTAGAGACCATGAATTGTGAGGTCTACAGGCAACATAAGGAGAAAAGACCAGGCGCCCACTTCACATGAGCAAGCCCAAAAGGAGATCCTTGGGGGTGCAGTCTCCCTTCCAGGACTGACAAGTGCTATACCACACCTCCAGGAGCATCACCCACAAGACCAACCCTCCCACCCTAATAACCTTCACATCCTGAGGGTGGAGATACCAGCAAACAACAGACAACCCCACCTATTGAATGAGATGGGAAAGAGGAAAGATACTGAACTCCAACAAAAACAATCCTTAAATTTTCCTTAGATTTTTTTTTCTTTTTTGTTTTTCTTCTCTCTCTCCCTCCCTCCCTCCCTCCAACCCTCCCTCTCTACTCCCACCCTCACATCACATTTGTGAAACCAAGTACTTTTTATGATTTAGGCTACTGAGGACTGGGACATCTGAATAATATATTACAGTTGTGTTGTATATACTTTTATCTCCTATTTTTACATTTTCATTGTTTTTAATTTGTATGTTTGTTTTTTATACTCTATTTTGTTCCCACTTACTTTTCTCCCCAGAATCACTTTCCTCTTTTCTCCTGCTACTAGTCAACTTCTTTAGATTCCTCTTTTATGCATCCTAAGATCTAATAATTCTATATCCTCCTCTCCTACCTCCTTAACGTCTCATCCTACACACTATACCTGCTTCTCTCTTTGTCCACCATCAGAAAGTGCAGATCCTTTTGCAAACCTACTGTTTATATCGTAGATAATAATTAAACTCAACATTTCTATATATCGTGACAAAACCATAAACATCTTAATACCAGCTATTTGATTTAAAGCTGTATATTGTTTGTATTGGGATCTGTTAATATTGTTTTCCCCCTTAAAAGAGAGGTATTAGAACCCTGCAGGGACACTGTCAGCCTACAGGGTAAAATCAATAATACCTTGGATCTGCAGTACTAGAAAGGAAGACACACAAACAACATGAAAAAACAAGGGAAGAAAGTGCTCCATACAAAGCAAGATACTATATTATTAGAATCCATGGCCAGCACAGCAGAAGAAATGACAGAGAAGGGGTTCAGAATATACATAATTAAAATGTTCTTTGAATTAACAGATGATAAAAGAGATCAAATAGAGACACCAAAAGATTATTTCAATAAAGAGCTACATAAGCAAATATAGGAAGCAAAATATGACTTCAATAAGGAGATGGAGGTTCTGCAAAACAAACAAACAAACAAACAACAACAACAAACAAAACCCCAGAAATCTTTGAAATGAAGGGAACAATAAACCAAATTAAAAACTCAATAGAAAGCACCACCAGGAGATTAGATCACTTAGAAGACAGAATCTCAGACAATGAAGACAAAATATGTACTCTTGAAAATAAAGTTGACCACACAATGAAGATGGTAAGAAACCATGAGCAGAACAGTCAAGAATTAAAGGATAACATAAAAAGACCAAATTTAAGAATTATTGGGTTTGAGAAAGGCATAGAGTTACAAACCAAAGGAATGAACAATCTATTCAATGAAATAATGTTATAGTTATTTAAGGATACAGAATTATATTTTCTGGAGATTTGCTAGACAATTTACATGGGCCAATTAAATTCCCTGATGATTTATCACACGGCTTTGTTTGATTTTGGTGGATATTTAAGGGAATTTTTTTTATTCTAAATGAATGCCTTAAGATATTATTTTCACAATCTATTCACCATTTATTTATTCATTTATTTTAGAGTAGAGAGGTTATTATTTATTTTAAAACATACTTTCAATGCGTACTTTTTTTTATTAGTTCTCGTTACATACACATGACAGTAGAGTGTATTTTCACATATTATGCATACATGGATATAACTTATTCTTATTAGAAGCCCATTTTTCTGCTTGTACCTGATGTGGAATTTAAGTGGTGGTATATGCATATATAAACATAGAAAAGTTATGTCTGATTCAATCTGCTGCTGTCGTTCCTATTCTTGTCATCCCCTCCCATCCCTCCATTCTCCTTTGTCTAATCCACTGAACTTCTGTTCTTGAACCCCTCCCCCACTTTATTGTTGTTAGCATCTATGTCTCAGAACATTCGGCCTTTGGAGTTTTGAATTGGCTAATTAATAGCATGTTAGTCTTCAGATCTATCCATTTACTGGCATAAGTCACAAGGTCATTGTTTTTTATACATGAATAGTATTTCATTATGTGTATATACCATAATTTCTTTATTCATTCATCTGATGGAGGGCACCTAGTTTGGTTTCATATCTTGTCTATTGTGGCTGTGTCATTGTAATATGTTAATTTTAAGTCCTTGGGGTACATACCGAGGAGTAGGATAATAGGATCAATTGGTAGATCCATTCCAAGTTTTCTGAGGGATCTCCACACTGCTTTCTATAGTGGTTGCACCAATTTGCAGTCCTACCAGAAGTACCTTTTTCCTCACATCTGCATCGACATTTATTGTATTTGTATTTTTGATTGCTTCCATTCTAACTGGAGTGAGATGGAATCTCAGTGTAGCTTTAATTTGTATTTCTCTAATTGCTAAAGACAGTGACCATTTTTTCATATATTTGTTGACCATTTGTATTTCTTCTTCTATGAAGTGCCTGTTCAATTTCTTTCCCCTTTCATTGATTGGATTATGTAGGGTTTTTTGTTTTGTTTTGCCTCTTTGGTGTTTTCTGAGTTCTTTACATATCATGGAGATTAATGCTATATCAGAGGTCCAGGTGGCAAAGATTTTCTAATGTTCTATAGTCTCCCTCTTTATATTCTTTATTGTTTTCCTTGCTGTGAAGATTATTTTAGTTGTGTATCATCCCATTTGTTCATCTTAAATTGCCTTCTTGCACTTTAGCAGTCTTATTGAGGAAGTTGGTTCCTAAACCAATCTGATGGAAAATTGAGCCTAGATGTTCTTCTAGTAAGCACAGGGTCTCTGGTCTAATGCCTAGGTCCTTGATCTACTTTGACTTATGTTTTGTGCAGGGTGACAGATAGGGTTTCAATTTCATTCTGCTACATGTGGATTTCCAGTTTTCCCCAGCACCATTTGTTGAAGATGCTTTAATTTCATTTTTATGACACCTTTGTCTAGTATGAGGTAGCTGTACTTATGTGGGTTTGTCTCTGCCTTCTAGTCTTTCCGTTGGACTTCATGTCTGTTTCGATACCAATAATATCCTGTTTTTCATGTTATAGCTCTGTACTGTAATTGAAAACCTCTGTAGCATAATTGAAAACGTGGTATTGAGATGCCTTCTGCTTCACTTTTCTCGCAAAGGATTGACTTAGTTATCCTGGGCCTTTGAATTTCAGGACTGCCTTTTCTATTTCTATGAAGAACATCATTGGAATTTTAATAAGAGTTGCATTAAATGTGTATAGTGCTTTTGGTAGTATTGACAATATTAATTCTGCCTATCCAAGAACATGGGAGCTCTTTCCATCTTCTAAGGTCTTCTTCAATTCTTTCTTTAGTGTTCTGTAGTTTTTATTGGAGACGGTTTCACCTCTTTTGTTAGATTGGTTCCCAAGTTTTTTGTCTTGGTTTGATTTGATTTGATTTCTTTTGTTGAAGCTACTAGGAATGGAATAGTTTTCTTAATTTCTCTTTCAGTTGCTTCATCATTGCTGTATAGGAACACAATTGCTTTATGGGTGTTAGTTTTATATCCTGCTACTTTGCTGAATTCATTTATGAGTTCTAGAAGTATTCTGATGGAGTTTTTCTGGGGGGGTCTTCTAAATATAGAATGATGTAGTCGTTAAATAGATATAGTTTCAGCTTTTCTTTTCCTATTTAAATTCCTTTAATGTCATTCTTTTGTGTAATTATTCTAGCTAGAGGTTCAAGGACTATGTGGAATTCAAGTGGTGAAAGAGAACATCCCTATTTGTTCTAGTTTTTAGAGGGAACGCTGTCAGGTTTTCTCCACTTAGATTGATGTTGACCTCAGGTTTAACATACATAGGTTTTATAATGTTGAGATATGTACCTACTCTCTGTAGTTTTTCTAGGGTTTTGAACACAAATGGATGCTGTATTTTGTCAATTTTTTTCTCATCTATTTAGATAATCATATGATTCTTGTCTTTAAGTCTGTTGATTTCTGTATATGGAACCAAACTTGCATACCTGGAAAGAAACCACATCATCATGGTGCACTATCTTTTCAAAATGTTTTCTATGCAGTTTACCAGTATTTTATTGAGAATTTTTGCATTTATGTTCATCAGGGATATTGGTCTGAAGTTTTCTTTCCTTGATGTGTCTTTGCATGGTTTTGGTATCAGGGTGATAATAGCTTCATAGAATGAGTTTTACTCTGTTTCATGGAGTAATTTGAGGAGGATTGGTATTCTTTGAAGTTCTGATAGCACTTGGCTGAGAACTTTTGATTCATATTCTTCTCTTTTTTTGTTATTTTTTGATTTACATAACACTAGAGTGTGTTTTGACATATATACATGGAATATAACTTATTCTAATTAGGATCCCATTCTTGCTGGTAGACTTTGGATGTCATCTTCAATAACATTGCTTGAAATTGATCTGTTTAAATTTTCTATGTCCTGTTTCGATTTGATTAGGTAATATTTGTTAGATAAAATTTGTTGATGTCTTCAAGGTTTTCTATTGTTTTGGAGTATATGTTTTCAAAAATAGTTTCTGATTAACCTCTGTATTTCAGTAATGTCCTTCTTGAATTTCCTTTTTCTTTACAGATTTTAGTAACTTGAGTTTTTTCCCCTCTTCCTCTTGGGAAGCTTGCCCAAGGACATATTGATTTTACTCATATTTTAAGAAAACCAGTTTTTGTTTTGTTGATTTTTAAAAATTTTTTTTTAAAATTTCAATTTCATTGATTTTGACTCTGATTTTTATTATTTCCTGTCTCTTAATGCTTTTCAGGTTGATTTGTTCTTCTTTTCCTAATGTTTGAGATATAATATCATACTATTTTTTTTTTTGGTGACTTTCTATTCTTTTAATCAATGAGCTTGATGCAATGAACTTTCCTCTTAAAGCTGCCTTAGTAGTTTCACTGTTCTCACTTACCTCTCATTTCTTCTGCTATCCATTGATGATTCAATAGTATATTTAGACTCCAGATGTTAGAGTAGTTTCTATGTTTTATGTTATCATTGATTTCTAATTTTATTCCATTATAATCTGATAAAATGCAAGATATTTTCAGTTTTTTTGTATTTGCTTAGAGTTACTTTATGATCTAAGATGTGTGTATTTTAGGGAAGTATCCTTTGGTGCTAAGAAGGAAGTATATATTGTTGGACGCAATACTCAATATATGTCTGTTCAGTGTAATTTATTGATTGTATTTTTTAGGTCTATTGCTTCTTTATTGAGTTTTTGTTTGTAGGATCTATTCAGTGATGAGAAAAGTTTGTTCAAATCACTCAGTATTATTATGTTGTGGTCTATTTGATACTTTTTTTTTTTTTAGTTATAAATGGATCTTTTATTTATTTGTATGCGGTGCTGAGGATCGAACCCAGCGCCTCACACATGCCAGGCAACTGCTATACCACTGAGCCACACCTCCAACCCCTTGATTCTTGATATTGAGAAGAGTTTGATGAATATAGATACTCCATTGTTTGGGGCATATGTATTTGTAATTGTTGCCTTATAGATGTGTAATTCCCTCCAGCCATATGAAATGTTCTTCTTTTTCCCTTCTGATTAACTTTAGCTTGAAGTCCACTTTATCTGATATGAGATTAGAAACCCTTGCTTGTTTAAGATGTCAGTGTTAATGATATATATTTTTTCCCATCCTTTCATCTTCAGTCTGTGGATGTCATTGCTTATGGGTGAGTCTCTTGGAGATAGCACATTGTTGGTTCTTTCCAATTTGCTAGTCTGTGTATTTTGATTGATAGCGTGGGCCATTTGCACTCAATGTTGTTATTGAGAATTGATTTTTATTCTGTGTCATTTTGATTTATTTCTGGCCTTTAATTTTAATTAGTTTTTCCTTTGATTGACTGTACTTCTAGTGTAGTTCCTCCCTTTGCTGGTTTTCACTTTTCCTTTTCATTCTATATGGAATATTGAGTACATTTTGTATTGTAGGCTTTCTAGTTGTGATTTTTTATCCTGAAAGGTTTTTATTTCATCATCAGTTCTTAAGCTTTATTTTGCTGGGTGTAGTATTCTTGGTAGATATTTATATTCTTTCACAGCTTTGTATATACTATTGCAAGATGGCCTGTTTTTAGGGTCTGAATTGAGAATTCAGCTGAGATCCAGATTAGTTTTCCGCTAAATGTGAAGTGCCATTTTTCTCTGAAATCCTTTAGTGCCACAGTCTGGCTGGGCACAAAATAACCAAGCCGCCACACAGCCTTGTAGGTTCAAACAGCAACCTTTATTCCCGAACTCTCACCGGCACTCTACACACACTTCCCGGGAACACACTGCCTCTACAGGGCTATGCGCACCAATTCTCTCAGAATCCCTCGAGAACTCAATGGAAAGTCCCAAGTAGCAGGAGTAGCAGCATCCACCCTAATCCCAGCAGGATCCACCCTAATGGAACCACCCTATTCCCAGCAGGATCCGCCCTAATCCCTGAGCTGTCCTAATCCTGGAGCAGGGTCACCTTTCAACCATTCCCTCTGGCAAAAATGCCAGGCATCATTCTGACTAAACTGTGGCTCTCAACACTTTAGTATTCTATTCTTGTTCTGTTTTTGGTTTTGCTTTTTTTTTTTTCCAATCCTTATTCTGTATGTTAGGCATTTTCACAATAGTGTGTGTTGGTGTTGGTCTGTTGTAAGTTTGAATATTTGGGGTTCAATAAGCATCTTATATGTGATTTTCCATTTCATTTTAAGGTTTGGGAAATTTTCTAATATTATTTTGTTGAAAAAGTACATTCCTTTGGCTTGTATCCCCAAGCCTTCACCAATCTGACTAACTCTTAAATTTGGTTTTTTCATGATATCCCATGTATCTTGGAAGTTCTCTTCATGGTTTCTTCAAATCTTTTCTCCATGGTCAACATTATTTTCAAGATTGTATATTTTTGCCTTTATTGCTTGAAATTTTGTCTTCAATATGGTCTAGTGTGCTAGAGATACTTTTCATTGAATTTTTAATTTAGTTATTGATTCCTTCATTTTGAGGATTTCTTCATTTTGAGGATTCCTTCATTTTGAGGATTCCTTCATTTTGAGGATTTCTTCTCGATATTTTTTAGTTCAGCTTTTCTTTCTTTCTCTTGTTTTTTGTTTGTTTGTTTGTTTGTTTTTGTTGTTGTTGTTGTTGTTTATTGTACCAGGGATTAAACTCAGGGGCACTCAACACTGAGCCACATCCCAGCCCTATTTTGTATTTTATTTAGAGACAAGGTCTCACTGAGTTGTTTAGAGCCTCACCATTGCTGAGACTGGCTTTGAACTCATGTATCTCATGCCTCAACCTCCTCAGCTGCTGGGATTACAGGCATGTGCCATTGCACCTGGACTTTTGTTCAGAATTTCTCTCTTTATTGAAGTGATTATTCATTTCCTGTATTTTCTTTCGTTCTTTTTTCTTTGCAGGGAGAGTAATCAGGGATTGAACTTGGGGCACTTAACCACTGAGCAAAATCTCCTTGCTATTTTGTATTTTATTTAGAGACAGGGTCTCACTGAGTTGCTTTGCACCACCTCATCATTGCTAAGGCTTGCTTTGAACTTGTGATCCTCCTGCCTCAGCCTCTCGAGCCGCTGAGATTGCAGGCATGCACCACCATGCCCAGCTAAATCCTGTATTTTCTTTTTGATTTCATTATTACCTTGTCCTTTACTTAGCAGATCAGTTGAACTATGAATTTTCTAAGCTACTTCTCTAACATTTCTTGCACTATTGGGTCAATGGATTCTCTTATTGAATTATCTTGCTTTGTTTGGTGTGATTTGTTCTCTTGCTTTTTCATGTTGGTCATGTTTCTACCCATCTAACAGTACGGATCTGAGCCAGTAGATTTCTACCCTGGGTGTGGACTTACAGTGTACTGGAAAGTTTCCAGTAAGTACTTCACCATTCGGGGGAAACAAATATTAACAACAACCCATACAAACAGTGTACAGCATTGTCCCAAATAGCTTCTGCTAGGACATCTGCAGTGTCACAATAAACTGAAATGATGTGATCAGTTATTACCCACAGTAAAAGAAATATGTGTGCAAAAGGTTTACAATTTCAAATTTTGGACAGGGAGAGAAGAGAAGCGATGGGAGGATGTGATGATAATGGGGGAAGAAAGAAAAAATAGAAGTAAAAAATTAAACGATGAGTGAAAGAGAGAACAATAGAAATTGGCTAGTAGCAGAAAAAGAGAAAGGCAGTCAAGGAAAATAGATACGTGAGAGGAAAAATACATAAAATAAATTTTTTTAAAAAATAAAAAACTTTAAAACAATAAAAAAATTTCTAATATATTCTTTTATTAAAAAATAAGAATATAAAACAAAGCCAATATATACTAATCAAGCATCCTAGTCCTTTAAATACTGATTCATGTACAATAACTGCCTTCAAAAAATGATAGAAATTGAAAAAAGAAACAAATATGAATATGTATAAAAATTGAAATGCAAAAGACCATTTGAGATGGGAAATAATGTTTTCGTCCTTGCAAACACAACATAGTAGGCTATGTTTATTTATCTTACAATAGCTACACTGGCAAAAGAATATTCAAGCAAAGATCATTCTATGGAAATCACCTTCTAGATGCGTACATTTCATAATTGCTCTTAACTAAAATTGTTGTATCTAACCATGTACTTGTTTTCACTATAACTTCTTCCTCCTTTACGTAAAGATTCCATATTTCTTACCCTTCATAAATCTTACTAATGCTTCATTTCCTGCGGGATGAAAACCCAGAAGTTCCAAAAGCAGGAGAAACCTCCTTTTAATCATGATCTGCTAAACTAAGAGAGTTTCTAGTTTTCTTTCTTATATGTATTTCTCTTGAGATAAAGCTTGTTGACGAAAGCAAACATTTTTGTGTACATAGACATATTCTGAATTCAGATTCCCCAGGGTGAATTTGCAACAGTAATGATAATTTTAATAACTCTGCCTCTTTTATCCCTGACAATTAACATGGAATTAATTATTGTTGAGAGAGATCCTTGTAAGAACAAAACCAAGACAGCATCCATAGGAAATACCAAATTTCAAAAAGTAGAACTTTCAGCTACTCTGAGTACTCTAATGCTAGGGTACATCATTAACTGGAAAGATTCATTTTATGCCAAAGTCATTTGGGATAATGACAGTGATGGTTTCAGATGTAACTAGAAGGCTATCTAGGACTACCAAATTCAAGGACAAAATTTTCACATAATTTTTTTCATATTTGACAAGTACTTTTCTATAATACAGCATTATATCTTAGCAAATCATATCAAGAGAATACTATTTAAAATCAAGCCTCTTTTTTTTCTGATGAAGTTTTCATGTTAGCTATTTTCTGTATCCTATTGATAACAAATAAATTTGCATGCTACCTTGTGAGCCAATTTTTCTGCAGTATATATCTTTGTTTTATTAATATCAAAGGAAAAGTTGGTTGTAATTAATAAAATGAAAAAGAAATGTTATTTCTTTTTTATACTCTATTTTTCTTTAAGTATATTCCAAAAGTCAAATATGAGTTCAGTGTGCACGCATATTTATTGAAGGACAATTTAAAATCATGTTTCTTATGGATTATTTTTATCCATATAACATTGAATTGCATTGCTTTAAATTAAACAATGATAAATAGCATATAACGTTACTGTTTTGTTTTTAATGTACTATTTTATAAAAAATAAGTATCAGAACTGTATTGATTTAATCATGACTCCTTTTAGTAAGGTCTTACAAAATATATTCTGTAATTTATCAACAGTTTTTATAATATTCCTTAAATGACATATTAACACATTTATTTGAATTGGAAACATGAGATTTATTTCTGGCAAAAATAACTTTCATTGAAACATTGATTTAACAGCAAGGACTGACTTTTCTAATTGGGTTATATGGCCTTTTCCCTATACTGAATGAACTAAATCAGCACCTCGAAATTTGTTTTATTTTTAATTGTTCACTATGAAAAACTTCAAATATTTGTAAAGGTAGGATAAGAGAATGAATTTGATTATAATGGAACTGTCATCCAATTTCAAAATTTAATGGCCAATTATTATTTTATCCACACCTTTTTGTTCCATTTCTCTTTCTGTACATCACCTCAAAAACATTTAATCTATAAATATTTAAATATACATATTTACAAGATGAAGATTTTTACTTGAAAAAAACCCTTAATTTCAACTCACTTGTTACACCTAAAAATTTAAGGATAATTTCTTAACATTATATTTTCAGTGAGAGTTTTGAAAATTGATTTAAATCATATAATAATTTATGAATGCTTTATTTAACTATATATTGGCAATGCAATGAAAAGTTTTCCCAAAATCTTAGTATGTCTGGTTAAATGAGATACTTTTAAATGAAGAGTAATTTGTATAATCAATAGTAATTTGATAAATCTTGGTAATGTTAGACTTTTTAAAAAATGAGAAAGGAAATGGCTCTAATGAATGGGTTACACATATTTTGGCAGTCAAAGACCAATTATTTGCTTTCAATAACTTTAAACGAACACCTAAATGATGGAACATTAAAAAATTATTTTTAGTGATAGGTAGATATATGTTTTTTGACATGACTACACAGGAATTCAGGGCATTGAGAGTAATAGCTATAATAAATGTCCTTTCTTTACAATCTTTCTATGTGTATGAGGGAGATTTCTTAACATTCATATCTACAAAAATGAAAAGTAGACATAGATTTTATATTGAGTTATCTCATTCTAGCAATAAGACATTATTTTAAGGATAAATTAATATATTTTAAAGCTCAATCACTTTTAAACATTGATTTCCAATAACGTTTTACCTTTGGTTTAATAAGGTATCAAACTATAACAATATGTGTCCTCAATTGTATACTGGTAGTGGAAATAATTTCATCTGAGACATTGTTTTTTAAAACAGTAGGATTCATAAACAACCTATTTAAACAATTTTTAGATTACTTCATAGACATATTATTTTTGAGAATTATGCTAGAGTCATCACTAAAAAGGCTTACAAGTTTTGAAAACATTTTATATCACAATAAAGTAAAGTGAAAGTATAAGTTCAAGTATAATTTCTGACTATTAAGGAAGACCTTATTCAAGCTTTTTTTGTTTTTGAATTTGTATGGATGTAAATAGTGATGGATAAAGATTTAGTATTTCATTTATATCTCACTAGATACATTTTTAAAGTAATCTTTTTTTAAAGTTCAATAAATATTATAGATTTAAAGATGACTTATTTTGCAGCAATGTAAGCTGACAAAACCATATTATTTTTTTGAAAATAGACTTAAATGTGTTACTAGGTACATAGTTTTTCATAATTATTTTAAAGCATATTTAAGCAAAAATGTTTGAACAACACAGGACTAGAAGCATATTCTTCTTTGAAAAGTAGGTAGATTAGCAGTCATTTCAACAAGCAGTTACCATAGGCAACCAAAAGATACAGTGAACATTAATTATCTTTAAATTCATTCTTTGATAAATGTTGTTCTTTGAGATTAAGGGTGATAGTATCAACAAATTGGAGCACATTGACATAATTATATTTTCTGGGAAGGAAAGCTAATAATTGAAATTTTCTAGAGTAAAGAAACATCAGTGAATAGGCTTAATATGACTTAGAACTACCAACTTTGTCACCTGTACAATTTCTACCTTGTAATCAGAGCAAATTGGATTTGTAACCATAGTCTTTAAGAAGGGTTGAAGCCATATGTGACAAGATTATAGTTTACCTGAATCCACTTGTCTGAAAAATGTTATCTGCTTCTTTCTTACTGCCTACACAAAGAGCAATTTAAAAGATAAGCAAATGATTTTTTTATTCAATTGTAAATTTTAAACAACATAATTCTGATAGACATCTGTATGTGTGTGCTTATGTATAACATACTGGTCTCAGTCATCTTCAATGCCCTGCCAAATGAAACTGCAACCTTCCCTTCCAATCCCCCACCTTTAGTAAACATCAGAGGGGTAAATGGACATTGTGTATGAAATTCAACTATTGATTCAGCTGGTGCCTTTCAAATGAAGTAAATGTAAATTAGCAAACCTAGGCAACAATATAAAACTTAAAGTATTATGAAGAACTTGAATATTGATTTGAAATGTTCAAGAAAATTCTACCTATAACTTATTTCCAAGTAAATTTCTTAAAAATTTTATAGGGAATGAGATCGCCAACTACTCAGATAATAATTCAACAAAGAGCAACATGATTAGCCTCCTTGAGCTGAATTTTATACTGTGTGTGTGTGTGTGTTTGTGTGTAACACATGCATATATGTATGTGTATACACACACACACACACACACACATATATATATTCTCCCTAATTGTTGCAATCTTGTATTATGGGCTTTTGGTTAAAATAATAAAATTCTGCGGATACTGCTTGATTTTCTTGTTTAGGTTGAAGTGTATTTAGACCCAGTATATGCTAGGGTAAGTTAGAAAAATATTGTTGAAGAGGTTGCTGTTTGTAAAACACAGATATTATATAGAGATAGTTTTCTCTTGATGAATGCTTATCCTCTTCCCAGATTCCACCTGCCAAGAACAAATTAGTCCATTGTGTCTCTGCTTTCCAAAGACATCAGAATCAATCCATGAATAAAATTTTGTTTGCTATCCAGTCAGTTGAATACTGTGTTGACCATTATGTTGGACTTAAATAGCATCAAATTTTTTTAGAGATAGCCTATGTATGTTTCCATATTGAACTCAAACACAGTATTATGAAAAAATACTTCTGACTGAAGTAGAAAAGAGTAGGAAATATCAGTTATCTTCTGACCATTTTCTGGAGTCAGATCCTGGTAAAGCATTGTTGATACAAATGAGTCATGGTTTCTGCAGAAACTTTATAGCATCAAAGGGAAAGTTATACAAGTAACATTAATAAAAACAAAAGCCTTATTAGTAAAGTATATTAGGAAAACTTTAAAAAAAAGAACTTTTAGAGTAAACTGATTTTGAGTATGGTCTTTATAAATAGGAATGCCTTTGATACTAGGTTGTTCTCTACTGATGAGAAATTGTAGGGAAGTGGTTTAAATTTGCTTTTACTTTTTTAGTTGACTTAGTCTACCGGTATTATGTTCTACTTTTGATAATTATACTCTGGTTATATTAAATGTTAATACTAGGGGAAACTGAATGAGGAATATAAGTAAACATAGGATAAATTTTCTAAATGAAGTAATGTTCACATAATATAAAACTAATAATCATGCTTGTCATAAAATCTCTAGTTGTATGAGTTATTTAGTATGTTTTTTTAAATATGCATCCATCACTTCTAACTAGTTCCAATGCCTTTTCTATGCTATAAAAGGAAACCCTGTACCATTAAGCAATTGGTCTCTTGCTCCTCAACCCCTTATAACAAGCAATCTTTTTTTTGCAATATATTTTCCTATTATGAATATCTCATGTAAACTGAATTATAAAAAACATTACTGTATTTTTAGTCATCTATATTGTACTGGATATCAGTACTTCAGTGCATTTTCTAGGATACTAAAATCCAAGAAAGCTCAACCCCTTTACATGAAATGGCATAATATTTGTACATCCTCCCATATAGTTTAAATCATCTGCAGATTACATATAATACCCAATACAATACAAATGCTACATAAGTAGTTGTTGTACGGTATTGTTTAGGGATTAATGGCAATAAAAAATGTCTGTACATATAGTTTCTCTCCCCCAACCACCAATATTTTCAGTTAGCAGCTGTTCAAATCCAAAGATTGATGGTAGGGAGCAAAAGTCAATGACATTCTGTCCATTCATGCAGTGACATTCATTTGTGTTATTTTCACCTTTGAAATATTGTGAATAACATTGTTAAGAGCATTCTTGTACAAGTATATGAATATCTCTTTTTCTTTTTTTTTTTTTTTACCTATATGCCTCAGTGTAGAAGTAGAAGGTTCTATGGTAGTTTTTTTTTTAACTTTTCAAAATTGATTTCTTCACAACTACACCATTTTACATTCCCCATGGTAATGTATAAAGGATCCTGCTTCTCTGTTATTATAGTGAAGCAGAGACAAATGGGCCAAGGACCTGAAGATACACTTCTCAGAAGATGATGTACAATCAATAAACAAACACATGAAAAAATGTTCATCATCACTAGCAATTAGAGAAATGCAAATCAAAACTACTCTAAGATTTCATCTTATTCCAGTCAGAATGGCAACTATTATGCATACAAACAATGAGTGTTGGCAAGGATGTGGGAGAATAGATACATTCATACACTGCTGGTGGGACTGCAAATTGGTGCAGCCAATCTGGAAAGCAGTATGGAGATTTCTTGGAAAATTGGAAAACGAACCACCATTTGACCCAGCTATTCCTCTCCTCAGTCTATACACAAAGACCTTAAAAATAGCATAGTACAGGGACACAGCCACATCAATGTTTATAGCAGCACAATTCACAATAGCTAAATTGTGGAACCAACCTAGATGCCCTGCAATAGATAAATGGAAGAAAAAAAAAAGGTGTGGCATGTATACACAATGGAAAATTACTCAGCAATAAAATAGAATAAAATCATGGCATTTGCAGGTAAATGGATAGAGTTAGAGAAGATAATGCTAAGTGAAATTATCCAATTCCAAAAATCCAAATGCTGAATGATTTTTTTTGACATAAGGAGGCTGATTCATAGTGGGATAGGGAGAGGGAGCATGGGAGGAATAGAGGATTTCTATATAGGGCAGAGGGGTGAGAGGGTAATGAAGGGGGCATGGGGTAATTAATGATGATTGAATGTGATGATCATTATTATCCAAAGTACATGTATGAAGACACGAATTGGTGTGAATATATTATGTACACAACCAGAGATATGAAAAATTGTGCTTTATATATGTAATAAGAATTGTAATGTATTCCACTGTTATATATAAATTTAAAAAATAAATAAATAAAAAAAGAATCCTGCTTCTCCAACATCCTAAGACTTGTTATTTTCTACTTTTAGATTATTGCCATCTTGGTGGTGACAAAATGCTGTCACATATGGTTTTAATTTGCATTTTGTAATTACAAATTATATTGAACATCTCTTGATGTGCTTAATGGCCAGTTGTAAATTTTCTTTGGAAAAGTGTCCAATCCTTGCCCATTTTTATTTATTTTGTTTTTAAATCCCATATTTTTAATGGTGCATGATAATTATACATAATATGAAGATTCATTTTTACATATTTGTATTCAATATAATTTGGCCAATATCATTCTATAATAATTTCCTGTTTCCTCTCTTCCTCCCTCCACCTGATCCATTTCCTCTATTCTATTGATTTCTCTTTGATTTTCATGGGCTCACCCTTCACCTTTCTTTTCCTTGTCCTCTCTTTCTTTCATATATAAGAGAAAACATACTACCTTTGACTTTCTGAGATTGCTTTATATCACTTAACATATTATTCTCAAGTTCCATTAATTTTCCTGCAAGCAACATAATTTCATTCTTCTTTGTGGCTGAAAAAAAAACTCCATTGTATATACTTATACCATATTTTCTTTATCCATTCATCAATTAATGGACCCTGGACTAGTTCCATAGTTTGGCTACTATGAATTGTGCTGCTATAGTACATGGGTCTGCATATATCTCTATAAAATGCTGACTTTAATTCTTTAGGATAAATACTGAGAAGGAGTATAGTGGATCTTATGGTAGTTTCATTCCTAACCTTGATAGGAATCTCCATAGTGATTTCCATAGTGGTTGTACTAATTTACACTTCCTCCAACAGTGTAAAAATGTTTCTTTTTCTCCACATTCTCTTCTTCATTTATTATTATTTGTATTTTTTAATATCTTTATTTCATTTATATGTGGTGCTAAGGATTGAATCCAGTGCTTCATGCATGCTGGATGAGCACTCTGCCACCGAGCCACAATCCCAACCCTTATTGTGTTTCTGATAACTGCCACACATACTACTGTGAGATGAAATCTTAGTTTTGATTTGCATTTCTTTACTTGCTAATGATCATGAGTATATTTTTATATATTTGTCATCCATTAGTATTTATTCTTTTGAGAAGTATCTGTTTAATCCATCTGTTTATTAATTAGATTGTTTGTTATTTTTAACAACACTTTCTTGCTGGGTTTTTTTTTTTTTTTAGTTCTTTATATATTCTTGATATCAATCCTTTGTCAGAAAAGTAGCTACCAAAGATTTTCTCTCATTCCATGGGTTTCCTCTTCACATTCTTAACTGTATCCTTTGCTGAACAGAAGCTTTTTAATTTCATGTCATCTCATTTATTAATTCCTGGTATTATTTCCTGAGTTTTAGTCCTATTGAGGAAGTCATTTTGCTTGTGCCTGTATGTTGGATTTTTGATCTTATGTTTCTAAGAATTGCATAGCTTCTGGTGACATTCCTAGACCTTTGATCCATTTTCATATCATTTTTGTGCAGAATGAGAAATATGGATCTAGTGTCTGTCTCTCTCTCTCTCTCTCTCTCTCTCTCTCTCTCTATATATATATATATATATATATATATATATATATATATATATATATAAAACCATTTGTTAAAAGACACGCTTTTAACAAATGGTGCTAGAAAAATGGGATAATGTTAAAAGCGTGTCTTTTTCCTCCTTTTTCAAGGATGGATATGGCTATGTGTGTTTGTCTCTGTGTCTTCTGTTCTGTTTCACTGGTCTGTGTGTCTGTTTTTATGCCAGTACCATGCAGTTTTTGTTACTGTAGCATTGTAGTATAATTTTCATTCAGGTATTGTGATGCTTCCATTGCTTTTTTGACTAGAATTGCATTAACTATTCTGGATCTTTTATTCTTCGAAATGAATTTTAGGACTTTTTTAAAATTTATTTTTTATACTTCTAATCAGTTATACATGATAGCAGAAAACTTTTCAATTCATTGTACACAAATGGATCACAACTTTTCATTTCTCTGGTTTTACACAATGTAGAGTTGCACCATATGTGCAGTCATACATATATCTAGGGTAATGATGTTCATCTCATTCCACCATTTTTTTTTCTAGTTCTGTGGAAAATGTCATTGGTATTTCAATGTGGATTGCATTGCTTTGGGTAATATGGCCATTTTAACAATATTAATTGTGTCTATCCATGAACATGGTAGGTCTTTCTATCTTCTGAGGTCCTCTTCAATTTCTTTCTACAGTAGTTTATAATTTTCACTTGTAGAGGTCTTTCAATTTACTTCTTGAGGCTATTGTGAATGCAATTATTTTTGTGATTTCTTTCTCAGCAGATTCATCATTGTTGTAAGAAAATCCATGGATTTTTGCATGTTGATTTTGTACCTGCTACTTTGCTGAATTTGTTTATTATCTCTAACAATCTTCTGGTGGAGCTTTTTGGATCTTCTAAGTATAGGATCATATTATCTATAAATAGTGATAATTTGACTTCTTCTTTTCTATTTTTGTCCATTTTCATTTCCTTCTCTTGCCTATTGCTCTACCTTTGTCCATTTTTAAATTAGGTCTTCTGGTACTTGAGTAGTATTCTTTACTCTGAATATTAGACTTTTACAAAGATAGGATTTCCAAATGTATTTTCCTATTCTGTGGGTGTTTTTTTTTTTTTTCACTTTCTTGATGTGTCCTTTGCACACGGTTTTTAATTTTGAATGGTTCAGATTCTTTTTTTTTTTAACTTTTTTGGTTCGTATCTATGAATTCAGTGCTAAATATAAGGTTATTAAGATGTACCCTGTATGTTTTCTCCTAGGTTTTAGCTTCTATGATTTTAGCTTTTTAATATGTTTTTGAGTTAATATTTTTCATATACTGTGAGGTACACATCAATAAATTCTTTTGCATGGTCTAAAACTGTGAATTAATATATATTAAAGAGAATCGTTGTCATTTTCCATAATCTTAAAAAATCATCTGTGACATTAAAACATTTGCTTTCTTATTCTTAAAATAAAAATTAAAGACAAAAGAGTTGAAACCATAAAACTCTTAGAACACGTAAATCTTTATAACTTTGCATCATTACATAGTGAATCATTAAATATGGTACCAAAAAATAAGAAGAAAAATTAGAATAGATGAATTGGACCTCATCAAAAGTAAAAACTTGACTTTAAAGGTCACTATCAAGAAAATGAAAGACCACCCACAGAGAGGAAAATACTGTAAATTAAGAAATAGATAAAAATCTAGAATCCAAATTATATAAAGAACACTTACAACTCAATATTAAAGCAATATATAATATAATTTTTAAATGGGTAAAGGATATGAGTAGATAGTTTTCCAAAGAAGATATACATATATCCAAAAAGCACATGAAAACATGCTCAGAATCATTATACTTCAGGAAAATACAAATAAGACTTCTAGAATGGCTATATTAAAACAAATGAATGATAACAATTTAACGAACATATGGAGATATTAACACCCACTTACATTGCTTGCAGGAATCTCAGATAGTGAAACCACTTTGGAAAAGTGTTCAAAAAGTCAAACATACAGTTAGTTGCCTTATAGCCCAGGCATTCCATTCCTGATACTGAAAAGAGTTGAAATCATATATCTCCATGAATACTTGTACATGAACGTTAATAGCAGAAAAATAGTGGAATCAAGCCAATGTCCTTTGACACATGAATGAATAAACATATGCAGATAATCATACAATATTGTCCAACATAAAAGGACTGACACATATTTCAACACTGATGAACTTGAAAACAGTATTCTAAATGAGAGAAGCCAGACACAAAATGCCATATTGTATCATTTACTTATATGAAACATCCCAAATAGGGAAATGCATAGAAATAAAAAGCAGATTAGTGGTTGTCAAGAGCTAGAAGAAAGGAAAACAGAGAGTACATAAAGTGTAGGGGGTTTCTTTTGGAGGTGATGAAAATGTTTTTAAATTAGAGAGTAATATAGTGAATATGTTAAAAACCACTGACTTGTATACTTTAAAAGAACAAAAAGTTTATATATGAAATATATATATTTTAGTTACCTTTGTGACTACTGGGACTGAAAAACCCAACCAGAACAACTTATAGAGGAGGAAAGGTTCATTTAGGGTCTTTATTTAGGTTTCAGAGGTCTCAGTCCAAAAGTGGCTGGCTCCATTCCTTGGGGCTCCAGGTAACACAGGACATCATAGCAGGAAGTGTATGGCAAAGAAAAGCAGCTCACATGATGATCACAAGATTTCAGGCTGCTGAAATCTTGACTTGCCAAAGACAAATATATTACCCAAGCCATACCCCCAATGCCCCACCTCCCCTAGCCACACACACCCTGCCTTCATTTAGGTTTACGAACTGGTAACCCAGTTATTTCCTCCCTGAACCTTCTTCCACTATCTTATATGTGAGCTTTTGACATATCACTTCCAAACCATAACATTCCGCCACTGGCCACCAAAAGCTCATACTTATCTGACATTGCAAAATACATTTAGTCCATTCCCAAGAGTCCCTATAGTCTAAACTATTCCAAGATTGCTCAAATTTCAAGTCCAAAGACTTCTCTGATGTGCAAGGAAATCTTACAATGTGAACTCCTGTAAAATTAAAAACAGTTTACAAGTATCCAATGTATAATGGCACAGAAAAAAATTCCCATTCAGAAAAATAGGGCATAGAAAGAATGCATAGGACCAAAACAAGACTGAAATCCAGCTGGGCAAACATGTCTGTGTCTGGCATCTGAAGCACAGGGCCTAATGATGATCTCTCCAAAGGGCTTGTGTAGATTCGCCCATGTGGCTTTACTGGTTGCAATCAAAGTGGCCTTTTTGTTGGCTTGTCTCTGCTCAAATCCTGAAACTTTCCTAGGATGGTGTCCCTCACCACTGGCATTTCTTAATCTCGGATCTGCACTGCAGCTTCAGCTTCCTCCACATCTCCATATGTTGCCCTCTCAGGGGTGCCCCCAGGGACTCTGACCCTGCTGTGCTTTGTCTGGCCTGCCAGGCCCTCCATTGAAATCATGGTAGAAGCCTCCATGACCCCCTAAGTCCAGCATCCTGCATTCCTGAAGAATCAGCATCACCTGGTTGATGCTAAGATCTGCCACAATTTCGAGCAGTTTCCAAGCTTCTGGGGACCCTAGTTACAGAGCCTCTCAGTACCTAGGTAGCTGAACTTGTTGAAAAAACTTCCTAGGCACTCTTGTGCAAGAAGTGCGCCCCACTGATCTCTTCTCAAGAGAATTTTTACTTTTATTCCCTTGAGCTTGAAATGCGTATTGTCTTGCCAACTCCTGATATGCCCTCAAACCATCTTTCTTATTATATCTGAGCAGTCTTTAGCATTCCTTTAGTAGCAGTAATGTCTTTAACGACTGCAACTTCGTTAGCCCAATTTTTTAAAATATTTTTTTTAGTTGCAGGTGGACATGATATATTCTTTATTTTTTATTGATTTTTTTAAAAAATGACCGTGGAATGCATTACAATTCTTATTACACATATAGAACACAATTTTTATTATCTCTGTTTGTATATAAAGTATGTTGACACCAATTTGTGTCTTCATACATGTACGTTGAATAATGATGTCTATTACATTCCATCATCCTTGTTAAGCCCCTGCCCCCTCCCTTAACCTCCCACCCCTCTGCTCTATCTAGAGTTCATCTATTCCTCCCATGCTCCCCCTTCCTACCCCACTATGAATCAGCCTCCTTATATCAGAGAAAACATTCGGCATTTGTTTTTTTGGTGTTGGCTAACTTCACTTAGCATTATCTTCTCCAATGCCATCCATATACCTGCAAATGCCATAACGCAACCACACATCAAAAAGACAACAATTATAAATATTACATTTACACAAACAATGGAGCATCTACATTCATCAAACAAACCCTTCACAAGTTCAAAAGTCAAATTGACCACAACACAAGTAATCTTGGGTGACTTTAACATACCTCTCTCACCACTGGATAGATCTTCCAAACAAATATTTATTTTTTTAATGTGTAGCTGCTGATTGAATCCAGGGGCTCACACATATGAGGCAAGCACTCTACCACTGAGCTATAACCCCAGCCCCTGAGTCCCAGTTTTATTCCCACATTTCAAGTCCAAGGTTTTCAAATATTTCTGCTTTGCTTTCTGCTCCTGATTATTACAATAAATTTGGCTTATACCCACCAGCAATATCCATGTCACCGCCTGAATGCTATGCTATCTAGAAATTACTTTCACCAGATTAAGAAGTCCTTCACTTTTAAAATTATCCTCACAGAAAGTCTCAAATCATGGGCAAAATGCAGACAGTTTTTCAGCCAGAACATAACACAAATGGCCTCTATTCCAAATTCCAGTGGAGGTCTTCTATGAACCCTCTTGAGCCCTGTTTTCACTACTCACTATCCCATTGGCAGTCTGGTCTTCTGAGCTCCCATGAGAATCAGCCATTAAACTCTGCTTACAACAGTCTAAAGCATTTCCAGCTTGCCCTGTTAAATACCTCAAAATTCCTCCAACCAATTCCAAAATGCTCTAAAAGCTTATGAGCTACATGGTCAGGATGGTCACATCAACAACCAATATCTGGTGCCAATTTCTGTTTTAGTTAGCTTTTTTGCTGCTGTGACTAAAAGGACCCAACTAGAAAAACTGTAGAGGTGGGAAAGTTTATTTGAGGGTTCACAGTTTCAGAGGTCTCAATCTATAGACAAGAGACTCCATTCCTTGGAGGCTCAAGGTGAGGCTGAATATCATGGCAGAAAAATGTAGCAGAGAGAAGCAAATCACATGGTAGACTCCCCTGGCCAGATACAAAATATATACCCCAAAGCCACACCCCCCAATGTTCTACCTCCTCCTGCAACAACTCACCTTCCTTCTTTTACCATTCAGTTAATCCTATAAGGTGATGAATTCACCAGTTCGGTTAAGACTCTCAGAATCCAATCATTTCTTCTCAGCCTACTTGCATTGTGCCACATGTAAGCTTTGGGAGGACACCTCCCATCCAAACAATAATAATATCTCAATAAAAACAAATAATCCTAAAATGTTTGGCATGCAGGGAGATTTTTCTACTTGGGCAATACTCATTTGATGTTTACCTTAAAAAAGTTATTTTTATTTTATATTTTAGAAATTTATCATGGCATCCTGCTTTGACCACTAAAAGTAAAATGCGAATTCCACATTCTCATGCATTTATTGATCTGACTGAAGATTTTACAGCAGGTAAGTTGCACATAAATGTGAAATATGTAATTTAAACTGCCTAAGAATTACAGATTTTACTTATTCTTGTATTCACTTGTTCGTGGACTGAATGTTAAGACCCGACTGTTAAAAGTTTATAAGAAATCATTTGAAACTTAAAAACAGTACTGAATATAATAAATAAGTTTGTAGTTATTTTATTGTTGTTGTTTGTTATCCACCTCAAAATTTGAATTCTCCCATTTTATGAATTCATGATAATTTTGTCATGTTGCCTGCTGTTTCTTTCCTTTATTTTTAAAAGTCTTTGACTAATGCTAAAGAAAAATATTTAGTTTATGTACTCCAAAACGATTTTTTTAAAAAATTTTTCAATGTGGAAAAATTTTAACATAGAATAGTAGGCAAAATAATATAAATATATGCACACTTAATTCCCTAGCTTAGTTATAAATGATATCTTAGTTATGAATGCCAATCATGTTTCATTTCTGTACCCATCCACACAAGTCTCTCCACCCCAGATAATTTTAAACAAAATCCAAACATATAATTTCATTTATACATACTTCACTCTCTGTATCTCTGTAGCCACCAAAAAAATCATTTTGAAACCTAAAAAATTAAATAATAAAGTTGAGTATCATCAAATATCCTGTCATTATTCAAAATATCTCACTTGTTTTTATCAAACCAGGAGCTAAAAAGGACTCACAACAGACAAAAAAAAAAAAAAATTATCTGTGTCTGGATTTTCCTCATTGTATCCCCATGATAGTAGCATGTTACTCTGGCTTCTGTTCTTAGTGTTTAGATTTAGAACCTTAACCAGAATCCAGCTTTGTAGGATCAACAGGCAGGAGTAGTGGTCAGGAATACTTCCAGTGTGTTGCTGTGTGTTTCAGCTCATTATGGAGACTGATCATTTAACTTTTCTTTTATAGTGTAAAATTGTTGTCTAGCTTAGGGTTTGCTCAGCGTGGGTCGTCTACTATACTGCTCCTTAATGGTTTTAGCAGCTATGATAATTGTTCTCAGGTCCATTATTTCAACAGGAGTTGCAAAATTGTGGCACACTAGATATGTCACTTTTCTGTATATATTATTAGTTGGTGTTTCCTATTTAAAAACAGAAGAAAAAACTACCACCATGATCTTCAGTCAGTGTACATATATAGTGTACAGTGTGACAGGCAAAGATAAATCCTTTATTTTTTCTTCTCCCCATTTTTTGTCTCCAGTTTTCAAAGGCTTATGATCTGATTTTGCTATGACATTTTTAGTCACTGAACTAATTGCAAATGAACAAAAAAGGCCTGATGACTGCTAAAAGTAATAAAATTTAAGAAAGAAAAGACAACTAAAATTATGTTCTTTAAGCCTTTTATTAACTCTAAATTTGTTATGAATTTTGCTAGCACATTTTTATGAATACAATTTGAACAGTTAAGAAATTAGCACCCAAATGTACTCTGAATTTTACTGATTTAAAACAAACAAAGCCAGTCCTTTACATAGTAAGCTCTTTATGGTTCTGAGTTGTTTGGTTTCAAATGTACACTTACAATGGAAAAAGAAGAGGGAATTGAACAAGGAAAACAGAGGTTATTTTTAGTTTGGCTTATCTGGGACACTAAATCATATGAAACTGTCAGTAGTAATGGTATGAGTACTTCTTGCCATGGAAGTGGTCTTAACAACTCATTTTTCAAGATGAGGAAATTCTATAGTTGTAAGCTAATTTTTTCTGTTACCTCATTGACATTACACATACACATGCTTTTCCCCACATAATTTTTTTTTTTTAGGAAAATTCTGTCATGATGTTTTAGAAATTTACTTTGAGTTCAATAATATTATTCTTTCTTAAAAATATTGACTTTGCATTTAAATAATTTATAAAGAATTCTTGGGTATTTTTACACAATCAACAAAATCTGCCTTATGAAATTATGACATAAAATGACACAATTGTGTTTACAGGAGGTGTGAGTTTTAAGTAAACAATCTATTGTATAAAATGTAAAAAAATTCTGATAATCACTTTTAAGAAGTTAAAATATATTAAGGAAATATTAAAAATTTATAATTATTAGAGTTGTGACATTCAAATTGCTATCTCCTTTAAAGTTATGTCAGCATTCATTGAGTACTTATTCTATGTAAAGCCCTCTGTAATCATTTGTGAGTTATAAAGATGGCAAGAAGTGCCTTCAGCTGTCAAAAGATCATTTAGTTAGTCTGGAAGAAGCAGACTAACTAAATTTAGCCATAATATGTGGAAGAATGAAGTAAATCTTTATTAGACAAACTGTTCTCATTGACAAAGGAAATCATCACACAAGGCTTAGGACTATGGAACCCTACAAAATTGATCAAAGAATTTAACCAAATTTTAAACTATGGTGAGCTTCTCATTGTCCAGAGTGTACTCATTCCTTAGGATATAGTAAACTTTCTGAAGAATAAGCCTTTGAAGAAAAAAAAACAAAAATAAATTTTTTTTGGCATTACTGGGGATTGAACTTATTACCTTTTAAAATTATCGTCAATTTAAAGGATGGAAAATAATGGTATTTAATTATGATTTTAGTATGCATTTCTCAGATTATTATTGAAGTACATTTTCTTTGCTTTTGCGAGTTGACCATTTCTTAGTTTTCCCTATGGATTGCTGTGTTTTCCTTTTCAGATCACTGTCTCTTCCTAATGTTTTTATTTTTGTTTAAGTTTTGTTACTCTGTCAGGCAAAGACTTATTTATAACCACTGGCATTTCTGATTCATGACTACTACAGCTTTTTAAATAGACTTCAAGTGTTCAAGTTACTTAATACTGTGAACTATTCTATATAGTGATCTGATCACATTATTCTCATCATCTCATTTACATCAGTAATACATCTCAAGAAAATCAAATCTGGCTATTAATTCTTCAGGCTACCCCTCCATTCATAACAGCAATGACCATTAATCAGCTAGAGCAGATCCTGCAACACTCCTTTTCTTCTGCAAATGAAAATCAGCCTTACTGTCTGTTTAGCTCATTTGATAACTAAAGAATAAGTATCTACCTTCAAAAAAAAAAAAAGAGAGAGAAAATATCAGAATTCAGGTCCTTGTCCAATATGTAGACCATTACTTTCTCTTAATATTCTTTATTTGGGATAATTTGATTTTCAATAAAAAGTATTTGTGCCTACATGTAGATGTCCATTGTCAGTTTGATCCCAGAGCTAGAGAAGAAGGTCTAGATCATAACCTGAAGTTTAGGAGTATTCAGTATTTTTAAGGCCATGGATAGACAGAGGGCTACAAACTTTGTTTGCTTTTGAATTATTTTAAAGTAGCATGGTTATGGTAAGAAATTTTAAACAGTTCAAATGTATATTCAGTTTCTTCTAGCTGATGCATCCTGTGCAGGTCTACACACAATTTTGTGTTTGGTCCAAGTTGAATTAGTGTGTAGATAATTGTCATTCTGTCTTAATTCATATATATTAGCATATCAGTATATGCTAATATAAAATTGACCTTTTATAGATTCATATCATTCCATTATATAGAGACGCCATAATTTACTTAATATTCATCTCTTGGTGGACAGTTAGATATATTTCTTGTTTGTTTGCAACAGTGTTCCAGTAAATATTTTTGTACGTATATCTCTCTGTTCTTGTGCAAACATAAGTATATTAGCTATTATCAGAAGTTTATTAAGGTTGTAATTATGTGTATTTTCCCTTAAATAATGTTTTTCAGAAAAGTGGATAAAGAATAAACAAATAATCACAACTTTCATTTTGAATTGTAATAAATATTGTAGTTTCCCTTCAGAGTTTATACCAAATTTACCTTCCTACAAAAAGTATATGAAAGTAGTCATTCTTACCAAATTTGGTATTTTCTTTTATATTGTAAAATATATAATTATTAATTATGAGTTATTTCAGGCATACCAAAAATATATATATGACTTTTGATATTTTCCATTTTTTTGTCAGTTTCAAAGGGGAAAATTGCATCTTGTTTTGATTTGCATTTCTTGAGTTATATCATTAATGTCAAACAGCTTTACATACACTTACTGACCATTTATAATTCTTTATTTTGGAATTGCCTATTCAAGTATTTACCCATTTTTCTGTTAGAGTTTTTCCTTTTTTTTTAAAAAGTTTATTTACAAGAGTTTTTTTTTTACCTTAAGAAAATTATTTCTGCTTTTTGGTACATTATAAATGTATGTTGCGTGTTTTACTTTGTAGAAATTCCTTTTTTCTTTCGAACATATATAACTGTTAAATATTTATTAATTAAATTTGTCTTTTCTTTCATGGTATCTTTGTTTTGTGTCATGCTAGGAAAATGCTACTTGGATGTAATATTTTGGTAACAAACAAGTTTTTAATTATTTTTGGTGCTTTTATGCTTTTGCATTTAAATCTTTGACACAGTTAAATTTTCTCATTGATATTTTAGTTATATATTTAGATATTCACGTCTCCATTTTAATTGTCATCAGTATTGTCTATTCAACAGCACAGGCCATCTAAGTCCTGCCTTGCTATGGAGGAATTAATTTCTTCACTTATTGTTTACTTGCATTCTTCCTTATAGACTATGTTGGTATATTATTCTTCTAGAAGTTTTCCTTAAGTAAAAGAAACAGTCAGATGATTGATCATTTAAATAAGAGATTTATTACATTTAAATAAAAAAAGGGTTACTTTAAAATGTTATGTTGTGACATTAAAATTTTACCAATTTATAATATGTGTATATAGGAAAGGTAACCTGTTTGTTTTCTAAAATTGATAGAAGGCTGAATGCCTTACCTTGGGTAATTTATTTTTTACCCAAGGAAATTTAAACTTGTCAATTAAATTTATCTTTAGGCTGGATGTACTTTGCAGTGTTAGTGAGCTTGCCCTGGGTTTGATCCCCAGCATATCTGTCTCACACACATACACAAAAGGCGTAGGGTGGAATTATCTGAGTGTTTAACCTTTTAGTCTTTTGGGAATTAAGTTTTAGTTTTTCTGTATCTTTTCACATTCTTTCTTCCCCTAGCAAAAATAGGAGCTGGTTAGAACCTAAGAATAGGCTTATATGTTAAAGGATTAGAAGGAGACCTTTGTATTGCCCTTAGATCTTTGTGCCTTTACTTCGGTGGCCCTTATGTATTAAGTGCCCTGCTAGCATTTGCTCCCTAAGTTGGCAGTAGGGCACCAAGAGTTCCTGACCTCTTTTCCTGACACAGTCAAAGGCTAATAATTCACTTTAGCAGACTTAATTCTGCTTCTTATGTATTCCTTTGAAACTCCATCGCACCATATATCTATAACTTGGACTGTCTGTGGCCTCATCTTTTGCCATATGATTCATTTTCCTTGTACTATATTAGTCCCTTTGAAGGTCCATTGACTCTCAAATTGGCTACCTTTTATGTTCCCCACAGGTGATTTTGAATTCCTTCTCTACAAATAAAAGTTAAGGTCAGTTTGAAAATACTAGGTTAGTCCCTTCTACACTGTCTTGAAAAGACACTTAGGAGAACCCCTATAAGTACCTCTTATTCTAAAAGAAAGGCTCCTGCTTGAATTCCAATAGGAAGTAGGGTCTAGTTCCCATTAATTTCTATGTTTTGGGAACTATGCCTCTACAAGTTGGACACTAAAACTGGTCAAGGGAAGTGATATCAGATCTCCTCTTGTCCTTCTGACTTTCACTAGCTCCAAACCTTCTTATGTAGCCTGGCATCCTGACTTGAGTTTTTTCTACCTATCATTTAAAGTAAAACTTTTTCAGACCCTCAAGTTTTCCATTAAATATGAAAATTAGAATATTAAAATCTTCTCCTCTCAATAAAGTATTCTTTTCTCTGTTTTTAAATTTTATTTTATTTTATTTATTTTGGTGCTGGTGATTGAACCCAGTAGCATTAAACCACTGAGCCACATCTCCAGCACTTTTTATTTTTCATTTTGAGACAGGGTCTCACTAAGTTGCTTAGAGCCTTGCTAAGTTGCAGAGGTTGGTCTCAAACTTGGGATCCTCCTGCCTTAGCCTCCTGAGTCACTGGGATTATAGGTGTGTGCCACCACACACCACCGACTTATTTTTTAACTATTCAAAAACTGGTATTTTGGATGTCAAAAGCTGAATGATGACTGTTTTGCAGTTCTGCTGTAGTAACCCTAATCTTTGCTTAGGCCTGCAATTTCCAGCATACAGTCTAGATATCCCGTACATTCACAAAGACTCTGTCAGAGGGTCCATGGAGTGAAAGTGATTTAAATTTTATAAACAAAAATTCTTTCAGGTGCTCTGTAATTTCTAAAAGTGTAAAGAGGTCCTGAAAACAAAAACCTTGAGAACTCTTACCCTCATCAAATTCACGCCTTTTGCTCATTGAGAGTCACAAAGTAATGAGAGAGTAATACAGTGATCCTTGCCGCCTCTTCCCATCACACCCACATCAAGTCTAGTTGGAAAATCTTGTTCAGCCTTCAAAATATATTTTCAACCTGATCACTTTTTCCCCTCATCACTGAGACTATCCTCATACAAACATTGTCATTTCTTACTCGAGTTATTCCAGTTATTACTGGTACCCTTCTCCTACCCTTTTTTCGTCTACAATCTCTTTTCAACACATGAGCTGCCCTGATCTTTCAAAATGTAAATCAGATAATGCCCTTTTTCTTAAAATCTTCCAGTAGCTTCTTCATTTAGCAAACTAGCCAAAGTCCTTTTTTTTTTTTTAAGAGAGAGTGAGAGAGGAGAGAGAGAATATTTAATATTTATTTTTTAGTTCTCAGTGGACACAACATCTTTGTTGGTATGTGGTGCTGAGGATCGAACCCGGGCCGCATGCATGCCATATCCCCAGCCCAGCCAAAGTCCTTAAAATGGCCTTCTAAAGCCCACATACTTTGGCTCAAGATTACTTCTCTGACCTTCTGTTCATCTATTACCCCACTCTGGTGCCTTGCACATATAGCACCTTGTTGTTCCAGCAATACTACAAGACATGATTTGGGTTAGGTAGCTATTTTTTCAATCTAGAATATTATTCCTCTAGACATCTGTATCACTTCACTGAAGTTACTTCATTAAATATATTTAATCTTCTTCACATCTTTACTTAGCTGTTGTCTGATTTCTTTAGTGAGCCTCCTCTATTCAAAATTGCAACTTTCAACCACTCCTTTTTGCCCTTGTAACAGCTTCAGTTTCCCAGGGCCCTATAACTTGCTAAAATATTATATACTTATTGTTTTTATTATTTCATCCCATAGGAGAATATAAAGTCCATAAAGACAGAGATTTTTGTTGATTCTATTCACTGCTGTTTCTCCAATGCTTGAAACAGTACTTAGCACTAAATAGGTGCTGTTGAATAGTCATGTTTGGGGCATCAGAACAGAGCATAAAACTGCTATAACATTTTTCATTGCTCAAACTATACCTAATTGAGGAAGAGATGTCTTCAGCTAAAGATTTTACAGCTAACAAAGAGAACTTTTGATGAAATCAGTGTTCATTTGCAGAAGTTTAGACATACATAGTCTCAGAAATTTCACAAGGGATTTCTCAGAAGTATATACAAAGTTTAGAAACTTCAGCTCTGGAAATTTTATCTAAGTAGATATAAAAATAATGGAGATCTTCTTCAAGAATTTGGTTCATTTTTCTAAAATAAAAATAAAATCACTTCAACCTTAAGATATCATAAGGTTATCTATCCTATGAATCACTTCTAAATACATTTAGTTTGAACTGATTCAAATTCTGTTCTAAATAATAGCTGATTTTTATCAGCGAAGATGAAGAGACCTGTTTGCTAAAAACAGCAGTTGTTTCTGATAGTATCATTTATGTTCTCTCATAAGAATGGGGCACCAGAGAAAGAAAATAATAGGAAATATTTTATTGCACTTATGCTCTAACTTCCCTGAGACTGACACGTTTATTACTAGAGAAAACACTTCAAAGAAAAACTTTACAGAGATAGGTTTTTCTGTTGTAGCACTCTTGTACTTGCTTATTTTATAACTGTGAGGACCTATTAATAAGTAGCACCAGGGCTTGATTAAGGGATATTTATTGCACACTCTTCCCCACAAAACAATATTGGATCTCTTTATTTTTTTTTTTTTTAGTCTTCATCTTAAGTGACTACCACATTTTTTCAAGCACTTAGATGACCCTTGACCCTTTTCTAAATACTTGACATGTATTTGCTTATTTTTTAAAACAACATTATAGAATAAAGGGGTTTTTTAATTAATCTTATTATACATATTGTAAAACTAACTGAGAGATTATGTAAATTCCCCAAAGTTACCTTGAGAATGTCAAGAAGCTTTCTGCCTCTAAAAATTTAGTTCACTAAATATTTCATATAACCTACAGCTGTGTTGTTAACATTATATGGTCCCATATCCCTTTGAGAATCTATAGATAAAGTTATAGATCCTCTTCCAAGAACAATTCCCATAAAAATAAAGTTTTATGTTCATGAACATCCATAGAAGTTTCCTTGGTTAATAACGAACTAATACTTGCTACTTTAAATATTCAAAAATTATAGACATAGATGGTATAGAAAGCAAAACTTGTAATTCAAGATATTTGCATGGCTGTTGATTTGATGTGTGTTTATCAGATTTTTTAAAGCATATTCACTTCATGCAAGAAAATATATGTTTTTTGCTGGATATAGTGGTTCATACTTGTAAACGTAGCAACTAGAGAGGCTGAGCTGAAAGATCTCAAGCTTGAATCCAGCTTGGACAACTTAATGAGACCCTGTCTCATAACAAAGAGCTGGGAATGTAGCTCAGGGCTTATCTAGCATATAAGAGTGCCTGGGTACAATCTCTGGGGCCGCCAAAAAATGTATATGTATGCATGTGTGTTTAGTTTTATGAGTTTTCCCTTTTGTTTTATTATATAAGAACTATATGAAAATGTAAAACCTATATTCATCTGAAGATATCATTAAAGTAAAAGACAAGCCACAAATAGGAAAAAGATTTTTGTAACGTATGTAATCAACCATGATTTGATTTCCAAAACTGAAAACTGCAGTAAACTAGATACATATCAACATACGTGAAGCTCAGAAACAAGGTTCGGCAAAAAATTGTCTCAGAAGATTGATAGCATGTAAGTAAAGTGAGTCCTATCATACACACCAGTTTATAACTGCCTTTTTCACTTAATTTCTTAGAAACAATTGTTCTCAATACTTAGATCTACCTCATTTATATCATAGCTAAATTACATTCTCTTATTTGGATATATATTTATTTTAACATACTAAAATCTTGCTATTAAAAAACGGATTAGAATGTCCCCAGCAATAAATACTATTCACTGTTTATGAATATATTCACAGTTTATGAAGCGACTCTGGGTCCATGAGGACTTTACATGTTATTTCTATAGATTCCAGCATCAGAGTATCTATATATATGTTTATGTGTTTGATATGCATAGAAAGTGATAAATCAAAATCTATTTTTTTCCCTGAACCATTTAAAACTATGGACTTCTTGACACTTCACGATCAAATACTTAAGCATGTATCTCTAAAGAATAAATATGTTTTGCATGAACATAATGGCATTGTCACATCTAAAAAAAATTAATAGTAATTCCTTAATGTCATCTTTGCGAACCCATTCAGATATTCCCAGTTGTCCTAAGAATTATATTTTATTATTGCTTTTCTTTCTTTTTTAGAATCCATATGCATATGTAAGAATTTACATATGCATTTAGTGCTATTTCTTCACAGTCTCTCTTAGTCTAGGTATATTCTTGCCTTTGTTGTTATTGTTTTTGTTGTTTTTATAATATTGAATTTTTGAAGAGTCAAGGCCACTTGTATTCTAATGTTGTACACTGGATTTATCTAGTTGTTGCCATATGGAGTTTAACTTAGGGGCACTGACTTCTTACAGATAAAAGAAAAAATAAAAGAAATCCAGTAAACTCATTGTTGCCTTGGGGTATTTTAACAAAATAAATGAGCTAGTTTGTTGTTGTTATTGACATTGTTGTTTTTATGAAGAAAGGGAAAGAGCAAATGCTATAAATACTCTAAATATGATCTTTTTTTTAAATAGAAGTATCAAATACATTGTTTATTATATTATAATAAATTGTATTTCTACAGAGAAATTAATATGTTGACCATAAGCAGTTACAAAGACTTTTAGGTATTTTAAAAAGCATCAGATACTAGTTTTTCTTGTTAAAATAGTACATGATGCTAGGCATTGTACAGAAATAACAACATGAAATTTCTTCCTTTGGTTAAAATAGGTTATGGTATTTGTGTGTATGAAGTATAATTTTTGTCCCTTTATTAAGAACTCAAGTAGATTTTAGCATGTCAGATGATAATATGTTGCATATCTATTCTGTCATCTCTTAAATATTCATTTATTCATTATAGTTCTAGAAATAAAAGTCTTCTTATTTGGATGATCAATTTGGTCATCTAAATCACTACCCAATAAATTCTATCTATTAAATAGGTTGTGATCAGAAAAAATTAGTTGTAGTCAACTAGGCATTTGTTGCCAAATGAAAATATTTTCCAGATTTATGACAGAATTATAAGGGAACATCATATAACTATCATACACATTTGCCCTAATGATCAGAAGCAGACCCTAATTTGGAGCAATGGCTGTAGCATCCAAATAGGTTGGGCTTTGTGTTCTTCCCTTCGAAGGCTAGATTTTGAGCAAACCCCCTTTTGTTCTTGAGACTCTGTTTCATCTGTAAAAATGAAGATAATATCATGTAACTTGATGTGGTGATGGCTTTAGAATGTTTCTGACTGAGAAATGGTAAGAAAATATTTCATACCACAACATGTGCACACATAATTATACCATTTGTACAGACATATATAGGTAAACACTTTTACATTAAAAAGGTTTACTTATTCTGTGTGGGGTATATTTCATTTTAAAATGTTGACAGAATTTATTTCAGGACACACTAAAGGGTAATGGCCTCCGTCTGAAAAAAAAAAAAAGATTCAATTAGTTTCAGATTCTGCTATAAAAAATAGTTGCTTTGGTCATTCACTCACCAAACACTCATTAATCAGTTATATGCGCATGTGAACAAAACTTTCTCTTCTTATCCCTATAAAGTTTACATTCCTTAGGGAAAGAGAAAATGAACAAAAAAATGTGCAGATGTGGAGTTTCTTCCAAGTCATGAAGAAACACATAGGTGAGGTACTATATGAAACAATTCCAAGGAGGATCATCTAGAATGAGCATGGGTCAATAATTATTTTTTAATGAAATAATTATAATTTACCATGTAAAGAATACTTTGTATGGATTATTTTCACAAATGGTTTCATCTTTGTTCCTTTTAATTATTATCCCTGTGGTTCATCATCCCACCACGTTTCAGGAGCCCATTTCCATGAATACATGTCCCAAAACTTCTGACTATAACCTCCTCTCCTTGTAGCTTCTTATTTAACCTCTAGGCAGCATGTATCTGATTCTTAGTACTTTTATGTCCTTGTAATACTTGTTTTCTCTGATCACTATGAAATCGTATTTTCTTTCTTTTCAGAATCTTCTGTGGGTCCCTTTTCTTCTCTGTGTCTCATAGATGTGTCTAAAGATCAGAAGTTTATACTCAGCCCTCTTCCCTCTTCACACATGTCACTCTCCTTGGACACTTCAATGACTTACCTATTTTTCTAGCTTACATCAATCACATTAGTTGTGCCACTGACTCTCATATTTATATCTCCTATCCCAGCTATCTCATGAATTTCACCATTCCTGTACTCCATAGGCTCCAAGAGTCATTCTTGATCACCCTCTTTCTAACTCCTCACAACCAAATCTTCATGATTCCACCTCCTAAAATTTTTGTAAACTGCATTCCATTGCAGCTACCCAGGTTTATTACATCATTATCACTAGCTTACTTTATTGGAACAGTTTTATTACTGGAAGAGACCTCTAGGCTTCTTCCTTTTTAATCCAGTCTATACATGGCATCTTAACATCAAAATTGGAGAAATGAGCCAGGTGTGGTGGCACAGCCTGTAATCCCAGTGACTCTGGAGGCTGAGGCAGGAGGATCGTGAGCTCAGTGCACGCCTTTACAATTTAGTGAGCCCCTCTCTCTAAATAAAATATTTAAAAGAGTGGAGATGTGGCACAGTAGTTAACCACTCTTGGTACCAAAAAAGTACCCCTCCGCAAAAAAAAAAAAAAAAAAAAAAAAAAGTGGAGAACTAATCTTATTAAAATCTGTATATGGTGCCTCATTACCAACAGAATTTCATACTCCTTATCCTGACACACAGGCCTTTCTTTGACCAGTTCCTGACCAGTGCTTCAGCCTTAATCACTTTCTCTGCCCCATCTCTTTCTCTGTGTTCCTATCACCTAGACCTTACGTGCATTTTCTCTGCCGGAGATACTCTCATTTCCCCCACATCCCTTGACCAGGCTGCCATTTATATATTCTTCAGGTCTCAAATGAGACCTCCCATTTCTGGGAAACTTTTCTGGACCCCCAATGCAATGGCCACAATTCTTACAAAGTGACTTGTTTGCTTATTTTTGTCACCTGGTAGAATAATAGCCCTTGAACAGAGTGACTGCTCTCCTCACTATTTAGCTTCATCTCCTGACACAATGCTGGTGCCTAGGCATATATTTGGAAGGAAGGGAGGAGTAGCCAATTGCAAGACAATAGGCCACTGTGGTTAATAATATAGGCTGGATCCAGTGGACCCAGGTGTCCATCCTGGTTTTTGTCACTGACCAAGTGTATAAATTATTTAGCCTGTCAAGCACTTCATCTGTAAAAATGGGAATGTTAATAGTTCCTACCTTCCAGGATAAGAAATCAAATGAGAGAACACATGTAAAATGTCCAGCATAGTTCTGGGAGCATAATAAGCATACAATAGAGATTATTCTATAATTCCATTCTGATATATGAAAAGATAGAATGAATAAACCATCCAATTTTTGCTATGTTTATTTTGATAGTAAAACATACATTCTGCCAGGCATGGTGTCATGCATCTGTCATCCCAGTAACTTAGGAGGCTGAGGATTACAAGTTCAAGGCCAGCCTCAGCAACTTAACAAGACCCTCTCTCAAAAAATAAAACCGAGGGGAATGTAACTATGGTAACATGCCCCTGAGTTTAATCCCCAGTACATACACACACACACACACACACACACACGCATATGTGTGTGTGTCTGTGTATTTAAATCAGCTGTTTCTCTGCTGTGACTAAAGGATCTGACTAGAACAATTTTAGGGAAGAAAAGTTTATTTGAGTGCTCATGGTTTCAGAGGTCTTAGTCCATAGAAGGCAAGCTCCATTCCTCAAGGCTCAAAGTGAGGCAGAAAATCATGGCAGAAGATTGTGGCAGAGGGAACCAGCTTACATGATGATCAGAAAGCAGAGAGAGGCTGGAGATGTGGCTCAAGCGGTAGCGGGCTCGCCTGGCATGCGTGCGGCCCGGGTTCGATCCTCAGCACCACATACAAACAAAGATGTTGTGTCCGCCAAAAACTAAAATAAATTAAAAAAAAGAAAGAAAGCAGAGAGAGAGACTCCACTCACCAGAAACAAAATATATGCCCCATAGGCACACCCCCAATGAACACTTCCTCCAGCTACACCCCACCTGCTTCCAGTTACCACTTAGTTAATTCCATTAGAGATTGATTCACTGATTAGGTTAAGGCTATAAACCAATTATTTCTCCTTCAAAGCTTCTTACATAGTCTCATACATGAGCTTTTGGGGCAACACCAAATCTAAACAATAACATTATGTATACACACACACATATAAAATGTGTGAGTATATGTGTGTGTGTGTGTGTATACACATACACACTATATGTATATATCACATACACATATACACACGCACTATATATATAGTATATGATAAACTTGCTGTACAGTTAAGTTCATTTTTATCATAGTTTTGTCATATATTTATTATATACATAGATATATATTCCTATAACTTCACTGACAGAAATTACTTAATTAAAATCTAGAAACACAAGACATTATTATGTGTGGACTTTAATCCCTGAAAACATTAGCAAAAGTTGACTAACTTCCCTGTTGGATAAAAGCTTAATTATCGTATGATATAAATGAAATCTTTTCTTGCTATAGGGATCCATCGGGCTAACTACAGTATATTATAAATGTAGTTTATAAATATATGCTGCATAATTTGAGGTTTTGGAACTTTCCTAACAAACTACTATATACAAAGCTGTGTCTCTTCAAGTGTTCCTAGAAGGTAAACAAAGTGTAGTTCTCTGTTACAATTTATTTAATAGAATTGCGTCATTTACCTTTTATCTCATTTTCTCTGAATTTATTATCTATTAATATTTAACACCAATTAATTAATTCATTTGTACATTGATAACATTTCTTTTACTCTCTGCAGTCTAAGTACCACAAGCTCTCTAAATTTGATCTGTGAAGAGAGGGAGTCTCTTCTTTGAGCTTATTAAAAAACAAGAAGTATTCTCTTTCCTTCCTAATGTGGAAGGTTTTTACTATTATGGATTTTATCTACCCTGATCCATGCATATGTTTTGGAGAATTGGGCTTCTCTCTCTCTCTCTCTGATAAATGTTCACTGAAATATTTTCTGATAAATAAGCTTTCCTTGAGTGTAAACAGAGGGATGTTGAAATACTGTTAGCTCTTTAATGTCACTAGGGCTCCATTTAGTACATTGGTGAAGGAATAAATGACACTTTGGCATTGTGGTTATCATTCTCCATAGAATGCCTGCTAGCAGATTAAATTCTTTACCTGTCAGAAAGGATCTGATTCATCTGGGGGTATTATTGTCTTAGTGACCTTGTTTGGTGTCTAATTTATTTTTAGGGAGAGGAACAGAAAAGGCAACTTAAATATTTTCTTCTTAGGAACAGATTGCCTTGATTATATTCAGGCTTTTATAAATTACCATCATTGCAGAAAGTAGCTTCTGACTGAAATGAGCCAAATGAACTTATAGAACAGCTAAAAAAGAAAAGAAAAGAAAGAAAAATGGTACATATTCCTTGAGTTGTTAATAATGATTCTCTCTTGAAGAGGAAGAGTGAAAATGAATCAAGAAGTTTGTTGACCTGTGTTGTAGCTTTAATGAAGATTTCCAAAATCTTACAGTATAGTTTAATTTCGTTTTTTTTAGGAGGCATTTAGATACCTCTTTTATTAATTCATACTGTTTAAAAAATTTCTCTGCCTCGTGCTTCCTGCCATTTCATTGTTCCTTGACACCTTGAAATAGACACCAGGAATGAATAGAGAGGAAATTAAAGTTTTTCATATTTTCTCTATTTTTAGTAGATAAAAGTAGTGCATGACAGGCTGTTAAATATGAAAAGGCAACCTACAGATTAGGGGAAAATATTTGCAAACCACAAATCTGATAAGGGGTTAATATTCGAAATTCATAAGGAATTCATACAACTCAATAACAAAGGACATAATGCAATTAAAAAATGGCCAAAGAGGGTCAAGGTTGTGGCTCAGCAGTAAAGCGTTTCCCTAGTATGTCTGAGGCACTGTGTTTAATACCTGACACCACAAAAAAATTAACAAAAAATAAAGGTATTGTGTTCATCTACAACTTTAAAAAAAAAATAGCCAAAGGACCTGAGTGCACATTTTCCCAAAGACAACAGAAAAATGACTAAAAGATATATGAAAAGGTACTCAACATCGATAATCTTCAAGGATTTAGTTGCAGATGGACACAATACTTTTATTTTATTTATTAAGTTTTATGGGGTCCTGAGGATCGAACTCAGTGCTTCATACTTTCTAGGCAAGAGCTCTACCACTGAGCCACAACCCAGCCCAAAACTTACTTTTTCAACAGTGATCTAACTTCAGACTTGAATTTCAGGATAGTCTTTACAAGCTTGGACAGTTTTCTCTCCGCCAGGGCCTTACTGTGCAGTTAAGGAAGTGAGACGTCAATAAAGCATCAAGCAGCAGGCTGAGGCAGAAGGATCTAGAGGTCAAAGGTAGCCTTAGCAAAAGCAAGGTGCTAAGCAACTCAGTGAGACCCTGTCTTTAAAAACAGATGTGGCTCAGTGGTTGAATACCCCTGAGATCAATCCATGGCACCAAAATAAATAAATGAATGAGTGAATGAATGAATGAATGAATGAATCTCAAAGGGTGATCATTTCTAAAAGTGCTTCTATACTGAAAAGACAAATTATCAATGAAACTCCAGTCATATGATATGTAGTATTTATTTGCTCAAAGACCTTCAGTGATTCTTCTTTATCTTTTAAAATAGGTTCTAGTTCTTTTGTCTGCAAACATTGTGGTTTCCTAACCTCAATTCCAGCTTTATCTCTTGTTCCCTGGCTTGTAGCCTCTGCTTCTACTGAACTAAATTCTGCTTTTTACTGACTGTCCTCTCACTTTCTTCATTGCTATACCTTTGCTGTTTTCTCTGCCTCGTAACTTCTCACTTGTGGCACTACTGACATTTTGAATTACATACTTTTTTTTTCCCCCTCATGGGGAACCATTCTGTGCATTGTAGATTTTTAGAAGCATCCTTAACCTGTACCTTCTAAATACCAGTAGCAACCAAAAATGTCTGTAGACATTGCCCAGAGTCTCATAAAGGGCAAAATAGCCAATTGAGAACTATTGCTGTACCAAGTGAACTAATAAGCTCTACATCATACTCTTTTTGTCAAGCTTTATCTCAAATACTGTTTCCTTAAAGACATGTTAATATTTTCTCTGTGCTTGCCCATTTCCAGTCTTCGTAATAACTGTATTTCCAGTACCTGGTAAGGATAACCGCCCACCTTTATCTCTGTAAGTCTCTTGACTTAACCATCCTTGACCCACAGTCTCCCTCCCAGTACTTCTCTCTTATGGAACACCATCGTCATAGTCAACTTCTTTTCACAGTGTTTTCTTTTAGCCATCTCAAACATAATATGCTACGTGTCTCTCTTTTTTTTTTTATTGGTTGTTCAAAACATTACAAAGCTCTTGACAAATCATATTTCATACATTAGATTCAAGTGGGTTATGAACTCCCATTTTTACCCCAAATACAGATTGCAGAATCACATCAGTTACACATCCATATTTTTACATAATGCCATATTAGTAACTGTTGGATTCTGTTACCTTTCCTATCCTCTATTATCCCCCCTCCCCTCCCCTCCCATCTTCTCTCTCTACCCCATCTACTGTAATTCATTTCTCTCCTTGTTTTTTTTCCCATTCCCCTCACAACCTCTTATATGTAATTTTGTATAACAATGAGGGTCTCCTTCCATTTCCATGCAATTTCCCTTTTCTCTCCCTTTCCCTCCCACCTCATGTCTCTGTTTAATGTTAATCTTTTCCTCCTGCTCTTCCTCCCTGCTCTGTTTTTAGTTGCTCTCATTATATCAAAGAAGACATTTGGTATTTGTTTTTTAGGGATTGGCTAGCTTCACTTAGCATAATCTGCTCTAGTGCCATCCATTTCCCTGCAAATTCCATGATTTTGTCATTTTTAGTACTGCGTAATACTCCATTGTGTATAAATGCCACATTTTTTTATCCATTCATCTATTGAAGGGCATCTGGGTTGGTTCCACAGTCTAGCTATTGTGAATTGTGCTGCTGTGAACATCCATGTGGCAGTATCCCTGTAGTAGGCTCTTATAAGGTCTTCAGGGAATAGTCCAAGAAGGGCAATAGCTGGGTCAAATGGTGGTTCCATTCCCAGCTTTCCCAGGAATCTCCATACTGCTTTCCAAATTGGCCGCACGAATTTGCAGTCCCACCAGCAATGTACAAGAGTACCCTTTTCCCCACATCCTCGCCAGCACTTGTTGTTGTTTGACTTCATAATGGCTGCCAATCTTACTGGAATGAGATGGTATCTTAGGGTGGTTTTGATTTGCATTTCTCTGACTGCTAGAGATGGTGAGCATTTTTTCATGTACTTGTTGATTGATTGTATGTCCTCCTCTGAGAAGTGTCTGTTCAGGTCCTTGGCCCATTTGTTGATTGGGATATTTGTTATCTTATTGAGTTTTGAGTTCTTTGTATACTTTGGATATTAGGGCTCTATCTGAAGTGTGAGGAGTAAAAATTTGTTCCCAGGATGTAGGCTCCCTATTTACCTCTCTTATTGTTTCTCTTGCTGAGAAAAAACTTTTTAGTTTAAGTAAGTCCCATTTGTTGATTCTTGTTATTAACTCTTGGGCTATGGGTGTCCTATTGAGGAATTTGGAGCCCAACCCCACAATCTGTAGATCGGAGCCAACTTTTTCTTCTATCAGACACAGTGTCTCTGATTTGATATCAAGCTCCTTGATCCATTTTGAGTTAACTTTTGTGCATGGCGACAGGAGGGGATTCAGTTTCATTTTGTTGCATATGGATTTCCAGTTTTCCCAGCACCATTTGTTGAAGATGCTATCCTTCCTCCGTTGCATGCTTTTAGCCCCCTTATCAAATATAAGATAGTTGTAACTTTGTGGATTAGTCTCTTTGGTCCACCCGCCTGTTTTGGTACCAGTACCATGCTGTTTTTGTTACTATTGCTCTGTAATATAGTTTGAAATCTGGTATCGCTATACCGCCTGATTCACACTTCCTGCTTAGAGTTGCTTTTGCTATTCTGGGTCTTTTATTTTTCCATATGAATTTCATGATTACTTTATCTATTTCTACAAGAAATGCCATTGGGATTTTGATTGGCATTGCATTAAACCTATAGAGAACTTTTGGTAATATCGCCATTTTGATGATGTTAGTTCTGCCTATCCATGAACAGGGTATATTTTTCCATCTTCTAAGATCTTCTTTTATTTCTCTGTTTAGGGTTTTATAGTTTTCATTGTATAAATCTTTCACCTCTTTTGTTAGGTTGTTTCCCAAGTATTTTTTTAAATTTTTTTTTGAGGATATTGTGAATGGGGTGGTTGTCCTCATTTCCGTTTCAGAAGTTTTGTCGCTGATATACAGAAATGCCTTTGATTTATGCGTGTTGATTTTATATCCTGCCACTTTGCTGAATTCATTTATTACTTCTAGTATTTTTTTTGTAGACTCTTTTGGGTCTTCTAGGTATAGAATCATGTCATTCGCAAATAGTGATAATTTAAGTTCTTCTTTTCCTATTTTTATGCCTTTAATTTCTTTCATCTGTCTAATTGCTCTGGCCAGTGTTTCGAGAACTATATTGAATAGAAGTGGTGATAGAGGGCATCCCTGTCTTGTTCCAGATTTTAGAGGGAATGTCTTCAATTTTTCTCCATTCAGAATGATGCTAGCCTGAGGCTTAGCATAGATAGCTTTTACAATCTTGAGGTAAGTTCCTGTTATCCCTAGTTTTTCTAATGTTTTGAACATAAAGGGATGCTGTACTTTGTCAAATGCTTTTTCTGCGTCTATCGAGATGATCATATGGTTCTTATCTTTAAGTCTATTGGTGTGGTGAATAACATTTATTGATTTCCGTATATTGAACCATCCTTGCATCCCAGGGATGAATCCTACTTGATCATGGTGCTCAATTTTTTTGATGTGTTTTTGTATCTGATGCTACATGTCTCTTATTTTGGTGTTATTTTTTAATGAATGTCTATAAACCTTAGTACCAGTTATAAGTTATTTCAGCTTTTTATGCAAATCTACTCCTCTGGAAACTTCTGCCACCTACCTACATGATCATTATATCCCCTTTTCATCACTACTATCTCCTGGTTCCCTGGAGACATAACACCTCCTGAAGTGTTTTAGTTGACTTCAGTGTCCACCAGCTCCATGACTTCCTCCCTTCAACCTCAGTCCACACCCTATACCTTGTAGGTAGGAGAAAATATAATGTTCCCCAAATCAAATATCCTACCTCCACCTTACAGCCTTCTAAGCTGATTTCTGAAGTGCCTACCTTGCCATGCTTTTTTTGGATATCTCTCAGATCTCCATTCCATTAGTGGATCCTGTGTCTTTATATTCACCTATTCACCTTCCAGCCCTTAATTCCCTCCCTATTCATCATACATACTGTGTTACAAATACATTTATCTTTTCTCAGGTTCCTGCATGACTATCAAGGCACCTATATGTCTCTAAGAAAAATATAATCATTGAGTTGGGAGGTGGTCCCTGATTTCTTTTTCACATTATAAATTCAATCCCTTACTTTATTCTTCTTCATAGTTCCTGAACATTTCCTTCACCTTTATCGCAGTTTGAATTTGAAGTCTCCTTTCTGTCTTGATATATGCCAGCTGATCTGTCTTTCTCCCTTCTTTTCTTCCTTCCCCCTTTCTGTTGCCCTTGAAGAAGAAATCAATGCACACATTTTGGCCATAGCTAACAGCTGTATCTGGTCCATTTTGGCATTTAACAATGTATTTGCTCTGAGAGGTGCCAATTAACATTTCTTCTGAGGCAAATGTACACCCCCACACACACACAGAATACATAAGAAAATGAAAAGGGACAGTTGAGCATTTTCTGCTCATATCAGGTAGGTACAAAGTAAAGAAATGCCGTTTGGATAACTGAGTAGATATAATTGGGTCATCAGATATCGAAAACATTAGGCAGTCTTTTACCAAGAGACTGATATGACATTTAGTAGCAGATTGTGTTGCATGGTTTGATATTTCTTCACACCTGCTTTCTGAATATAGATGTTTTCTGAATCTGATATCCCATATTGCATACTGCTGATGATAAACAGAAGACAATAATACTATATTTTCTACATAAATGAATAGAAATCTTTGAAATCCAGCTTTTTTGGTACTATGGAATTGCATATTTTCATTAATTGAATTTTACAATAAAATTCCAATTTAAAACAGTGTTTTCTACCCTTAGATACTCAACTCTTACTATAATGAGAAACACTTCTCTTTTTTTAATGTCAAAATAGAATTGAGTAGTTTATTTCTATTGGACAGTATTTTCCCTTGTATTAATGTACTCCACACAGTTATTCTCAGTCACCTGAAGATTGCTTTTAATCATAATTGGCAATTTTATACTGATATTTTAACTCTTCTACCTAGGTTTTTGTGGGTTATTACAAAAGCGCTTTGCCTAGGCACTTCACCATAATTATGTTGTATGGCCTGCCAGCTAACATAAATGATACTGATTGATAAGATACTGTTTAATTGGCTGTTTATATTTTGACCAGAATGTCATAATTTACTACCCAAATGCAATGAATGTATATTTGAGTAGCTTAAATTGTTTGCATTGTTACCTAGTCACATTCAAGATGAACTAAGTAATTACTATCCAATAGTTGGTTTACTATGAACTAAAAGTCTGTCAAACTTAATGTTCTGGACTTTAAGACTCTTATATTTGTCTGGTTAAGGAAAATTTAAATTAGCACTGGTGCAGTGGTGCACAACCACAATTCCAGCGACTTGAGAGGCTAAGGCAGGAGTATCACAAGTTCAAGGCCAACCTCATCAACTTAGCAAGACTGTCTCAAAATTAAAATTTTTTACAAAGGCTGGGGATATAGCTCAGTGGTAGAGTGTCCCTGAGCTCAATCTGCAGTAACACACACAAATCATATATATATATAATCTATTATGTACACCAACACATACATACACATATATTAGCATTTAACCAAGTCATTTAAGAGTGTTTTGGTCAAGAAGTTCACATTTCTCTTTGCAGAAATTGGCACAATCAGAAAAGGCTCTTATTTCATGATATACATTTACATGAAAAAAAAAAGGAATAAATATTGGCTGCACTGTTCCTGTCCTTCCCTTCAAACCAAGAGAGCTATTTTTTTTAATAATGCTTTTTTATGAAAGCTAGCTGAAATCATGGAGTAAAATGAAACTTTAGTTTTTAATTACTATAGATCTCATTTTACTCTTCTTAGCACCAAACATCTCAAATATCATCAACAGGGGTCAGGTGCTTATATTTGAGAATACTTTTAGTGTCCATTTTTAGAATTTCAAATTAATTAAGATATGAGGTAAAATGAGCCAAAGTCACATAGGATGACTTACTACAAAATAAGAAATCACCTTATTTTCTTCCCAATTTGTATTTGTAAAAGAACTTTAATTACAGTGCTTCTTGCAAAGTAATGAGATCTTAACCTTTCCACTGTAGGAAAACACATAATGCCTGGGTGGGATTACTTTTGAAAATTCTCAAAGAGAGTCTATATTTCTATGGCCATTTCTTGAAATGAAACACAATTTTATTTCTGCAGTAAACTTTAAAAAATGGAAATAATGTTTGTCAGTGAGTCCTTACAGATTATAAAAACAAACCTGGCTACAGGGCTGAGCAAGCTAAAATAGCAGGTACTCTTAGAGTTCATAGAGTGGTAAATAAATCATCTGACTTTAATGTAGGTAATAGACTCCAGTTGATTTAGTAATGATGATCAGTATGCTAAATGTACCCACATATACACAGACAGACAGACAGACACACACACACACACACACACACACTCTCTCACACACACTGTTTTTACTTAAAAGAAGCACACAGTATATCTTTGAGATGGTTTAGTTAGATCTAGCTTTAAATTTTTCTGTCCTCTTAAGCCAGAGTTAATTTTTATAAACATTAAAAATATAATACAAGCCAAGCATGGTGGCCCATGCCTTTAATCCCAGCAACTGATGAAACTGGGGCAAGAGGATCACAAGTTTGAAGCCAGCTTCAGCAATTTAGTGAGGCCCTAAGCAACATAGTGAGATCCTGTCTGAAAATAAAAAATAAAAAAAGTCTGGAGATGTAGCTCAGCAGTAAAGCATCCCTGGGTTCCATCCCTGGTACCACAAAACATAAGTAAATAATTGCGCACACGTGCACGCACACGTGCATACACACACACACACACACACACACACACATAAATGCAGATGAAAGAAATGGATTCCCTTATAAAAACATTTAGAGCATGAGCTACTGAACAGAGAATAAGTTGTTAAAACTGGCTGCTGTGGAATATATCCTTTCCCAGGTCTCACAAAAGTATTTCTCATATTATCCTAGAATAAGTGGTAATTCCAGAGTGCAGACCAAAGTATTTAAAGTGTTTAATATCCCAAAGGATGAGTACTAACATACTCTCATAACTGAGAGTTCAGTTTATCTCAAGAGACTTAAAACCTACATATGTCAAATCACACTGATGTGTTAATGTATTATAGTTGCCTATCATTTTGCTTAATCCCAAAACCATAAATGAACCAAATATTTGATGAAGTTTGTTATACATTTTCTTGTATTTAATGTCTTAACTTTGTATTTATAATAACATATAGTCACACTTAACTATATAAAAACAATCCTGGAAGCACTATAGAAAACCCAAATTTGCATGTCTTATTTTATCCACTCATAGGGGATCTTTTTGAAAGCCAGAGATTTTCTGAACTCCCAGGACTTTGCAACATCAATAGTCTCTTGAAAATTGTATTTCTACACTGTCTCATGGCATATCACTGCTGCTTATTTACTTATACTGGAGGAGTAGAGACTTGGGTATTCTTGCATAAGATGTTGTCAAAAGAGAAGCACTTACTTTAGGAAGGGGTGTCCTTGGCTCTTATTACAGAACTAAAAAAGTAATGGGGACCATATGACCTTTCTTAACCTCTTCCTGAACAACTAAGCTCCAGTTGCACTAAAATGTCAATTCCAACTCTTTTCTACCTTTGCATCTCCTTATGCAGTTTTTTTCTCCTCCCTCTACTAGATAGTCAATCTTTCTGTATTTTTCTATTTAAAATTTTGGCCTAGCAAATCATTATTACTTATCTTTTGCATAGCTTTTACACTCAGCCTCTTCTTGAGTTACCTGCCTGTTGTGGATAAACCATATTGGATTAAGGCACCTGTGAGCTAGTCAGTGCCTTCCTTCCTGTGACTGAATGATGTTTCTATGACCTATGTTTAGTCTGCTAGATATTTTGTCACTGAGGACCTTGTAAATTCTCTGAGACTAGGGTCAGGTATTGTTCAACTCTATACCTATGAGTGACAGCATCTCTTAAGATTTGTTAACACCTCAGGGCAGAGCAATGGGTTAGACACAATTAACATACCTGACTTAACTAGTTCCAAAATTTTGTGTTCTTTGCACTCTGTCCACAATGGTAAACTCAAGTCCTTACAGTGGACTTCAGTGACACCCCCCACAACACCTATCTGGTTTGATCTTCTCTTGCTTCATTATCCTTCCCCACCCCAACAGACCTTCACAATATGTACTCCTCAGAGAGGCCTCCTTGCTGAATACTCTGAGCGAGGCTCTTCCAGGTAACTACATGGCTCACCCTCTTATCTCCTTCAGATCTTTACTCTTTTACTTTTGTTTTATATGTCTCATATCTTGTATGTTTCTATATTCCTGTTTTACAGGTTTCTTTTATATTTAGTGATTATTTTCTAGTGTAGCATCTTAATTCCTTAAAGAGATTTTTCTTTTCTTTTTTAAACTGGTTGCTATAGGGCTTACCACATACATTTAATCAGAATCTACTTCAGATGTATACTAATTTAATTGGAGTGAGATATGAAAATGGTGTGTTATATAGATCTATTAACTTTACTCTTTATATGTATTATATCTGTTACAACTCCAACCATGTATTATTATAATTATTACTTTATATACCTTTATGACTCTTAAAGAAGCTTAAAGAAGAAAGTTGAACAATTACACAATCATAGCATTTGTTACACTAACCTTATTAGGCACCATTTCTTTTTCTCTTGGTTTATTCCTGTGACTTCAAGTCATCATCGGGTGTCATTTCCTTAGTGCAATGTAACTTTTGTCCTACTCATCTTAGTGCTCTTATTGCCAAAATATATTTCTATGTATTATAAACTCAGTAGTACAATCATATACATTTTTTACACAAATACATGTATAAGTTACTCAAAACAGAGAAACATGCATTTATACTATCTTTGAGTTGGGGATGTAACTCCATGGAAGAATGTGTACCTGGTATATGCAAGGCCCTGGGTTCAATCTCTGACACCACCAAAAATGAAAAATGAACAAATTCATGCTATGTTTTACAATTAATTATTTACTAGTGCCTGTTTTCTCAAGTACATTTGAATTATGCTCAGAGGTTATTTCCCTTCTGTCTGAATAGCTTTCATTAGTATTTCACAATAAGGCAAGTCTGTTTATGATGAATTTTCTGATTTTTAATTACCTAGAAATGTCTTTATTTTACTTTAATTTTTGAAAATTGGTTTTCCTAAATATGGGATTCTTGTTTGATAGGCTTTTACTTTTATCACTTTAAATAAGTTATCCTACTGCCTTCTGTTCTTCATTCTTTCCAATGAGAAGTCTGTGTTAAACATATTAGGATTCCGTTGTACATGACAAGCAATTATTTTCTTGCTCCTTTCAAGACTTTTTCTTTGATTTTCAACATTTTTCCTATTATCTGTGATTTACTATGATTTTTACTATGTGGATCTCTTTCCTTATTTATTTGTTTGGTGACTGGCTACATACAATACTTCTGTGAAGATATTTTCCCCATATACCCAAGTCATTCTGGGATTGCATTGATTTTTATCAGGGCTCTCTTTCTTTGATCACACTGTTAGGCTCCACTAGTTGCCAGCTGATTATTCTATTGTTATTCACAATGTTTTGGAGACATAAAGTGTTCCATAGTCTTAATAATTGAGTTCAGATCCCTTTGTGGGTCTACTTTTTTAGGTTATTGTTGTAGATTTGTTCAGACCTTATAAAGGCTCTTGCTAGTTCTTTCCCTGATTCTCTTTGGTTTACTAGCAAGTCTGTGGTTTGAGTTGTATCTTTCATGAAGCTGACAGCCTCCTCTTAATTTCTTTCCACCAAATCTACATTGGTTTTGAACATGCCCTTAAGTTTTAACTTGCCCATTTGCCATTTCAAATAAAGTCAGTTCCTTAGAGGAGAGCTTTGTAGCTGTATTATAGCCTATCTCTCTTCTTGGGGAAAAGTTCTTGAGCCATGTCCCCAGAGCAGAGAATAGAGACATTGATGATTCCTTCTGAGTGCTAACCTTATTTTAGGAGCTGAGTGCTCGATTGGAGTGGTAGCTTCTGATCTTGACTTGCCTCCCCAGGAAAGACGTGCTCCAGCAGATCTGTAGAGCTCTGTATGGTGTGATTCCAGAACCTTTGCATATGGTAGGCATTCACTTACCTAAAATTAGTCAATATAATGTCATATAACATTAGGAAAATTGTTGTTCACTTTTTATGAGGCAACTTCTTTTAGGATTTGTAACAGGTGCTGAGTGAGATTATTCTGCCATATTACAGATTACTGTGTAAATTTAACATGACAGTTTTATAAAACAGCATTAGAATTTTTCTTTCTTAACAAGCCATTCCTTATTTTTGGTGCAGCATTTTAATTAAGTTGTCAGTTGTAAATGGGAAAAATTCCAGTTCTCCTGTACGGCCTTTTGATACTTAAAAATTAAAAAAAAAAAAGTTAAATCTCTTCTTGTTGAAGAGATTAGGTCTCTTAACCTAGTATTATAAATAGTACTCTATTATAAATAGTATTCCATTATAATCTAAGAGGCAGAGAAGACTGAGAAAAAAGTTAATTGGAAGTTTATTAGTCACTGTAAGGTTTACTGTTTGCATTGCAACTATCTACTTTCCATATCATTAAAGATATACTGTTAGAGTTAACATTGTTTCCTAAATTATTTCTTGTAGCTATTTGAAAGGACATAATGATCTGATTTTAACTTATTTTGTATATTAAAAGCCCTATGGATGAAAAAATGTTATATTTTAGTGCTCTCAGTATTTCACTGGTATGAGTATAATAAATATGCAGCAGATCTGTAGATCTGCTGTAGATCTATTAAGTTTCTGACTAGTGTACATATCACCTCTTCAGTAATGCTCCCCACAACTCATCTGTGCAATGAGTACTTCTGCCAGCTCTGTTTCCATTGTACATGTTCATAATTCTAATGGAACCATTACCACATGATATTTGTCTGTTTCCGTTACATCTGTCTCTTCTAGGGACAAAAAGTTTGTCAAAAGCACACTTCATTGTATTTCTCTCTCTGATGTCTATTTGAGTGTCAAGTGTATGGAGATACTTAAAAGATGTTGAATGAGTGGATGGATGTGATATAAAAAAAATCTTAGACCATTTAATCTAACCACATCACTTTATAGGGAAGGAAATGGACAACCTAGAGAGATTAATATATTGTTTTACTTTTCCATAGTGATTAGAATTTATTATACTTCAAAAATTTTATCACACTGCTCTAGATTTAGCAAAAATATTCCCTGCTAGTATTTTCCAGAAATTATATGTGGAAATTTATGGAGAAGAGGTATTTCCAAAGAAGGATCCAAGGAGTTCCCAGAGAGAAAGGAGAACTCAGTTTAGGACCAGCCTCATTCTTGGCATATGTAATGGAAAAGAATTTCAGCACATGCTAGTCAACGAACCAGACAGAGGTTTATTTAGAAAAGCAGATTCATAATCAGGGAAGAATGGGGCAATCTCAAGAAAGAGACACCATTGGGAATAAAACAAGAAATATACATTCAAGGTAGAACAAGAGCCTTCTTGACAGTGAGAGATACCTTTTGGGGGTTCCTGGCTCTTCTTTTAATGGAAACTTGGTGAGGGGTGGGTATCACAAGGTAGGTAAGAATAATATCAGTCTCATTATCTCAAGATGGTTTCTGATGTACTAGTAATTTTCAGGCTCCTCAGGCTGATGTGGTCTCTGTTACTTGATAATAGATAGTGCCAGAAAGTCCCCTAAGTAATATGTTCCTCAAGACATCATTTCTCTCTTTGCTTTATCTTTTTTTGGGGGGCTATGTAACTAACAATGCTAATGTAGATTTATAGATTTCTTAAGAATTTGGGAGCCTAACAGGCCTAGAAGAGAGATTGGCATAGAAAAGGACAGACTTGAAAAGTATGCAAAACTTACGGATTAAAATCTTTTTCCTTTATCCTTCCTTTATATTTCCTACTATTTCTTATTTCTTCTATCCTACCTCAGAAACCATATAGATATCTCAATAAGTCAACTACTATGTTTTTTATTTTATTTTTTAATTTGTTCTAATTAGTTATACAAGACAGCAGAATGCATTTTGACACATTGTGCACAAATGGAACACAACTTCTCTTTCCTCTTGCTAAACATGGTGCAGAGTCACACCGGTAGTGTAATCATACGTGTTTGTAGGCTTATACTATCCATCTCATTCTACCATCCTGTCCATCCCCACACCACCTTCCCTCCCCTCATTTCCCTATGTATAATCCAAAGATCCTTCATTCTTCCCTACCCACCACCATTGTGGATTAGCATCCAATTATGAGAGAAAACATTCAGCCTTTGGTTTATTTGGTTTGATTCTATCCATTTACCTGCAAGTACCCTAATTTTATTCTTCTTTGAGGCTAAGTAATATTCCTTTGTGTATATGTACCACATTTTCTTTATCTGTTCATTTGTTGAAGGGCATCTAAGTGGGTTCCATAGTTTAGCTATTGTGAATGGAGCTGCTATAAACATTGATGTGTCTGCATTACTCAATAAGTCCACTATTATCTTGGTTGTGCAGTTAAGTTCCTCTCTGTTATATATAAAGGGGAACCAAGAACAGTTGGGAAGATAGTAAACAAATAAAGAGTTCTGGACTGGATGGGGTACAACTAAGGTTTTGATTTTTAGTGACGAAATTTAAATCATTTTAAATAACTCATTTTGTATTGCTAACTATCCTGTCCTTGGATTTTCTAGATGAATAAACTGCTACACCTCAGCTGAACGTCTGTACTGTGTTTTGTGATTGTCTGATAAAGCAGTTATTAGAGAAATCAACAGTTTCTACCCATGACCAAATTTCTACCCATAGTTTTAGAGCATTCATTACCTTGATTAAATTGGGCCACGTCAGAAATAAATTATTTTTCAGGTTGAATTTGATTTTAAATATCTGGCCACTGGGGGCTGGGGTTGTGGCTCAGTGGTAGAGCACTCAATTAGCACATACAAGGCACTGGGTTCCATCCTCAGAACCCCATAAAAATAAATAAATAAAAATAAAGGGTTTGTATCCAACTACAACTAAAAGTATACATATAAAAAATATCTGGCCACTGTTTTGTAAGCAACATTAAGGTTTGGTTGTTTTGTTTTCTAACTAAATCCCAGATGTAAGAACCCACAATATAGTGAGAATTTAAATTTCTGTTAAATATGAAATCAGAAAATTAAAGTACATTCCAATAAGCATTTTTTGATTGTGCTTATCAACAGGAGCCTAATACAGTCTTTTCATTCAGAGGAAATAAGTACTAAGAAATCCAACAACCCATGTTTCAGCTGTCAAAACAAAACATTTTCAGATAGTAGTGCTTGCATATGTAGCTATAGAATGATTAGCAAGTATAAAGTCTCATTTATTTCTAAATGGGGAACAGGTGGACATGATAAGAAAGGATCAGGATTTTAGTATGAACAGTACTAATGAAAGTAGATATCTTTACTGCATAAACCAAATGTGTGCAGGTTGACTAAATTGCCCTAGGGAAAAAAACATCAACCATATATAATTCTAAAATTTGCATTTAAAAATGCCTTTATTCAAGTAAATAAATACATAGTTGAGAATTGATAGAAAGTGAGACAATCTTTGTAATAATGTCAAGATTCTATTCTCTAGTTCTTTCTTTCCATCCTTGAGAGTTTTTCATCATCTGGAACATAAAGGACCTTTCCAGAAGGTGGAAGGTTTTCATATTGGAATTTTGAATTAACATCTGTTAACACATAGAAATGTTCCACAATTGAAATTATTGAATCTGACATATGGAAGGTGGTTTGTCTGCCACTACAGCCAGGCTGCAGATCAGCTCTGTCATCCCAAGATGGCTGCATTGTCCCTTTGTGGCAACACTGCCCCCTTCCTACCCCTCTGACGCTGTCAACCCCAGAGAGCGATGGTCTAGTTTTCATTTATATATGTGGTGATTTCAAGAGCAAGACTGAATACACATGGTGTGTGCTTGCTTCTCACAAGGGACTGGATTTAATTCTGAGTCAGAGGTGCCCTCATGCCAGAGCCTTGGACCCTCAGGATCTGAGGCCACCCAGTGAAGAAGCCCCGCAGGGACCACAGCCTTTGGCTGGTGTAAGTGGGCAGTGCCTGGGCCTGCTCCCCCATTTAAAAATGACCCAGGACTGCCATTGCTGCTGCCTCTGATTCCGCTGCTGCCAGCCAGAGGTCAGCTGGAGGTTTTCTTTCTGGGGTGCTGCACAAGCTGCTGCCATGACCAGAGGTCTCTTCTCTCTGATACCTCAAGCATGAATTCCAACGCTACCTCTGTGGTCACTGCTGCTGAATCAGAAGTCTCCTGTCAGTCTACCACAGCCCGCATTGCTACCGCCATCGTTGTGGCCCCTGACTCTGCTGCTGCAAGCCTGAGATTGCCTGGAGGTCTTCTTTCTGGGTGCTGCTGCCACAGAACAAACCGGTATGCAACTGAAGCTGACACTGCTCCTGACCCCCGGAGTAGTTGCAGCTGCCATTGCAGCCATTAATGCTGCCAACCACCAGCACCACTATTGCTGCTACCTGGGGCCCAGAAGACTGCTTTGGGGGAGACTCCAGGTTTGGTTGCACATGGCTACACCCATTTTCAGACACAAGCCAGGGCCTGGAGCCTGGGTGCCAACAGGTTTACCACCATAAGAGCCTCTGGGTACTCCAGCTGGGACCTGCAGGTCCAGTGTGGTGGTGCCTGTGGATTTGGAGGAGCTTAGGGTCTTCCTGCTGTGTTGGTGGCCCATGTTTTACTGCTGCATCTCAGGGTTGCTCCTTTGCATCAGTGTATCCCTGGTAGTCTCTCTGCAATAGTAGCAGCGTTGAGATCTTGGGACTACAGCATGGCCAAGCCTGAAGAATCTGAAGCCCAGATCAGTGTGACAGAGACTGGGTTTCTGAGGGCTGATTTGGGTTTGGTGATTGCTGAGAGATATCAGAAACAGGGCTGAAAAACTGTTGAACACTGACATAGAGGGTTTGACTTTCCAGCAAGATTTATTTTATTTTATTTTATTTTTTGGTTCACTAATCTCTCTACCATATTTATAATAGGATTTTTTTTTGCATCATTGAGTGGAGGACAATGATATATGAATGATGTTTTGCATTTTTGTTGTAGTCTTAAATCCTTAATTTTTTCTCTTTGTTTGTATGCTTCCTCTCTCCTATCTATTTTCTCGGATTTTCTTTCCAACTTTTCTCCAACCAATAGCCAATCTCTGTCAGCTCCTCTTCCACTCTTCCTGTGAATTTCTACTTCTAGTTCTCTCTTCCTCCCTCGCAGTTATTACATACTTCACTACCTCTGTTCTCTCATCCACCATTTGAAATTGTAAATAGTTTTAACAAATATTCTGTTTGTACTGTAGATAGTTATTGAACTCTTCATTTTGGTTTAATTCGAGAAAGTAGTAGATGACTTAGTGAGCACCCACTAAGTTAGGTTTAAGGCTATATATTGTGTACACTGGGTACTGCTGTTGATACTGGTCTCACCAGTAAAGGCAAAGTGCTGGAAACCTTCAGAGACACTATAGATGTACAGGGTAGAACTTATCCTGCCTTAGAGCTATAATTTTAGATGGGAAAACACCCTAACAACATGAAAAAAAAAAAAAAGAGGGAATGAAGTGCCCCAAACAAACCAAGATGCTTCAACAACAGAAGGCACTGATAACACTGTAAAAGAAATGTCCAAGAAGGAATAAGCTGGACATAAGAATTATAAATATTTATGCCCAAACCATGGAGCATCTAGTTAATCATAGTTAAACTGATATGTGAAGTAAGGATAGTATAAGGAGTAAAATCAAAGAAAAAATACAGGAAGTGAAAGACCACTTCAATAATTAGAGATTGTGAAAAAAAAAAAGACAAGCAGAAATCCTCAAAACGAAGAAATCAGTAAACCAAATTATAAATTCAATAGAAAGCATCACCAACAGACTAGACCATTTGGAAGACAGAACCTCAGAAAATGAAGACAAAATATATAATCTTGAAAGTGGAGTAGAACATCCAAGAATTATGGGATAACATGAAAAGACCAAATTTAAGAGTTATCAAAATAGATAAAGGAGCAGAGATACAAACCAAAGGAATATACAGTCTTTTTAGTGATATAATAGAAAATTTCCCAAATCTAAAGAATGGAATGGAAAATCAAATTACAAGAGACTTACAGGACCCCAAATGTACAAAATTATAGCAGTCCCACACCAAGACACATTATGAAGAGAATAACAAACACAGAGAATAAAGATAAAATCTTAAAGGCTATGAGAGAGAAAAAATCAAATTATGAATAGGGGGAAACCAATTCAGATCTCAACTGATTTTTCAACCCAGACCCTTAAAGCTAGGAGGTCCTGGAATAATATGTTTCAGGCTCAGAAAGACAATGGATGCCAACCAAGAATTTTATATCTAGCAAAATTAAGTTTGAGGTTTGAAGATGAAATTAAAACATTCCATGATAAAAAAATATAGAAATCCTACACTACAGAGCATTCTCAACAAAATATTCCTTGAAGATAAAGTGAAAAAAAAAGTGCAAATCAGCAAAGGGAGGATCTACACTAAAGGGATATTCAACCAAAAGACAAACTAAAACAAATCCAACACCAGAAGTAAATCAAAATGATAGGGAATACAAGTCATATCTCAGTAATAATCTTGAATGTTAACAGCCTATGTCATCAATCAAAAGACATAGACTGGCAGATTGGATTGAAAAACAACATCCAATAATATGCTGTCTTAAAGAGATTCACCTCATGGGCAAAGAGATCTATAATCTGAAAGTGAAAGAATGGGAAAAAACTTATCACTCATATGGATTGCATAAACAAGCAGGGGTTTCCATTCTCATTTAAGATAAAGTAGACTTCAAACTAAAGTTAATCAGAAGAGACAAAAAAGGACATTTCATACTTCTTAAGGGAAGTATATATAAGCTGGACATAAGAATTATAAGTATAACTAATAAAAAATAAATAAAATAAAATAAAAAGAGTTATAAATATTTATGCCCAAACCATGGAGCATCTATGTATATCAAACAAACTCTTCTCAATATCAAAAGTCAAATAGACCACGATACAATAATACTTGGTGACTTTAACACCTCTCACTCACTACTAGACAGGTCTTTCAAATAAAAACTAAATAAGGGACTATAGAATTAAATAATACAATCAATAATTTAGACTTACCAGACATATATAGAATATTTCATTCATCAATGAACAAATATACTTTTTTCTCATCAGCACATGGCTCCTTCTCTAAAATAGACCATATCTTATGCCACAAAGCAACTCTTAGTAAATACAAAAAAAACAGAGATAATACCCTGCATTCTATCAGAACACTATGGAATAAAATTAGAAATCAGTGATTAAAAAAATTAGAAGCTATTTTAACAAATGGAGACTAAATAATACACAATTGAGTAATGAATGGACAGTATAAGGAATCTGGGGTGGGGGTAGGGTTGTGGCTCAACACTAGAAAGCTAACCTAGCACCTGCAAGGCCCTGCATTCGATCCTCAGTACCACATGAAATAAATAAATAAAATAAAGGTATAAAAAAACCAAGACCATTATAAAAAAAAAAAAAAGAAATCTTATCATTCTTGGAGGTAAAAGAGAGACCTGATGCAACGTATCAAAATCTCTGGGACTCTATGAAGGCAGTAGTAAGAGGAAAGTGTATTGCATTGAGTGCTTTCATTAAAAGAATAAAAAGTCAAAAAGTAAATGATCTAACACTACATCTTAAAGCCCTAGAAAAAGAAGAACAAATCAACACCAAAAGCAGTAGAAGATAGGAAATAATTAAAATCAGACCTGAAATTAATGAAATCAAAACAAACACCTGAAAAAATTAACAAAACAAAAAGTCTGTTCTTTGAAAAAAATAAAGTAAATAGATAAACTCTGGCCATGCTAACAAAGAAAAAAGAAAACTCAAATTACTAAAATATAAGATAAAGAAGGAACTATCACAGTACACACATCTGAAATGCAGAAGATAATGAGAAACTATTTTGAAAATTTGTGCTCCAGTAAAATAGAAAAATATTGAAGACATCGACAAATTTCTAGAGACAAATGACCTACCCAAAATGAATGAAGAGGTCATACATGATTTAAACAGATCAATTTCAAGTAATGAAATAGAAAACACCATCAAAAGCCTACCATCCAAGAAAAGCTCAGGACCAGATGGATTCTCAGCCGAGTTCTACAAGACTTTCAAAGAAGAATTAATATCAATACTCCTCAAAGTATTCCATGAAATAGAAAAGGAGGGAACCCTTTCAAACTCATTCTATGAGGTTAATATCACCCTGATACCAAAATCAGACAAAGACCCATCAAGGAAAGAAAACTTTAGACCAATATCCCTGATGAACATAGATGCAAAAATTCTCAATAAAATTCTGATAAATTGAATACAAAAACATATTAAAAAGATAGTGCACCATGATCAAGTGGGATTCATCCCAGGGATGCAGGGTGGTTCACCATATGGAAATCAATAAGCATAATTCATCATATTAATAGACATAAAAACAAGAATCATATGATCATCTCAGTAGATGCAAAAATAAAAACATTTTACAAAATGCAGCACACCTTCATGTTCAGAACACTAGAAAAACTAAGAAGGAACATACCTCAACATTGTAAAAGCTATATAATGCTAAACCCAAGGCCATCATCATTCTAAATAGAGAAAAATTGAAAGCGTTCCTGTTAGAAACTGGAATAAGACAAGGATGTCCTCTTTCACCACTTCTGTTCAACATCATCTAGCCAGAGCAATTAGACAGAATAAAGAAATTAAAGGGATACAAATAGGTAAAGAAGAATTCAAACTATCACTATTTGTGGATGACATGATTCTACATCTAGAATATCCAAAAAAAAAAAAATCCATCAAAAAACTTCTAGAATAAATGAATTCAGCAAAGTAGCAGGATATAAAATCTATACCCATAAATCAAACACATTCCTATACTTTAGCAATCAATCCACTGAAAAAGAAGTTGGGAAAACTACTGCATTCACAATAGCCTCAAAAGAGAGAGAGAGAGAGAGAAGAAGAAGAAGAAGAAGAAGAAGAAGAAGAAGAAGAAGAAGAAAATACCTGGGAATCAATCTAACAAAAGAGGAGAGAGACCTCTACAATGAAAACTACAGAACACTAAAGAAAGAAATTAAAGAAAATGTCAGAAGATGGAAAGATCTCCCATGCTCCTGGATAGGCAAAATTAATATTGTCAAAATGACCATACTACTGGGCTTGGGTTGTGGCTCAGTGGTAGAACACTTGCCTGGCATGTGTGAGGCACTGGATTCTATCCTTAGCACTGCATATAAACAAATATTGATCAACAACTACTAAAATATTTTTTAAATGGCCATACTACCAAAAGCATTGTACAGAGTTAATGCAATTCCTATTAAAATCTCAATGATATTCTTCATAGAAATAGAAAAACAATCATGAAATTTACTTGGAAAAATAAGAGACCCAGAATAGCTAAAGCAATCCTTCTAGCAAGAAAAGTGAAGCAGATGGCATCACAATACCAGACCTTAAACTATACTACAGAGCTATAGTAACAAAACTGGTATGGTATTGGCACCAAAATAAACTTGTAGACCAATGGTGCAGAATAGAGGACACAGAGACAAACCCACATAAATACAGTTATCTCATACTAGTAAAGGGTACCAAAAATATTCACTGGAGAAAAGATAGCCTATTCAACAAATGGTGCTGGGAAAACTGGCAATCCATATGCAGCAAAATGAAATTAAGCCTCTATCTCTCACCCTGCCCAAAAGTCAACTCAAAGTACAACAAAGACTTAGGCTCTAGAACAGAGACTCTGGGCCTAATAGAATAGACCCAAATCTTCACGTCGGCCTACTATTTGACTTCCTTAACAAGACTTCTCAAGCGCAAGTAGTAAAATCAAGAATCAGTAAATGGGATGGATTCAAATTAAAAAGCTTCTTCTCGGTGAAGTAAACAATAACGTGAGGAAAGAGCCTACATATTGGGAGAAAATCTTTACCACATGTACCTTTGATAAAGCATTAATCTTATCTTACCCAAAAAACAATAAATTGGCTAAGGAACTGAAAAGACATTTTACAGAAGAAGAAATACAATTGATTAAAAAATATATGAAAAAGTATTCAACATCTCTAGCAATTAGAGCAGTGCAGATTAAAACTAAGATTTTATCTCCTGTCAGAATGGTAATCATCAAGAATACAGGCAACAATAAATGTTGGTGAGCATGTGGGGGAAAAGGTACACTTTTACATTGCCAGAGGGGCTGCAAATTGGTGCAACTACTATGGAAAGCAGTATGGAGATGTCTCAAAAAAACTGCAGATGGAACCACCATATAACCCAGCTATCCCACTCCTTGGTTTATACCCAAAGGACTTAAAATCAGCATACTATAATGATGCAGCCACTTCAGTGTTTATAGTAGTTCAATTCACCATAATTAGACTATGGAACCAAACTAGGTGTCACTCATTACATGAACGGATAAAGAAAATGTGGTATATATATTACTCGACTTTAAAGAAGAATGAAATTATGGAATTTGCCAGTAAATGGTTGGAGTTGGAGAATATCATGCTAAGTGAAAAAAGCCAATCCCACAAAACCAAAGGCCGAATGTTTTTCTGTAATATTCGGATGCTAATTCACAGTAAGGCACGGGGGAACTAGGGAAGAGTAGTGTTACCTTAGATTAGGTAGAGGGAAGTGACAGGAGGGGAGGGGATGGAATGTGGGGATAGGAAACATTCTAGAATGAAACAGATATTATTACTGTATGTGTATATGTGTCTACATGACCAATATGATTATGCAACACATACAATCAGAAAAATGAAGTTATTTCCCGTCTACGTATGACATATCAAAGTGCATAAATGCATTCTACTGTCATGTATAACTAATTAAAACAAAAAATGTAAAAACGAAAATTGAATCTATAAAATCCAGTAGAGAAAATATGTAACATCAGTTAAGATATACAGATAACAATTGAATTAAAAATAGTGCCAAGTATTTGAGTATCTTTAACTTACCATAATTTCCTTGATTATGTTTCTCTTAACAGTTCAATGTACAAATTATGAAGAATAAAACCCTACAATAAAAATGTATTAATTAGGATTTATACTTGTATACTTTTTAATTGTTAATATTGTTAATAACCCTCATCAATATTATAATCTCCTTAGACATTCTATTTCAGGGCAGTTAATAGGTTCTATCATTATTTGCTTCCCACTACATGCTACTTGGAGTTTATTGTTTTAGCTAAGATTTTCATGTTCATATACAATCTGAAATAAATGAATCCAACTTTTCCCCACCCCGTAAAATAAAAGTATTTCTGTTTTATTCCAGTTTTTAGAAGGAATGCTTTCAGTTTTTCTCCATTTAGAATGATGTTGGCCCTGGGTTTAAAATATATAGCTTTTACAGTGTGGAGGTATGTTTCTACTATTCCTACTTTGTCTAGAGTTTTGAACATCAGTGGATGCTATATTTCGTCAACTGCTTTTCTGCATCTATTGAGATAATCATGCAATTCTTGTCTTTATGTCTATTGATGTGATGAATTACATATGTTCATTTCCATATGTTGAACCAACCTTGCATCCCTGGGATGAACCCCACTGATTAAGGTACACTATCTTTTATGGGTTTTTTAGTGCAATTTGCCAGTATTTTATTTAAAATGTTTGCATCTATGTTCAGAATGCATATTGATCTGAAGTTTTCTTTCTTCCATAGGACTTTGTCTGGTTTTGACATTAGAGTGATACTACCTTCATAGAATGAATTTGGAAGTGTTCCCTCCTTTTCTATTTTGTGGAATACTTTGAGGAGAATTGATGTTAGTTCTTCTTTGATGGTCTGGTAGAACTTACTGAGAATTCATCTGGTCCTAGTCTTTTATTTCTTCATAGGCTTTTTTTTTTAACTTGTCAATCCTTTTTATTCTTTTGTTTTATTCTATTTGTTTCTTGTGTTGTTGTTCTTTTTAGATATATATGACAGTAGCTTGTATTATGACATATTTTACATACAGGGAATATAACTTATTCTAATTAGTATCCCATTCTTGTTGGTAGGCTTTGGATAGCATCCTCAATTTCATTGCCTAAAAATGATCAGTATAAATTTTCTATGACTTTCTGATTCAATCTGGGTAGGAATTGGTCAATGACCTCATGATTTTTTGTTTTATTGGAGTCTAAATTTTCAAAATAGATTCTGATTATCCTCTGTATTTCAGTAGTGTCTTTGTTGATATTTCCTTTTTCATCACAAATATTAATAATTTGAGTTTTCCCTCTTGGTTAGCTTGTTAATTTTGTTAACTTATTAACTTTTCATTTTGTTAATTTTTTATTTTTTATTTCAGTTTCATTGATTTTTGCTGATTTCAGTTAATTCCTCTCTTTTACTATTTTGGGTATTGATTTGCTCTTTTTCTAATACTTTTAGATGTAATGTAATGTTAAGTTATTTTTTTTGGTGACTCTATTCTTTTCATGAATGAGCTCATGTCAATGAACCTTCCTCTTAGAACTACTTTCATACTGTTCCAGAAGTTTTGATATGTTGTGTCACTATTCTTATTTACCTCTAGTTATTTTTTTTATTTTATCCCTGATGCTTCTGCTATCCTTTTTATCATTCAATAGTGTATTATTTAGTCTTCATAGTTAGAGTAGCTTCTATATTTTATTTCATTGTCAATTTATTATTTCATTCCATTATAATCTGATAGAATGCAAGGTACTATCTCTATAATTTTGTATTTGCTATGAGTTATTTTGTGCTTATGATATGGTCTAGTTTAGAAAAATGATCTGTGTGCTGCTGAAAAGATAGTGTATTCAGTCATTGATGGATAAAATATTCTACATATGTCTGTTAAGTCTAAATTATTGATTATATTTTTTTAATTCTATAGCTTCTTTGTCTTGTTTTAGTTTCAAAGATCTATCAATGATGAGAGAAGTATGTTAAAGTCACCCAGTATTGTTGTGTTGTGGTCTATTTGATTCTTGAAATTGAGAAGGGTTGAAATTGATGTATGTATATGCTCCACTGTTTGGGACATAAATATTTATGATTGTGATTTTTTGTTGTTGTATAATTCCCTTAAGCAGTACAAACTGTCCTTCTTTTTCTCTTCTGATTATCTTTGGAGTAAAGTCCACTTTATCTGATATGAGGATAGAAACCCCTGCTTGTTTATGAGATCCACATGTGTGATATGTTTCTTCCCATCCTTTCACCTTCAATCTATGCATGTCTTTGCCTATAAAGTGAGTCTTCTAGCGATAGCATATTGTTGGCTTTTTTTTTTTTAATCCAGTCTGCTAGTCTGAGTCTTAATTGAAGAGTTTAGGCCCATTTACATTCTCTTTAAAAACTGGAACAGGACAGGGATGTACTGTTTCATCACTTCTATTCAACATAGTCCTTGAAACTCTAGCCAGAACAATTAGGCAAAATAAAGAAATTAAAGGGATACAAATAGGGGAGGGGGAAGAGCTCAAAATGTCTCTATTTGCGGACCACATCATTCTATATTTAGAAGACCCAAAAACTCCACCAGAAAACTTCTAGGACTCATAAAGAAATTGAGCAAAGTAGCAGGGTATAAAACTAATATCCATAAATCAATTGCATCCCTATACACCAATGATAAATCAGCTGAAAGAGAAATTAGGAAAACTATCCCATTCACAGTAGCCTAAAAAAAAAAACCCTTGAAAATCAATCTAACAAAAGAGGTGAAAGACCTCTATGATGAAAACTACAGAACACTAAAGAAAGAGATTGAAAAAGACCTTAGAAGATGGAAAGATCTCTTGGGTTCTTTAATAGGCAGAATTAATACCATCAAAATGGACATATTCCCAGAGCACTCTACAGATTTAATGTAATTCTTTTTAAAATTCCAATGATGTTCTTCATAGAAATAGAAAAACAGTCCTAAAATTCATTTAGAAGAATAAGAAGCCCAGAATAACCAAAGCAATCCTTATTGAGAAAAACGAAGTAGGAGGAATCACATTAATAAATCTTAAGAGCAATAGTAACAAAAATAGCATATTATTGGCACCAAAACTGACATGAAGACCAACGGAACAGAATAGAAGACAGAGACAAACCCATATAAATACAGCTTTCCAATACTAAACAAAGGCACCATAAACATATATGGAGAAAAGTTAGTCTCTTCAACAAGTGGTTCTGGGAAAACTGGAAATCAGTAGGTAGCAGAATGAAACTGAATGCCTGTCTCTCACCCTGTACAAAACTCAAAGTGGATCAAAGACCTAGGCATTAGACCAGAAACCCTGCAACTAGAAGTATAGTCCCCACACTCCTTTATGTCAATTTAGAAACCAAATTCCTCAACACGACTCCTAAAGCACAAGAGGTAAAATCAAGAATCAATAAATGGGATGGTATAAAACTAAAATCATCTTCACAGGAATGCCAACAATCAAGAGCATGATGAGAGCCTACAGAATGGGAAAAATATTTTGCCACCTGCACCTTAGATTAGTGCATTTATCTCCAGGATACATAAAGAACTCAAAAAACTTAACACCAAAAAACTATAACAATAACAAATAATCCAATTACTAAATGGGCAATGGCACTGAACAGGAACCTCAAAGAAGAAGAAATAGGAATGGTCAACAAATATATGAAAATGTTCATCATCTAAAGGAATTAAAGAAATGCAAATTTAACTACATTGAAATTTTATCACACTCTACTCAGAATGGCAACAATCAAGAATACAAGTAACAATAAATGCTGATGAGAATGTGGGGAAAAGGGTACACTCATACATTGATTGTGGACCTGCAAATTGATGCAACCACATCATGTAAAGCAGCTCAGAGATTTCTCAAAAAACTAGGAATGGAACCACCATTTGACCTAGTTTTACCACTCTTGGATATATACTCAAAGAAGTTAAAATCTGCATACTATACTGACACAGCCACGTCAGTGTTTATAGCACCTAAATTTACAATAGACAAGATATGCAGCCAACCAAGATGCCCTTCATCAGATGAATATATTATGAAAATGTGGAGTATTACTCAGTCATCAAAAATAATGACTTTATGACATTTTCCAGTAAATGGATGGATCTGGAGAGCTTTAATCCATGTTTATATAAATATGTCAAATATACTCTGCTATCAGGTATATCTAAAAGTAACAAATAACATTTTTTAGAAATAAAAGTACTTCTGGTCATGATTTAACTAATGAGGGAAGATAGGGTGGGAATATGTTTATTGTTTACTCAGCATGAACAGTTTTTATTCTTGAAATCAACTCATGCAGTGGGGATATGGGGGTTGTGGCAGCTGGGTGAACACAGGAAAGCTAATTCACACTCCAAGCCTCCCTTTCCCCATCTGGGAAATGGAGCTAACCACAGGCCTACTTTATAAGGTCACTGTGAGCAGGAAATGAACTAATGCTTATAAAACACGAAGAAGCTGGTGGAATGGTGGTTTGAGCACTCCATAGATTATATCTGCCTCCCTGCTTTAGCATACAGGGTGAGACTGGGATTGAGCTGAGAAGAGGGGGCTTTGACTAGGACAGCCATGGATGAGGGATCAGGCAGAGAACAGGCAGATCTGGTGTGGCAGGGGCCATGCACATGTTCCTGTGTGTGTCCAGGGAGAGGAAGCAGTTCAATGGGACTGCAAAGCAGAGGTCTTGATGTAACAGGGATTCACTTGATGCTTTGACTGTATCCCTTGTTGCTTTGAAACTTACACATTTTTGTCTTTTTCCCAAACTTCTTCTCCATGACTTTCTCCTCCCTTTCTTCTTTCTCTCCTCCCTAATCTCATTTTCTCTGTATCACCTCTGTGAAAGCCCCCTGTTCCTAAGGCTGGGCCAGAATCACAAAGCAATAAACAACCATCTTTTTCCTTTTCTCAAAAAAAAAAAAAAAGAAGAAGAAGAAAGAGCTCATGCCTACAGGGCATAGTGTCTGAGCCTGTCTGTCTTGTTAGAGGTATGTTTCTGGGGAAATAAAGAGGAAAAGTCTAGGTAGAAGATTAAGAACTTCAGGAATTAAATTTTAAAATGTTCGCTAGAAATTTAGACTTCTTCCTAAGCATAGTAACTTGTGAATGAGGACTTATTCAAATAGGCTCCTCATAATCTTATTAAATGAGTGCATCTGTAAAGAGTACCATTTGTCAGAATTATTTGATACAGAGAAATATAGGGTTAGCTCTCATGTACAGAGAGTATGCAACTATAGCCATAATCTCTGTCAAAAGTTTCAAACTAGTACTTATAGCCCAACATCAGTCCTCAGACATGACTTTTTTTTTTTTTTTTTTTACTGATACTGTATTAAGAAATATTTTGGATTAAAATTCTAGTACCTTAAAAATATAATTTTCGTATTTAAAAAGTTACATTTCAGGGTTGCTTAGCATGTGTGGAGCACTGGTTTCAATCCTGAACACTGCTTACAAATAAATAAAGGTATTGTGACCATCTTAAACTGAAAAAAAACATTTTTTAAATTATATTTCTATAACAACATTTGGCCGAAGCCAATTAACTTCTGTCCCCTTGTGTCGAGGATGGACTCTTTTGGTTCATTTAAGCCCTCTACTTCCTCATCTCTCCATCCCAAGACCACCCCCCCCCCCCGCCAGTGCCTGTTTTTACTATTTGATGATCTTGTTTGTACCCTCTTAAGTTAGCACCTTATGTCTGACAATATTTGAATTGATGACCTCTGAGCTACAGAATGCACTTAAATTGCTAAAAGGAGTGAGAGTTGTTGGCATTCACTTGTTTGTCATAGTAAAGTCGTATGGTTTTCTGTGTTCTTTTTTATAAATGAACAGAAAAAAATGATATTTAAGGGATATTTTTATTCTAAACAATTATTCTTCCCTTCCACTAATATAATTGGTCCTAAGAGGAACTGTGTGGTATATATGGAATAGATATTAATATGAGTTTGGCATAACCTCTAGTTTTAAACACTATAGGTTGTAGTACTGTTTTCAGGCATTCTTTATGGGAATGTCTGAGGTTTCTAGAAAATACTATAATTGTTTTGTTAACTGTGTGTTTCAAAAATGAATTGGAATATTACTTTAATGGGAATATAGTAATTTATCATCTGAGGAGAATTTCTTCATTCAGGAACTGTAGTGACATTATGAATACTTATAAACATTTCCATTGGATTATTCGACCTAAAATGTCAAGACTTCACACTGAAAGGATAGATTACCAGAATCATAATTTTTAACTTATTCTTTCGTATCATACTATTCCAAGTAACTTGACAAATTAATAACACACTATGAGCACGACATTAATCATTTAGCTTTGTTTTGATTTTTTCCAGTGTGATTTAATTCACATCATATTTCTGTTAACAATTTCTAAAACTCCTGAAGTTTTTTGTCTAGGTTTGTACTTTATAAAGAAAAGAGGTTTATTTAGGTCACAGTTTTCAAGGTTCAAGAGCATGACAGTTCTCTGCTCACCTCTAGAGAAGGCCTTCTGGCTGATGGCATCACATGTGGCAGAGATTACACAAGGAGACAAAAAGAGACTGGGGAGGGACCCAGGCTCACTATTTTTATAGCAATCTACTCTGGGCAGAACAGCTACTCTAGGAGACCAGCATTAATCCCTTTTAAGGACAGTGGCCTGTGACCTGTCTACCTTCCACTGGGTCCCACCTCTTAAAGGTTGCACCACCACACTGGAACCAATCTTTCAGTATATGAACCTTTGGGGGATATACCAAACCATTAAAACTTTAAATGCCAATTTTAAACAGAGGGCTTTTTATTTGAAGGGAACACTGTGCTGATCTGGACAAAGATTATTAGTTTATTTCTTTTGAGCCATGAATGGAGATAATCGACTATGTGATTGTCATTTGAGGAGAACAAAATGCATATGCATTGAATTTTTTTTTAAAGAAAGAGAATTTTTTTAATATTTATTTTTCAGTTTTCGGTGGACACAACATCTTTATTTTTTATGTGGTGCTGAGGATCAAACCCAGCACCCCATGCATGCCAGGCGAGCGTGTTACCACTTAAGCCACATCCCCAGCCCGCATTGAATATTTTCACAATTTTATTTGTTAGATAAATCTAATGAAAAGATATTTGACTTGAGATTTATATTCCGAATTTTCAGTAAATCATGGTATGATTTTTTTCTTCAAAGAGTATTTCTTCAAGTCAACACTGTGATTTCAGCTATCATCATGGTGTTCCTATTAGCATTTTAAATGTTAGTCTTCAAGAGAAGAAACACGAACCCACTTCCAGAGTATATATCTATTTCTGTGCAAGAAATTGGGGCTCAATTCTAGGGTTGAAGGAGTCTAATGTAATCACTGTGTCCCTAAATTTTTATTCTGTCCTGAATCCCTCATTCCCCTGTTCCACACTCCACCTCCTCACCTTCTACCCCCACCTTGAGTATAGTCTCATGCATACTCTTATTCTTCTCAGTTAACTAGTTCTTGCACTTAATTTAGGGTATTTTCCCTTACGTGTTTAGCACATCCCTAACAAGTCACTTAACTCTACTCTTTTGATCTACTAGTCAGGAGAAAAGGAAGGGCAGACCATGGGAACCAGGGTGTATGCTGTCTAATGATGACAGAAACTTCTCCATCATCTTAAATGGGAAAACACTGACAGTGAATAGTAGAACACTCCTATAGACTCTATAGAGTTTTTAATGTATCTGGGGATTTAAGAAATTCAGACTCATCAACCCAGATGTCTTTATTCCATAGGTCCAATGTCTTTGTTTTCCACCTATGTTCCAAAATTTGATATAGCAGACCTGTTTATGTTGAAATTTAATCTTTGGAACTTATCTCCATTTAATAGTCAAAATCCTCCTACTATCGGAGATGAGAACCTTGCTATGTTTGGTGCCTTCATAAAATATATAAGTTATTGTGAACTATTGTCACCTTACTATGCTTAGAATAATAGAACTTATTCCTCTTATCTCTTTTGATATCCATTACCCAAACTCTTTCTATCCCCTCTCCCCACTACCCTTCCTAACTTCTAGTAGTTAGGATTCTCCCTTCAAATTGAATTTTTTAGCTTTAGTCTATGAGAGAGAATATGCAATACCTGTCTCTCTAGGTTAATCACTTAATAAAGCAAGTCCTCTTGCTTCAGCCATGTTGCTGTAAATGAAAGCACTTCTTATAAAAAAAATTGCTAAATAACATTTCATTATGTGTATTCTCTACATATTCTTTACCTATTATTCATCCATCCATGGACACCTACATTGAATCCATAGCCTGCCTATTGTGATTAAGGCTGCAATGTTCATGTAAGTACAGCTCTCTCTCTTTGATATACAGAATTTATTGCCCAGGAATGGGAAAGCTGAATCATATTATAGATCTATTTTTAACTTTTTGAAGAAGCTTCACACTATTCCCTTATAATGACTCCCCTAATTTACGTTGACACCAGCAGTGTACAAGTATGTCTCCTTTTCTATATATCCTGTCTGGTGTTTTTTTTATTTTTGTCTGTTATAATTCTTCTAACACTGTTAATTTGTTTTATTGTTTCAGGTTTTACATTTAGACTTTGAAGTATTTTCAGGTGATTTTTGTATAGGGTGATAGGGGTCAAGTTTCAGTCTTCTACATATGGATAACCATTTTCTCAGCACTATATGTTGAAGAGGCTCGCTCTCCTTTTGCCAACATATGTTTTTGACACATTTGCTAAGAATCAATTGATTGTAGATGTGTGGATTTATTGTGGGATTTCTATCCTGTTCCTGATCTTTGTGTTTTTATGCTAGTACTATGCTGTCTTATTACTGTAACATTGGAGCATGTCTTCAGAACAAGGATTGTACCTCTATCTTTGTCCCTTTGCTAAAGACTACCATGGTTATTCAGGGTTATTTGTATTCCATGTGAATTTCAGGATTATATTTTCTCATTCTGAGAAGAATGCATTGGTATTTTGATGGGAATTGCATTGAATTTATAAATTGCTTTGGGTAGTATGAACATTTTGTTAATATTGTTAATTAATATTCTTCCAATCCAAGACCATAAGAGGTCTATCAATTTTTGTGTGCTTTCTTCAATTTCTTTCTTCAGTGTTTTGGAACTTCAGTTGTAAAAGTCTTTCATTTCCTTGATTAAATTTTTTCATATTTTTTTATTTTTTTGTTTTGTGGCTATTGTAAATGGCATTGCTCTCCTCTTTTCTGTCTCAGCAAGTTTGTTATTGTTTTTTTTTTTAATTGTTGGTTGTTCAAAACATTACATAGTTCTTGACATATCATATTTCACACTTTGATTCAAGTGGGTTATGAACTCCCATTTTTACCCCGTATACAGATTGCAGCATCACATCGGTTACACATCCACTGTTTTACATATTGCTATACTAGTGTCTGTTGTATTCTGCTGCCTTTCCTATAAGTTTGTTATTGTTGTGTAAAAAGGCAAGCTACTGATTTTAGTGTTTGGGGTTTTTTTATCTGGTAATTTTGCTCTCTCTCTTTACACACACGCACGCACCCACACAAGTGTGTGTATACATTTTACATGTGCCTTTTATTTAGGTCTCCTGCCTAATTACTCTAATACTTTCAACAGTATATTGAATAAGAATGGTAAAAGTGAACATCCTTGTCTTGTTTTGTATCTTAAATAAAATGCTTTCAGCTTTTCCCTGTTTGCTTTTATGTTGAATGTGGTTTGTTTTATACAGCCATTATTATGTTAAAGTAGATTCCTCTATACCTAATTTGTTCAGAATTTCATTATGAAGCATTCTTGAATTTTTATAAAATGTTTTTTCTGCATCTCTTTAGATTTTTGTCCTTCATTCTGTTGGTGTTAGTTTCTTGACATATATATAGAAACATCCTTGCATTCCTGGGATAAATCCCACTTGATCTTGGTGAATGAATTTATGTTTTTATACTGTTTCTTTCATTTCAATGATATTTGTCCATCTGCCAAATCAATTGTCTTTACCAACTTAATAAGGTGATTTTTACAGTAGAAAATTTTCTCTTTAAAATGTGTATTAGGGTGTTAGTTTGTTGGCTAGCTTTGGCTTAATTCCCAACTAGGCACCATAGTATTAGTCTCTGTATAGCTTGTTCAGCTGTAATTGGTGGTTTTAGTCAGGATGCTTACCAGGGTCAGAGAGCCTGCCTCTGCCTAAGGGCTGCAATAGGAGTAGGGGCACTTTAGTGTCCCATGTAAGTGTGGTGCAAACTGGGGCACCCACTGCATGGGTACTCCTATAGCAGAGGTATCAGGAGCATGGAGATGGGGAGATGTGTCCATAGAACCTATAAGAGCAAGTACCACTGGTTGTAGGGGCTTCTAGCAACAGCAGTAATGTCTGTGGTGTTGTAGTACATGATAGACATGTCCTGAGACTCCACTCGGGTGAATGTGACTTATACTGGAGGCCTCTGGTGGCTATGGGGGTTAGCAGGGGCTCTGGAGTAAGGACCAGAGTAGACCCATTCTCAGGCCCTGTAGAGGCAAGTACCACTGGAAGCAGCCCAGTGAAGGAATCCTTATTGTCAGTTTCTTGTTACATGTGATTTAAAATCTTATCTTGGTGCCTGCTTCCTTAGATCATTGATACCAAGTGTCATTGTTTGGGTTCCTTGGGAAACAGGTTCTAAAACTGAGATTCATATGCAAAAGTTTCATTTTCAGGTATGTCCTTATAATCAACACCAGTGGGCAGGAATGGAAGGAAGCAGACAGAGTTGGACTTTGAATGAGTCAGTGCACAAAACTTCAATTCCAGGGGAGCTCTGAAAAGTGGAATGACCCTGCAGAGTTGTCCCGAGTTTTGGATATGATCTCCCCAAAAGCTGCTCCAGAGAGCACAGACTACTTAGGGCTGTCTACTACTTCCAAAAGCAAAGAGAATAAGTCCTTTATTCCTAATTAGTGCTCTGGGTAGAATGTCATTTCCTTTAATTTTGTTGTATGAATTACTCTTAGCTATGTGGGTGAGAATGTTATTACATTGTTGACTAAAATTTTTCCCTAGCAGTTATTTCATTCTCATTTTGTTCGAAGTCTGAAGCATTATTCTTCATAATGAATTATTAATAATTGTCTCTATTTTTATTTCTCTGTGTAATGAATCATTCATATTTTTATAACCTCTTTACATAATTGAATAGTGAATCTATTTTACTGGGTGTTTTCAATTCATCATTTATTATAAGTGATTCTCATAGTTTTAATAAATAGCTAGCAAAACTATGAAAATAGAATCAACATTGTGTTAATAGAGTTCTTAAATTTTCTAAATATGCATAAAACAACAAAAAGCTCATAATTTATCATCTTTTATGCATACATATATTGCTTTAGTTAGCTTTTGGGTCATTGTGACCAAATACCCTATCAGAACAACTTAGAGAAGAAAAAGTTTATTTGTGGTTCACTGTTTCAGAGGTCTCAGTCCATAGGTGGTAGATTCCTTGGCTCTGGGCCCATGATGAGTCAGTACATCATGGAGGTTGTGTCCAGCATGGGAAAGCTATTCCCCTTATAGCAGAAAGGAAGTTGGGGGTTGGGGAGAATGGAGAGGAAGGGGCAGCAAGAAGACTAACCCTTCCAGGGAACAATCCAATGACCCTCTTCCTCCAGCCATTCAGCCATGACCCCTGTTTACAGTCCATCACCCAATCACTCCATTCAGACTAGGATAGTTTGTTATTTTATAGTTTTCATAATCTAATCATTTCACCTCTGAATATTTCTGCCTTAACAGGACCTTGGTGGGGACACCATATTTCCAACCCTTAACATATATTGAGACGAATACAATACCAATAGAAAAAAATTGTTGAATTGTTTTTCTAGGAATAGCAATACATTCCTAGTACTCATTCACCACCCGCTGTAACTGTGCCTGCTTAGCCTTGTGTGATAACAGAATAGATCTAATCCCCTGAAGCTAACTGCCTTAAACAGGATAAGAGTTTGATATATTCAATTTGAACAAATGCAGCCTGTGTTGAATTATTATAGAACAAAATAATTGCCCCTGTTCTGGGTTTTATTTACAGATAGCTCAGGGCTTGCATTGACATGACTTCCTTAGTGATTCTGAGAACCACTAAAAAAAATCTCTGGACTGTTAATCCCTAATCACTTTCTTATGCTAACTATCTACATTTTTAGATAATTAAAAAATCTATAATAGCTTTTAAACATTATTTCATCAATAGTTCCTATGGTCAGTCATACTTATTTTTAATAAAATTATTTAACACAGAGCCCTCCTTTTTTCAAGCAAATTTGTGTGACCTGCACCAAATATAAGTGTAAGTAGTATGTGTTTATATATATAAATAATATTGCCTCTCTTAGTTATTCTATAATCCCTTGAACACATACTACTTCCAACCACAGAGAAGCTACAAACATATAAAAATCAATTAAACAAAACTTGTAGCCTCAAGAAGCTACAGAAGGACAAATGTGAAGCCAGAATGTCATAGTACATTATAATAATCATCACTGTGATGGGAGGCACCACAGTGGAATAACAATGGGGATATGCTTAGGGAGAGTTAAAAAGTCTGCAAAAAGAAGGAGACATTTAAGCCTATTTTAAATAATTAATTCACATGGTGGCTATGAGGTAGAAGGGCAATATGGAAAAAAAGGAATGGCATGTACAGAGGCAAATATATGTGAAAGAATATGATAAAAATCTAGGGACAACTTTTTTCTATCTGGAATACACCCTTCTTGTAGAGGAGTAATAGAAAATGTGCCTGTAAACATAGATAACATAGTCTTCATCTGACACACAGTATGAAGGGTTTGCTGCCCTAGTTCTGAAGAAAATGAGTTTGATCTAATTCGTTCTTTTGCTTATAAATAATTTGAGGGCAATGTGGAGAATCTTTAGAATGAGAGGAACTGGTATAGGTATATCATCTTACAAGTCTCAGATTATACTTGAGATTTTCCGAGATGAATAAGGAAGTAAACATTTCATTGGGAGTACATGTATGACACTAATGAAACCTGTCATCTTTATAAAAGACTATAATTCTGTATCCAGAGGCAGAGCATACCCAGAGTAGTGAAAATGAATTCAGAGATATTCGATATAAGCACATATGAATGATTGTCTCTGGAATTGGGAGTTTCCAAGTTTATTAATTATAAAAATGAAAAAATTACTTAGCTTTTGGGGGATTCTATGTAAATCTTCATAATTATAGTAACATAAATTAACTTCATAAATTTGTATAAAACATTACACAGAACATTTAAATGTGAATCAGTTTTACTAAGCATACTTAATGTAAGGAAAATAAATTTGGAATAGTCATGGTCTTCACATTACTATGAATGATTAAGAAGTCATTTAAATCCATTTTTTAAAATGGATTTTTAAAATTTTTTGGTAGTTAATGGACATAATACCTGTATTTATTCATTTTTATGTGGTGCTGAGAATTGAACACAGTGCCTCACATGCTAGGCAAGTGCTCTATCACTGAGCCACATCCCCAGGCCCATTATTTAAATCATAAAAAAAAGTTATATCATTATAATATGGCTGTGAGTCCCTTCATAAGTTTAAAACCTTTAATGATCACTAATTGCCATTATGCAAACATTATACTAAATGACAATACTAGAAGCGATGTAGGAAACAACTGGCCTTTGCATTAGGATATTTGATTCGACTGTCAACCTTGTTTTTTAAAGATGTTTTATTGAAATTCTTACACTTTCCAATAAACCATACTTTCTTTACTTGGAATTCATGAAGACAATTTTTCTAATACTTAAAATTTGAAAAAATATATTGCTCATTTAGTATGAGTGCTAAAAATTCTGGATGCTGAGATGCCTATTTAAAATGATGCTGAAACCTGCCTATGACATAGATAAGTGTTGCTTTTAGGGTACAAATGTAAAATGTGATTATGATCATAATATCACCTCATACTTTGAAAAACAAGAAAGATTATTTAAAATATATATTTTGTGAGGCTAAGGATATAATTCAGTGATAGAACACTTGCCTAGCATTGAGACCCTGAGTTAAATATCCAGCACCACACACGCAGTCTTGCGCGTGCACACACGCACACACACACACACACACACATTACAAATAATTATTTTTAAAATAAAAAAATTTTTTGAAGGACCAATACCAAAATCTTCTTTTAAATACATTTCCCTTAATTGTACTAATACAAGGTCATCATCTTCTTACCCACCCCACTCTTCTCTCCTTTTTTCTTTAGAGAATCAAACTTTTAAAAATATGTTTCTGTAGAATTGCATTAATAATTGTTTTTATGTATTCATTTGTTCCTGCCTTCAAATGTACACATCAGTATAACTGCAGAAATTTACATTTCTATTATTTTTCTTCCAGATTTATTCCTCACAACATTGTCTGCCTCTAGTTCCTTCCAGTTTGAGATATGGGAAAATTTGGTAAGAAATCTTTTCTTTGAAGCATTTTTAAATGATGGTTTTCAGTAAAGGCACACAATTTAGAAAATAAAATCAAAGTAATCACTTGGTTGGGTTGGTTTCAACAATAAATAGAACAACTTTAAGAGCCTTTTGGTTGCATTGCTGCATTCAAACTGCTGAATATTACTGAAGGAAATGATTCATTCAGCATCAGTTCCTCTGCAGGTTTTTAGGCATGACTGCCAATTAAACCAATCAGTCTACCCTAATGTGCATGTTAACAGGACCCCTGCTAGGCTGTCAGCTGTTGAAAGAAGTTACTGTCATTTAATTTTTCAGCATGGTTGTTTATGAAGAAAATCCTTTTTAAAAGACTTATTTTTCCTCTTTGCCTTTAGGGTTTATATAAAGAAATAAGAACAACAGACACTAAACTTACTGCCAAGTTGGGAAGGATTAAGGAGTCTTTCCCAATAGGTTTTTACTTTTTTAAATTGTCAATGAAAGATTCCCAAACTGATGTGGCGTGATTTTATTTTTAGTTTGATGTAGATTAAATATTCCCAAACTGATGTGGAGTGATTTTATTTATTTTATTTATCCACCAAATCTTAACATTTAATTTTAGACTGCACAATAGAAGACAGGATTTAAGGCCAATTAAAATGGGCTAATTCAGTGACATTTGTCACATATTGGTCAAGTATGATAACCTTCCTTTGTTCTATGGAAAAATCTGCTTCATAGAATGTTTGTGAAAATAAATGAAACATGTAGTATGTAAATGTATAAGTATATGTAAACTACCCAGCACACAGTAGTCACTAATCAAATTTTAGTTTTAGATCTCTTAATTTCTCACCTAATTACTCCTGATTATCATTTATTTCATCCAAATTAAACTCATGGATTTTATGAAAACGCTGATAAAAATAATCAGTTCCAACAAAGATAAAACATAGGCTGTAGAAGGAGATTGATCATTAGGCATCTCTTAGACCCTGGTCAGTGGGGTTGGTCATGACCTTCATTTCTTCATGGGCAGAAACCAAGATGGGATTTGAAATTTATTTAGACAAGATCAGAACTTTTAACTGCTTCTAAACTAAGTAATAGATCCTTTTTTTATTTTAAACATGCCAAGGAAAAGTAAGAAAGACATCTAAACCTAAAAAGGTTGTCTTTATTTAATGTACTGCTTTTAAAAAATGTACTTATATTTGTGTTTCTGATTATAGAAATATGGTTATTATGTTCTTCATGATTGTTACATTAAGACTCCTCTGCTGGGGGATATTTGTTTACAGATGGTCTTTCATTTCTACTTCAAATGAATCTTGAGATATTAGAAAGTGAGATATATATTTAATTAATTTGTATCTGGGGGGAAGGGCCTCGTTATAAATAAGTAGAATATGTATATAAAATTATGAAGCACTTTTAAATATCTGATTTAAAATTTCAGCCTAGACTCATCTTAAAGGTAATCAAGTGAAGCAACTCATTAGGAAAACAATCTTCATGAAGTGAATACATTTTGATTGGGATATATTTTTCCTTCAATATTGTTTTTAAAGAAAATTAATAAATTGGCTATTGGATAATAGGACTAAGAATTGCTCTTTCTGTAATGTGTCTGAGTCAATGAATAATTGTTAAGGAAAATATTATTCAGATGCTTGTTGAAGATGGAAAGGGAGATTTTATTCAAGAGGACTGCTTATAATGGGGTTTTGTATTTACAAAATACAACAAGAACAACAAAAACACTTTCTATCCCAGGAGCAGAGATTACAAATTTTTGTGAGAGTGGCATAATTTCTTTGCTAAACTCCCCTAACAGAATTCTAGCTGAAAATAGGCCAGAATGATTAGATTTTAACTAGGGTATTCTAACTAAATTGACTTAGTAGCATCCTTGCTAAAACTAAAGTTTACAAGGATAGAGATGGAAGCCTAAGTTTGGGCTGAAAATAGATCTCAGAAGAGCCTATCAAAAGTTGGGGCAAAGATAGAATCTATGTCAGTACCCCAATTAACAATAATCAAGTCAGTAAAGATCTTATATGACCATTTTTAATGAGAAACTGGTCAAACTCTGTACAATAGCATTCCAACTGACCAAAAAGAACTCAAACCTATAAAACTATATTGGTTAGTAGAAGTATAAGAGTTGCAAGAAATCTCTTGTAGAGTGTCAACTGTGTGCAAAGCCACATGGTCCTGCTGTTCTGGAAGACACAGAAGTAAACAGAGCCTATGAGATATGAGTATGAAGACTATATAAGAAGTATAAGAAGTACAAACCTCATGCTATAGGAGTAACACAGAAGGGATGTCCTTCTGACCTCCCCAGGATTATCAGTGAAGGCTTCTAAAAGGATATGGCATTTGCAATGGCTAGTACAAAGGAATAGGATTTTAGTGATGGGAAATAAGAAAGAAAGAGGAAGAGATAGGCAAGAAAGTGCACAGCAAACATGGGATACATTCAGAGAGTAGCAAGTGGCTGGTTTGGGCCTCAATATGAAAGAGATGTTGGAAGTTAAGATTAGAAAAATTTATTTAAACAAAACATTAAAAGCCCAATTTCTAAACTAAGTAATTTGGTCTTTTAAGAAACTATTAAATAATTTAAGACTGAGGGTCAAATAAATGGAGCTTTCACTATTTCAATTAACCTTGAAACTTCATATCAAATCAGTTGTCATGGAATGTCTGGAGGTAGGGAGATAACTCAGGTGGGATTCACAATAACCTGGGAAAGAAGTGAGTGATTAAAGTGTTGGGAATGGTGAAGAAAGGGCAGATAGGAGAAGAAAGGATGACCGATAACTTGTGTTTTGTTCTGATGACTTATAAAAATATAAAAAGTAAAAGAAGTGTCTAATTTGGGGTAGGAACAAATATTTTAGAATAGAAACATGTCAAGCAAGTAGTTGAAAATGTGAAAATGAAATTCAAGGAAAAATGTAGATAAGTGTCATAGGAAAAGAATTAAGAAGAATGGCAAAGCCAGAGTCTTTAACATCTGTTATGTTCAGAATTTTTCAACTTTGACATTATTGCAACTTTGTCATGGAAAGGTAGCGTTTACATTGTAGGTTGTCTGGTAGTATCCCTGGCCTCACTAGATGTTAATAGCCTTCCCCAGTTGTAACAATAAAAAATATCTGCAGACATTGACAAATGTTTTTCAGAGAGGGAGGTGGGGGTAAAATCACACTGGTTGAGAACCACTGCTTTACGTGAATAAAGATAGGGATACATAGTAGTTAATACATTTTGCTTCCTGATCATTTTTTAATATTATGAATATAGCAGTTTTAACACTAAATGCTAAAATATTCAGGCCAGAACACTGACAGTCATCAATGAAAAGGATACTTGTTACAGCGTAGCACTTATGGTTGGAATGAAAGCTGAAAATGGCAGAATGTGTTCCTTATCAACAGCAGTGGGTTAACTTCTTCAGTGGTGGTGGCAGTTATGGTAGCAGAATATTTCCACTACTAATATCAGTTTATGTTAACTAAATACATTTTGTATGATAGCAACTTTAGATGGATGATCTCATTTGTCCCCTGAGATGGTAGGGAGAAAACTTGTAAAAATACATTGAGGAGTTAAGTCAACTGATGCTTATAGAAGAATGAACTTTTTCAGGCCTCAAGTCTAACAAGGAGTAGAACTAGGAGTTGAAGTAGGAAATGTGTCCCTAAAACATCTATCCTGAAATTGTTGCATAATAATTTCAGAAACTAAATAGACAAAAGAAAAAAATAAGGATATAGCTTTAGGAGAACCGCTAGTGAGTTGGCCCAATTTTAGACTGCAGTAAAGGCCAGTGGGAACACCATAGCAAAGAATGAGGCAAACCACAGAGTAGGTGAGTCTGTGAAAAAAAATGTCTGTCAGATCATAAGTATAGGACTGCTATTATAAAAATAACTTCCAGTTGTGTGATATATTTTTTAATGCTTCCTTTTCTGTTGTTAATTTGGCCCTGTCTAGAGTCCTGCAATTAGACAGCACATATATCCCATTCTGATAATAAGGAAACAAAACACAGATTAGTAAATGTCTATCCCAGAGTATTATAATAACATATCAATGAAAGGAAGACTGGAATCCCATATCATCTAAACTCAAGACTAATGCTCTTTCGACCATATTATTCTGTTTTCAATATAGGTTCAGAATGAAAAAGAAACCTCATGTTTGTCTTCCTACATTAAATAGCTATGGCAGTTTCATCTTTGAAATTAAGTATAGTCATGCTCCACTTTGAAATGTGTTATCTAATGAGGGCAATAACATATGGATGAAACAGTTTATTAAATCATTTTCATCAAATAATAAATAAGTAATTGACACTAATCTGGATGGATTCAGTTATAGATTTTCACTGGCAACTGGAATGAAGAAAAATAGTGGTTGTGATAAAAAATTCATCTAAATTAAATTATTGTCTTTTCCCCAACTATGTCAATATATAATGTATTCTGCATATACTTAACTTTGGACAGTATGTGTTCTCTTTCTCCATTAATTAGAAGTATTGCTTTTCTTATATCAATGCTCACTGCGAATATGGCATGTTAGACATAGGATCCTATTACTTGATAATTGTCAATGTTTCTCAATAGAGATGAATCATGAGGATATACTCACAAAATTTCACAGACCTTCACTAGAGTAATTCATTCACTTATCAATATATTCAATTGATATTCATATTTCACATAATGCTAATTTTTTAAGAGAGTTGTTTTCAGCCTTTCAAGAAATATTGTATCCACACAGTACACAATGCTGTGATCTTTCTAAAATGCAATTAATACACCAGTCAGAAATTTAGCAACTTTTGGGCTAGGGATGTGGCTCAAATGATAATGCGCTCATCTGGCATGTGCAGGGCTCTGGGTTCGATCCTCAGCACCACATAAAAATAAAATAAAGATGTTGTGTCCACCGAAAACTAAAAAATAAATATTTTTTAAAAATCTCTCTCTCCCTCCCTCCCTCCCTCTCTCTCCCCCCTCTAAAAAAAGAAAAAGAAAGAAAGAAATTTAGCAACTTTAACACAATATCCCTAATGCAGTCTTAGGATGTAGTAAGGACTAGAGGGGAAACCTGAAGTTTATACACCTCTGTAAATAAAATGTCTACAAAAAAATCATTTTAAAAGTATAGTAGATATTTAGATAAAGGTGAGATAAACATGTTTCTGTATATTGATAAGGGAGTTTTAAAATAATTGGAAGATTACCTGGCACAGGACAAATCTTACTCCTTCTGCTCAAGCATTTGATTTTCATGTTTTCATTATACCAGTATCTTTCTCTGTAAAGGTCAGAAATGATTTCTTAACAAACTGACTTTCAGATTTATAATATCCTTAGAGGAATAAAGAAGGAAAAACTTTCAAATATAGACATCCTATGTACGATTTAGAAATCAGAGTCAATATATCAGTGAATGGAGATTTTTAGTGGTAAGAGAACTCTTTATAAAATTAAGAGCTCAATCAGGCACCTTAGTATTGAAGCAGCTCAAAAGGCTGAAGCAGCAGGATTGCAAGTTTGAGGCCAGACTCTAGAACTTAGTGAGACCCTGTCTCAAAATTTGAAAATAAAAGTAAAAAAAGGCCTGGTGATGTAGCTCCATAATAAAGCACCCCAAAGTTCAATCCTAGTACCTAAAGGCAGGGGGAAAAAAGGGGGGGGAGCTCAGAATTCCAAATTGAATGTTTTGTTAAAAACAAAACAATAGAAGGGAAAGGAAATAATTTTTTAAATATTCTTTTTTAGTTGAATTTGGACACAATAAGTTTATTTTATTTATTTATTTATTTGTATGTGGTGCTGAGAATCGTACCCAGCGCCTCTCATGTGCTAGGCAAGCACCTACTGCTGAGTCACAACCCCAGCCCCAGGAAACAATTTTTAATGCATATTATGTTTGGAAGTCAGATGTGTACCATTTCATTTTGGAAAAAGTCATTGAAACAAAGGGTCTCTAGTGAGTTCTGTTTACTATAGGTGACAGCATAGTACAATGTCAGACGTTGTAATACTTTTCATTATTACATAAACTTATGTTGATCTTGGATTGGCCCATTATGGATCAATAGAATTCTTCTCTCATCTGAACAGCTTTTCTTAAGTATACCTGACTGAATTTTATTACCATAAATTCTGTAAAATAGATTTAAAAATTTCCTGTTTCCTTCTACCACTATGTTACCTTTAGAAATTAATTAATTTATCTGACTTATATCAGTCTCCTAACTGGTAGTTTTATGCTTATATATATTTTTAATGCCTTCCACAGTACTTGAAATTAGAATACACTCATTATGTTTGAAATTATGATGATTATTTGGTAAAGGGTATTATACCAGAATTGATAGCAAAAAAACGTAATCCAGATTCATACTTTCTTATAATGGTTCTTTTGTTTCGTAATAAGTGATAAAAGTGGACAGGAGATTGTTGATTGATTTTAGTGTAATATGACAGAAGTCTTAGCTTTTTTCACTGCTTTAATTTAAAATGCTTTGTTTCACCCTTGACAGTTGAGCGTATTATGATGATCTAATTCAAAGTTTTCTGACTTTCACAGGGTGGGAACTTCTCCGTCCATAATATACTTACAAAACCTCAAAATATGGTGGTAGTTGGACAGTCAGCATTCGCAGACTTTGGTAAGATTGTTTTTGCCTTTCAGATTCCCCCCCCCCCTTATTTCTGACTTAGTCATGTTATTCCTTATAACAGCAAATAATTTCAGTTTTTTCTAGAACTATTGTAGATTTAAAAGTTACCTATTTTAAAGTACAGTATGGCATATGGTTACTTCCTTGATAATGAGGAATTTTTGGCTTATGTGTTTTTAAAATAGTTTGAACTTGATCTTCTTTGTAGGAATGACATGCAAAACAAGAAAATATACTGAAACTTTTCTAAACAATAATTAGAAATTACTGTAATTAGGAATACAAATTATGAATTTTCATATACACATTGAGTATTCCTTACTCTAAATGCTTAGGACAAGGAGTGTTTCATATTTTTTGATTTTTTCATATTTTGGAATATTTACACATGTATAATGACATATCTTGAGAATGGGGCCTCAGTGAAAATAAAGTTCATTTCTATTTCATATATACCTCATGTATATAGCCTAGAAATAATTTTATAGAATGCAACTAGTGTGCCTGCATTTTGATGCCAACCCATGACGTGAATTCATGTGTGGAATTTTCTACTTGTGTCATCATGTTGGCACTCAAGAAGTTTCAGATTGTGGAGCATTTCAGATTTTCAGTTTACAGATATTCAACCTCTATATCCATAATATGAAACAAACAAAATTAAGTTAACCTGAACTATTAAAACTTGGATATTTAAAAACACTTTTAGTTACATATTAATTCTAAGGAATAACAATTTCTAAGATTTCAGGTTTCATAAGATTCTATGTAGTTAATCAAGTTCACATTGATTGGGAACGTCTGAAACATATGATTCCTTTCATTATTTGTTAGAGTTACTGTAAAAGGATTTTTGTATTAAATGGGAAAGACTTCTACATGACCACCACCTAAAAAGTGTCCCTAGCTCACTCTCATCCTTTTGTTCCTTCAGTTTGCTAACAAACACCACAGCCTGTTCCTCAAAAGATAATGACATGTCACCATCCCAGAGACCTCAATTTCCTCACTTATAGTATGAGAATGACAATGATATCCACCTTCAAGTCTATTGTAAATAACACAGTATGAGTAAAGCTCATAGCACGAGTATAAGAAATTTTAATCTTTTTATTGGATTTACCTATCTTTTGTTGCTGATACTTGAATGATTAAATCAATTTGATGTTCACTGTCATGGAAATACACTGAACCACTGAACAAGGCAGCTAAAGCAGAAGGTTTGACAATGTTATGTAATGGATATTTCCATAGGATGAAAATGATGAACTGTATTTTAGCTGTATTTCATTGAGTATTACTTTAATTTGGAGTAAATTTCTTGAGTGTGGTTTATGGTTTTTATTGAAAATAGTCAATAAAATAGTCAATAAAACAATGAAATTATTGTTTTTAAAGTTTACTGATTCATGTGGTTAGCTTTATTAATAACAGATGCCTTTGAGCGTGATCCTCTATGAAAAAATAAAAAGCATATATGTACTCTCTAGGATTTCACAGACCTCCTTGACCCCCTAATCCCCTAGTTAAAAACCTCCAAATTAAACTTGTATGTATTATGATTGTGTTTATATCATAAATTGTTCTGCTTGTAACAAAAATTATGAGTAGGTTCAATTTAAATTTTTTGTTTTGATAATCATAAATGTGGACATTTACATATTAGTATTAAGACATGCAGAACATAGGATATAGTCAAAGTAAAAAACCTAAATATTTCTTCCCTCTTTTCAAAAACTTTATTTATCAGTAAACCTTTAATAACTACTTGACAATGCCTTTTAAAGGTGTGTTTTTAGTTGGAGATTGCCAAAAATACTACAAATGAATCCAAAAAAGCAGATGGCATTGAATAAGGTTATGAATATTAATATATTGAAATATGCATTTTCCTATGAAAAGTGTGTTTGAATACATCTGTGAATTGCATTCTGCCCTTCATCTTCTACTACACCCACTCCCTTTAAAACAAGCTGAGGGAAGGGACTGACAGCCAAGAAGTCAACATGATTTCAGAAATTCTCATGTTTGAATAAATGATATAGGTGACAGGAAGAAGCCTGGATCAAAGAAGAGTATTCCAAGTATTTCCATTCAAACAATGATTTCAAGATTACTTGTCTTTTTTAAAGGGGGGGGGATATATAAACAGTGGGTTATATTACTTTTACTCCCTGTTTTCCCTATTTTCTGTTGTTGCATTAATAGTAAAGTAGTAAATTACAGAAGAGTAATAGTCAAGAGTGGTAATAAAGAAACCAAAATAAGTATTTATTACCCTGTAAATTTTTAAATGTTAGAATTTTTATAAGAGATTTTCTAAACTCATATTAAATTGTTTCTATCTTCTGATTTCCATTAACAACTCCTTTAGAAAAAGTTGTGTGGTTTCTCAAGGTCATCAACTCCTGCAAGTAAGATTACAAAAATTGGGCCTCTATTATGCTTTAAATATTCTACTGAACACCATGCAAGGAAGCTGATATTTTTAAGTTAAGGTCCTTGCCTTTAAGAATTTATAATCTAAGATGTGAAGGCGATCTAGCTGTGTCTTCTGTCACCTCCGTGGATGGCCAGAGTTGATTTAGCTTATCTGGCTGGCTAGGCAGGTGACCTCTTCCTCCCTCACTTCTCCATGTGTGTCCCTTCCAAAGTTGCATGCACTGTCAAAGAGGATGACCTTCCCCCATAAAGGAGGATCATTCTTTGGTCAAGAGTATATGAGTAGCTGTGCTCCTCTGCTATAATCTCCAAATAAGATCTGAAGAAATTTATAATCTAGTTGGGAAGATAAAAGACAAATATGTACAAAAATAAGAAGCTGAGGCAAAAAGATTTGAAATTCAAGGTCAGCCTCAGCAACTGAGTGAGGCCCTAAGTAACTTAGCAAGACCCTGTCTCAAAATAAAAAGGGTTGGGAATGTAGTTCAGTTGTCAAGGGCTCTTGAGTTTAATCCCTAGAATAAGAAAGAAAGAAAGAAAGAGAGAAAGTGAGTGTGGGTGGGTAGGAGGGAGGGAGGCAGGGAAGGAGGGAGGACGAGAGGGAGAGCCGGATATATATAGGAGGAAAAAAAAGACTGTATTTCATTGTTAATTATGAAATTAATGCCACAGGAAAAATTCAACCCAAGTATGTGGTAATATAGATCATTCTAGACTGAGAAAGAATAGGAAAGCCTCATGAAATAATTTTGGACTGGACTTGAAAGCATCTCTAAGGTTTATCTAAATTTATAGTTATGTGAAATGGTATGGTTAGTAAATGCTAAAAACATTTTGGCTTGAATAGAGTTTCTATAAAAATGTAGAAAGATACAAATGAACTGTGAACACATTTGGATTATCAGGTAAGTAACAGGTAAACAAATGTTGATTTTATTTTGTAGAAGTAATGAGAAGTAGTAACAATTTCAAACAGCTCTTTGTTAATAACTTTTTTTATTAACTTCAGGAAATAAAGTTGAGTTGAGATCTTTTGATCTGGAGGGATATGCATAAAGTAATGTTTCTTGGGTATGAAATTAGAGTTCAAGGAAGATTATAAAAATCTCTGAGGTGCCTTTTATTTCAAAAGAGAGTCAGGTTGAAACAGTTTTAAGATACAGTTTTAAGATATTTTCTAGGATGGAAACCAGTCAGGAGACAGATCAGGGAATGAGGTGGTGAGAGCTTGAGCCACAACTACATCAATAAATAGACTGATAGGCATAAGAAACTTAACAAAGAATGAATCAGTAAATTTGCGGATTGGTTTGACCCTAGAGAGGATAAAAAAGAAAACACTGTGTGAATAATTAAGAGAATGATTATACTATTCACAAAGACAGGTAAATCAGGACTATTCATAAAGACAGGTAAATCAGGGGAGAAAGCTAGATTGGATATTAAGATAGTTATCATATTAATCATGATGATAAGACAACAGAGCTGGAAGACTATATAGCCAACCTAAATGGAATAAAACCAAAGCAGGTTGGAGAATCCTCCAAGAGTCTAGTGGTCAAGACCTGCATGAGCCCTCCAAAAAAGGAAATATATATGAGAGGGCTAAGGATAGTAAAAAGGAATGCTAAAGAGGTAATCAGAAACCATTGACAGATACTAAAATGTGGTGCAAGATGATGACACTGAGGGCCTGCTAAACCAACAGTTTAGCAGACCCTCAGTGTCACAAAAGTCACAAAATTTCATTCCACTGCTAACTCATGTATCAGATCATCACAAGATCTGATACTTTCTTCTACCATTTACAGAAGTTGGAGAAGTCCTTGAGCCAGAGAAGTCACCCAATAAATAGCAGCTCTTACTGGCTACTAGACAAAGTGCTAGGTCCTTATCCTCATGCTTGGAAGATCTGCAACACATAAATGCTTCTGTTAGCTAAGAGGTCATTAAGGAGTGTATATCTTTGAGGAGACGTGTTTTATGTCTCTTTCCTTTACACAATATATTAGGCTCAGAATATCAAATTCAAAAATTTCTTTTAATCAGTTGTTTGTCATAAATTATATAGGACAAAAATCAATAGAATTAAGGTGTATTTTTCTGTTAAAAAAAAAAAAGGTACATAAGACCAAACTTGGAGAAAATGTGTTGACGTTTTTGTTTTTTGTTTTTTTAGATACTTTTTTAGTTGCAGATGGACACAATATCTTTATTTATTTTTGTATGGTACTGAGGATCGAACCCAGTACCTCACACATGCAAGGCAAACACTCTATCACTGAGTTACAACCCCAGCCCCATGTGTTGATGTTTTTTACGATTTGCAATCCCACGTATAGTTGGGGGGTGGGAACCCTTCCAAACTACAGGAAAATCAAACATTATACAGGATGTTAGGATTATCTATAGATTAGATCATTTGAAATATAATGTTTAAATTTATATATTCCATTCCAGTGCTAACTGATGTATCAGATCATCACAAGATCTGATATTTTCTTCTTCAAGAAAGAGTACCAGGCATGATACTAGAGACTCAGAATTGTCAATCAGATCTATAAACAGTACTGTGATGAACAGTGGACCTAATGAAAACAGAAAAATTTGTCATCCATCAAATTTATTAATATATTAGAGTATATGAAATGACTTAAAGGCATTGTCATTGATGGTTGAGAGCAAATCTAATTCAGTTGTGCATAGCACAGTAAATAATCAATGAAGTTATGTTATGAAGTCTTCATAATGCCTGGTACAAATTTAAATGTTAATTTCAAATTAACCATGAAATATTTACTTCAAAACAATACTTTGTAGCAATTATACTCCCTTTGTTTTAAATTAGGTATACTGAATAACAGTCTGATAAATTGTTTCTTAATATCTCTTGATCTAGAAGTAAAAGTAAATCAAATAAGCCATATACTAAGATTTAAATTTTATATTTAGTCTGTATGCTAATTGGATCTGAATGTTAATATTCTGTCTTACAAATTAAAAATCAAATACCTTCAATTAGATGAGTGATATTATATCTAAAAAAGCTATATAGGGGAAAGGTCTAGATGTTATGCTTTCTGGATTCGGTCTTATGTCAGTCATTTATGGTTGCTTTTTATTCCAAAGTCCTAAATTAATAGTGGACTTTTACTTATTTATTTTGTATAGTTGAAAATTGACTATTTTATTAAGTGCCCTTATCATTTTTTATTATTGTTTTTGCTTTAAAAGGACAGTAAACTCCAGTTAGAATCATCAATAAAACAAAACAAAAAAAATGTGTGGAGTTTCAGGTACTCTCTCTTAAATGTACTATCATATAACTTTTACCACCAGTCAGAATTTATCAAGTAAACACAAATGCAGACTATTTAGTACGTGAAATATGAACAAATGGTATATAGGGATTAGGTTCAAGGAATCTGAAATATAATACTTTTGCCATCTTTGAATGAATTGTGTGGTACAGACATCAATTCAATTAGAGTTCAATGTATATATTCTTTAAAATAGTATTTCTGTCAGTTTTTCTTCCATTTAGTTTTCTTCCTGTTTTGTAATGAAAGATTTATGCTATATATAAGTATTCAAAAAATAATTTTTGAGTGCCTATTATTTGGACAAGCCCTGTTTTAGATGTTTGGCATATAGCTAAACTCTTTCATGGAGTTTAAATTCTATAGAAGGAGAAAAGACAAAAACAAGCAAATTAGTAAGGGATTTTTAGAAAGTGTTAAGAGCTTTCAGGAAATAAAGCAATGCCCTGCGATAGAAAGTTAATAAGAATTTATGTAGCTGGTTGAAGGTCACATTTGACCAGAAAGTTGAGCTTTCAGCTATTACACAAGATCTTAGGGGGGAGGATGCTCCATGCAGAGGGAACACCCTAAGGGAAGGTTCTGAGGACAAATATTCAATGGGGAAAAAAAAAAATGAAAGCAGCCCCTTAGTAAGACCTTTTATGACTTTGAGAACCAAAGTAGGGAGTTTAGATTTCATCTAAATGTAATTGATTGGAAGTTTGGAGGAGGTTAATTAAGAGAACTTGCAATTAACCAGGCAAAGACTATGAATAAGTTAGACCAGGGCAATTATCAGGAAATGGAGAGAAGCAGTCTTATTTAGGTATAATGAAGACAGAATTGCCAGGACATGTTGAAGGATTTGATGTTGGAAGAGTAAAAGAAAAATCAAAGATGACCTAGATTTTGATTGTTCTTGATTGACTATCTAGATGGCATCACTTTTCAATAAGGTATAAAAGGAGTAGAAAGAAGGATTTTATAGTTCTAATAAATAATAGTTCTGTTTTGAACAGTTAGCTTGGAGATGTCTGTTAGGTACCAAAACAAGATACAAGCAGGAGAGAAGCTCTTTAACTACCTTTTAGAAGATTGACAATAAATAATGGATAAATAAAAGAAAGAGTATAATTCAAAGCATCTTATTTTTTTTACTAAAGTAACTCTTCAGCCACACTGACCTTTTTGGTGTTCTTCAAATAGTTCCTTTTTGAGGCATTTGCCATTGCTCATCCCTCCACATAGAATCCTGTCCTCCAAGTATTCCTCATGGCTTACTCCCTCACCACCTTCTCATTTTGTTAAAATGTCACCCTTTCCTGGAGGCCTTTCTTGGCTGCTTTGTTAAAATTGTAAGCCCTACCATCAAGACTCTTTACTCCTTTTCCCTCATTTTCTTTATAACATTTATCACTATCTGACATAGTATGCATTCTTCTCATGTACCCTTGATAGAATGTATTCCATTGGTGTACTTTCTTTATTATTCTCTCTCAAGCACAGAGTAGTGCCAGTTACACTGTACATACTGACTAAATAATTTTGAATGAACTATTTAATTAAATGGGGGAAAACCTTCTCATTGATATAAATCATTGGTTTTTGAAAACAGAAACCAAATTTAGGACATCTTAAATACCTTCAACTAGAATCCTAAATGAAAACTTCTGTCATTCACGTGATGAAGACTAATATATTGAGACTTTTGCTTATTTTGATTGAAGTTAAGTGATTAAACTTAAAATTGTTCTGAATCTCACTAAAGTAGATGGATGCTGATTTCAGTAGAAAACATCCTGGAGCCTTAAAACATATAACTCTCATATTTATATTTTCTTTTTTATTTTTCCTAGTTCTTGAATTCTGACCAGTGAACAACAGCATGTATTACCTACAGTATGTTATTATTTAACATTTAAATAAACAACTAGTTAAACAGTTTCTTAATATCCTTTTGTATCCTTATAGTGCCAATTTTATTTTCACATGAAAAAAATTAAAGGTAACCAGTTTAAACACTTATCTTTGTGCCACCAAGAAAAAACATTTTTGGTAAAATTGAAATATTTTAAGTGCATACAGTTCTGTACAACACTTAAATTGATTAGATGTTCTTAGAGTGTTCTACTAACATTCACAGTGCTCTTTCAAACAAATAATAAATCCAATTCATGAGTATTCCCTTTCCATTCCTCGTCATTGTGATTATTGCAAAATAGTGGTTGTCATGGCAAAAGTCCCTGAGTTTCTATTTTGTAGCAGAGACACAGGTGAGGCATTTATCATGGTGACTCATGAATGCAAGATGTGATAAATTCTTTGAATACTTTTTTATTGGAAATAGTAATTTATATAAAAATTATAAAATTGCTACTGAAGAGTCTTGATTATATACATATTCAGCATTTAACATCACCTTTTAAAGTACATAAATGTGAGGAAAAACTAGAACCATAGGTCCCTGAACCCTTTATGTATATAATGAATTATTGCTTGTCTTGATGAGAGTGTTCTTTTTGTAAAGCTATACCTCTGACATTGTAGTTTCAAAACTGTACTGTGCATTTAATTTTTAATGATGCATTGCATTATGAATGTGTAATTAGCCCTTTCAATATTTAAAGTGCATAAAAACTCCATAGGATAATGTTATATATTATATTGTTACATTATTGTATTTTAATGGGTGACATTTTCAGTACTTTCTAATAGAATCTATGACTTAATTGGGACTTTTGTCATTCTAAGTCTAATTAGTAGAATGGATCTGTGATAAGTGGAGCTTCCCATAAAACTTCCCTATTAACTTCCCATGCATATCTCTTCATTATTTGATTGCCACAGTACTGTGGAAGTGATTGTTTCAGATACCTTGCCTATTCATAGATCTTACAGATACATATATCTGGAAAGGTAGGGAAATTTATTTCTCTCCGGCACATGCACCTAAGGGGAATTCTCTGCTATCAGTCAGAAGCCTGAGAATACATTATGAAGAGCCTTTTCTAAAAATCCTCTGTTTTTCAAACAACTTTGGCTTCCATTTTGACCCCTTTTCTTTCATCTATAGCTCTGCATTTTTCCTCCTTGGTAAATACCCCATCAATTGATAAAATCACAGTTGTATTTCTTGTATGTAAATAGGTGTATAGCTCCTCTGTGCTTAATCTTCATTCCCTAAAGAGTTAAGTGATGAATTAGGTAAGTAGATGGGGGTTAGATAGATGATACATAATGAATGGAGGATGAATGGATGAAAGTGAATGTCTTTTGTCCAGAGTAATCCTTTCCTTAGCAACTTTCACAAAGTAATTCCATTTCCTGTCTGTTCTGTAACAGACAGTTCCCTTTTATTCCCACAGAGTCAAATGGACATTGTCTGTACTTAACCTCCTGTCATCACATTACCCCATCTAACTAACATATTTTTAATTTCATCAAGAGGAAGGTTTAGGTCTTTTTATATCAATAACATCAAAAGGATTTAGGGGATTAGTATATTGCAAATATTTGTTTACTTCAAATTACTTTAAAATACTTGTTTTATGTCAAGAACCATTTTATAAGAGGTATTTTGCTTAACCAAGCATAGTGGTGGACATCAATAGTCCCAGCCACTATAGGCTGAGGTAGGAGATTCACTTGAGCTGCAGAATTCAAGACCAGCCTGGGCAACATAATAAGGGAAAAAACTGAAAATATTGTATATTTTTATCAAGTATCCTTCAAGGCCTCTCTGAGATGAACAATATTATTTATTCTCATTTTTCAGTGGAGTAAAAGGGATTCAGAGAGGTTAAGAAACTTGCCCAAGGTCATACAGCTTGGAAAGAATTGGTAGAGGTGGGAAATGACCTTGGGCCCTGTCTCATAAGCTGTATTCTTAAATGCTGTGTACTCCTTCTTCTACATTACTTATTAAAATGCATGACCATCCTCGTCGATTGCACCATTTCACATAATTTTAAACCATATAATATTTTGATAGTAAATCTTTTCATTCTACTCCTTACATTTTCTGATGGCTTTTCTCTTATTATTTTTAGAATTTTTATACTATGTAACCATTCTCCCAAGTCATCCATTCCAAAAAACAATTATGTGTATGTGTAATTCTGTATCTACAAATTCTAGAGAAAAATCAAAGCCAAGCGGTGGTGACTCGATGCCAGCTCCCCCACCATTGCTTCCTTCCCTTCTCCTCTGAAATTGTCTATTTTATTTTTTGTGATACTATTTTTTTATTTTCATTATAGTACTTTATATATTTTTAATAATAAAATTTGATGTTGACTTATGAAAAAACAAGCAATGATGATTTTAATACAAAATTCACTAAATATTGATGTATCTTTAGGTTAGATAAGGTAGTGTTTGCAGAATATGCCTTTATCGAGTATAACAAATTTCAAGTTATTACAAGAGTAAAATCACTTGACTATTATGTTCAGATGAGAGGCATTTCTTAGAAATAAGCTCCTGGATCTCTCTTTGTGGATTTCAATTTTCCCCCTACTCCAGTTGTTTAGAATTATAGCCACATATTAGTATTTTTCAGTCAGTTTTCAAAGCTGTGATCATTTCTAAATTGTGATCCATCATTTGGGACCCGGACCTTTCTGTAGTCAAATACTTTCTTTATTAAGTATTCAGGAATAAATATAAAAGTTCTTCATGTCCACTCCCACTTCATATTTCTTAAATTTTAAAAAATGATCTCACTACACTATTGATTTCTTTTCCATTTTTCTCCTTTGATTTAGGAGTCTGCATATGAAGAATTTTATTTTCTCCATCCTGTATGTCAATTAAGTGCTTTTTTCATTTCTTATGGTCTTTTCAAAATAAACCCAAAGTTATTAAAGCAGTGACATAATTTATTATTTTAAAGATAATAGAGAATATGAATTTAGTAGATCACTAAGACACTTCAAAATAAACCACCAACCTATTAAAAGTTTTTGAGGGTTTGTAAAATATATTTTTTTATTTTAAAGAATAACATATATTTTATTTTAAATCTATTACCAATGAAGCATAGGAGTTAGTACTGTTTTCTTAAAGATTTGTCATATGCTTTTGATTCATATAGATCCAGATTGAAATTCTAGCTCTCCTAGAATTTCAATTATTATTATTAATGAAGCTTATACTTATTCAGCATGGATTAAGTATGAGGCATTTAAGTACCTAAATATAATTGTATTTTATATTCACCAAATCCAAGTTATAACAACTCCATGTTGTACATGAGAAAAGAATCAGAACATGCCTTGTGGTGTGTTGTTATAAACTGGACATAAAAGTATTATAATATAGTAACTGTAGAAATCAGATTCTCACCCTTGCCCAAGATTTTTGACTTTTTGATTATTTGTGGTACTCCATTTGTTTACTAATATTCAAAAATGTTTTTATATAGACTGCACTACTTGTCATGTACATTCCCTGAAGTATGATTCTTTATCCCATAGCTAATGTTTTGGCAGAGATTTTATTGAATATCAGTAATTAAAACAAACAGATAAACAAACAACCACCTCTCCCACTCTTTACAGACTAGCTTTGTGCTAAGGCACTCTTAAGCACTTGTCCTAAATCGAGGGAGCAGCCCAAGAGGAAAGCTCAGGATTTTTTCGCGTCTATTTTGAGCATGCATCTCACCTAGATGTGCATGTGTTTATCTAAATCCTTCCCACCATATATAGGAGCTTTTTTTTTCATAATTGAGATTTCACTGGTTGTGGAGGATTAGAACATAAACATTTCATTTTGTATACAGTTCTTAAGTATGTTATGAAAATTTGCAAAGCTATGTGTTATGATTCTTTTTTAAACAATTATTCTGGTTAATTTCCAGCTAGAATTTGGAGGCAAATTTTTCTTAAGTACAAGTGTCTTTAACTTTGATAAGCATTTGCTTAAACATCCTAATATCCCAAAGAATCTCTCTCAATTTTTCCTGTAGTGCCTTCAATGGCCACTTGCGTGTTTTAATCCATAAATCTTTTGCTCAAGCATCTGCAGGCCTTGCAGGGTTTTTTCATAGACTAACTTCAAAGTTAAGGTGAAATAGACAGCACCTTGAGTCCATTGTCAAGATAGTCCCTAGACAGGCTAGAACATACTATTACTTGTGAATAAGGTCGCTTTTTTGCCTCAGAATCCAGTGACTTGGGAAGTTACTGCTTTAACACTGCTACCACATCAGAAGTAGGCACAGGGGCAAGGGCAAGTAAAAAAGCTACACAAATTTCACATGTGTGAGTGTATATGTTTGTGTCTGTGAATAGGAGTGTGTGTTTGGTTTGCCAGACTAAAACCAAGTCCTCACATATTGAACAGAGTCCTATACATGCTGAGTTTTCATTTTCAAGTTGCCTTTTTTCTTGAGGCAGAATTTGATTGGTTGCTGTCAACCTTTGGCAGTTTCCAGAGTTCTGACAAAGTTGTTTTCTGTCATTTTCTGCTTGTTTATTCAATGTGCCTGTGAGGGAACCAGAGCCTGGAGCTACCTATTCTACAATTTTGCTGACATCATTTGATCCACTTTTTGTCTCTGTAGTTTTCCCAATTTTAGAAGTTTTATGTAAACAGAATCATATAACACTTCTGCCTTGTAGCTAGCATCATGTTTTTAAGGTTCATTCATGTTGTAATGTGTATTAGTAATTTTTTTCCTTTTTATTGCTGAACAGTGTTCCATTATATGAGAATGCCACATTTTCTTTATCTGTCACTCATTTATGGCTGTTCTAGACTATTTCCAGTTTGAGACTATTATGAATAATTCTGCTATGAACATGTGCTTAAAAGGGTTTTTTGGGGGCTGGGGATGTGGCTCAAGCCGTAGCGCGCTCGCCTGGCATGCGCGGGGCGCTGGGTTCGATCCTCAGCACCACATAAAAATAAAGATGTTATGTCCACCGAAAACTAAAAAAATATATATATAAAAAAAATTTTTAAAAAGGTTTTTTTGTTTATTCATCTATGATAACTTGGAATGGAATTATCAGATCCATATGATAGGTATATACAAAATTTCACAATAGCTAAACTGTGGAACCAACATAGATGATTTTGTTTATTCTTCTGTAATAACTGGGAATGGAATTATCAGATCCATATGATAGGTGTATACTTACTTTTTATAAAGCTGCTAAACTATTTTCCAAAGTGACTATATCATGTTATGTTACTATCAGTAATATATGTGCATTCTACTTTTTCTACATCCTTGTCAACAATGATATTATCATTCTGTTGGATGTGTAGTGGTATCTTTCTGTTCCTGTTATTTGCATCTTCTTTATGATTTATAATACTGAGCATTTTTTCTTATGTTTTTTCAAATGCTTTGTCATTTGTAGAATTTCTGTAGTGAAATTTCTATTCTTTGTCCATTTTTTAAAAAATTCATTGGTTGTCATTAACTCAAAGAACTTCATATATTCTCAATACAAATCCCATAGCATGTATATGATTTTTAAATATTTTATTCCAGTCTGTGGCTTGTCTTTCATTTTAATTTGTTATATATGACAACAGAATGCATTACAATTCATATTACACATATAGAGCATAATTTTTCATATCTCTGGTTGTACAATACACAAAATAGAGTCACACCATTTGTGTCTTCATACATGTTCTTAGAGTAATGATGTCCATCTCATTCCACTGTCTTTCCTATTCCCCATGCCTCCTTCCTCTCCCTCCCCTTTGCCCTATCTAGAGTTCATCTAATCCTCTCATTATGAACTGACCCCATTATGAATCAGCATCCTTAAATCAGAGGAAACAGTCAGCATTTGGTTTTTTGGGATTAGCTAACTTCACTTAGCATTATATTCTCCAACTCCATTTATTTACCTGCAAGTGCCATGATTTTATTCTCCTTTAGTGCTGAATAATATTCCTTTGTGTATATATACCACATTTTTTTTATCCATTCATCCACGGAAGGGCATCTTTGTTGGTTCCACAGTTTAGCAATTGTGAATTGTGCTGGAGTAAACATTGATGTGGCTGTAGTATGCTATTTGTAAGTCCTTTGGTTATAGACCAAGGAGTAGGATAGCTGGGTCAATTGGTGGTTCCATTCCCAGTTTTCCAAGGATTCTCCATAAAGTAGAAATATCCGATTTTCAAGAAGTCATGTTTATCAAATTTTGCTTTTGTAAATATAAATATATATATTTTATACCAGGGATTGAACTCAGGGGTACTCAACCACTGAGCCAAATCTCCATCCCGTTTTTATATTTTGTTTAGAGTTTACTTACAATCCTCTTGCCTCACCCTTTCAAGCCACTGGGATTCCAGGTGTGCCATCACACCTGGCTGTAACGCTATAAATTATGTTTTCAATTTTATATCTAAGAAATCTTTGCCTACCAACTTAAGAATAGGAAGATTTATTCCTATTTTTTTCTTTAAGTTTTCTAATTTTTAGCTTCTTAGGTCTATAATCTGTTTTGCATTAATTTTAAGTAAGTTCTTGATAATTATGTGTTATCAAAAAGACTTTTTATACTCCCACTGACTTAGAGCATTTATCATCTTAATTATCTGTGTGTACTGATAGTAATATCATAAAATTTGACCTAAGAAATTAGATTTACAATAACTGATAATGGTTTGCTATACCCTTAAATAAAGCACAAAAATTTCTTGGTTGTCAGAGTTGAAATTATATAATCCAAAGTGTCAGTATTATAACCTAACTACTTAGTTCTATGCTCACCACATAAAGATACTAAGTTTTGCCTTAGAAGATTATAGATTCAAATATTTACAGAGATGTAGACATTGTATTACTTGCCCTAAGATTTTTTTTAAGGTTCTTTGCACCTAGATTTAAGTGTGTGTTTAGTACAACCTGACGTACATTCTATAACTTTAACTCATCCTATTGGAAAATAACATCATTTTATCAAGAAACTAACAAAATTCACTCCTGTATTAAGGACAAAATATTAGTAAGTTTCCTTATACTTAGCAAAATCAGTGATTAACTAAATCAAATGGAATACAACTGACAATTTTTTCACCTACTATTTCACTACATTCCTACTGATGAACCAGTATAACAATATGTTAAGTGATATATTTTAAATGCTTTTGTGCATATTAGTAAGATATTTTTTAATGTACAATGAAGTCAAGTATAGGTTGATACCACAATTCACTAAATTCCCACTGTTGTATTTTTCAACATTTAATATTGCTTAATGAACACCTATTTTGTAATAAAGAATGCATATTTGCTTTCCTGCTTGATGACCAAGGTAGAAGAAGGTCAATTTCTTACAGCAAGAAAGAGGCCTTGTATCCTTGCTCCTTGTTTTGTGTATTAGAAGACTGACCATAATGAATTACAGCAGCTTGTGTGTTGTTCTGAAGCCAGATAGTTCTTGGCATGCCTTCTATCTCTACCATCTACTAACTTCTATCTCTATTACCTACTAACTTTCTGAAATTATTTATGAAAAGTACTTGACAATTTATATTATGGATTATTCGGTACTAATAAACTTTCTTAACTGAAAATTTTTACAGCAAATGTTTACTCTTTTTATCCCTGATCTGATTAACTCAAAATGAGGTTAAAAGTCATATTTCAGGATGTATTGTCCAGTAGTGACCATTCCCTTTCAACCCAGAGAAGAGTCGTATTCCGTAGCTATTTGATTAGATCTCTAATTCTGGAAAAACCCTTCAGAAATGCTTGTCAATTTCAGTCATGGAAGGAGACAGCTTTGGATAGTGAAATCACTCTTTTGCCTGCCCCTTAATGGCTTTTTGCCAGGTGGTTAATATTACCAAACTTTAATGTCCTTATCTTTCAAATAAGAATATTATTTGCTTTATTGTTTTCATAAAAATTAAATACAATTGCATATACAAAGGAACCTCTGCCAAGAATTAGTGGTTGTTCGGGAATTAGTGATTGCCTTCCCCTATCCCAGCATGTGTATATCTAAATAGGAAAAAATTTATAATCGCAGCATTAAGCATTGTATATTTATTAACATAAAGGTAACTGTATGTCTGGGGCTGGGGTTGTGGCTCAGCAGTAGAGCACTCACCTAGCACATGTGAGGCCCTGGGTTCGATCCTCAGCACTACATAAAAATAGAATAAAGGTATTCTGTCTAACTACAACTAAAAGTAAATATTTTTTTAAAAAGATAACTGCATGTCTAGATGTTTCCCCGTTTTTTAATTCAGTGCTTATGAACACAATTAAAATGTTTCTAAATATTATACTAAATGATGTTTCAATTATTTTATAAATGAATAACCCCTTAAATTGCCCTTGTACCTTCCAATAAACTGCTGCTCTAATGCAGAAGTTAGTTCAAAAGGCTGACATCAGTAATTCTAATGTTGTGCTGTGATTTATGCCTACGTAATTGAATAATTACTTGGTTCTGGCCATCTCTAAATAAAGCTTGCCTGGTTGAATGAACAGCTAGCTAGTCTTGATTCTCCCTCTTTATGAGATCCTGAGCCAATGGTTTAACTTTTCTGGGCCTCAGTATTCTCTTCTATAAAATGATAAAGGACATTATTTCTTAGGCCCTTTATAGTTCAAACATTATATCATTTGATATTAGTGAGAAATTAACCTAGTTATTGCTGACTATTAAATTCTGTTAACTGATTATTTAAAATAGATCAGTAACTAGAAAAGTATGAATAAAACAAGTGTATTAAAAAACATTTGAGAAGGATTATTAGTTAGAACATTTACCTTTAAGAGCTAGGAAATTTAGAAGTCACAGAAAATTCATAGAATTTTCTGGGCATCTTGCTTGTGAATATAGCAACTTCATTATGTTCCCCATTTGTCTTTTGAAAAGGATCGATAATAAAGTTTTTAATCATGAAAATGTATACATTATGAGATAAATGGAGTATTATTATTAGCTGTTTTATCATTCCCAACCTTCTAACAAAAAGTTCACAACCACTCAGTGGAAAAAGAATTTAGCCTGAGCTCATAAAAGGCAACATTGAGCCAGACATAAGGGTCTTTGTTAACATTATGAAGAAAGAAACCTACTTCTTAAAGACAAGATGCTTTCTTTCCTATTCCCATCTCCCACTTCCCTTCATTCCCCTTTGTCTAATCCAATGAACTTCTATGCTTATACCCAAAGAACTTAAAATCATCATACTGCAGTGACAAAGCCACATCTATGTTTTTAGCAGCTCAATTTACAATAGCCAAGTTAAGGAAACAACAATGGAATATTACTCTGCTATAAAGAAGAATGAAATTATGATATTTGTTGGTTAAGTTGAGAGAACTGGAGACTATCACGCTATATGCATTAAGCCAATCCCCCCCCCAAAAAAACAAAAGGCAAATGTTCTCTATGATATGTGGTTGCTAACCCATAACAAGGAAGGAAGGGTAGGGAGGGGAAATAGAAGTTCATCGGATCGTAACTTGTCTATATTCACATATGAATACACAACCAGTGTAACTCCACATCATGTTCAACCACAAGAATGGGATCAAAATTGTAATTGGTTGCACCTCATGTATGTATAATGTGTCAAAATATGCCCTACTGTCATGTATATCTAAATATAACTAATTTTTTAAAAGATACTTTGAAACAAACAAAAAGTCAAGGTATTAAGAAATGCGAATTTGATATCCTAATAACTTACAGCGTATTGAAAAAATTATGCATTTGGTTTCATAGTTGATCTAAAATACCTGCAAGTGCAAATAACTGCAATTGTGAAGTGATTTTAAAATATCTGTATTCTGAGAAAAAATGCTAATTAACTCATTTATTGTACAACCAAACTAAAAACATCTAAAATACTTATACAAATTTTACAAAATCATAAGCAAAGTGCTCATTTAGTTTTCAAAATAATATTTTAAACTATTTTTTATAATTTCTGAAATTTGCTACTTTTTTAATACTTTTAAATTAGCCTATGTTCATGAAAATATTGCTGGATATTAAAGGATCTCAAAGGTTTCTTCCAAAGATAGGCATTCAATAATAGTTGAGTACAGGCAGAAACTTTAGGATAACCTTGTTCACAGTTATTATTACCATCCATTTTAATGAGAGCCATTTTGGGCTTTCTTTGCTGGTAACACTTTCCTTCTTTCTGTGGACAAGAAACTTAAGAGGCTGTAGCTCAGCTCTGCTGGTTTGGAGTGATGACTCCCTTATGTTTAAGCAATTGTCTTTGGAGCTGGGGATATAGCTCAGTTGGTAGAGTGCTTGCTTAGCATGCTCAAGGCCCTGGGTTTAATCCCCAGCACCATCAAAAGAAAAGAAAAGAAAAGCAACTGTCTTTGACATTGTATAAGCATTTGACATCTTTTAAGTATTCATCATCCTAACAACAAAGTACTGGTTATTAAACTCTTAGGTACCAAGAACTATGACAAGGACAGTGACTGAGAATATGGGAAACAAGTTGCCTAAGGTTGTATTCTGATTCTGCCTTTGACTAACTCTGGGGTTATGGGCAAGGTACTTAACCTCTTTTTACCTCTGTTTCTTTAGATAAATGAGGATGATAGTATCAGATGGTAACACAAAAAAGTTATTGTGAAGATTAAAGAAGATAATGCAACTAAAAGACTTATGAAGTGTTTTCCACATAGTAAATACATAAAGAGTACTTACTCATATCCTACTCATCATCATCATCATTTAATCTTTACAAGAAAATATTGAGATACTTGTGAACTTTACAAGTAAAAGAAACTGAGGCTAGAATAGTAAATACCTTGCCTAAGCCCATACTGCAAGCAAATAGTAGCTCATATTTGCATTCAGGTCCTTCTGATGCACGTAAGCCCATACTCTTAAAATATACCATGACCTTTTTGGAAGTAGAATCTTGATAGTATTTTAGAATGTCATACGTGGAATCTATACTTCTCATTTTGTGGATGGAAAAACTGAATTAGCCCAGCACCCTAGTTATAAAGCAATCCTGAAAGCAAAATCTTTCCCAGTGTCCTTTTTATTACACCAAGCATGTCTGCATTTCTTGAGAATTCTTTGAAACAGCTTAAATGACACACGTTTTGATTCTCTTCTTCCGCCCAGATATAAAATACTAGATTATTGGCATTTAATTAAGGCTTTGTATAAAGATTTCATTCTTAAAAATACTAATTTTACTTGGACTGTTATTTTTTACTTTCTCATCCTTGTCAAAGTAAGAGTTTGAGCCATTGTGCTGCCCATTTGCTTACATGTGGATTTTCATGCTTAAATATATTTCTGTTCTTTTCATCTTTGGCCTTATTTTGGATGTAGGATTTTATGAATGGATACTATTAGTCCCCTTTCCCTCCTCTACAGAGTAGGTATGAAAAAATATGTAAAGCAAAAAAAAATGGATTTTGTTTTAGTTTGTTTCTTTGTAGAATTCAGATTATGGGTTTGAGTTAGCTAGTAATTTGGTTATAATAGGTTATTTAATAGTAGGATTAGAAACCTTTGGGAGGAAAAATTCTAATCTCTTTTACTTAAGTGAGCTAATCTTAAAATGATCCCCCAGAATTTCCTTTTAAATTGAGAGTACTCCAAAATAAATAGGTAAAATAATACTATTTAAATAGCACTCTGCTCTGTGGAAAAAAGGAACATTTAAAGTAAACTAATCAGTAGTATAAAAGTACATTTACTACTGAGATATATTCCCACCCCTTTTTATTTTATTTTGAGACAAGGATCTTCTGTCTTAGCCTCCTAAGTGACAGGGCATGAGCCACCAGACCTAGCTACAAGTTTAAGAATATTCTTAAATTTTCTCTGCTCTTTACCAATATGATAAATGTATGTAGGTGTTCAAACCTGGGGCTGCAAACACTTCCACATTCTGCTTACCAATTCCAAAGTAGTTGGAGGACTCAATGGAGAAACTTTGTACATTTTATAGCTCCTGTGCTCCTGCGTGGTATTGCAGGCCAGGACAATATGAAGAGTTGAACCTACATTCAAGAGAAACAGGATCATTTGTATGCCCACTATGCAGATGGATTTCTTCAGATGTTTTCTTTGTGCAGTCTGTTACATTACAGCCAAGGCTCTGCTGCTTTAATCCCAACCTAAAGATTGGAGACAAGGGAAGTGGCCAATGCCCACTTCTCCATTTCCTTTTTTTTTTTTTTTTCTTTTTTCCCCAACCTGGATTGAATCCAGAGTCACTCAATCAGTGGGTCACTCAATGAGCCACATCCCCACTTTTTTCTTATACTCTTTATTTTGAGATAGGGTCTTGATAAGTTGCTTAGAGCTTCACTAAGTTCTTGAGACTGGCTTTGAACTTGTGATCCTCCTGTCTCAGCCTCCTGAGCCACTAGGAGCCATTGTGGGCATGGCTCACCACATGGGACATTGTGCCCTGCTCCATTTCCTTGTAGAAGTTCTTACAACCAAGAAAAGAACAGTATTCTTCCTAGACACTGACTGATGTTTACCTCAATAGTAGGAAATTTAACCTGTATAGTTTTCTATTTCCCAACTATCACATTAACTATTAAATGCTTAAATAATGTATAGCTTAACTTTTAAAGATAAATTAAAATATTTTAAAACCCTATCAATAGAAATATTCCCTTTGTTTTTTATGATATCTAAATATTATAGAAAAGTATATTGTATCTGTGTATCAATGAATAATCAGTTTTTTTGATAAGAAAAGCTAAAGGAATATTTGAAAGCACATTTGATACTATTTATTGAGTTTTAGATTTTAATTATAGGAATCTTTAGAATAATCTAGTCCAGCTTCCTCTCCTCACCTTCTTTCCAGCTTCAGAAACTAAAATAAACAAAGCTATTGCCATATACAATGTTTAGAGGTTTATACCATCATGTACTTTGGGCTGGAACCAGGCCTCATTCCACCCCATTAGCACCTAAGCAGTGCTTTACCTCTATTCACACATAAGTGAAAGCAAAGCCAGAACAGTAAGTAAAACAGGTCATGACTTTGCTTTGTGTAACTCTGAGAGGAAAAAATTGTGAAAGAATCAATATGTTCAGCAAAACAGAAAAGCAGTAGCAGTTATGTATCTTGGAGACATTATTAAATCTTGACATTTTGTGATTAAAATGAGAAGAGAAAAAGTGTTTTTGTTTTTGTTGTTTGGTACTGGGGATTGAACCCAGGGGCACTCAACCACTGAGCCACATCCCCACCCCTTTTTTTTATATTTTATTTAGAGACAGGGTCTCCCTAATTTGCTTAGGGCCTCATTAAGTTGCTGAGGAAGGCTTTGAACTCATGATCCTCTTGCCTCAGCCTCCCAAGCTGCTGGGATTAGAAGCCTTTGTCACCATACCCAGCTGGAAGAGTTTTTTATCATTTGAATCTGAAAAATTATCAGCAGGCTAGTTACAAAGTTTAATATTATATTAACATATATAAACTTATCACAACATGATGACTACAATTAATAACAATGTATTACATAATGGGAAATTGGTAAAAGAACAGATTTAAATTGTTTTTAACAGAAAACATGTTAAGTATGTGAGGTAATGACATACTAATAAGCTCAATTTAGCCATTCCACAACAGGTACATATTTTAAAACATATTGTACTCCATAAATATATGCATTTTCATCAATTAAAAATAAATAATGTTCTTTTTAAAACATATTAAAGCAAATAAACAATAATCTGAGTATTTTCATGCATGCCATCTATTTTAATGCTGTTCATTGCTTATTTAAAAATTGTATATTTTCATAAAAGCATCTAATCTGGTTATTATAAAAAATTTTTATCATATTCAGTACATTTCTGTACTCTTCTAAGAAATATAAAATTATATTATTCATATATTCTGGTAGAAGAAGAAATGGATGTTTGGATCTTTTTTTTTTCATTTAGTACTTGTATTTCCAGCTCTATATTAATGATGAGTCACAAGAAAATGTAGGGGTCTATCTTTATTTTATTTATTTATTTTTATATGGTGCTGAGTATCGAACCCAGGGCCTCACACATGTTAGGCGAGTGCTCTATCGCTGAGCCACAATCCTAGCCCAGAAAATGTAGTTTTATATGTGATAACATATCTACTTTGTCTCTTAACAAATGGTATGGGAAAGCTGTTATTTCTACCTATAATCAGGTTTTATTTTAGCCAGAAATGGAGATTTAGAAACTCAAGATAGAAATCTTTCATTCTTAAGTCCTACTTATTGAAAGCTAAGGAAAACTTTGAATTCTGTTTAAAACCTTCTACCATTAATAGTCATATGACTTTATTATTTATATCTCATGGATTCTGTAGTCATCAACGAGTAAATTTTCCAGATGGAGAAAGGTGACATTTTGATTTATTGCCTTTAAGCTGTCACGCTATATCCTTACTAAAAAATCATTAATTTGTTTTTGTAATTTAACTTAGAATTCCTCATTACAGATCAAAATACAAAAGATTGAATCTCTTTCTTTCTGTTTTTGTTGTTGTTTTTGTTTTTTTTTTTTTTTTTTGCTGTGCTGAGGATCATACCCAGGGCCTCACATATGCATGTAACTATTCTACCACTGAGACGCATCCCCAACCATTTTGACGTCCCTTTCTGAAAACTATTAAATAATTTTTTTCATTCAATAGTTCTTGGTTTGAGACAACTAGATTTTTATTTAGAAACTATAATTGGATCATGACTGAAGTTTTATACCAAAGTAAATTTCAGGGGCTTAAAAGTAAAACTAATACCCAAACATACTAGAACAAAAAGAATGGGGGTAGGCTAATAGTCACCACTGTTGTGTGGTAGGCCTTTATAAGTGATAAGCAAAACTTAGAAACCATAAAAGAAAGTATCAGCAGGGCACAGTGCCCCATGACAATTGTCCTAGCAACTCAGGAGGCTTAGGCAGCAGGATCAGAAGTTTGAGGCCAGTCTTCTCAACTGCGAGATATTCAGCACCTTAGTGAGACCATGTATCAAAATTAAAATAAAAAGAGCTAGGATGTGGCTCAGAGGTAGAGTGCCTTTGGCTGTGATCTCCAGAACAGAAAGGAGGGGGAGGGGGAGGAAGGGAACATATTAATACACCACAGACAAAAGCATACTTTTGTTAATATGGGAAGGGATTCTATGAATTGGCAATTGAAAGGAGAACACTATAATAGAAAAACTAAAATTCACAAAATAACATTTTCACAGATCAGACTGGCAAAAATTAAAACATGTAATAGTTCAGTTCTTGGTGCAACCTCTCTGCCAATAATTTTCAAACTGTGCTCCAAAATACTGGCCTGTATGGGAGGCCCTACAACTATATCAGGGAGTCCACAAGGTCAAAATTATTTTCATAACATCTAAATTATTTTTTGCCTTTTTCACTGTGTTGACATTTATATTGTCAATGGCGGGTAAAGCTGCTTTCATTTTAGCACAAATCAAAGAGGTAACACCAGCTATCCAAGTATTCCTTGTATTCTTCTCTCACCTACACTTACACTATTAAAACACAGCAGAAGGAAGAAAATGAGACACATAGTTTTACTAAAGAATGCTTTTGTTGAAATAGCAAACAATAATTTTTATAAATATCAATATTCCATGTATATCTTTTTAATATTCTATGTTGGGTTTTTTGTTTTATTTTTGGTTCTGGAGATTAAACTCAGAGGTGCTTTACCACTGAGCTATATCCACAGCCCTTTTTTTTTAATATATATTTTTCACTTGTGGGTGAACCTTTATATGTGGTGCCGAGAATAGAACCTAGTGCCTCACATATGCTAGGCAAACACCTTACCACTGAGCCCAAGCTCCAGCCCCAGCCCTTTTTGCTTTTTATTTTGAGACAGTGTCTCGCTGAGTTGCTGAGTGTCTCACTAAGTAGCTAAGGCTGGCTTTGAATTTGCAGTCCTCCTTCATGAAAGCTCCCTAGTTACTGGGATTCCAGGCATATGTCTCCACACCCAGCAAAACTGTTCTATACATCAAATATGATGGTTGTCAAGGCAAAAAAAGCACTGGTGTGATTAGATTTGAAATCTCACTGAAATCCTCCATGACCCCCTATCTCTAGAATTCTGCATTCCTACAGAACCAATACCAAGTGGATGATTTCAAGGTCTGCTGCTAGCTCAAGAAATAGCCATGCCCCCTTGGACCATGACTGCAGTTGACTTCTCAGTACTTAAGCAGCTGAGCAAGGTGAAATGAACCTTGAGAGAACAACTTCCTAGTCATCCGTATGTGAGCAGGGTGCTCCCATTGTTGTCTCTGAAATGAGTTTTTGCTTTTTTGCCCTTGAGCCTGCAATGGGTGTGGTCTTGCTTATTTCTGAGATGCCCTGTTTGAATATTATGCTGCCTTGAAATTTTCTGAACCAGATTAATTTGTCCATCACTTTTAATTTCAACCTCACAGAAGTCTCAAGCATGGGCAAAATATAGACAAGTTCCTTGGCAGGACATAATATGAATGGCTTCTAGTCTAATTCCCAGTTGAGTACTCATTGTCATCTTTACTGTCTACATTCTTAGCATTCTGGTCTTCTGAGTTTCTACCACAATCATCCAGTGTGCTGTAAACAGTATTCTAAGTTTTCTTCTGCAAACCAGAACTTTTTTTTTTGAGAATCTTTCTATTGCTTATCACCTTAATAAATTGCTTAATAAATAATAGCCTTAAACTTGGAATCCTTCTGCCTCAGCCTCCTAAATTGCTGGGATTACAGGGGTTCACTACCATGCCCATCTCCAAAACCTTTTGGATCACATGGTTAGGTTAGTCATAACAAAGACTCCCACTCTTAGTACTAATTCCTGTGTTAGTCAGCTTTTTATTAATGTGACCATGATATCTGACAAGAACAACTTAAAGGAAGAAATGTTTATTTGGGACTCACAGTTTCAGAGGTTTTAGTACATCGTTGGCCAACCCCTTTACTCTGGGCCTAAGGTAACACAGAACATCATGTAGAAGGACATGGTGGAAGAAAGCTGTCCTGTTGGTGTCAGTAAAAGGTGGGGGGGAGCTAGAGACAAAGTATAATCCCCAGTGGCACGCCCCCAGTGACCTACTCCACGAACCATGCCCACATGCCTATATAGTTACCACCCAGAAATCCATTCATATAGCTACAGCTCTCATAGCCTGTTTTATCTCTGAACAGTCCTGCATTGCCTAACTCATGAGCTTTTAATGGGACACTTTGTATCCAATAACTCATGAGCTTTTAATGGGACACTTTGTATCCAAACCTTAACATTTTTTCACACTGTATTTCATTAATTTTGGCTCCCATCTCAATTATCTCCTTCCATCTACTGGTTTCAGAATTGGTTTGCACTTTTTTTTCTAGGACTTTGATATCCATCAAGTTGTTTACTAGGAATCTTCTGATTTTTTTATGTATGCCCAAAGAAATGTAAAGTTTGCTCTTATGAACACCTTCATATTGTCCCAGAGATTCAGTATGTTGTGTATCTATCTCCTTTGCATCTAGGAATTTTTAAATTGTTCCTCTGACTTCATTTATGATCCATTCATTATTTAAAACTGTATTATTCAATCTCCATGTGTTTATATACTTTCTATTTCTTTTCTTATTGTTGATTTATAATTTTATTCCATTATGATCTAATAAAAGTCAAGGGATTATACTGATTTTTTAAAGTATTTGCTAAGACTTGCTTTGTGATCTAAAATATAGATGAGTGGGTTTTAATTAACAGTAGGAAATTTTCATTGGCATTACTGTAGATTCTTCTTTGCAAGTAACCTTTTAAGAAATTATCACTTGTTGCATTTTGGTAGTACCATGAATAATATCCAGAGTTTTCTGAAAAGGCTATTAAGGCTACAGATTTTCACATTTATCAACCATACTGTAATAAGTGGCAACATACTGTAATAAGTGGCATGTGAAAGCAGTGTAAAAATTCAATATTATTTTTTGCTAAGACAGATATTGAAGCCAGGCAATTCCAGTCTTCTCACAAAAGCTATTTGTTTTGGAAAATAGTTATTTTTCATGAAAATATTATTTTACATGCAATATTTTTACATTTGTTATTTTTTACTTAATTTTTAAAGCTACAAATAACCATAGATGTAACCCACTTAAAGTTCTTTGATTTCCTCAGTTCTTAGGGTATCTATAAGTTTGAGACTCATTCTTCTGTGGAGATTAAATAAAAATTTGAATTTTATAAATGATCGAACCAATAATTATCATTTTAGAAATGTATACTACTTTTGCTAATTTATACTCACTTTTAAGGTTACTAATTTATACTTATTTCTGTAAGACTATATAAAAGATTATATATAAATTTATTCATTTTTAGATTATTTAGACGACCAAAAGATTACAAATAGCCCAGTGTTTGCACATAATAGAAAATTGATTATATTGAAATATATTCATACAATATAATACTGTACTGTAAATCAGGCAGATATAAATTTACCAATATGAAACCATCTCAGAGATATATTAAATCAAAAATTTATGGTACAAAAAAATAAAGTACACTATACTATTTGTGCAAAATTATATAAGGCATATATTTATATATATATATATATATATATACACTGTCTGTCTTTGGAAAGATATGGTACTTAGGAATGAGCATAAAAAGAACTGAATCCAGGTTCCTCCATGCTCTCACCTCTAGAGATGTTTGTAGAATAATGTACAGCTCTGTAAAAACACTGGGATTGTGGCTCAGCAGTAGAGCGCTCGCCTAGTGTGAGCAGGACCTGGGTTCGATCCTCAGCACCACATAAAAATAAAGGCATTGTGTTGTGTTCATCTATACCTAAAAAAAATAATAATAATAAAAAAACACTTATAAAGAAATTTAATAGTGCTTTTTTAGAAGCCAGAGTGCTGAAAACATTTTAGCTCTTTGATTGAAGTCCATCTTAAAATAAAGGTACTTAAAAGTATGTATAAAAGATTAGCCTCACATTTACAATAGGATGTATAATAATATGTTACTGTTGGCGTGCTGCTTATTTTTCTTTTGTGGCAGTAGTGATAATTATATAAATAAATCAAAAGCAACTTTTTAAAAATTAATGATTTTAACATTAAAACCTGAAAAGACCTTTTTCCAACCCTGGATAAACATTTAACCACAGAAAAGTTTGCGATTTAGAACAAGACAAAGTTCAAATATTAAGTACTAAGGGCCAAGTGATTTGATTTTAATTGAGACACATTTATTATAAAACCATATGTCAACTAATTCTTTCGATTTTATCCAGATTGATGGAGACTTAGAACAAATAGGAACTTTAATCTGCCATACACACACACATTTTATTTTGTGGCTGTTAATGGACTCTTAAAGTTTCTTTTGGCAGATGGAGATGGACAAATGGATCATTTACTTCCAGGCTGTGAAGATCAAAACTGCCAGAGAAGCACAATCTACTTACTGAGATCTGGAACAAAACAGGTATATCAGTTTTGTTTTGTTTTGTTTTGTTTAACACAACAGAGTTATGTGTTTTAAAACAAAAATCTTTGGGCTGCTGTTGTGGCTCAGCGGGAGAGAGCTTGCCTAGCATATACAAGGCCCTGGGTTCGATCCTCAGCACCACATAAAAATAAATAAAGGTATTGTGTCCAACTACAACTAAAAAATAAATAATAAAAAAAATCTTCAAAGGTTAGAAAAGACATCTGAAGAATCAGAACAAAGAGAAATACAGAATTAAGTTATTGTGTTCCTCATGTTAAATTTAAATTCATTTTATTCATTTATTGAAGCAGAAAGCACTACTACAATCATTTCTGATTACAAAAACCCATTTTGAATCCTATAATTAAATGAACTATTAGCATTTTTATATGCCAGAAGAAATGGTAAAACACTATAATAAAGATACGTTGTAGAGGAATAATAGAATATCATATCTATTTTCAAAGTTAACCTTGTTTATGTCTGTGGTATCTAGATCTGTTTCATTTTGTCATTCTGACTTTTTACCTATAGCTTGTGAGTAAACAGTTTGAAATCTGAGAATCATTGGAGAATTAATATGGGAATGATAGGTTATGACAACAGAATTAATGAGCTTTTTTTTCTTTTGTAGGGTAATAAACAGTAAAATACCACATTGACTTTTATATCCCTATGAACATCACATTTTATATTAAAACATTAAAACAAATCATTCACTCAGCATTCTCAAACCATTTAACTGTTATACCTGTATATTTTATTACCTTAAAACTTTTTTAGTTTTGAATCAGTTAACATGTTAAGTAAAGTAACACTTCATCACTGTTTCATAGGTATAAACAAACCTAGTAATTATAGCATATATTCAAATCACAGATTACTATGAGAATATTTTCAAATTATAAACTCATTTCTCCTTAGGAAGGAATACAGTACATAGGAAGGAGCATAAAGGTCACAGTTCTTTGTTGGACTATTATGTCTACCACATTAAGTAAAAAATCTTAACTCTTGTGGAGCATAATACAATTGTTTTAATGGAAATACTTCTTATGATAAGTAAAATAATACTCTTTTGCCTGAAGAAAAATGTAAAAACTAATTAAAGCTGCAGACCAGTATTTTTTTAAAATCTCACTTTCTGAAAATATGTCTTTATCATTAATTTTTTTCTTCTTTTTCCTTGGCAAGTTATACTTTCTTTAGAAAACCTATGACATAACTTGCTAAATCCTTTTCAAGAAGCCATTTTTAATACACTTTAGCTTGCAACCATAAAAATGAATCACCTGTTTATAAGGCCAAAATGTTCTATAGTCATGTTTATCCTGCTGTATGCAGTCAGCTGTTCCAACTTTGGTTCACATTATCTCCAAGTTATATGGCAACATCCATACTCTCAGCACATTGTGGGCACACCTCTAATTTTAATTGCATGATTTCCACTTTTAGCTTTATATTAGTTTATCAAAAAGTGAATATTTGTGTACTCAGAAGAGAAAGGAATTCTAAACTCTTTTAGAAATTAACCTTTCTTTCTCTTCTATTACCAATATAAAAATAAAGACAAGCAGTAAAAATTTAACTTATAGCTATTTTTGTGTCAGTTCATTTTCTTTTTCTGAGAAGTACCTATCAGTTACAGATAGAGCTTGTCAGACCTGATGGTGTTTGGAAAGCCTTGTGAGCTGCTTGGCTTGAGGTGATAACCAGTCCTCTTTGTGTAATAAAGCGTAGCAGATCAAGGGAGACTCATCATGTTCTAACTTCCTTCCTAAGTTGGGCCTCCTGAAAGTTCACTAGCATTAGATAATGTTATAGTCTGCTTTACTTCTTTAAAATACTCATTGTATTTTAAAGAAGTAAAGTTTTATTTCTACTTTACACTAATTTTAAATTGAGCAATATGACTATATGCATATTGATATTCATTTAATCCCAAGGTTCTATGATTTTGTGAAAAAAGCAAAAGTGACTACTGATAAATTCTAAAGGAGACAACTTATTCATCAAAATAAATCATAATACCCTACCATACTATAGAGATGAAGAAGATAAATAAAATATGCTTATCTTCAGAACTTTTTATGGATCATTTCTTTGGCAAATTGTAATTTTTTTCCCAAGGTAATTATGAAGTCTAATCTTTTTCTCTAAATCTACAGTGGGTTCCAGTCCTACAAGATTTCAACTATAAGGGTACACTCTGGGGCTTTGTACCATTTGTGCATGAAGAAAGACCAACTGAAATACCAATTCCAATTACCCTTCATATTGGAGACTACAACATGGATGGCTATCCGGATGCTCTCGCCATACTAAAGAACACATCTGGAAGGTAGGGAAATTAAATCAACTGAGAAATATTTATAGGATATCTTCACTATGGCAATTTATAACTGAACAGCACCTAAATATCATCGTCTTGTAGGTATAGATCATGATGCTCAGTTCTTATTTTCTTATTTGGTCCCCAAACTTCCTGGCTACTTAAAGTACCTATTCTTTTTCACAGATTCTTTTTTTTTTTTTTAAGAACAAAATAGATTAACTAATCTAAAGGAAAAACCTGGTTTTGATTCAATAAAACTTGATTTTTTAAAAGATACCAAAAAATTTACAAATTGCCATATATATATACATACATACTTTTTTTCTTTTTGAGAGAGAGAGAGAATTTTTTAATATTTATTTTTTAGTTTTCAGTGGACGCAATATCTTTATTTTATTTTGATGTGGTGCTGAGGTTTGAACCCAGCGCCTCACGCATGCCAGGAGAGTGCATTACCACTTGAGCCACATCCCCAGCCCACCCAATAATATTTTGAAACTGAATACCATGGTAGGTAAAAGCAGATTAACTACCATGGTTTCAGTATAAGTCCAACTACTTACTATCTTTGTGATCTTGGAGAGATTATTTAAACTCCTCAACTGTAAAATTCTACCTCTGGCACAACTGAGGTAAAAGAAAAGTAAACAAATCATTTAATAGGATTCTCTGCACATACTAATATTATTTTGCAATAGGTGTTACTTATTGTTTCTTTTCTTTTTTTTCTTTTTAGTTGTCAGTGGACCTTTTATTTATTTAAATGTGGTACTTCAAATCCAGGCAAGCACTCTACCATGAGCTATAACCCCAGCCCACCTTATTGTTTCTTATTTGGCAATGGCATTGAAAATTCCAGTATGATTATTGATATTATTTGTATATATAGAAGTTAGTGGATTTTTATCACCAATGATTTTGAATGCTACAGTCACTTTTTTTCTTTTAAGTAAACATATCATGTGGTTGAACCCATAATTAGCCTGAATCTTGATAGATACCATAAATGCCTATTGTAAATGTTAATATACTTTATTCTTTTATTTATCTTATAATAAGTTGTGTTCCCTGGCTCTTTTTGTTTCGTGCCTACCGTCATTTATCTCTTTATAGTTTGTTCTGAGCATTAATTAATTTGATGACCCCAGAATTAGTAATAACTCAGCTCCACATTCACTACCAAGCTCCTATTGTAATACAGTGCCCCAGGAAAAAAATCACACTTATTATTGCTTTCAATACCAGATAACATTGTCTAGAAATCCAGTTTTTAAAGAAACATATATTATAAATAAATATCCCTAAAATTTGTATAGATTATGAGGAATAGAAAAGATATGATATATATTAGAACCCTTTCTTACATGAATTTGCTTTAATCAAAAAATAGTTTATAATTTTTGACTGATTTCAAGACTGCTGTATTGCTGATAATTAGTACTGGGTTGATGTTTCTAATTTGAGGTGTTGCTACCTAGAGAAGTCTGTCTCCTTTTACAGATTTTGAAAATCAGTTAGAGAGCAACTATGTAGATGAAAACAAAACCTATAACATCTGTAAAAAGAGTATAAAAGAAATTAGGAAACCATGTTTAACTTGGTTTTTTGATTTTTATTACTTTAAGAAGATGGTTGTTTGGATTTCTATTTGTTTTCACTTTAATCTAAAGGCCTAATATGTTTTAAGATAACCTTTAAAATAATGTTACATTTAAAAGATCTTTATTAATGACGGTTTATGGAAGAAACAAACATGATCACAGATCCCCTGTTTTTCCTCTATTTCACCACAAACCAAAAGCTCTGGTTTCTTTCACCCTAGCTGTCCCATTGCTGCTCAGTTGCCTTTGCTTACCATCGTTTTCTATGCATAGTCATGTTGTTATTCTCTGAGCATATATTTTAAGAATATGACTTCTGATTTACTTTACTATTCCATTACACCTTCATCAGATACAACCAGGATGTTAGTATATTTAAGAAGTGTTATTGGTATTAATAAATTGTCATTCAGTGGATAAAATTGTACAGCAAACTTTATCTTCTAGTAGGTTTTATTAGATAGCCAAACCTAGAAGCATCTTTTAAAAAAAGAAAAAAAAATTCTTACCAGCAAAGAAGCAGTCTGATTATATCCAAAACCTCTTAAATGTCAAGTAAATAAATGGCCAAATACAGCATATTACCTATTATTTAATGCTGGGAAGAAAACAACTATAATTTCAATGTGATTTTATTATGTATAAGTTTTATAGGGTAGTATTATCTTTATATTAAAATATGAAAATAAACAAATCAGAAAACTGCTAATAGTACCTGGTAGTAACCTTATAGTCAGGACTCTAAAGTTTCAAAGTCCAAATCCTTTACCTTTCTTTGTAATAAAAATTTTGTAAAGAAGGGAATGCTGGATAAGCAAAAAGAACACATTTTTTTGCAGAGATTACAAATGACAGTATGGACGGTTAGTTACTCTGACAAAAGGAAAGGAGCAACTGAAAGACAAAATACAGAAGTTCTGTGAGCCTTGTAAAGGACAAAGCAAACATCTCTCCCTATATGATATAGCAGAAATTCCTCATTGAAACTGCTTTTTAGCCCAGTAGATTATTTGCAAGCATGTAGACTTTCATGTTATTTATTCAGAAACCAGAGGTTATATTTGAATATATTAGTGAGACACATTCAGGCCATTATATAAGAAGATGGAAAATGATCAGAATTAAACTGAGATTTTTTTATTGATTTTTTTTTAAAATAAATGACAGTGGAATGCATTACAATTCTTATTACACTTATATAGCACAATATTTCATATCTCTGGTTCTTTATAAAATAGGTTGACACCAATTCTTGTCTTCATACATGTACTTTGGATAATGATGTCTATCACATTTCACCATCCTTGCTGATCCCCTGCCTCCTCCCTTTCCTTCCCACCTCTTTGCCCTATCTAGAATTCATCTATTCCTCCCATGCTCCCCCTCCCTACCCCAATATGAATCAGCCTCCTTATATCAGAGAAAACATTTAGCATTTGATTTTTTGGGATTGGCTGACTTCACTTAGCATTCTGTTCTCCAATGCCATCCATTTACCTGCAAATGCCATGATTTTATTCTCTTTTATTGCTGAGTAAAATTCCATTGTGTATATATGCCACATTTTTTTTTATCCATTCATCCACGGAAGGGCATCTTTGTTGGCTCCACAGTTTAGCAATTGTGTATTGTCGCTGCTGTAAACATTGATGTGGCTGTGTCCCTGCAGTATGCTGTTTTTAAGTTTTTTGGGTATAGATTGAGGAGAGGGATATAGCTGGGTCAAATGGTGGTTCCATTCCCAGCTTTCCAAGGAATCTCCATACTGCTTTCCATATTGGCTGCACCAATTTCCATATTGGCTGCACCACCAGCAATGTATGAGTATACTTTTCCCCCATATCCTCTCCAACACTTATTGTTGTTTGTCTTCATAATAGCTGCCATTCTGACTGGAGTGAGATGAAATCTTAGAGTACTTTTGATTTTCATTTCTCTAATTGCTAGAGATGATGAACTGTTTTTCATATATTTGTTGATTGATTGTATATCCTCTTCTGAGAAATGTCTGTTCATTTCCTTGGCCCATTTGTTGAGTGGGTTATTTATTTATTTATTTATTTTGGTGCTTAGCTTTTTCAGTTATTTTCTATACCCTAGAGTTATTTTCTATAACCTGATGTGTGAGGAGTAAAAGTTTGCTCCCAGGATGGAGATTCTGTTCACTTCACAGATTGTTTCTTTTGCTGAAAAGAAATATTTTAGTTTGATTCCATCCCATTTATTGATTCTTGGTTTTAATTCTTGTGACAAGGGAGTCTTATTAAGGGAGTTGGGGCCTAATCCCACATGATGAAGATTAGGACCTACTTTTTCTTCTATTAGATGCAGAGTCTCTGGTTTAATTCCAAGGTCCTTGATTCACTTTGAGTTGAGTTTTGTGCATGGTGAGAGATAGGGGTTTAATTTCATTTTGTTTCATATGGATTTCCAGTTTTCCCAGCACCATTTGTGGAAGAGGCTATCTTTTCTCCAATGCATGTTTTTGGCACCTTTGTCTAATATAAGATAATTGTAATTTTGTGGGTTAGTCTCCTCTATTCTGTACCATTGGTTTACCAGTCTGTTTTAGTTCCAGTATCATACTGTTTTTGTTAGTATTGCTCTCTAGTATAGTTTAAGGACTGGTATAGTGATGCAACCTGTTTCACTCTTCCTGCTAAGGATTGCTTTAGCTATTCTGGGTCTCTTATTTTTCCAGATGAATTTCATGATTGCTTTTTCTGTTTCTATGAGGAATGCCATTTGATAAGAATTGCATTAAATCTGTATAGTGCTTTTGGTAGTACGGTCATTTTGATAGTATTAATTCTGCCTATTCAAGGGCAATGTAGATCTTTCCATCTTCTAACGTCTTCTTTAATTTCTTTCTTTAGGGTTCTGTAGTTTTCATTGTATAAATCTTTCACCTCTTTCCTTGATTCCCAAGTATCTTTTTTTTTTCCTGAGGTCATTGTAAATGGAATAGTTTTTTCCTTCTCAGAGGATTTGTCACTGATATACAGAAATTCCTTTTCATTTCCTTGCATGCACAAGGCCCTGGGTTCAATCCCCAGCACCACAAAAAAAAAAAAAAAAAATTCTTTTCATTTATGGGTGTTGACTTTATATCCTGCTACTTTGCTGAATTCATTTAGTAGTTCTAGAAATTTTCTGGTGGAGCTTTTTGGGTCTTCTAGGTATAGAATCACATCGTCAGCAAATAGTGCTAAATCCCTTTAATTTCTTTCATCTGTCTAATTGCTCTGGCCAGTGTTTCAAGAACTGTGTTGAATAGAAGTGGTGAAAGAGGGCATCCCTGACTTGTTCCAGTTTTTAGAGGGAGTGCCTTTAATTTTTCTTCATTTATGTTGATGTTGGCCTGAGACTTCGCATAGATAGCCTTTACAATGTTGAGATATGTTCCCGTTTTTTCTAGTTTTTCTAGTATTTTGAACATGAAAGGTTGCTGTATTTTGTCAAATGCTTTTTTTCTGCATCTATTGAGATGATCATATGATTCTGTTGATGTGATGAGTCTATTGATATGTCTATTACATTTATTGATTTCCATATGTTGAACCAACCTTGCATCCCTGAGATGACTCCCACTTGATCATGGTGCATAGTCTTTTTGATATGTTTTTGTATTTGATTTGCCAGAATTTTTATTGAGAATTTTTGCATCTATGTTCATTAGAGATATTGGTCTGAAGTTTTTTTTCTTTGATGTGTCTTTGCCTGGTTTGGGGATCAGGGTGATATTGGCCTCATAGAATGAGTTTGGAAGTGTTGCCTCTTTTTCTATTTCCTGAAATAAATTGTAGAGTATTGGTATTAGTTCTTCTTTAAAGAGCTTGTAGAACTCTGCTGTTACCATCCCATCCTGGGCTTTTCTTAGTTGGTAAGCTTCTGATGGTGTCTTCAGTTTCACACTTGATATTGGTATGTTTAAATTGTGTATATCTTCCTGATTCAATCTGGACAGATCGCTTATGACTTAAGAAATTTGTCAGTGCCTCCAATGTCTTATATTTTATTGGAGTATAAGTTTTCAAGATAATTTCTAATTATCCTCTGTATTTCTGTAGTGTCTATTGTGACATTACCTTTTTCATCAATATGCTGGTAATTTGAGTTTTCTCTCTCCTTCTCTTCATTAGCATAGCTAACAGTCTGTCAATTTCATTTATGTTTCTCAAAAAACTAACTTTTTGTTTTGTCAAATTTTTTCAATTGTTTCTTTTATTTCGATTTCATTGACTTCAGTTCTAATTTTAATTATTTCTTGCCTTCTACTGCTTTTGCTGCTGATTTGTTCTTCTTTTTCTAGGGCTTTGAGATGTAGTGTGAGGTCATTTATTTGTTACCTTTTTCTTCTTTTAAGGAATGAACTCCATGTAATGAATTTTCCCTCTTGGTACTGCTTTCATAGTGTACCAGAGATTTTTATATATTGTGTCTGTGTTCTTACTTTTTTAATTTCCTCCTTGATGTCTTCTGTAACCCATTGTTCATTCAGTAGCATATTGTTCAGTCTCCATGTAATGTAGGAATTTTTCTTCCTTATTTTATCATTGATTTCCAATTTGGAAATTTGGTCTCTTTATGCTATTCCATATTTCTTGAATGTTCTGCTCATGGTTTCTTACCATTATCACTGTGTGGTCTCTGTTCTTTTCAGGATCATATATTTTATCTTCATTACCTGATGTCATGACTTCCAAGTGCCTACTCTGTTGATGATGCTTTCATTTGAGCTTTTAATTTGGTTTATTGGTTCTTTCATTTTAAGGATTTCTTTTTTCTTTTTTTAGAACCTCTATCTTCCTGTTGAGGTGGTCTTTTGCTTCTTAGATTTGTTTCTGTAGCTCCTTGTCAAAGTAATCTTGCACTGCTTGTTTGTGCTCTTATATCTTCCTTGAGTTCACAGAACATTTTAACCATGTATATCCTGACCTCTTTCTCTGTCATTTTTTTCTGCTATGGCTGCCAATGATTCTAATGATGTGGTGTCTTCATTTGTTTGTGATTCTTTCTTCCCTTGTCTTTTTATGTTTCTTGTGTCTTCCTTCCTAGCTCTGTGGGACTGGGGTGTTAATGTTTTTACTCTATAGGTTTGTAGTGCTCTTGTAGGGTTCCAGGATCCGTCCTTTGTGGGGAAAGACAATGTTAACTGATCCCAATATTCATAATATATCACTTGTGAACAATTTGTTGTTATTAAGACATTTACAGTTTAATCTCAATGTATATAAATGTTGGATTCAATTATTATCTAAAATATTATCAGTAGTTTCATAAAAAGGTTTACAGTTTCTGATGGTGGACAATGAACTGTGTGGGGGGCATAGGACCATATTATATCTTAGGAAATATGAAAGAGAAATCTAATGAAGAGAGTAACAAGAGAATGAACAGGAAGTAATTTAGGGTAGACAAGTATGTGGGAAGAGAGTAGAATACATAAAACAAACACACATATGTATTTAGAAAAATACTGGATGTTAAAATAGTAAAAAATTTGGAGGGGGAAAGAACAATGAAAGAAGAAAAAAGAGAAAAAAACGGAAAAAAAGGTGAGGCATATACAACACCTCTATATTATATTATTCAGATGACTCAGTCCTCAAAATCCTATTTCATGCAAAGTTCTAGGTTCACATATGTTGGGGATGTGAGGGCCAGAGGATAGAGGGGTAGAAGAGAAAGAGGAAAAAAGAAACCAGGGTTTTTGCTAGTTTTAGAGATCCATTTTGTTTCTGTTTCTCTTCTCATCTAATAAGTGGGGTTGTCTGTTTTAAGCTGTTGTCTCTGCACTCAGGATGGTGTAGGTAACCAGAGTGGGAAGACTGATCCTGATGTAGGTTGTCTGGAAGTGGGGAGTGCCACCTGCCAGTCCCTGCAGGGAGACTGCACCTCACAGGTCTCTGTTTGGGATGGCTCGTCTGACTTGAGCACCCAATATTATCTCCCTCTCTTGCCTGGAGATTTCCCAGCTCCTGGTCTCTCTCTTAGGCTCCAAACTTTAGTCCCATCCCCTCTCACTTAGCCGTTCCCACCTGTAGGACCTCTCACACTCAGGCTCACACCAGGTGGGCAGCGCCCTGGTCCCACTGCACACCTGCCAAACTGGGAGCTGTTTTTGTATTGAGTTGTTGCTGTGCCCAGTTATCGACACTGGGGGGGCGGGAGATACTTGATACCTGGCCAGATGGAGATGGGATCTGAGAGCTTTCCCCACCAAATATGATTATCCAAGATGGAGTCAGTCTGATTTCAGGGCTGGGATATCTGGTGAGGTGGGGGGAGCCAGGCAATGGCGTTGTACTGTGGGTAGATAGTAACCGAGTTACCTGCGTGGGAGCGGAATGCACTCTGGAGTTCTACAGAGGTGCTAATAAGTGATTCTGCTAAGGTGCTTGCGAGCCATGCATAGGCTAGAACTGCGGGCTTTGAGTTTTGGCTGGCTGCCAGGGCCCTGAGTCCTACTCCAAAGCTGAGGCTCTCAGCCCTCCAGGGGGGTCACAGCACTGGTGATTTTTTTGCGGGAATAAGCTGTATAGGGATCCTCTTACACTCTCTGAGAATGCAGTATTCCAACTCCGTAAGACCTGGATCACAGAGCGACACAGGATGCTGCCTCCCTCTAGCCCACAATCTTGGAATCCCACAAACTGAGATTTGAGATTTTTCCAGAAAGTAATTGCTGGGCACTTCAACAGAAGTTACTTAATTGCCCGTTCAGTTATAATCTACATTTTCATATGCATTCTTGGCTTCATAATAATCACTTGCTTTACACTAATAACCCTGACTCAGCAAGAGAAGGTTACAGTATGATCTAGGTATTTTACTTTAAAGGTCAAGTAATGTATAGTATAGTGGCCTAGATCTATATGAACATTTCTAGCCAATTACTTTTCATTTTCACTATGAAATATACTAAAATAGTCTTCATTATCTCACTGATTTTATATTTTATCCCTTAAGTAGTTCATCATAATTTGAAATAACATTATTTGCCAACTTTTTCATAGAGGAGAAAAATGTAACTAGCAACAAAAGTAAAATATTGTCCATGCATATTCTGCCTAGGAATATTTGCTATTAGTTTCGCCAAGAAAATCTTGGTTTGCTCTCATATTCGATATTAGCATTTCCACATGTTCAGACATTACTAAGGATAGGCTAATTTTCACCTAACAACCTACCTCATTAAATCATTAACTTATCTTCAGTTAATAAGTAACTCTGAGTAAGTATATTAGCTGCAGTCACAAGTTATAGAAGACTAGGGAGTGTTTTAATATTTTTGCTCATAAAATTACAGGTGGGGGTATAGAATATTTTTCTCAAATGTTTTCTTCTCAGAATTAAAATGAAAATCATATTCATTTCATCATTGGGTTTAACAATGCTTTACTGCTTCCTAAGCAGTTATTATGAAGCTTACAGAAATATTCAATATGTTATTTTCTTTTAAATCAGTTTTTACAATGTAGAGCGTCTTTAAGGCTATTGACTTGATTTTACACTACTTCTGATTATATTATCTTATTCAGTAGCTTCTGAACCTCAAATGAGGAAGGATACTAAATTAATAATTGAAAAAAGGCAATTTCACCACTATGATAACAAAAACACTGACATGAATGAAATAAGTCTTTATCAAGTCTGATGAAAGAAATAAAAAAAGCAAACAATATTAGAAACATGAAGGAGTTATAACTATAGATTCAGAGAAAATTGAAGAAAGCAGCTTTATGGCAGAAAATTTAGCATATATGAATAATTATCAATAGTTTGATTATAGATGGATTGCTGGCAGACTATATTAGTGTTCAATACTAATTGCTGATAGAATAAATAAATGTTCATTACATCTCCCTTGGAATTTATAGACTCCTGCCAATGTTTTAGCCCACTGGAGTTTTCCCCTCATAACTAATGAGGGGATTATTTTTATTTTAATAAAGAATTAAGAATTTTAGTATACAATTTATTAGGGTAAAATAATAGGCATTCTTATTGCACAAAAAAATTATCCATAAATTCCAACTACTATTGATGCTGGAGTTGTTAATAAGTGAAGGTTAGCCAGTATAAGTTCTTCAATGATGAAACAGAATGAGTTATACAGGCTAACATTTCAAAACATATATCACCTTTATTTTCAATGATAAGATACATTTTTCCATGGCTATTTTATGGTTTTTATATTTAATTTCTTCCTATTTGCTTGCCTGAGGTATTTTCTTTTTTCTTTGTTTTGCATCCCTAGGATGAAACCCCACTTGATCGTGGTGCACTATCTTTTTGATATGTTTTTGTTTTCAATTTGCCAGAATTTTATTGAGGATTTTTGTATCTATGTTCATTAGAGATGTTGGTCTGAAGTTTTCTTTCCTTGATGTGTCTTTATCTGGCTTTGGAATCAGGGTGATATTAGCCTCATAGAATGAGTTTGGAAGTGTTCTCTCTTTTTCTATTTCATGGAATAATTCGAGGAGTATTGGTATTAGTTCTTCTTTATATAGAACTCAGCTGTGTATCCATTTGTTCCTGGGATTTTCTTGTTTGATAGGCTTCTGATGGCATCTTCTATTCATTTCTTGAAATTGATCTGTTTAGGCGCTGGGGTTGTATACAGCTCATAGTTAGAGCACTTGCCTCGGGAAAAAAAGAAATTTATCTGCTTAACATGTGTATATCATCCTCATTTCCTTTTGGGCAAACCATATGACTCCAGAAATTTGTTCATGCCTTCAATATTTTCTATTTTATTGGAGTACAAATTTTCAAAATAATTTCTCATTATCTTCTGTATTTCTGTAGTGTCCGTTCTCTTTGTTAGCATGACTAAAGTACCTACTTCTTGTCAACTTTTTCAATTGTTTCTTTTGTTTCAGTTTCATTGATTTCAGCTCTAATTTTAATTATTTCCAGTGTTCTGTTGCTTTTCGTTTTTATTTGTTCTTCTTTTTCTAGGACTTTAAGATGTAATGTTAGTCATTTATTTGTTGACTTTTTCTTCTTTTAAGGAAAGAACTCCGTGCAATGACCTCTTAGTGTCTCACAGTGTCCTTGAGATTTTGATATGTTGTGTCGGTGCTCTTATTTACCTCTAAGATTTTTTAATCTCCTCTTTGATGTCTTTTACAACCCATTGTTCATTCAGTGCCCTATTATTTAGTCTCCAGGTGTTGGAGTACCTTCTATTTTTTATTTTATCATTAATTTCTAATTTCACTCCATTAAGATCTGATAGAATGTATGGTAGTATCTCTATGATTTTTTTTTTGTATTTGTTAAGAGTTGGTTTGTGTGGCATAATATATGGTCTATTTTAGAGGAGGATCCATGTGCTGCTGAGAAGAAAATGAATTCCCTCATTGATGGCTGAAATATTCTATATAGGTCTGTTAAGTCTAAGTTATTGATTCTGTTACTGAGTTCTACAGTTTTTGTTTGTTTGTTTAACTTTTGTTTGGAAGATCTATCCAGTGGTGAAAGAGGATTGTTAAAGTCACCCAGAATTATTGTGTTGTGGTCTCTTTAACTCTTGAACTTGTTTATTTGATGAATGTAGATGCTCCATTATTTGTGCATATATATTTATAATTGTTGTATTGCTGATGTGGGGTTCTCTTAAGCAGTATGAAATGTCCTTCTTTATCCCTTTTGATTAACTTTGGCTTAAAGTCTACTTTATTTGCTATGAGGATGGAAACCCCTGCTCGTTTCCACAGTCCAAGTGAATGGTATGATTTTTCCCAACCTTTCACCTTCAGTGTCTTTTCCTATGAGATGAGTCTCTTGAAGGCAGCATATTGTTGGGTGTTTTTTAAAATTCCATTCTGCCACTCTATGTCTTTTGATTGGGAAGTTTAGGCTATAAATATTCAGGGTTATTATCGAGCCATGATTTGTATTCCCTATCATATTTGTTTATTTTTAGTCTTTAACTTGACTTGGTTTTTTCCTTTGATTAGTATTTCCTTTACTGTAACACCACCCTCTGCTGATTTTCATTGTTGTTTTTCATTACCTCAGAATATTTTGCTGAGGATGTTCTGTAGCGCAGGCTTTCTAATTGGTATGATTTTTAACTTTTGCTTATCAAGGAAGGTTTTTATTTCATCATCAAATTAAAGCTTAATTTTGCTGGAAGTAAGATTCTTGGTTGACATTCATTTTCTTTCAGAGTTTGGTATATGTTATTCCAGAATCTTCTAACTCTCAGGGTCTGGGTCTAATTGGTTTCCCCGTATATGTAACCAGATTCCTTTCTCTTGTGGCTTTTAAAATTTTCTCCTTATTCTGTATACTAGATATTTTTATTATAATGTGCTTTGGTGTGTATCTGTTGTGATTTTATACATTTGGTGTCCTGTAAGCCTCTTGTATTTGATTTTCCAATTCATTTTTCATGTTTGTAAAATTTTCTGTTATTATTTCATTGTATAGATTGTTCATTCCTTTGGTTTGTAACTCTGTGCCTTCCTCTATCCTAGTAATTCTTAAGTTTGATCTTTTTATGTTATCTCATAATTCTTGAATGTTCTCCTCATGATTTCTTACCATCTTCACTGTGTAGTCAACATTCTTTTCAAGATTATATTTTTTGTCTTCATTGACTGAAGTCCTGTCTTCCATGTGATCTAATCTTTTGGTTATCCTTTCTATTGAGCTTTATATTTGGTTAATTTCTTTCATTTCAAGGATTTCTGTTTGTTTGGTTTTTTTTTTCCAGCACCTCTATCCCCTCTTATTGAAATAATCATTTTCTTCCTGTATTTGCTTATGTAGCTCTTTATCAAAATGATCTTTTTGCTGCCTGTATTTGCTCTCTTATATCATCCTTTAATTCACAGAAAATTTTAATCATGTACATTCTGAACTCCTTCTGTCATTTCTTCTGTGTGCTGGCCATGGATTCCAGTAATGTAATATCTTGGTTTGTTGATGCACTTTCTTCCCTTGTTTTTTCACATTGTTTGTATGTCTTCCCTTGTAGCACTGTGGATCTGAGGTGTTACAGTTTTTACTCTCTAGGTTTATAGTGTCCCTGTGTGTTCCAGTACCTCTCCTTTTAGGGGGGAGAACAATGAACAGATCCCAATACAAACAATATACAACCTTAAACCAAATAGTTGCTATTAAGATGTTAATAGTTTTGTCACAATATTCAGAAATGGCAAGTTCAGTTATTATCTATAATATAAACAGTAGTTTTGCAAAAGGGTCTACAGTTTCTGATGGTGGACAAAGAACCAGGGGTGAGGTGTAGGATGAGATGTTGAGGAGGTTGGAAGTAAGGATACAGAATTACTAGATCTTAGAAAGCGAGAAAGAGGAATATAAAGAAGTTGGTTAGTAGCAGGAAAAAAGAAAGAAGGTGATTTTGGAGAGACATTTAAGTGGGAAGACAGGTAAAAAAAAATATATATATATATATATATATATGTGTGTGTGTGTGTGTGTGTGTGTGTGTGTGTGTGTGTATAAACAAAAGTAAAAACTGTAAAAATAGTAAATAAAAGAATATACAGTACCACTATAATATACTATTCAGACTTCCCAGTCCTCAGTTGCCTAATTCCTGAAAAGTACTTGGTTTCACGAATGTTATAGATGTGAAGACAGGAGAAGAGAGGAAAAAAAATTGTTTGAAGGAAGGTACAGGGATGGTTTTTTTGGAGATCAGTATCTTTCCAGCTTCCCTTTTCATCCAGTAGGTGAGGTTGTCTGTTGTTTGCTGTTATCTTCACTCTCAGGATGGTAAATGTTATTAGAGTGGGAGGGTTGGTCCAAGAATCTCCTTTGGGAGATGTGAGCACCTAGTCTTATCTCCTGTAGACCTTGCAATTCCTCATCTCTAAACTGTATCTCACTCACCCCCTCCCTTTCTACTTCCCAATCAGGAACATTTCTTCACAGAGGTCATGTGGGCTGTGCTCTGGGGACTGCATACCTGTTACTGAGAGTTGTTTTATATTGCGCAATTCAGGACCCAGATTTGCAAGCTACAGTCTGGCCCCATAGCTGCAAGCACTGTGCCGAGTTAGTGGCTACAGTGGAAAGGGGGATGTTGAGGACTTTCTGTACCTTGATATTGCTTCTAAGCCCCAGCCAGTGTTCCAACTTGGGAGTTGCCCCAAATAAAAATGGCAGTAAAGCCATTGCAAAATGGAGGTGGCTGCTTTCAGTGAAGGGTTGTAGAGTCAGGTAGGTGGGCCCGAATAGTGGTGTTGAGAGGCGTGTTCAGAAATACAACTCTGGCATGCAGTATTGCGGTGGTAGCTATCTCCAGACCCAGTGAAGTGTCCCCGGATGCAGGCTACCATGTGTAGGGGACTGTGACAGTGGTTGTAGTGCTCCAAGATGGAGGCGACCAGAGGAGTCCCACATTGGTAGATGGGGGTCCACATGGGAGTGGCAGCCGGAGTTCTTGCACATGGACAGCAGCTGGGAGTCCTGCATGGTTGTTAATGTATATTAATTATTTAATCATGTGTTATTATTATACGGTCACACATTATTTGATTTATTCATGCCATTTTATGTTTTCCTTTAATTTTGCTTTTTCTGGTTTCCTTCATTTATGCCTTTGTTTCTACCTTTTTTCCCCCTTTATAATTACTAAGGGAGTTTATATATTATCTATTTTTGTTATAGTGGTTATATTTCAATGTTTATCGCATATGCCTGAAATTTATTTTTGATGAACTACCAAATTTAATCTGAAACAACAGTTGTAGCACACTTTCAGTTCTCTTTCTCTCAGCTTCTGTCACTTCCCATTCACTATCATCAGTTGATTGATTAACTGATTTTTGCATTTTGATACTACAGTTTTTTGTTTAGCTACAGGATTTGCTAGTTTCTTTCCTTCTTTATTAAATTTATATGTGTTTGTTCAGGATAAGTTTTTGAATAATTTTAACAGGGTCTATAAATTCAAAGATCATACATGTCTGACAATTCCTATAATTTTTCTATAGTTCTGAATGTTAACTTGGCTGAGTATTGGGATGTATCCTCATTCAAAGTCATTTTATTTTATTATCCTTTAAAATAATTAATGATTAAATTTTAGTACTTACTTTTGGTAGTAAAAGGTCTGGTACTAATCTGATTGTTCTGTTGCAGATAGCCTTGTTTATCTTCCCTGTATGATATAGGATATGTACTTTATCTATACTGTTCTTAATGTTAATATATTGAGTTACTCCTTCTGTTACTTATTAAGTGTCTTCTGTTCTTTATTTGCTTGTTAAGGTTTTCTGAAGCTAATATTAAAACAAAAGAAGTAACTTTAGATCTGTGCTCCTTATCATTCCCTCTACCCTTTCACATTTTTTATCTATTTTTCTTTGTGTTGTGTTGTAGAAAACTTATCTTTGTTCAATTTGCTAACTACCTTGATTGCAAAAGTGTTAAGATTGAATTGAGATTTAATCACTACAAACTACTAGTCACCACTATGAAAAGAACTCAGAAAATATAAATACTGACAATGGGTTGGGAGGAACATTTTTATAATGCAGTTTATACGTTGATGTAGAGTATGAGTATGTTTACTATCCAAATTATGTTGATAAATATCTTTATACTACAAAGATAAATGCCAGTAGGTATTTTCTAAGTAACTGATGGGTGCGATGCTATGTTTTTGCATAAAATTACACTATGCTAAAGTAAAATAAGTGTATTGAATATTGAATCGTCAGCATATGTAGTTAACTTTTGTATTTGGTATAATAGTGCTCAGAAAGGAAAAAGGCATTCTAGAATAATATACTTAAATCTCTTTTATTTTAGTCAGGTTCTTTATAATAATAGTAATCACAGAGTTTTATGACTTCTAAGGAATGTGATTGTCTTCTTCAATAAAAAAAAAGCAGTTTCATGGAAGATTTTGAGCTTTTATTTTTATAAATCTTTTTTTAATTTTTATTAAACTTTTATTTTTAACACCTTTATGAATCAATCCCGTGGTGGTATGTGGAATGTATTTTCAAGGATGAACAAATGGAAAATTAATAGTCTAATAGTCCACAAATAGGGCAAGACTTAGATTCAGACCTCTCTGTTATGTATAGTTATACATATTTTAAAAACACAAATGGAAATTTCATTTTCAAATTTATGGACAAAATTAATCATAAAAGGGAATTTAGGTGAGAGTGTAATATGTAACACAAACTATTTCTTCTGCTACATTATATGTCACATGAGATTAAATTGAAGTTTATTTTTAAATACAGTTAAAGATGCAGTGGGGGTGGGAGCATAGAATTTGGACTTCAGTTTAAATGCCAATACTATCACTTGAAAACTCTTGTTTTTCTTCAGCAACATATAAAACCCATCTGTATTTCTATAAATCAATAAAATTAGGGTAGTTATATCTTCCCAGCAAGTTCCTTTTGAAGATTGAGCAAAATACCATTTCTTGCCCCTTTTCTCTCAAGCTTAATAAGAAATCTGTATTAAAAGCTAGTTTGACACAGTGTGTATGTGGACTTTAGTTACAAAAGATCTGTGACGGCTAGATAGAGGCTACACAGATTCTTGGTGGGGAAAACACTCAGTTCTTTCATTTCTATTCTTTTTGTTCCACAACTCTAAATTGCAAAAAGCAATGTATATGTTTGTTAAAAACAGCCTAACCATGAAAGTAAAATTTTTCTTCAAACATATGTTGTATAGACAGAACAGAAGTAAAGGTGGAATTGGTTGACACTTGAAGAGCAAAATCAGTAACTCTAAAAGGGAGAAATAAAAAGCATCAGCAAAAAGTTCTCTTCATCTGATGATTTCAAGAAGTAACTTGAAATTTCCAAGTCTTTCTACATCCTCTCTTTGTAACCCTTTTTCCCTGTAGTTAATAGATTAATGCCATAATACATAACTATTTTCAGTGTTCTGTACATGAATATTTTTTGGAAAACATAGTAGATCCATGATAGCAAAATGTATCACTTTACATAAGCACATAATTTTTACTCTATTATGAGCAAACAGAAAGAGATAATAATAAAGAACATAACATATGTAAAGAAAATTGCATGAGAGGGGCAATTCTCAATACCAAAATATATATGATGAAAATATAAACCAGGTTTTCTTCTTGATCACTAAGTTTAAATTGAAAGTTTAAGAGATGGACTGTTTTTGAATACGGGAGGCTTGATTCAGACTACTCTAAGTGTTTTCTTTATCCCAGTATACAAATGTACCAAATGTAAAACAAGGCAACATGTCATAGAGGTGTGAGAATTAGATTTGCGTAAAAAGGTTTGCCAGAAAAGTAGAAATTAGTTTCCTTCTATATGGAATGAAGCATTTTACCTACCAAAATAAGTTTTTACAGTGTTTAAATTTGTGATGTTTAGAGAGTATAGTACTCTAAGAGTGTAGACTTAACATTTTCACCATTAACATTGCTGAAAAGAAGTCCAAAATGGCCATAGCTAAAGAGTTCTGTATCTTGTCAGCACTTATGTTAACCAAAATGTTTGCAAGCAATGCTTATGCCTTATTTTAAAAAACAAAATTCAAATTTCTCTGGCATTAAAAATATGAACACAAACTTTGACGATTAAAAGTTAGGGTTAATACTTCCAGTAATAGAAAAATTAATATCATTTCATATAGAGTAAAGATGATAAAGATCCATAATGTTACCCTATTTTAACAGGGATTGCTTTTTCTTATTTATTTTTGCATTTCTTTTCAAATTTACTATACCACAGTATTACTTCTGTAATCAGAAATGATTTTGTTTTTTCTTTTGAAGAGTCACTGAGCAAGGTCACATCTGTATGATTGGCTGTCTCTTCTGCAGTTGGCATTCATGTGAAAATACTTAATGAAGTGAGTTAGAAGGCAATTCTGAGTTTATCAGGTATTATAATCTAACAATAAAAAATCTTCCTGGTTTTGATCAATGAGACCTATTAAATTAAATTTTTAACTGAGATCTCTGAATAGTTTGTTAAAAATATACACCAGATAAAGATAAAATTGTTTTCTAAGTGATATTCTGCAAAAATCAGTCATTTAGTCTCTATATTATCAATATAGTCCCTATATTATCACCTATATGTAATGATATCATTTATCATGAAATCATGTATTTAGCTAGAAAAATTGGATATGTTACTAGTCCAAACTTGAATTTATTTTTGCCCTAAATCACACACCCACTAAGGCATTTACAGGTTTGACCTTACTATATTCTTATGCATTAACCTCTATTTTGTCTAGTTTTTATTCCACTATATCTCAATAAAAATGTGCACCAAGAATATCTTTGTTGATATGTGGAGGACGGTTATCTAATAGCCATTGATTTGTTTGTCAGTGTATTTTGTTCTCATTTGGTAAGTCTCTCTAGTAATGAATTTTATTTACTCATGTTTGTAAAGGCACATAGAGTTCTGTGTTCTAAAATTTTCTTTTAATTTAGACTTGAGTTTTTCGGAAAATTAAAAAAATTGAGTTTTTTGGAAATTTAAAATCACATGGTGTATTTCTTTTTCTTATGAATTAATTAGGGCTTAGAAAGGTTAAATGACTTATCTAAGTTCACTCAATTACTAGTAGACTTGTGAATCAAACAGTAGTGGATGCAATTCATTGTGCTTTCATTGTATTATACTGATTATTTATTCATTCAAGAGTTTGCCTGCTCTTGGAAAGGAGCATTATACTAGACTCTGAAAATACAGAAATGAGCAAGATATAAATATCCTTCTTCTCATGGCTTCTTTGAGGAAGAGCTGTCAATAGTCGAAGTTCTAACATATCTATGACACTGTACACAAAAGAAGGTATATCAATACTGGCCATGCATTTTAACAGAAGAGGTTAATGCTCACTTTTTTTGTTTGCCTGGTTTTTGGTTTGGTTTGGTTTGACTTTGTTTGTTGGTATTAGGGATTGAACCCAGGGGCACTCTATCACTGAGCCATATCTCCAGCCCTTTGTTGTATTTTATTAGAAACAGGGACTCACTGAGTTGCGTAGGGCCTTACTAAGTTGCTGAGGCTGGCTTTTAATTTGTGAACCTCTTGCCTCAGGCTTCCCAGCCCCTGGGATTACAGGCGTGCATCACTGCACCTGGCCAATGCTCACTTTTAACCTTGGAAACAAACTGAACAGATGATACAGAAATGGCCAAAAGGTACTTAAAAAGCTACTCTCCAAATTTAATCAATAATGAAATACAAATCAAACCATAATAAGGTACCACTTCACAGTGACAAGAAATTAAAATCAGAAATTTACATTTAACAAGTATAGCCTCAGTTGTATACAAATTGGAAACTTTATATGTTGCTAGTAAAGTCATACATCCACTTTTGAAAACTCTGACAATTTCTTAAAAATGGAACATACAATGACCATGTGACACATCAGTCCCAATCCTAGATGTATACTTGAGAACTGGAACCATATATTCACAAGAAAACTTTTATTCATAAGAATCCAAAGTAGATACAATCCAAATATCCATCAACAAGTGAATGGATAAGCATATAGTAGAACTTTTGCTGATAAATGGATGGATCTGGAGACTAAAACATATAGTGGAACTTTTTCTGATAAATGGATGGATCTGGAGATTATCATGCTAAGTAAAATAAGCCAATCCCCCCCCAAAAAAAGTTAAATGTTCTCTTTGATATGTGGATGCTAACACACAACAAGAGGGGAGGAGAATTCAGTGGATTAGACAAAGGAGAATGAAGGGAAGGGAAGGGGGAATGAAAATAGGAATGACAGTGGAATAAATCGGACATAACTATTCTATAATATGAATACAACACAGTAAAACTCCACATCATGTACAACCACAAGAATTGGAGCTGAATTAAAATAAGTAATACTCCACCTGTGTATACTATGTCAAAATACACTCTACTATTATCTACATCTAAAAAGAACAAATACCAAAAAAAAAATACAATGGAATATTATTCAACCCAAGAAAGGAATGAAATCGTTAAGTAAAACTTTAAAATTCAGTTCATCAATTGCAGTAACCACATTTCAGAAGCCACTACAAAAATATAGAGTATCATCATGGGATTAGGAATGACAGTGGAATGAATCAGACATAACTTTCCTATGTTCATATATGAATATACCACCAGTGAAACTCCACAAATGTGAACAGTATTAAATTATATGATTGCAGAAAGAACACAGACTTTGTACATTAATCCCATTGTCAGGTGTATCTTCTGTCAGCCACAGTTGTGTCTTGAGCCTAACAGGGATAGTAATTCATACTTTATAAGATTCTCAATTGAGTAATGTACCAACATTCCATACCTAACACCTAATATATAGACAGTATGTTGATGCTGTATTGTGTTATCAACTGTTAGAACTCTCTGGGAATTGTCTTTATCTCATCTAATGACTGGTCAATAAAAGACCTATCAGCCACACCCTAATGGACTACAACTCCAAGATTACATTGCTGTCAGAAGTCTTCCTCTTCCTATTCTTCTTCCTTGTCTTCCCCATAGGTGCTGATGCTGAGTTCAGCCTAACCTAATAAAATTATTGCCTCCCTAGTCTCTCTTTCCAGTCTCTTGCCCTGGGAACCCAACTTGCAGTGATCAGTAATGTTAGTACCTTCTACTCAGCACCATGCTAGGTGCTTGAAATTCATGTGAAATGACATGGCTCCTTCCTCATATAGCCTACAATGTGGGTTAGAGGGTCCACAAAGTCTTTTGAGAGAAACATATTTAAACTGAGTATCAAAGGAATTAGAAACAACTTGCCAGTGAGTAAGGGGGGTGGGGCAGGAATAAATGCTTTGCAGGAAGAATTGCATTTGCCAAGACACAGATCATCTGAAGCAAAAGATATAGCAAAGAAAGCAAATTTTTTAACATATCTAAAATTCTATGAATTGGCCCCCACTGTTTTCTGTGGCTCCTTTGAAATAGAATAATGATAATACTTAATATTTTAATCTGTTTTTTTAAATAATTTTTTGTAGTTGTAGGTGGACAGAATGCCTTTATTTTATTTGTTTATTTTTTATGGGATGCTTAGTATCAAACCAGTGCCTCATGTGTTCTAGACAAACATTCTGCCACTGAGCTAAATCCCCGGCCCCTTTTGATCAGTTTTAACTTTTGATCTAAGTAAGTTTCTATTACATATGATTTCAACAGTTTTTTTTTTTTTTTTTTTTTTAAGAAAGAAGAACGAAACAAAAATTTAATGATCAAATGCAAATGCACATAAATATAATAACAAAATACAAAACTCTTCCTGATTTACCTTCACTTGCTCTTGCACAAGTCAAATTTAAACACTGGCTGTGAAGATTGGACAAATGTCCACTTTTTTTTTTTTTTTTTTTTTTACAATTTTTAAAAATTTTATATTTGTTTTAATTAGTTATATATGACAGTAGAATGCACTTATATACTTTGATATATCATACATAGATGGAATATAATTTCTCATTTTTCTGAGTATACATATTGTAGAATCACATTGGTCATACAGTCACATACATACATAAAGTAATAATGTCTGTTTCATTCTACTATTTTTCTTATCCCCACATCTCCTGCCTTCCCCTCCTTTCACTTCCCTCTACCTAATCTAAGGTGATGCTATTCTTTTTTTTTTTTTTTTTTGTTTCTTTCCATCTATTCTTTATTTATATTTTTTTTTTATTGGTCGTTCATAACATTACATAGTTCTTAATACATCATATTACACGGTTTGATTCACGTGGATTATGAACTCCCGCTTTTACCCCGTATACAAATTGCTGTATCACATCAGTTACCCTTCCATTGATTGACACATTGCCTTTCTAGTGTCTGATGTATTCTGCTGTCTGTCCTATTGTCTACTATCCCCCCTCCCCTCCCCTCCCCTCCCCTTTTCTCTCTCTACCCCTTCTACTGTAAATCATGTCTTCCATTTGTATTCTCTTGACTTACCCCTCCTTACCTCTTATATGACATTTTGTATAACCCTGAGGATCGCCTTCCATTTCCATGCAATTTCCCTTCTCACTCCCTTTCCCTCCCACCTCTCATCCCTGTTTACTGTAAATATTCTTCTCAAGCTCTTCGTCCCTACCCTGTCCTTGTTTACACCCCTTATATCAAAGGAGTCATTTGGTATTTGTTTTTTAAAGATTGACTAGCTTCACTTAGCATAATCTGCTCTAATGCCATCCATTTCCCTCCAAATTCTATAATTTTGTCATTTTTTAATGCAGAGTAATACTCCATAGTGTATAAATGCCACATTTTTTTTATCCATTCATCTATTGAAGGGCATCTAGGCTGGTTCCACAGTCTTGCTATCGTGAATTGAGCTGCTATGAACATCGATGTAGCAGTGTCCCTATAGCATGCTCTTGTTAGGGCTTTAGGGAATAGACCGAGAAGGGGAATAGCTGGGTCAAATGGTGGTTCCATTCCCAGCTTTCCGAGAAATCTCCATACTGCTTTCCAAATTGGCTGCACCAATTTGCAGTCCCACCAGCAATGAACAAGAGTGCCCTTTTCCCCGCATCCTCTCCAGCACTTATTGTTGTTTGACTTCCTAATGGCTGCCAGTCTTACTGGAGTGAGATGGTATCTTAGGGTAGTTTTGATTTGCATTTCTCTGACTGCTAGCGATGGTGAGCATTTTTTCATGTACTTGTTGATTGATTGTATGTCCTCCTCTGAGAAGTGTCTGTTCAGGTCCTTGGCCCATTTATTGATTGGGTTATTTGTTATCTTATTGTCTAATTTTTTGAGTTCTTTGTATATTCTGGTTATTAGGGCTCTATCTGAAGTGTGTGGAGTAAAGATTTGTTCCCAGGATGTAGGCTCCCTATTTATCTCTCTTATTGTTTCTTTTGCTGAGAAAAAACTTTTTAGTTTGAGTAAGTCCCATTTGTTGATTCTATTTGTTAACTCTAGCGCTATGGGTGTCCTATTGAGGAATTTGGAGCCCGATCCCACAGCGTGTAGATCATAACCAACTTTTTCTTCTATCAGATGCCGTGTCTCTGATTTAATATCAAGCTCCTTGATCCATTTTGAGTTAACTTTTGTGCACGGCGAGAGATAGGGATTCAGATTCATTTTGGTGCAAATGGATTTCCAGTTTTCCCAGCACCATTTGTTGAAGATGCTATCCTTCCTCCATTGCATGCTTTTAGCCCCTTTATCAAAAATAAGATAGTTGTAGTTTTGTGGATTGGTTACTGTGTCCTCTATTCTGTACCATTGGTCCACCCGCCTGTTTTGGTACCAGTACCATGCTGTTTTTGTTACTATTGCTCTGTAGTATAGTTTGAAGTCTGGTATCGCTATACCACCTGATTCACACTTCCTGCTTAGTATTGTTTTTGCTATTCTGGGTCTTTTATTATTCCATATGAATTTCATGATTCTTTTATCTATTTCTACAAGATATGCTGTTGGGATTTTCATTGGCATTGCATTGAACTTATAGAGAACTTTTGGTAATATCGCCATTTTGATGATGTTAGTTCTGCCTATCCATGAGCAGGGTATGTTTTTCCATCTTCTAAGGTCTTCTTCTATGTCTTTCTTTAGGGTTCTGTAATTTTCATTGTATAAATCTTTCACCTCTTTTGTTAGGTTGATTCCCAAGTATTTTATTTTTTGGGGGGATATTGTGAATGGAGTAGTTGTCCTCATTTCCGTTTCAGAGGATTTGTCGCTCATATACAGGAATGCCTTTGATTTATGCGTGTTGATCTTATATCCTGCCACTTTGCTGAATTCATTTATTAGCTCTAATAGCTTCTTTGTAGACCCTTTTGGGTCTGCTAGGTATAGAATCATATCATCTGCAAATAGTGATAATTTAAGTTCTTCTTTTCCTATTTTTATGCCTTTAATTTCTTTTGACTGTCTAATTGCTCTGGCCAGTGTTTCGAGGACTATGTTGAACAGAAGTGGTGAGAGAGGGCATCCCTGTCTTGTACCAGATCTTAGAGGGAATGCCTTCAATTTTTCTCCATTCAGAATGATGCTGGCCTGTGGCTTATCATAGATTGCTTTTACAATGTTGAGGTATGATCCTGTTATCCCTAATTTTTCTAGCGTTTTGAACATAAAGGGATGCTGTACTTTGTCGAATGCTTTTTCTGCATCTATTGAGATGATCATATGGTTCTTATTTTTAAGTCTATTGATGTGGTGAATAACATTTATTGATTTCCGTATATTGAACCAGCCTTGCATCCCAGGGATGAATCCTACTTGATCATGATGTATAATTTTTTTGATATGTATTTGAATCCGATTCGCCAGAATTTTATTGAGGATTTTTGCGTCAAGGTTCATTAGAGATATTGGTCTGTAGTTTTCCTTCTTTGATGTGTCTTTGTCTGGTTTCGGAATCAGGGTGATGTTGGCCTCGTAGAATGAATTTGGAAGTTCTCCCTCTTTTTCTATTTCCTGAAATAGCTTGAAAAGTATTGGTGTTAGTTCCTCTTTAAAGGTTTTGTAAAACTCTGCTGTATACCCATCCGGTCCTGGGCTTTTCTTAGTTGGTAGTCTTTTGATGGTTTCTTCTATTTCCTCTATTGTTATTGGTCTGTTTAGGTTGTCTATATCCTCCTGGCTCAATCTGGGCAGATCATAAGACTCAAGGAATTTATCTATGCCTTCACTATCTTCTATTTTATTGGAGTATAAGGATTCAAAGTAATTTCTGATTATCTTCTGTATTTCTGAAGTGTCTGTTGTGATATTGCCTTTTTCATCCCGTATGCTAGTAATTTGGGTTCTCTCTCTTCTTCTCTTCGTTAGCATGGCTAAGGGTCTGTCAATTTTATTTATTTTTTCAAAGAACCAGCTTTTAGTTTTGTCAATTTTTTCAATTGTTTCTTTTGTTTCAATTTCATTAATTTCAGCTCTGATTTTAATTATTTCTTGCCTTCTACTTCTTTTGCTGTTGTTTTGCTCTTCTTTTTCTAGGATTTTGAGATGAAGTATGAGATCATTTATTTGTTGGTTTTTTCTTTTTTTGAGGAATGAACTCCAAGCAATGAATTTTCCTCTTAGAACTGCTTTCAATGTGTCCCATAGATTCCGATATGTTGTGTCTGTGTTTTCATTTAACTCTAGGAATTTTTTAATTTCCTCCTTGATGTCTTCTAAAACCCATTGATCACTCAGCAACCTATTGTTCATTCTCCAGGTGATGCTTGCTTTTTCCTTTCTTCTTTTATCATTGATTTTCAGTTTCATTCCATTATGATCAGATAAGATGCATGGTATTATCTCTACCCCTTTGTATTGTCTAAGAGTTGCCCTGTGACATAGTATATGGTCTATTTTTGAGAAGGTTCCATGTGCTGCTGAGAAAAAACTGTAGCTACTTGATGTTGGGTGGTATAGTCTATATATGTCAATTAAGTCTAGGTTGTTAATTGTGTTATTGAGTTCTATAGTTTCCTTATTTAACTTTTGTTTGGAAGATCTGTCCAGTGGTGAGAGAGGTGTGTTGAAGTCTCCCATGATTATTGTATGTTGGTCTATTAGACTCTTGAACTTGAGAAGAGTTTGCTTGATGAATACAGCTGCACCATTATTTGGGGCATATATATTTATGATTGTTATGTCTTGTTGGTGTATGGTTCCCTTGAGCAGTATGAAGTGTCCTTCTATATCCCTTTTGATTAGCTTTGGCTTGAAATCTATTTTATTAGATATGAGTATGGACACTCCTGCTTGTTTCCGCGGTCCATATGAGTGATATGATTTTTCCCAACCTTTCACCTTCAGTCTATGTATATCTTTTCCTATCAAATGCGTCTCCTGTAGACAGCATATTGTTGGGTCTTGTTTTGTGATCCATTCTACTAGCCTGTGTCTCTTAATTGGTGAGTTTAAGCCATTAACATTTAGGGTTATTATTGAGATATGGTTTGTTCTTCTATCCATATTTGTTTATTGATGTTACTAAACCTGATTTGTTATCCTCTTTGACTACTTTCCCCCCTTTACTGTCCTACCTCCCATTGTTGGTTTTCAATGTTGTTTTCCATTTCCTCTTCCTGTAATGTTTTGCCAAGGATTTTTTGAAGAGATGGTTTTCTAGCTGCGAATTCTTTTAACTTTTGTTTATTGTGGAAGGTTTTAATTTCATCTTCTAACCTGAAGCTTAATTTCGCCGGATACACGATTCTTGGTTGGAGCCCATTGTCTTTCAGTGTTTGAAATATGTTATTCCAGGATCTTCTAGCTTTCAGAGTCTGTGTTGAGAGATCAGCTGTTATCCTGATTGGTTTACCCCTAAATGTAATCTGCTTTCTTTCTCTTGCAGCTTTTAAAATTCTCTCCTTATTCTGTATGTTGGACATCTTCATTATAATGTGTCTAGGTGTGGATCTCTTATGATTTTGCACATTCGGCGTCCTGTAGGCTTCTAGGATTTGGGATTCTGTCTCAATCTTCAATTCTGGGAAGTTTTCTCGTATTATTTCACTGAATAGACTGTTTATTCCTTTGGAATGGAGCTCTGTGCCTTCCTGTATCCCAATGACTCTTAAATTTGGTCTTTTGATATTGTCCCATAATTCTTGGATGTTCTGCTCATGGTTTCTTAGCAGACTTGCTGAGCTGTCTATGTTCTTTTCCAGTTGAAATACTTTGTCTTCATTGTCTGATGTTCTCTCTTCTAAGTGATCTACTCTGCTGGTAGTATTCTCAATTGAGTTTTTAAGTTGGTTTATTGTTTCCTGCATTTCTAGAATTTCAATTTGTTTGTTTTTTATTACCTCTATCTCCCTGTGAAATTGATCTTTTACTTCCTGGATTTGTTTGTCAATGTGATCTTTCATTGTCTGATTTTGCTGTCTCATGTCTTCCTTGAGACTCCAGATCATCTGAAGCATATATATCCTGAACTCTTTATCTGATATTCCATCTGTTGCAGCTATTACCTCTTCTAAAGTTGAGTTGACCTGCATTGCTTGTGGTCCTTTCTTTCCTTGTCTTTTCATACTGCTCGCGTTTCTTTCTGCTTGGTGCAACTGTTGTGTTTTGAAATTTACCCCCTATTTATTTATGTTGCTCTTGTATACTTGAAAAGTCTCCCTTGCAGGTGCGGGCGGCGGCTGTGCCCCTACTCCTATTGGGGTGACGTGTCTACCACGCTGGCGGCTCTCTGGGCCTGTTCCGGGAGTGGAAGGCGGCTCTGCTCTGTCCCTATTCCAATTGGGGTGTCGTGACTACAATGCTGGCAGGACGCTGGGCCTGTTCCGGGCGTGGGCGGTGGGCTTGGCTGGCGGGATTCCACCTAATGGCAGTCCCTAACCTCCCTGCTTGCTAATTAATGGCTTCTCTGAGGCGCCACGCCTTCTGTAGCTGCGGGGCAGGCCGCGCGAATCAGTTGGCCTGGATCTCCGGGGTCCTGCTGCTGGCTGTTTTGATGTTGCAAGCTGTTGGAGAGTGGTGGTGTATTCTTCAGCTTTCCCGGATGGTGGCCGCTGACTGCCTGGATGGAGTGTCCGCTGTTTTGATGTTGCACTCTGAAGGAGAGTGGTGGTGTATCCTTCAGCTTTCCCGGATGGTGGCCGCTGACTGCCTCGGCGGAGTGTCCGCTGTGGGGGATGGGACTGTACCGCCTCCTTCCCCTTCTGAGAACCCGTGCTCGGCCCAAGGGTCCGTGTGGGCTTGGCTGGTGGGATTCCACCTAATGGCCTTCCCTAACCTCCCTGCTTGCCAATTAATGGCTTCACTGAGGCGCCACGCCTTCTGTAGCCGCAGGGCAGGCCACGCGAATCAGTTGGCCTGGGTCTCCGGGGCCCTGCTGCAGGCTGCTGGGATCCCTGGCACTCTATCACTTTGATTTTTTCTGCTTGCCCCTCCCCCAGCGCTGGCTAGCCAGGTTTCCTTTTGGCTGCTACTGGGAGGAGGGGTTGGAGGTCAGGTGTCTCTGGTTTCCCCCTAGCCTGTATGGAGGCTCAGCTTGATACTCCCTCTCCCAGCAAGCCTAGGAGAGATTTTATGCGAATTCCCGCTGTCTGGGGGGTGAGCTGAATGACACCGACCTGTTTTGATGTCGCACTCTGAAGGAGAGTGGCGGTGTATCCTTCAGCTTTCCCGGATGGTGGCCGCTGACTGCCTCGGCGGAGTGTCCGCTGTGGGGGATGGGACTGTAGCGCTTCCTTCCCCTTCTGAGAACCCGTGCTCGGCCCAAGGGTCCGTGTGGGCTTGGCTGGTGGGATTCCACCTAATGGCCTTCCCTAACCTCCCTGCTTGCCAATTAATGGCTTCACTGAGGCGCCATGCTGTCTGTAGCCGCAGGGCAGGCCACGCGAATCAGTTGGCCTGGGTCTCCGGGGCCCTGCTGCAGGCTGCTGGGATCCCTGGCACTCTATCTTCAACAGTTTTTAATCTTTTAATTGCTCCAAATAAATATTGCACTGTAAATTTTAATAAAATATATGTATGAGTCAAGAAGAATCTTATAATCTGGTGTTCATCTGTAACTTCAGAATAATTCATTGAAGCATTTTGTTTATTGGTGAGAAGCTAAAACAGCTGTATAAATTCAGAAACAAGATTATCCTTGTATGAATTATACTAATAAGCACATGGATTTTTTTTAAATATATGTATTTTAAAATGGCACTTTCATTTGTTCCCTTGACTATAGGGAGCACAGAGAACAATTTCAGTGAGTGGTTCTGGAAAAGATAAACATACTTTACTTCTCACTTATGGACTAATCTTACAGATGTTTGAAGAAAGTATTGAAATCTCTTAGTTATTGGTTTGTTTTAAGGAAAAACTATTATGAAAAAAATTATATCTATTTAATTGATAGTTGCACTGTATATTGTAGCATATATTCATGACTAGAAGAATGTGATATATCTTACTGGTGCCCTTTACTTTGTTTTTTAATACTTTTGTTCTATGAATATTTTTAAAATATATAATTGCTTAGCACCTTTATTGAAATAAAATACACATATTATAAAATTTTGCATTGAAAGTATACAGCTTAAAAACTTCAGAGTTTTGCATCCATCCCAACATTCAATTTAGAACATTATCCCCAAAAGTATACCCGGTATCTCTAAGGTATGACCTCCCCAGAAGTTGGCAATGCTAGTTAATTTTTTGCCTCTGTGTCTTTGCTGTTTTGGTCATTTTACATAAATGGAATCATAAAAATGATTCTTTATGATTGGCTTCTTTTATTTGCCATAGTGTATTCAAGATTTACTCATATCATAATATATATCAGTATTTCATTTCTTTTTATTGCCAAATAATCTTCCATAGTATAGGTGTTCCAGATGTTATTTATCCATTCATGACTTTCAACGGGTGATACAATATTGTAGAAAGGTGTCACAAATAGCATTGGATTGTATGTTTGCTAATGCCTTACTAATAAATTGCAACACATAATGTGTTTTTAAAAATGCAACTTTATTCAGTTACAATCTGGAAGTCAGAGATCTAAAATTAGTTTCACTGAGCTAAAGTCAGAGTGTTAACACTGCTGGTTTTCCTGGAGGCTACAGGAAGGAATCCATTTTCTTGCCTGGTCAAGTTTTTCAAGGTTGCCAACATCCCTTGACTCATGACCCCTTCATCCACTTTCAAAGTCAGTATTGTAATATCTTTGTATTAGTCTTGGTTCTCCAGAATATAGAACCATTAGAAAGGATAAAGAAAGAAATTTATTGTAAGGAATTGGTTAATGTTATTAAGGAGGCTTAGTATTCCTTAGACCTGTAATCAACAAGATGGAGATCCAGGAGATCTGATGTGTAGTTCTAGTCCAAAGACCAGAGAGTGAGGAAAGTCAGTGGTGTAAATTCCAATCCAAAATCAGCAGGCTCTAAAACCAAGAAAAACTAATATTCAGGCCAAGGATGAAGACCATAAAAGAACAGTATCCCCAGCTCAAGGTGATCAAGAGGAGTTCCCTCTTAATCGGCATTTTTGTCTCATTTGATTCTTTAATTGAATAAATTGAAACCCACTGACATTAAAGAGGGCAGTCTGCTTTTCTCGGTCTAGGAAGTCAAATATAAACTGCATTCAAAAACATCCTCACAGACACACCAGAAATAATGTGTGACCAAATGTTGTGGTATCCCATGGACCAAATTGACACACAAATTAATCTTCACAATCTTATTTACTTTCTGAACTCTTCTGCTCTTTCTCATTCTCATACTTGCTTTTTATTAAGGACCCTTGTGGCCAGCAGTAGGGGAATATTATTCAGTCTACTACCACCTTCTGGCTTCCTGAAGATTAGTCCTTGTCCTACATGCAAATTATATCTATTCTATGTAAACATTCTCAAACCATTACATCAACTGAATTACAGGATGTCACTGAAGACTCATTGGTTCAAAAGTCCTAAATCTCATTATCTAAATTATCCAAATTGGGCCTAAGTAAGACTCTCACTCTAATTAGAGCTCTCAATATCTCATATCATCATAAGGCAGAGTTCTTCTCCATCTGTGAACCTGTGAAACTAGTAAATTAGCTATTTATTCCCAAAAATATCACAGGAGGGTGGGGGCAAAGAATGAGATAATTGCCATTAGCATTCCCCTTCAGAAAGGTAAAAAATTAAAGGAAAAAAATAGGGGTACTGATTATTGTGTTAGTCTTATATGCTGCTACTTTGCTGAAATTGTTTATTGATTTAGAAGTTTTCTGGTGGATATTTTCGGTGCTTTCTATATAGAGTAATGTCATCAGCAAATAAAGATTATTTGGCTTCTTTTCCTATTTGTATCCCTTTATTTGTCTTCTCTTGCCTGGTTGTTCTGGTTACAACATCAAGAACTATGTTGATCATGTACAACCCCAAGAATGACAAGTTATACTCTATGTATGTATAATATGTCAAAATACATTCTACTACCATGTATAACTAAAAATAAATATTTTTTAAAAGAATATTATCAAAATAAAACAAAATATAATCTATTCTTAAAAAAATAAAATATAAGTTTGATTGAAGCACTTGGAACACCATTTTCTGAGAGCTTGTGTGAACCTTATCTATCTGTTTTCCTTTCCCATTTGATAGGTTATCATAGTCACAATAGGCTTTCTTGTGTTCTGTCTTCCTTTCTAAAAAGTCCAGTGACTTTGTTTGGACACTGGTTTCATAAAATGTGTTTGTGAGTGTTCCCTCCCTTTCTATTTTGTGGAATAATGAGAAGGTGATTAGCATTACTTCTTTAAAGGTCTGGCAAAACTGAACTGAAAATCCATCTTGTTCTGGACTTTTCTTTGTCAGAGAATTTATTATTACTGCTTGAATCTTGTTGCTTGATATGATTTGATTAAGTTCTCTGTGTCCTCTTGGTTCCATTTGGGTGGGTCATGTCTGTCTAGAAATTTGTTATACCTTTTAGATCTTCTCATTATTGGAATATGAATTTTTTTATATTCCAATAATGAATATGCCAACAAAGAAATCAAGAAAATTACTCTATTCACAATAATCTGAAAAAAAACTTTAGGAATAAATCTAAATAGGTAAAAGACGTGTATAATAATAAATCAAATACTGAAGAAGACCTTAGAAGATGGAAAGACTTACCATGCTCATGGATAGGTAGAATTAAAATGGGCAAAATGGTTATATTACCAAAAGCAATCTATAGATTCCATGCAATCCCCACCAAAATACCAAACATACTCTTCCCAGAACTAGAAAAACTAGTCCTAAAATTTATGTGGAAAAATAAATAACCCAAAATAGACAAAGCAGTTCTGAGGAACAAGAGCAAGGCTGGCCCTCAGTAATGAATGGATAAAGAAAATGTGGTATATATACACAATGGAATATTACTCGGCAATAAAAGAAAATAAAATCATGTCATTTGCAGGTAAATGGATGGAGTTGGAGAATATAATCCTAAGTGAAGTTAGCCAATCCCAAAAAACCAAATGCCATATGTTTTCTCGGATATAAGGAGGCTGATTCATAGTGGGGTTGGGAGGGAGACCATGGGAGGAATAGAGGAACTCTAGATAGGACAAAGGGGTGGGGGGGTAGGGAAGAGTTAGTGGGGTAAAAAAGATGGTAGAATGAGATGGATATCATATGTATGAAGATGCAAATGATGTGAATATACTTTATATACAACCATAGATATGAAAATTTATGCTCTATATGTTTAATATGAATTGGAATGCATTCTACTGAAATACATAACAAATTAGAATAAAGCACTAAATTTAAAAAAAAGAGCAAGGCTTGAGGCATTACAATACCTGGCCTCAAATTATACTATAGAGCAATAGTAACAAAAAATAGTATGATATTGACATTAAAAATGGAAATGAAGACCAGCAGAATAGACTAGAAGCCATAGAGACAAAGCTCCCTAAATATAGCCATCTAATTCTTGAGAAAGGTGCCCAAAGCATACCGTTGAAGAATAGACAGCTTTTTTACCAAATAGTGTTGGGGAAATTGAATATCCATATGCAGAAGAATAAAACCAGATCCCTACCTCTGACCCTTCATAAAAATAAATTCAACATAGATCATAGACCTAGGAATTATACCAGAAACAGTGAAACTTCTAGAAGAAAACATAGAAGCAGTTTGCCAACACATTGGTGCAGGCCCTGGCTTTCTTAATAAAATTCCTGAAGCTCAAGAAATAAAAACAAGAATTAACAGGTGGGATAGCACAAAATTTAAAAGCTGCTTCACAGCAAAGGAAACTATAAAGAGCTTGAAGAGAACCTACAGAATGGAAGAACATTTTTACCAACTATTCTTCTGATAGGGGATTAATAACCAGAATATACAAAGAATTCAAAAATCCTAACACCAAAAAACTAACAAACCACTTAATAACTGGACAAAAGATCTAAAGAAACATTTCTCAAAAGTATAAATATAAATAGCCAACAAATATATGAAAAGTTGTTAAACATCCTTAGCAATCAAGAAAATCCAAATCAAAGCTACACTATCTTATCTCACCCTGGTTAGAATGTAGAATACAAATAACTGCTGGCAAGGATGTAGGGGGGAAATGTACATTATACATTGTCTGTGGGACTACATACTAATACAAACTTTGGAAAGCAGTATGGCAATTTCTCAAAAGAATGGGAGTGGAACCACTATATAATCCAGTTATCCTATTCCTTGGTATTTATCCAAAAAGAACTAAAATCAGCATACTATAGCAGCACAATCCACAATATTGATGTTATGGAACCAGCCTAGGTGCCCATCAATAGATGAATGAAGATAATGTGGTTTATGTACACAATGAAGTTCTACTCATCCATAAAGAAGAATGCGTTTAAGTCATTTGTTGGTAAATGGATGCAATTGTAGAGCATCATGTTAAGTGAAGGAGGCCAGACTCAGAAAATCAAGGGCTGAATATTTCTATCAAATGTGGAAGCTAGAAGAAAATAAAATTAAGATCTCATGAAAATAGAAGGGAAATTAGTAGAGTAGAAGTAGAAAACTAAGGTGGAGAGAGGAGGGTTGGGAAAGGCATAGAACTGGGAAATGAAGTTGACCAAATTATATAGGTACATGAATGAATATGCCACAATGAATTTTATAGTTTTATAGATGACTATAATGCATCAATTTTTAAGTTAGTAAATAAATAGAGGAAGACCAATACAGTAGAGCAAAGGAATCAAAGGAGGGACAAGGGAGACAAAGGGGCAGTACTGTGGATTGAAATGAAGAGAACTATGTTATATGCATTTATTAATATGTCAAAATGAACACTATAATTTGTATCTGAGAAAGGTTTTAAAAATAAGATTTCCTGCAGCAAGTAATATCAAATTCGATTAAAAAATTATGACCCATTGAATGCAGTCTGTAATAAAATCACTTGAAATATGCTTTTATAGGTAGGTTCACATTAAAAGGGAGGGAAAGGTACCATGCCAACCCTAATCAAAAGTAGACTATATAGTATGGAGATTTTTTAGAAAACTTGGAATGGAACCCCTATTTGACCTAGTTGTCTCACTTCTTGATGAAAACTTAAAATCAGCATAATATAGTGAACCAGCCACATCAATGTTTATAGAAGCTCAATTCACAATAGCTAAGCTTTGGAACCAACTCAAGTACCCTTCAACACATGAGTGGATAAAGAAAATGTTGTATACATACACAATTAAATATTACTCAGCCAAAAAGAAAAATGAGGTATGGCGTTTGCTAGTAAACGGAAAAAATTGGAGACTATCATGTTAATTGAAATAAACCAATCCCTCCAAAAATAGAGGCCAAATGTTCTCTCCAATATGTGGATGTTAACCCACAATAAGCAGTGGGAGAGGAGAATAGAAGTTCAGTGGATTAGACAAAGGAGAATGGAGGGGAGGGAGGGAAGGTGGAAATAGGAAAGACAGTAGAATGAATCAGACATAACTTTTCTATGTTCATATATGAATGCACAGCCAGTATAACTCCACATCATGTACAACCACAAGAATGTGAATTTAGAGCCAGGCATGGTGGCACAGGTCTGTAATCCCAGCAGCTCTGGAGGCTAAGGTAGGAGGATTGCGAATTCGAAGCCAGCAACTCAGTGAGACCCTGTCTCTAAATAAAATACAAAATAGGGATAGGAATGTGGCTCATTGGTTGTGCCCCTGAGTTCAATCCCTGATGCCAAAAAAAAAAAAAAAATGGGAATTTATATATCAAAATACACTCTACTGGCTTTTATATCTAAAAAGAATACATTTTTTAATAAGTAAGTTGTAGTAGCCTTTTTAATATGAGTAAAATAATCTTCAGAGCAAAGACAAATACCAGACATGAAGATTAATATTACATTATTGATTAGAACACTAATTTGACTTTCTGGCAACCAAACTGCATTCTAAAACTCCATCCTAAAGCTATTTTGGGGCCTGTGTCCATAATGTATAAAGAACTGTACACTCAATAATAATAAAATAAGAAGGTTCAATGCAGCCTGATTCCTCATTTTACATGTGGATTACACTTTGAATGAACAAGAAATATAGGAATTCCAAGCCTTTCATAAGTATTTACCATTCCTTAAGTTATATTCTTATCACTGATTATACATGAATGTGCTTTCAGCTGATGGAAATCACTGTTTCTATTATATTTACTTGGTTATTTTCACCTCAAATAATATCTCTCTACCTTCCTCCCCATTGCTACTACTGGTTTGTCCTGCAGTAGCAACATCAGGAATTCAAAAATAGCAATTTCACAACTTATTTTTCTATGCAAGAAATAATGTTTATCTAATCCTGAATATCATAGTTTGAATAGTGGGATTGGCAGTCCATGCAGGATTAAGAAAAAGCAAGAACAAGTCTTGTCTCCTTCTTCCCCCGCCCCTTTTTTTTTTTTTTTTTTTTTTTTTTTTGCTTAATCTCTCTCCCATTCCCATTCTGCTTGGACTGTGGACACTTGTACATAACACTCTGTCATCTAAAATGTAGAGCATGGTAGCAGTAGCTGCTTCTTCTGTTCTATGCCAGACTTTACTAAACCCGAGCCCTGGTATCTAGATAAAAACTGCATTTGTAAATGACCTCTTCTGTTTTCCTTGCAAGTCCCACCACTCAGAGAAATTCTAACTTTTTGTGACAACTACTTCAGATTATTCAGATTATAACTGAGAACTCTGTGAATCTTGTGTTTCCCCCACTCTTTGTGTCTTTTTTATTTACATGAAAACATGTATTAAACATTGATACTCATGCACAGACCCTCCATTTGTAATCTCTTAAGTAAGACTCTGCTTTAAATGAAAAGGAAACAAACCTCAGTACCCATGAATGGATATAAACTTGAGCTTCCCTTTAGAGTGTAGAGTATCAGGAACAATATTTACTTTTATTTCATCAGAAAAGCTTTGGAGTTTTGCTTTTCATATAATCTACCTAAAATTAATTTTGTTGCTATAGCATCATAGAGATCTAATTTTATTCTTTTCCACTTAGATAACCAGTTGCCCCAAGTTTGATGAGTAGTGTTCTTTGTCCACTGACATAAAATGATACCTTTGTCATTTATCAAATTTCTCTGTATGTAGTTCTGTTTTTGTGTCTTCTATTCTGATTTCTTACCTTGTTTATCAGTCTGCACTGATTCCTTATTATGTTAATTATTGTAGCTCTTAAACAGTGTTTTGTATCTGGTGAAGAAAAATCTTCCAAGGGCTGAGGATATACCTCAGTGGTACAGTGCTTGCTTAATCTGTGTGAGGACCTGGGATCAATCTCCAGTACCCCCCCCCCAAAAAAAAAAAGAAGAAGGGGGGGGCTGGGGATGTGGCTCAAGCGGTAGCGCGCTCGCCTTGCATGCGTGCGACCCGGGTTCGATCCTCAGCACCACATACCAACAAAGATGTTGTGTCCGCCGAGAACTAAAAAATAAATATTAAAAATTCTCTCTCTCTCTCTCTCTCTCTCCTCTCTCACTCTCTCTTTAAAAAAAAAAAAAAAAAAAGAAGGGGGGAAGGAAGGTAGGATCTTCCAGTGTAGTTTTCCTTTAGAATTATCTTGACTGTTCTTGTGTCGTTGCTCCATCCACATAAATTTGGAGTTACTGTTTTTATTTGACCAAAAGAACTCTATTGGAAGACACAAGGACAGATGGAATAGAGTAGAAGACACAGAGACAAACCCACATAGATATAGTCATCAGATCCTTGACAAAGGCACTAAAAACATACATTGGAGAAATTCTGCTGGGAGAACGGGATATCTATATGCAGAAGAATGAAACTACATCTTTCTCTCCCCTGCACAAAAGGCAACTCTAAGTAGACCAAAGACCTAAAGAGTTAGACCAGAAACTTAGCAAATACTAGAATACATAGGTTCAACACTCCAATATACAGGTATAGGCAACAACTTCCTCAATAGGACTACTAAAGTTTAGGAAATAAAACCAAGAATTACTACATTGATAGCATGAAATGAAAAAGTTTCTGCACAGCAAAGAAAACCATTAAGAACGTAAAGACAGAGCCTACAAAATAGAAGAAAATCCTTGCCAGCTACTCTTCTAACAGTGGTTTAATATCCAGAACTAGGAAAAATGTAACACCAAGACAAATACCCATTTCAATAAGTGAGCAAATGAAAAGAAACAGACATTTCTCAAAAGAAGAAATACAGATAACCAACAAATATATGAAAAAATGTTCAACATCCTTAGCAATCAAAAAAATGCAAATTAAAGCTATGAGATTTCATCTCCTTCAATTTAGAAAGGAAATCATCAGGAATACAAATAATAATAAATTATGGTGAGAATGTGAAGGAAAAGAAACACTTTTATGAACTATTGATGGATTTGTAAATTAATACAACCACTATGTAAATCAGCATGGAGGTTCCTGAGCAGATTAGGAATGGAACCACCATATGAGACAGCTTTTCTATTTCTCAGTATTTATCCTAAAGAATTAAAGTCAGCCTACTATAGTTATATGCACATAATGTTCACAGCAGAGCGATTTGCAATAACCAAGTTATAGAACTGGCCTCAATGTCCATCAATACTTAATTGGATGGACACTATACACAGTGGTGTTTTAGTCAGCTCTAAAAACGAGTGAAATTATGTCACTTGCAGGAAAATGAATGGAGCTGGAAAATATGTTAAGTGAATCTTATGAAAATAGAAGAGACTAACCAATAGGGTAGAGAAAAGGGGAACAGAAGAGGGGGAAGAAAGAGAAAGATTCTGGAGATGAAACTGATCAAATTATATTATATATAGGTACAAATATGTCACTGTGAATTCCACTATTATATATAAATATTATGCAACAATACAAATATTTTAAAATAAAATTAAAAATTTTAGGCTTTTGATTGATTTCTATTACATTTTATTTAAAGATGAACTTGGGATGAACTGGCATATTTCTGACATTAACTCTTCAAGGCCATAACATTTATTCACTTTTTCTTTCAATATCCTTTTTTTTTTTTTAAAGAGAGCGTGAGAGAGGAGAGACAGAGAGAGAGAATTTTTAATATTTATTTTTTAGTTCTTGGCGGACACAACATCTTTGTTGGTATGTGGTGCTGAGGATCGAACCCAGGCCGCACGCATGCAAGGCGAGCGCGCTACCGCTTGAGCCACATCCCCAGCCCTCTTTCAATATCCTTTAGTAATATCTTGTCACTATCTTCATGAAACTCCTATACTGTTTTTCTTATATTGATTCCTAGAGACATCATTATTACTGTAATGAGATTTTTTTCTATTAACTTTCTGGTGATTATTATTCATATGTAAGAAACCTGTTGATTTTAATATGTGAATTTTATATTCACCAATCTTGCTTTATTCTCTTATTCTCATAATTTGTATGTTCTCATAAATTTCCCATGCAGACAGTTTCATTTGAAAATAAGAATTTTTGTTTGTTTAGTTGGTTGAGTTTTGTTTATTGTTGTTTTGGTGCTGGAGATTGAACCCAGGGCTTGTGTGTGGTGACACACATTCTACCACTGAGCTACACTCCCAATCCCATACAGTATTTTTATTGTACATATTTTTCTAACAAATGATAGAAGTATAGGAGGTACAAATAAATGTAAATTTAATTGTCTATAATTACATTACCAAATGATGATCACTATTTTTAAATATTTTTCATTGATGCATTAAAATTATATATAAAAGTTGGATTCATTATGACATATTTGTACATGCACATAATTTGATTAATATCATTCCTCCATACCTCCCCTTTCCTTACCCCCTCCCTTCCTGTGACCTCCTTGCTCCACTCTATTATTTCTATTATTATTTTAAATTAGTACATTATAGTTATTTTTCATATAGGAAAGAATAATAAATAAGGTTTTAAAATTAATCTAAAAATGGCAGTATTACTCTTATACATTCAATCATTCATAAGTTAAAATATATATATGTTCATTTGTGTGCTCTTCCCTTTACTGTGATATGAAATAACGACTGCATAATGAAAATACAATTTTTAGCCTTTTTACTATACTTTTTCAGTTATGAATAACAGGTTAAATATTATTTTCTTAGAGTGTGCCAAGCATTACACATTAGTTAGATTTAGGATATTAGTGTATATGGATTAACTCTAGAATATACATGGTTTTTACCTTACCTGAAAAACCTAAGCTGTATAAGATGCACCTCAATTAAAATGTACTGTATTTTTTATAACTATATTTTGTAAATACCTATTATTGTGTCTTTACTCACTAGCATTTTTGTTTAGCCCCATAGTTGACATTTTAAAAATAGTGTCCTTTGTAATAAAAAGCAGTCAAAGGAATGTAATAGAATATAACAAGGGGTGGGGACTGGAATTCTCAAATTCTGAGAAAGTATTCATTCTTGAGGTTAACCAATGTCCACTAAACATATTGGAATAACAGATTCATACATTCTCAGGAACATGTAGAAACATAACAAAAAAGAAAAAATGAGCATTTAAAAAAAAAACTCTGATTATGTTAGTCAAAGCTTTTTAAATGTTAATGAGTTTTAGAGTTTCTTCCCTCCCTTTTATTCCTATAAGTGAACATCAGAAACCAAGTAGAATACCAAAGTGAGAATAGGCTATAAATTGTCATTTTCCACATACTGAAGAGTTTGAAATAGAATTCTAAAGAAGTAAAGGTAGAATCATGGTACTGCCTGAAAACTCCTTTTGGAAGGTAGGGTTTCAAAACAGACTTACTCATCTTTTTTCCCTCAGCACATAAATTTGACTCAGTATTTCCTAACATAGTTCCTTGTCCTATATCTTCAACTTATTTGTTGGCATGAATATCCTAATATAGATGTCAATTTCTTAATGGTATTTTCTATAGGTTTTCTTTATCATAGGTATGCCATTACTTGGCAGTTTTAATGCCATCGTTATCCCAAAATAGAGAATTTTATCTCATCTTTGACTAATGATAAAAAGAAACTTAGCATGCTGAATTTCAAATTTAAACTGGGTCACTTGGGGGTCATCCAGTGCCAACAAATACTTGCCAAGGAAAAAAATTTCAATATTTTACAAGGGTTAATTGTTACATCTTTTTTTTCCTTTTAGCCCAAATTTTAGTTCATTATCTAAATGTTTTGTCCTCTGCTTAATAAAGGGTTTAATATGATTATGTGTACATTCCTGGCTTAATCTTATTTTAATGCATTTTCAATGGTGGACTAATGCCCTTTTTTAAGATACATCATTATCTTAACTCAGCATGTCATCAGGCTATTTCAAAAGAGATAAGATTAAATCTTAAATGTGGTTAGTTCTTGGGTCTCATAAGTATTAAGGTATATAGATTTCATACCTTTTGTGAGCTCATGAGTATTCATAGAAGTTGTATGTGATGTAAACACAAAATACAATTGATAACAAAAGAATAGTTTCCTTGGTTAAATTTCATTGGTATCCCCAACTATAAAAGAATATGACTAATATTTATCTAGAAATAATATATACATATGTATCCATTGTCCTTTAGCGGTGTCTCCTGGGTAGAATAAACATTTCTTCAATAATATTTAAACATTTTAGAAATTTTAAGAATTGCTTTCTTGTTTTGTTTTGTATTTTCATCATTAATGTTTATATTTTAATATCCATAAAAAAATATGGAACGCTTCACAAAATTTGCGTGTCACCCTTGCGCAGGGGCCATGTTAATCTTCTCTGTATCATTCCAATTTTAGTATATGTGCTGCCAAAGCAAGCACTTAAGAATCACTCATAAGGGGAATGACTGCAAACAGGATAGGATTCCATATGGGAATGAATATACTGAAAAACACTAAATTATCTACTTTAAAATGGTGATGTTTATGGTATATGAGTTACATCTCCATAAAAATAATTCAGTTAAAGAGTCAGACTCAGGGGCTGGATTGTGGCTCAGTGGTAGAGTGCTTCCCTAGCATGTATGAGGCATTGAGTTCCATTCTCAGTACCACATATAAACAAATAAGTAAATAAATGTCCATCAACAATTAATAAAAATGTTTTTTAAAAAAAGACTGAGATGAATCTTACTACTTTACATGTACTTTGATTTTGTACAAATACTATTCTAACCAACTGTTTAAAGATAAATTTAGGCACATTGAAATTTTATTTGAGCAGACAGATATTCATGAATTGAATTTCTAGACGACAAGCTGTAACTGGGCTTTATGAAGGGGTTCTGAGAAGCCTTTTTTAGGGTGAATGTCCAAACAAGCCCCCCCCCAAAAAAATGACTTTTTAAAGTGGAGCAGTAGCAGTCTTTGGATCATTCCTATAGAAAAGTCCCTAGTTCTAGTTTGGTTGGTGCATTCTTACTAGGTATTAAGTTCCCTTTGCCTTTAACACTAACTTAGATTTCTGTTTGTTTAAATAGGAAGTAAGTGCAGTGGAGCTGCCTCAGTCTAATGTCTTACCAATTAATTATTTTAGCACAACCTATTAACCGACCTTAACATTTAACACTTCAGTCGTTCTACCACTCCTATCAATGATTTACCATCACTGAGGATGTTAGAAGAGTAAATTACTTCTGAAGGCATGCTCAAAGAGGAATCACAAAAATGTGAACAATGACACTGAAATATGTAAAGAGATCTATAGGGAACTTACTTGGAGAACACAAGGGGTGTGGGTGTGTGTGTGTGTACATGTGCTGAGATTATTATTTTATAGAAGTCATTCATATCATCTGGTCACATTCCATGTTTTCTGCTGTAGCAGTCTAAGTCTACAATGGGCTTAGACAGCCCAGAGAAATGTTTGACCATCCACAATGGATGTAGATGAAGTTCCTATTAGCCACACTCCCTCTTCACCATTTTGTTGTTGTTGATACTAAGATATTCAGTCACCTCACAAAGAGAGGAATTGAGGAGACAGATAACTGTGCTTAAAAATAAATTAATCTTTAGTGTTTATTTTTCTTCTTAAAAAAGACTTACCTGCTTTTTTTTCAACTCTCCAACAATTTATTAATTCTCAATTTTTCCTCTTTGATAAGTACATTTAGAGCTATAAAATTTTATATATTTATATATATATTTATCTATATGCCACAAATTTTTCTCCATGTAGCATTTTATATCTTCATTAGAATTTATTTCCTGTCAAAGGAAATCACCTACTTTTTTTAATATTTATTTTTAGTTGTAGTTGAACACAATGCCTTTATTTTATTTATTTATATGTAGGTTATATAACAATTGTACAATGTGAATAGAATAAAATAAATGCATATAAATTTAAAAAAAATCTATCCAATCAAGTGTTAAGTGTTAAGGATCAACAAGCACACTTGCATGTACTAGGTGAGTACTGTACTGCTGAGCCACAACCCCAGACCCTCACTTGCTAACTTTTGAAACTACTGAGTACCTGTTCTATTGAAACAAAGCTACAGGTACTAGGTAGACAAGTGTGAATAAAACACAAAAGTTGGGGAAGGTAGATGGTAAACAACAAATAACAAATAAGGAAACTATAAGGTAGTTCTGAAAATGTAGTGAATTAAAATAGGTGAAGTAAGAGTAACTGGTGGCTACAACATACTAAAGAAATATGCATACAAATGAAAAGTAAAGTAAAACCTGTCCAAAAGAGACAGTCACCACTAATCATTTTTGTGTATTCCTGCTTTACCTCATTGTGTTCATGAGTTTGTGTGTGACATTTGTTTGCATTGTAACACAAGATTATGCCATTCATACTGTTTTGTGGCCCACTTTCTTCACTTAACATCTTATGAATACTTTTACATATCCTTCTGCCTATATACTTTATGAGTTGTAGCATACCCACAAATTGATGTACATAATTTGTGGTATATTGCTTGTGCCTACCATGCACAAAGCCCTGGGTTCAATCCCTAGACTGGAAAAAAAAAAAGTTGAATATTCTGTTTATTTATTTATGTGCTTATTTACCCAACAAAGAAAATTACAATTATATTTCATATTTTACAATAAGAAACACAAATGTATCACACCTAGAAAGAAAATATTGTAATGACCACCAAATTAACAAATATAAGGGATATCATTGAATAAAGATAAATGAAAACATGGCAAAATGTTTTCAAACCATTCATTTGATGGGAACTTCTAGGCATTCTGTCTTAGATTCCATATATTGACATTGCTTTACAAAAGTTACTTGCTTTCTTTCATTCATGAAACACTTATTGTATACCCACTAAATCTCATATCCGACACACTGGAGAATAAATATATTGCTTTTGCCCAGAGCTCAAATGAACTTTTTTCCAAATATCAGATTTTAAAACTTTATCTGAACATTTCTAATTATCAATAGTCTATATTACAAAACACTTCAATAATTTTTAGTATTTCAAAGTAGATGTAATATTTTTTAGTATTTCAAAGTAGACGTTTTATGTTAGCTTAGCTGAGTATTCTGCATTTACCAATAGCAGACAGCATGGATTCAGAGCAGCAATTCAAAAAAAAAAAAGATTTTTTTGTTTCAGTTTTAAATTCCTAATAGACTTGTGTTTCTTCTTAATTTGTTTCTCTTCTGCATGTAAACTGCCTTTCCTAAGGTTTACCTGGAAAGATAAACATTTCCAAAAATTCAAGCTCTTTTCCATCTACGTGAGCCTAGGCAGATAATGAAATTGGGGAATTAACAGGAAGAAAGTTAAGAATAATCTAGAAAAGCAGAACCCACTGAAGGTAGAAATGACTAAAATGGACACACAACTTTAAGAGCAGCCAGGGAGACAATTAGACTTCAAGTTAAATGATCCATCAACTGCCTTTCTTAATGAGAAATAAGACAGATGCACACGGCACATTAAGAATCTAGAATAGCCTAAACTTTGTCAAGGGGTGGTGTATTGAGAAACAACAGTGATTTTATGGTCTTTGAAGAGAAATTAAAAACAGTCTCAAAAGACTGCAAACTAAATGTATAAATATCAGCCTGTTCAGAGAAGGGGCATTTGATATGTGCATTTTACATGTTATACAACTTAAATATTCCTGTTTTTATGGGTTAAAATTTTCTATAATAACTTTTTAAATTTTGCTTATTGAAATATAATTCACACACCTTACAATTCACCCATTTAGTATATGTACAATTCTGTGACTTAGTATATTCACAGAGTTGTGCATCCATCATCACAATCAATTTTAGGACATTTTCACTATCATACAAAGATGCCCGCTCAGCTTATCACTTTCCAGTCCCCTAATATTCCTTCAACCACTTCCACTAGCCCTAGGAAAACACTAATCTACTTTCTTTCTGTCTATTCACTTTTACTTATTCTGGATATTTCATATAAATGCAGTTATACAGTATGTGATACTTTGTCTTATTTATTTCATTTACCATAATGTTTTCAGTGTTTGCTCATGTGGTAGCTTGTAGCACATCTTTCTGTTGTCCATTTTATGAGTGTGTCATGTATGTTAGTTGATACATTTTTACATATATGTACATCTATGAAAATACCACCCTAATCAAAATAATGATCATGTCCACCACACACAGAGTTCCCTCTTAACCCTTTATAACCTTCCCTTCTCTTTCTGCCACTATAATTTAGATTGCATTTTCTAATATTTTATATAATTGGAATTCTCTATAATGTCTGGGTTCTTCCACTCGTCATCATAATATTGAGATTCTATACAAGGGAATATTCGAATCAAAATAGTCAATGAACTAGGGATACATGGAAGACTCTCAATATTATATTCTAAAATAAGCCCTTTATTATTAAATAAATATGTTGTTAGGAAACCATGTGCAGTGGCACACACCTGAAATTCCAGCACCTAAAGAGGCTGAAGCAGGAGCATCATAAATTAGAGGCCAGCGTCAGCAATTTATCAAGGCTTTTAACCTTGATTACTTAGTGAGAACCTGTCTCCAAATGAAAAACAAAAAGAGCTGGGCTGTAGCTCAGTGGTAGACTGCCCCTGGATTTAATCTCCAGTATCACCACCACCTCCCCCGCCCCCAAAATTAGTCATTTGCAACCAGGTGCAGTGGCACATGCATATAATCCCAGCAGCTCAGGAGGCTGAGCAATAGCGAGGCACTAAGTAACTCAATGAGACCCTGTCTCTAAATAAACTACAAAATAGGGTTGGGAATGTGGCTTAGTGTTTGAATGCCCCTTTGTTCAATCCCTGATACTAAGAAAAGGAAAAGTCATTTGCAAATATTTTCTCTCAATCTCTAGATTTTTATTCTCTGAACAGTCTCTTTCAAAGGGCAGAAGCACTGAATTTTGAGGAATGCAGTATTTGAATTTTTCTTTTATAGATTGTGATTTTAATGTCATTACTAAGAAATCATTACCTAACACAAAGATTTCCTACTCTTTTGCTCTAAACATTGTATAGTTTTAAGTTTTCCATTTATGTTTGTGATCCATTTTGAATTAATGTTTGAATATGGTACAAGGTATGAATCCAAATTCTTTTTTTTTTGTAAATTGTCCCAGTACAACTTATTGAAAAGACTTCCTTTTTCTGCTCAGTTATCTTTGATTGTTGATGAAAACCAACTGACAATATCTGTATGAGTACATTTATTCTTGTTTCAGTTATCTATCATCCAACTTTGCAACAGTATCACACTATTTTGATGACATTTGATTAAAATAAATAGCAAATTCAAATGGCTTTAGTCTTCCAACTTTACTCTTTTTTTCCAGTTATTTTAACTCTTCTAGATCCTTTGCATTTTCTATAAATTTTAGTAACCATTTCTACAGTTTAAAAAAATCTGCAGAAATTTTGATTGGGATTATTCTGAAGATATAAATTCGGAGTTAATTTACATTTTAATAATGCCAAGTCCTCTGGCCATGAATATGGTGTGTTTGTGTGTGTGTGTGTGTTTGTGTGTGTGTGTGTGTTTTATTTTAGATCTATAATTTTCTCATTAGTGTGTTCTAGGTTTTAATATGGAGGTCTTGTTCATTCTAGGTATTTCTTTTGTTTGATGCATATGACTGGAACGTTTTCGTTTTAATTTCTGATTTTTCTTTGGTGGTATATAGAAATACAGTTGACTATTGTGTTTGTATTTTCCACCCAGCTAAACTTCCTTTCTAGTTCTAAAAATTTTTGCATGTTTCATAGGATTTTCTAAATAAGTTGTCAATATAATTTACAAATAAAAACAGTTTTAATTCTTCCTCTCCAATCTGGTTGTATTTTATTTTGTTTTTTGGTGATTTGTTTTGTTTTGTTTTTAGGACTTTTTTCTTTTTGCAATGGCAAGAACCTGTATTACATTTTTTGAAATGTGAGAGCAGGCATTCTTGTTTTTTAGGAAGAAAGATCTTAGGAGGAAAATATTTTCAGTTTTCTACCATTAGTATGAAGTTCACTGTAGGTTTTCTGTAAATGTCCTTCATAATGTTGAGAAATTATTTAACTGTATGATTTGCTTTATATCCAACTATTGAATCAAACTGATTTATTTTCAAATATTAAAGCAATTCTGCATTCCTGCAATAAGCTCAACTACTCATGATTTTTCTCTTTTTCATATACCTCTAGCCCTCACTTTGCAAGGTACTGTGTTCATTGAAACATGTCCATTATCAGAACTATGTCCTCTTGTCTGCGCAGTACTGTGGTAATCATAAAGCAGAAGATTGTTTTCAAAATGCTGTAGTTGCAATGATCAGTGAGTGTACTGTGCAAAGCAAGATCTGGCTGTACTCTGAAGTTTACTTACTAGAATTTTGGTTAAAATTTTTGCACTTGTGTTCATGAATGCTGTTGGTCTATAGTTCTTTTGTTAGGTCTTTGCTGATCTGGTGTATGATGCTGATTCATAGAATGAGTTGGGAAATATGTCTTTCTCATCTGTTTACTTAAGAGTTTTTGTAGAATTGGTGGGGGAGGTTCCCTCTGAATATTTGGTAGAATTCGTCAGTGAAGTCATCTCAGTATGAAATTTTCTCTTTTGAACTACCCTTTAATTGTTTTTTTCAATCTACTCTTGAGTGAGCTTTGGTACTTCCAAGAAATTCACCCATTTTATGATATTCCTTTGGTGGCGTTAAATACCAATAAAATCTATAGTGATATCACCTCTCTCATTCCTGATATTAGCATTTTGTATCTTTGTTTTTTTAAATGACCATTTTAGCTGGAAGTTTATTAACTTTATTAATCTTGGCAAGAAAAAAGACAGCTTTTGTTTTAATTAATTATTGTCCTGTTCTTCATTTATCTTCTATGATATTTCCCTTTTCTGCTTATTTCACATTAAACTGACTCTTCTATTTCTAGTTTCTTAAGAAAGAAACTGAGATCACTGAATTGAGACTTTTCTTTACTAATATAGGTGTTTACTAATATAGGTGTTTACTAATATAGGATGCTGTAAGTATCCTCTAAATACTATATTAATGACGTCCCGAAAATCTTGATATTCATCATCTTCATTTTCATTCAGTTCAAAGTACTTTCTATTTTTCCTTTTTACTCCTGGATTATTTGGCAGTGTTTTAAGTAATTTCCAAATATCTGGAGATTTTCCAAATATCTATTATTGCTTTCTAATCTAATTCCATTATGACCAGAGAACATACTTTCTATGACTTTAGTTCCTTTATATTTATTGAGACTTATTTTATGATCAGTATATGCTCTATCTTGACAAATATAATTTACACCTCAAAATATGTCAGCCAGTTTAAAATGGATGATAATCTTGTTCAAGTCTTCTTTATCCTCACTGAATTTATGTCTTTTTAATCTACCAGTAATTGGAAGAAGCATATTGAAATCTTTGAACACAGTTGTAAATTTGTCTTTTTCACCTTGTAGCTCTTTCAGTTTTTTGTTTCATATAATTTTAAGCTCTGTTACTAGGTGCATAAACATTTAGGATTCTTATGTTGTCTAGAAGAACTGACACCTTTCTATTATGAAATTACTGACTTGATCTGGTGATTTTCTTTGTTCTGAAGTCTACCATGTCTTTTATCAATATAGTCAATCGAGTCTTCTAATTTACCTTAGACTGGTATATCACTTTTAAAACATATATAATAGCATTATTAGAATATGATCACTTACAATATAATTCACTTAATATGTACAATTCAGTGGTTTTTCCAATACAGTTATATAACTGTCCTGCAAGGTTAGAACCTTGTCATTATCTCAAAAGAAACCTCTACCCATTACCAGTCTTGCTTTTTTCTTCCCAATTCCTTCAGCCCTAGGGAACTGTTAGTATGCTTTTTCTCACTGTAGATTTGCCTGTTGTGGACATTTCACATAAATGGAATCATACACTTTCTAGCTTCTTTCACTTAGCATATTTTCAAGGATCATCCATGTATTGGTGTAATATGTTCCTTTTAATGATCATTGTATACTATATTTTGTTTGTCCATTCATTAGTTGATGGATATTTGTATACTTTTCACTTTTGACTTTTACAAATAATGCTACTATGAACAATTATCCATACATATTTTTGTATGAATGTAAGTTTTATTTCTTTTGGGTATATCTAGGGATGAAATCCGAGGTCAAACAGTAACTTTGTTTAACCTTTTCAGTAATTTCCAAAGCAGCTGCACCAGTTTATAAGCCTCCCATCAATGTATGTGGTCCAAATTTCTCTATATTCTCTCCAACACTAGCTATTATCTTCCTCCCTCCCTCTCTCTCTCTCTCTCTCTCTCTCTCTCTCTCTCTCTCTCTCTCTCTCTCTCTCTCTCTCTCTTTCTCCCCCTACCCCCACCCCTCACTCTAACTCACTCTTTCTTTCTAAGGGACAGTGTTTTGCTTTGTTGCCCAGACTGGCCCCAAACTGCTTCCCCCAAGCAGTCTTACTGCTTCAGCTTCTCAAATAGCTGGGATTACAGGCACATGCAATGCTTCCTTGCTAGCTCTGTCTCTTTTTATTACAGCCATGCTACTAGATGTTAATTGGTGTCTTATTGTAATTTTGGACTTCTCTGATAGCTCATTTTGTTGACTATCCTTTTTTGTGCATAATGACTTTTTTATTGCTTAGAGAAATAATATCTATTCAAATCCTTAAGGGTTAGGGTTAGGGTTAGGGTTACAACAGTCACTTGAGGCAATGTGCTATTATTACTACTATTTTATGAATGAGGATATAAGAATAACAGGTAAGGGGCTAATGTCCCTAACAATCAGAGATCTAAAAGTGAATTCTTAAAAGTGAATCATTTGTCTTTTTACTATTCTGTGGATTGACGTTCTGCTTTTTTAATAGCTGTCTTTTTGCCTGTTTGTGTCTTTATGTTTCAGGTAAATTTCTTATAGGCAACCTTATAGGTTGAATGTTAGTTTTTTCGTTCAATAAGTCTGTCTTTTCTTTTTAATTTGTGTATTTAAACTATATATTTCCTGCCAGTATTAACATGGCTAGGTATAAATCTACCATCATGTTATTTATTTGTTTTTTTTTCCTTTTTGTTTTCCTCTTTCAGCTTTCATTTGAATTAGTTTTAGTTTTGTACTTTTTATGATTTTATCATTTTTGTTGGCTTATTTTAAATCTTGTTATTTCAGTGATTCCTTTAGGATTTAAAGATTATTTGCTTAACCTATTTCTATACCAATTATGTTATTTCATCTGTAGTTTCAGAAACTTAAAAGAATATATTTTTATTTCTCCTGATCTTGGTTCTATTTTTATCACACACTTTATCTCTTCTTGTATTTTTAAAAATATTTTTTAGTAGTAGATGGACACTATACATTTATTTTATTTATTTATTTTTATGTGCTAAAGATGGAACCCAATGCCTCACACATGTGAGGCAGGTGCTGTACCACTGAGCTACAACCCCACCCCCTATTCTTGTATTCTTAATAACAAGGGATAATGTGTTGTTGAATTTTATTCAGTTCTCCTTAAAGAAGTTTAAATAAGAAAAAAATATTTTATTAACATCTTCAGTGCTTTTCATTCCTTTGTGTGGAACTAGATTATCATATGGTGTCAATTTCTGATCTGCATAATGGACTTTCTTTAACATTTCTTAAAGTGCCATAAGGAAAGAATACTGACATAAATTATTATGTAAATATTAGGAACCTTTTAGTGAAGAAAATAAACAAAATTTAGAAAATAAAAGACTTGGAACAAATGTTTGCAGCATATCAGATAATAACAATGGCAGCATATAATAATAATAGCAGTTGTTGAACATGTCTGTGTTATGTACCAGGCACTATACTAAACACTGTACCATGCATTTTCTCATTCAGTTCTTTCAACAGTCACTTGAGGCAATGTGCTGTTATTACTACTATTTTATGAATGAGGATATAAGAATAACAGGTAAGGGGCTAATGTCCCTAACAATCAGAGATCTAAAAATCAGTTAGAAAAAATTTTAGTGGCAATTAACCGAAGAAAAAGGACTGATGAACCTGAAAGTAATAGTTTCTCATAATCAGAAAAAGTAAATAAATCATTTGTAAGCAATTCAACTGGCAAGAGTAAGAAGCAATGCTACTATTATTGCCAAGACATGAAAGACACACTCATATTAAATTGGAACTGTAAATTGGTACATTTTTAAATACACATATCTTTTGGCCAGATGATTATCATCTGAAAATCCTTGTAGAAGTTCCCAAAGAAAAATAAAAGAGGAATATCTGGCAACAACCTGGCCATCAATAATAGAATCTTAAAATGAATGGTAGCTTATCCATACAATAGAGTTGCCACTGGGGAGAATGAGACTGGGGAAATAGATAATTTGGTGGGCTGTTGGTGAAAGATATGCAACTTCTCCAAAGGAAATTTTCAAAATAGTGTCAGAAGTCTTGATAATTTAGTATCCCTTTCCCATAGCAGAACCCAGTTTGGTTTGAAGGTTTTCTTGGTTTCATTTTTGTTTATAAGGATATGGGTTCTTACATACATGAATAGCCTAGGAGAAAGTTTGGAGAGATACATACCAAATTATTAACAATGTTTATCGCAGGAAAGGAAGGGTTTTGACTTTTTAAATGTCTCTGTTACTTGAATTTTGTGATAATTTTTGTAATCATTTTGAAAAACGATTTTTAAACAATGCATTCATTGCAATTGCCAAAAATACAGAAAATCTGACTCAAAGAGGCAAAACCATTCTCCCGCAAGGGTTTCAAAACCAAATAGAGCAAGACTATGTCTTTAGATTTCATCAGAATTTAAAAGAACTGAGCTTTTAAAGACCCCAAGTTGCACAGTATAACACCAGTATAACTAGTGAGACATTCATTATTTTACAAACATGTATCAAAAATTAAGAATGGTGCAAGGCACGGTGGGACACGCCTGTAATCCCAGCAGCTCAGGAAGCTGAGGCAGGAGGATAATGAGTTCAAAGCCAGCCTCAGCAACCAGAGTCACTAAGCAACTCCTTGAGGCCCTGTCTCTAAATAAAATACAAAATAGGCTGGGGATTGTGGCTCAGTGGTTGGTTGATGCCCCTGAGTTCAAACCCTGGTACCCCCCACCAAAAAAAAATTAAGAATGGAATTTTAAATTATACAATTACAATAAAGATTGTTTACAAGAAACTGACCAGAGTTGTTATAATGAAATCCGTGCAGTGGCTTTGAAAAGAGAAATGGAATACATGCAGAAGGCTGATGAATGTGATACAGTGATCACAAAATATAGTAGAAAGCTGCTTTTATCACATATTTTCATATTTAAGCATACTCTCTAATGAGAAGCTAGAATATGCTGCATCTCTGTGAAATTTAAAATGTAATAGTAAAATGGTTTAGCTTAAAAAGTAGGATACATAAGTTACCTGAAAAAAAATTGCAAATCAGAATTTAAAAATCAACTATTAGATAAGAGACAAAGAAAAATTATTTGTTCTTTGTAATGAGAATACTGTTACATGTTATATCTTGAGCAAAGGTCACCTCAAAGTTTTCCAAGTAAATATTATGGTCTGAGAAAGCTTTCATTGATTAAATAATTGTTCTAATGAACTATTTGTTCTGGAAATTTTTTTAGTCTTGGAAAAATAAGCAATCATGTATTAGTACTTCATACAAATTGAATATTTTGTACATAGGTTTCAAATATGTGTTTGAAATGTTAGAAATGTTCCTTTCTTATAATTCTTTTTTTCCCCCTAAATCACTGAGACTCAAACATTTTTATGTGGAAAAAAAGAAGAAATCTCCACTAATTTAGTTAAAATGATTATTAGAGAAAAATTGAGCATTAATAAAATTTAAGCACTATACAGTAGCAACCTGTTATTTTCTATGAGCATAGGGGAAAGTGGAAGGTTATGTATGGGATATGCCTATAAACAAGAGCATTACATAAAATCATATACAAACATTACTTTTATATCTAATGAAAAGATTTTTATATGGAACTGTGTCATACTTTATAAGAATGATGGTAATATAAGCTCTTTCATGGAATACTAACTGGAAGCCAGGAATTGTCTCAAGTACTTTCCCTTCAGTATTTTATTCCTCTTCACAGTAACCCCATGCTATAAGTACTTTAATCACTCAGTTTACAAATCAGGATGTGAATGTTAGAGAAGTTAAACATCTTGCTCAAAGTCATATATCTGCTAAATGACCATGTCAGGATTGGAATCTAGTAGTCACGCTCCAAAATCTAAGCTGATAACCACTCTGCCTGTGTAGTCAAATTCAAGAGAGTGGACTTTATGGCTATACAAAGTATGATGTCTTTGTTATCTGAGAGGTTCCTGACAGGTCAGCTGTTTTAGATTCACTGCTTTGGGTTTACAGGACTTGGGGATATCCGGGTCTCCAGTTAAAATTTAAATATTTCTTAAAGAATAATATAGGTCTTGGGTTGGGGATGTGGCTCAAGTGGTAACACGCTCGCCTGGCATGCGCGGGGCACTGGGTTTGATACTCAGCACTACATAAAAATAAAATAAAGATGTTGTGTCTGCCGAAAACTAAAAATAAATATTAAAACAATTCATATTCTTTCTCTGTCTCTCTCTCTCAAAAAAAAAAAAAAAAAGAATAATATAGGTCTAAATGGTAATGACTGGTCCAGGAACTCAGTTACAGAACACAAGGTATATAGATAATAGAATAACAAGAGAGCACCAGAGGGATGTATATAGAAACTCTATAAGAGGAAAAAGGCGAGCAACTGACTTGCCTCAAAAAGTCAGACAATTTTTATCAAAGACTGAAAAGAAGTGACAACAATTTTAGTTCGTTGTTTTGTTGTTGTTGTTGTTTTTAATGTCACAATAAGCAATCATAATTGATTGCTGGATTTTGGGGGGGGGGTAGTATAATTTCACTGTATATATTTATTTTTTGATTCTAGAAAAATACATTACACCTGTTGTTGTACAGTTTTGAGATGTCATATTAACTAAATGCCTCTTGTTTATTATACAGCAACCAGCAAGCCTTTTTATTGGAAAATGTCCCTTGTAATAATGTAAGCTGCGAGGAGGCACATCGGATGTTTAAAGTCTACTGGGAGCTGACAGACCTAAATCCAATCAGAGATGCCATGGTTGCCACCTTTTTTGACATTTATGAAGATGTGAGTTCAGAGCTGTCCTAAGTGTTTGGGGTTTAATTTCCATCTGCTTCATCTCCCTTTAGCTTTATACTCTTTTTGACTAGAAAATGTGGACCACATAATGAAAGCAAATGAATTAAAGAAAGCATCTTTTAATGTTAAATGACAGAGAAAACAAATTTATCATTACAGTCAAATATGAAAATGCCCTTATGTAATTATTTGGATTAAACCACTGAAGAATCATGCTTTGAGACTGGTAAATGTGCATGGTCAGCAGTAGACAAAAGCAGAGTCAATAGATAACTGACTCTTAAACATTTACTACATTGCAAAAGAAAAGTTATGTACTCACTTTTATCCTTGTGAACTAGAAGTAGCATCTGTTGCTACAGATTATTTGGTTACCAGGTTAACTTATGAAAGGCTTGGGTTTTTCTCCAAGGAGGAAAGTCAGTTTACCACTCAGAAAAATAAATTTTGGGAAAAAAAATAATAAACTTGTTAAATTTCAAAGTATCCAAGCATATATCCTTGCAAGATAATTTACTTTAAAAAGTCAGGTGCTCATCAGGATATGTATATCTTCTTCATCCCTGTTTTGGGTTTATTTTGTTTTTATAAGAGGCTATTTCCAATTAGAGTAATGCAGGAACTTGTTTTCTTCTGTTCTCCTCCTACCAAATCTCATTCAATTTTAGAAATTTCCAAGCAGAAAGTAATTGGCAGAAATATCACAAGAGGAGAAAAAAATCACAAGAATTGACTATGAATCAATTTTAATTTCTCTACATCAAAACGTCATAAATGAAATTTAAAATTGTTTTTTTCAATCTGGGTAACAAATTTTCTATGAATGAGTGAAATAATTAATGTCCTAATACAAAAGGATTCAGACAAACTGATATGTCACCTAAAACTCTTTGGAAAAAATAGCACATAGTCAATTTACAGGAAGAAAAATTTGCTAACATACATAAAAATATGATAGATGAATAGCCTCATGAGACACGACAGAGTCAGTTTAAATTGAGTACACTCTATTTTAATATAATTAGCAAAGCTTCCCCCTTTTTTACGGAAAAAAAGAAAAATGACACCTTGAGGTGGCAAGGACAGATAAAACGTCCTCTCTCTGATTATTGGAAAAGATCTGGTGATCACTGTCACAGGCTTTAAAAATTCATGCATATATGGCCAGAAGGAAATACACCAAAATGCTAATAATTCTTTTCAAAGACTAAAACTAGATTTTTTTCATTTTAATTTACTATTCAACTTCAACTTGAGTAAATAAATTTTACACTCAAGTGGTCAGTATACAGTGTAACCTTTCTGTCACTGTGACAAAATACCTGAAATAACTTAAAAGGAAAGAAGGCTTATTTTGGCCTCAGTTTGAGAGATTTTAGTATACAATCAGTTGGCCCTGTTGGTTTGGGCCTTTGGCAGGATAGAGTATCGTGGCAGGAGTTCATGGTTGGAGGAGGCTACTCACCTCATGGCAGTTGGAAGCATCTAGGTCCAAGTATCCCCTTCAAGAGTATACCCCCAATAACTGAACTTTCTTCCACTAGGCCTCAGCTCCTAAGACTTTTACCACATCTCAGTAGTTCCACAGGCTGTCAACCAAACCTTTAACCCAGAGGCCTCTGGAGGACACTTATCCAAACTGTAACACACACCATACTTTTTAATGGTCATTTTCTTTTTTTAGTTCATCTAATAGTTTGTTCTTAACTGTTTTTTTCCAGGGAATCTTGGACATTGTAGTACTAAGTAAAGGATATTCAAAGAATGATTTTGCCATCCATACACTAAAAAATAACTTTGAAGCAGATGCTTATTTTGTTAAAGTCATTGGTGAGTATTCTAAATAATTTTGTTCCTATCCCCTATCCTTTCTACTTCTTCATCTTTGTTCTTCTCTCTCTCCCTCCTGCCCCATATTCCAAAGAGCAAGGATATTGCCCTGTGTACCAAACACAACCCTGTAAGTCAGGGAATAACTTCAGTATCATCTATATCTATGCATAGACCCCATTCATATTTTATCACCTACCCCAAAAATAACATTTTTTTCCTGATCCAGAATTCTGTCAAGAAAATCTTATGCAGAAGTCACATCTTTTTAGATTTCTTCAATATGCAACAGTTCCTTAGTCTTTTTCTGTTTCATGTCCTGACCATATCCATTTTAAAAGTATGAGATAATGCTGTTTCCCCATTTCACAACTCAGATCATAAATGCTTTGCAGAAATTCCACTGCAAAGAAATGCAGAACTGATCCTGTGCACTTCTCAGTTCATCTCATTAGGAAGTACATGGTGGTGACCTGGTCTGCCATTGTCATGTTAACACTGCTCACCTAGTCTTTTTGATGACTACTGATTTCATCCAACCAGTTCACTGTTTTCCCCTTTTAATTTGATTAGTATTTTATGGGAACATATTCTGCTATTACTTAAATATCCTTTTCTCATCAGACCTCCACCTGCTACCCTTATACTCCATTGAACACACTACTTGAGTCAGCCTTCTTTGTGAAATAATGATTATCTCCTTTCCTTCTGCATTATTTTAGATTGGAATCTTATACTTCCCTGTCCAAGCCTTGAGTCAGACATTTCATTAAGGAGATCTGGTTCCTTTTGGCAGAGTGTGTTGTTTAAAAGCCAGGTTCTGAATGCTCAATATACATCTGTTCATACTTGTATATACAATGTAAAACCATAAGTCTTATCAACATCTAGATTTCTAATCCAACACAGTGCTTCAAGGTTCTTTCTGGTATCATCTGTATTTGTAGCTATCTTCTCTAGCAGTGAGAATCTGGGCTCTTGTTTTCCTCAGTGCTATTTTCACTGTAACCAATTCATGGCCATGCAAACGTCTCCATCTGACGTTGATGTTCATCGTTAAAACCCTCTGTGTTTTATTAAGTATTTGCATAATTATTTTATTTTTTATGGAAAGACTATAGATGTTGTATTTTTAAGCTTGGTTTCCACATGTTTATTTTTAGCATATGGAAATTGATTTTTGATCTTGATATAAGCAAGATTATAATCTCAGTCACTATTGATTATTGGAGGGTTTCTTTTTTTAGATTCCTTGGGATATTCTGCATAGACAGACATCATCATAAAAGAAAGACATCTTATTTCCATCTTTCTCTATACCTTTTATGCTGTCTCTTATGCTATCTTAAAAGAATGTTAAGAGTAGAAACCCTTGCATTGTTTCCAATCTTAAGAGAAAACAGTCCATCTTTCACCATTAAATATTATTAGCTATAGGGGATTTTTTGTAGATGCTCTGTATCATATTAAAGAAGTTTACTCTCTTCCTAGTTTACTGGGAGTTTTATGATGAATTCATGTTGGAAAATGACTATTGTGTTTCTATTATTATAGTCAATATCAAGACAATCATATCAATTCATTTGTTAATGAAATGCCTCATATACTTTGCAGAAATACTAGTTTTGAAATGAACATAAATAGCTGAACACAAAAAAGCAACAGTGTAATGAATGTGTTGAAAGATTTAAGAGATGAAAATGACAAAATATGTAACCTCTTTCTAAACAGCCAATCCAGTCTTATTATGATGAACTAACACTGGCTCCCATTTCATTAATATTATAGCCTTAAAATACTGACAGATGGATTTTAACCATTTCTATACTTTTTATCATCCATTTGAGCACATTCCCTCCTTTATCATTTTCAAGAGATTTTTCTTTTACTATTTTAGAGCTAAAAATATTAAAATATCCTATAATGTGTATCTGGTATGCTGTTAACTTACATAATCTGGAATTTTTTTCCTCAGTGGTTTTCCTTCAACTTTAATTTAAATCTCAAGATGAGACAAGGAATCCTTAAAACATTTTCTGACTGTCATGTGTATAATTATAATAATGTATTTCAGTTAACAGAACCAAAGGGCTATTGAAGTAAAAATCTAGGATTTGCTACCATAGGGATAAACTACTAAATCCAACTATTAATTACAATTTAGCCATTTGACTACTGACGCAAACTCTGGTTCCAAAAGGGAGATTGAAAAAAAGTCATATCATCATTAGGAAGAAAACATCTCAAAAAAATTTGTCCTTTGGCCTTAAATCACTAGAATCATCCTCCTTTATGAAGAGCAACACACCATTATTCTCCATTTATTTTAACATATATATATTTTTTTATTGGTTGTTCAAAACATTACAAAGCTCTTGACATATCATGTTTCATACATATATATATTTAATAACATTATTAAATAACACATTTATAATACATTCTCTCCCTTCATTCCAGGATGTTTGAGAAACACTCTAAAATTAAGATTATTTGTGCCATTTGTATTAGAATCTCTCTGTCCTAGTTAGTATATTGTGATTGTTGAAGCAACTCAAGGGGTAGTGTCTGTCTTATTGTCTTTGATTCCCTAGTGCCTAACACGGGATCTGTAACATAGAGGCATTTGGGAAATTTATGACAAATGAACAGCCAGCTACCTTTTGAGGTTGGCTTGGCTGTCTTAAGAATATACTTTTCTCCTCTAGTATCCAAGCATGTAATGCCTCAAATCATGTATTCTGTCTCGAGAAAGCATTCTACCAACCTACCTTTTGAGGTTGGCTTAGCTATCTTGATTTAAGAATATTCCTTTCTCCTCTAGTACCCAAGAAGCTTGTGATGCCTCTGCTCCTGTATTCTGTCTTTAGAAAGCATTCTACCAACCTATGAAACTCTTATTCATGGAAGATCTCCACCTTTACCCATTTTCTGTTATCAGGAGCACAACTTTTTAAAAGTTTATTTCTTGAAAAACAAGGTCAAAATACCCTGTTCTAGTTCTCAGAACTGCACAGCTTTTTAGATTCTCTGACACCATAAACTCTAACTTAATTCCAGGTTTACACCAAAACTGCACAGAAAGAATAATATAAAATGAGAGAAGGAGTTTCTATCTCATTACCTTAATGGGATACTATAAAAATAGCCCTTTGCTCCAAACTTAAATAAATGTTATTTACTTCAAAAATATATATTAAATTCTAGTTAATAGTACTTTATTTCAAAGTACTGTTTTCTTTGTTTAATGAGATAGCTATAGTATTTGTGTCTTTCATTTGAGTTTTACCACTATAAAGAAACTAGTCTCTCAAATTTTGTGTACTCTTATTACTTAGTTTATCTGAGTGTGATATGTTCATGTGTATGCCTAGAAGGAGTAAAGGTTAATGCTTTCCAGAACAGATGTTAGACATTGAGTAGTAAGGAAAAATTCAACTGAAAAAGGTATATTGTTAGGTCAAATTATGTTCTCCCTGCACTCAGTTCTTTTAACCTAGCTTTAGAACCACAAATTTCTCTTTTGTGCTTTCAAAAAGGAATATGAGGGAATTTTCTACATTTGTAACAAATTTGCTAACTACTGTGAGGGCATCTCATGCCATGTTTTTTCCATGCTTGAGTCTGTAGACTCCTTCTTACAGATGTTCTGTCATGTGGTACAGAAGTAAATCAGAGCATAGTTTATCTAACACTGATGAGAGTTACAAATTCTTAGTTATAGTAATAAAATACTAAAGAGAAAACGAAGTTCTCAATGTGAAACAGAAAAAAGGAGTGACATTTTTTAACTTTGATAAATATATTAATTTAATATCCTGAGCCTCTCCTTGATGTTTACTCATTTATATTCTTAAAAATTACAGATGGGAAAGGCCTCCTATGCAATCTTTTTCAAGGCCAGCCTAATGCAGCATCTCAGTTGTTTTTTTCTTGGATGCCTTGCAGAGAAGTCTTAAGACTGGAGTCATAAAATAACATGAACTTCTTACAGGAGACAGCTAAAACAAAATTTATTCTATCTCAAGTCACAATTATGCATTTTTAGTTACTTAAGTCCATTGAGCTAATGTTTGGCATTAAACCATTGATTAATATCTGATAATTTTTTAAACAAATAAAATTATTGTGTGTTTTATCCTTAAAACAGATTGTAAATGAAAATTGTAGTAACTGAAGACCTATATGCACATCATGGACTTGCTCAGGAAAAAATGAACTTCTGTAAATAATTAAGTACCACAAACTTCTTGAGTTTTGACATGGTTTTCTTTTGTTTTTTAAATTCACCATTTGCCTTTAATCAGAAATCTCTTTTGTTTTTATTAATTTATTTATTTCAGTTAGGTATATATGACAGCAGAATACATTTTGATTCATTGTACAAAATTGCAGCACAATTTTTCATTTCTCTGGTTGTACATGGTGTAGCGACATACCATATGTGCAGTCATACATGTATCTAGGGTAATGACGCCCATCTCATGCCACCATCTTTTCTGCCCCCATGCCTTCTTCCCACCCCTCCCTCCCCTTTGCCTCATCAAAGTTCCTCCATTTTTCCCATGCCGCTCCCCATTTTATATCAGCATCCACTTATTAGAATATTCAGCCTTTGGTTTTTTTGAGATTGGCTTACTTTGATTAGCATGGTATTCTCCAACTCCATCCATTTACCTGCAGATTCCATATTTTATTCTCTTTTAATGGTGAGTAATATTATATTATGTATATATACCACAGGGTTTTTTTCATTCGTTTATTGAAGAGCATCTAGGTTGGTTCCACAGTTTATCTATTGTGAATTGAGCTGTTATAAACATTGATGTAGCTGCTTTACTATAGTATGCTGCTTTTAAGTCCTTTGGGTATAGACTAAAGAGTGGGTTAGCTGAGTGGTGGTTTTATTTCAAGTTTTCTAAGGAATCTCCATACTGCTTTCCATATTGGTTGCACCAGTTTACAGTCCCACCAGCAATGTATGAATGTGCCTTTTTCCCCACATCCTTGTCAACATTTATTGTTGTCTGTATTCTTGATAACTGCCATTCTGACTGGTGTGAGATGAAATCTTAATTTTTGCCGCACACATGTCATATAGAGCATTAATCTCCAGGATATATAAAGAACTCAAAAAACTTAACACCAAAAAAATTAACCCAATCAATAATGGACTCAGGAGCTAAACAGACATTTCTCAGAAGAAGATAATACATTTGATCACCAAATATATGAAAAAATGTTCAACATCTGTAGTAATTAGAGAAATGCAAATCAAAGCTACTCTTAAGATTTCATCTTATGCCAGTCAAAATAGTAGTTCTCAAGAATACAGACAACAATAAATGTTTTGTTTTTTAAGTTATCCAAGAAGTGGAATGTAGCCAATTCTTGTTGACAATTTTTGAAGTCATGTGAAATGTGTTGTGTAGGGTTCATTATATTATTTTTTCTTAATTTTGTATATGCTTGAAATTTTGTTTGAAAACCCATGATCAAAAGTATTTATAAAAATACATAACTAGGTTAGGGATATAGCTCAGTTGGTAGAGTGTTTGCCTTGTATGCACAAGGCCCTGGGTTCGATCCCCAGTACCACAAAAAAAATAATAAAATAATAATAATACATAATTTCAAGTGATTCTTGACAGTCTATGGCCTGTGACCTCCCTAACTCAGGATAAGTACCATTTACTGTCATCTAACTTTCCTGAGAAAAGAGAGTTCTCCACACATCTCCAACGTAAAGCCCAGAAATAGCCAATTGGTGCAGGTTTTAGTTTTAGAAAGCTGAGTAATTTTGCATTAAGGACATTAACATAAATATTAATAACATGCTTTACAGAAAGGTCACAGGAAATGAGATACCAATTTAAAGCAATCATTTGGAAAAAAAACATAACCTTCTAGTCATTTTGATATGCCCTTCCTCTCTTTCCTTTGATTATTAGTTGTTTGCCTTAAGACAGCCAACTATTAGTATATAATTACCCTTTCAAAACCATGTATAATGTCCAGAGTTGATTTTGCTCTAAAATTATTCTGTAACTCTGATGCTCAGACCAGCCTGTACTAAATATCATTGTTTTCCAATTAAGGAAATTTAAATAAATAAATATATATATTTGAATTTATATGTGGCCACGGAAAGGTAAAACTGTCCTGCCTATCCATTTGCTGGCTGCTGGTTCATACAACAGCACAAGTCCACAGCATTTATATGAAGACAACAGACTCTGTGTACTGCAGAATTGTGAGTTTCCATAGTGTTCCTAAATCAACACTAATTCCTAGCTCCAATATTTTTTTCTTATTACTGTCAGCTACATTTGGAAGTTCCAAATCCTAATTCTTTTCTGCTAGAACTTAACTCAAATTTCTAACAATCATGAACCTGTTTTTCCCTAGCACTTTTAAAGTCATCACCGTTTCTATACCTTTAATTACCAAACAACATGAGACCTTTCCTTTAGAAAGCTTTTATTCCACCTGTTTCCAGATTTTGTTAAATATGTAAGTTTATTTCTGGATGATTAATTTTGTTTTACCTTTTATGTTTTCTATTTTGCAAATCCTTTCTTGTTATGAAACCATATTACAACTATATTATCAATAATTATTTAAACAACAGGTTTCACCAGATTTATTGCCATTGTGTGTGTGTGTGTGTAATACACACACACACACACACACACACACACACACCACATGTCTTCATCCAACTTCAGTTTATTTTGGTGGAGCACTGGCTTAAGTGATTTTTTAGAAAAACTGTATATAGATTAATAGAGTTTCTGAGAACATCCTAATATTTCAAGGTATCATTTTTTTGCCCTTACATATTAACATGGAATTTAATAGACATTATTCCAGGTTTTTCTTGAATAGAGTATGGTAGTTTTTGAAATTCTCTTTTCCTGCAAGTTGTGTTTAGGTGGGGAATATTTATATGATTCCTCATTTTTAAGGTTTTTTTTTTCCATGTATCTGAGAATTTTTCTATGCTTATATTCCTAAAATAGATCAGTTTTGACAGGAATAGCAGAAACACTTGTATCACTATATAATTCTGCCCAGCAGATGACAGCCATGCCTTCCTTTCTTCCCTCTCCATGTAGAAGCTCCTCTAAGCTGGGAGCCACCCCAAGGTAGATGCTGTTTTTGAGCCTCAACCAGGTGGATCAGTAGATTTTCTGAATCTCAAAGAGTTGTGTTTCCCAGCAGGAAGGAGAAAAGCCAAGTCACAGGAAGGGCTTATTACAGTCTCACTATTTTGCTGAGCTCTTTTATGTTATTTTACCCTGTAGGTCAGAAGTTTGGGAGGGGTTTTTGGCAATAGTTTGAAGTTACTTAGAGCACTATAACAGAAGTATAGTGAAATCCCCCATTTCACTTAGCTAGCATGAACCACTAAGTGACACATGTAGCTATTCCTATTATGAGCCTCTGGCCTAATTTACCAGAGAGCTTCAGCTCCTCTTTCTTTCCCCAGTCCCACCATGCATGTTCTTAGCTGCTACAACTTGGAGATGAAAAATATTTTGGTGGTCTGCTGGGAGTCCATCCACTCTTGACCTAGTGACTCTGTCATGTTCAGCACTAATTACTCTTTTCTTATTCTTATTCAATACCATCTCCTTTAGAAGTTTCCCAAAATAACTGTCATCACAGTAACATTAAGGCAGGTAAAAATGTTTTATATTTGAAATTATTTCCAAGACATTCTTTCAAATATACTTACCTAGAAACAATGTTTTTAGTTGTAGATGGATACAGTACCTTTCTTTATTATTATTTATTTTTTATATGGTGCTGAGAATCAAGCCCAGCACCTCACACATGCCAGGCAAGCATTCTACTACTGAGCCACAGTCCCAGCCCTGTGTATTGAAGTTTTTAACAAAGAGCATATACTTTAAAAAATAATGAATAAAATATAGGTAATCAATAACATATAATCCTTCTTTGGAGTGTCTAAAATAATGTTGTCTAAATGACAAGAATGGTGGTGGGCTATTTCAGAGATATATGCAAAAGCTTGAATAATTGCCATACATTGTTTGTTGTGTATTTTTGTGCCTTAAAGAAACAGATGTTTTCAGAGAACAAATGTGAACAGTCACCCATAATCCATGCATAGATTTTTCATTTTAAGCATTTCAAAAACCATTATATTTTACAATGACCTTTACAGCTCCAGCTTTATCCAGTTCATCCTTCTTTGAGCTTGCACAATGGTTTAGTGTTTGGGTTTGTTTTTGGCATTTGTGTGAAGTACCTAATTTAAACTCAGTTACAAAGTTAGAAGCCAGATTTTTAGACTTGAAATATCTTCAAGAATACATGGGTTTGTTACACATTGTATGGTTTAAAGTGAAGTAATAAAATCCCAAGCATTGTCATTTTAAAGGAAACATAAATTTCCCATCTCATTAGCCATATTTTAAACTAATTAAATCTACTGATAACTAGTACTTTGCTTACCTAAGTATTTTAATTACTATTTTTCATTTAATTCTGTGAATAGGCTATCTTTATATATATTTTATTAACCTTTTCTTAAAGTATTTGGTTTTGAAAGTCTAGGAGTTTTTAAAATTGCTTTGGGAGATGTTTATTTTAAAGGGAATTATAAAATGTAATAATAAATCTATGGAATTTTATAATATGATTATAAATAATAATATATAATTTTAAAAGTTTATGAAACAGTTAAAATTTTTTGAACCTCTTACTATGTTTTAGCCATAGTCAATCTAGTTAGAAAATATTGATACTTGATCAATACGGTGATACTTAAAAACCAACCCATCGGAAATAGTCCTTGCCTTCAAGAAACTCACAGTAGCAAACAACACAAAGAGCAGGAATTATATACAGGTGTCTGTCCTATTAAAATTTCCTTTCCCATAGCCCTTTATGTATTTTATCATACCAAGGATATTATAGTTGCTTAAGAAAATTTTTACTTCACTCATAACTATATACTTTATATCAACAAACATAACTCCCATTTTGGAAGGTAGGCTTTTTCTGTAGTCACAGTAAATTTTTTCTTGTAGCGTTTAGATGTTTATTATATTGGAATTTTTTCTCCTACCAAATGATGAAATTTCTATCCTGATATAACTGGGGATATTACATTCTTGAAGTCATTTAATAAACTGCTGGTACCTTTTTACTTGATCATAAAGTCTTAAAATTATAATTTCAGGGGGACATTGTAGAAACAACATCAAAATCTACCCTTTCACTGTTTCAATTATACAGTACAACTGTGAATCATTATTTTTATTGGTAAAGTTTTGGGTTGGTATTTATTTTGTTTTATTTTCTGACTGCAAAAGTAAGACAGCCTGTTTTAAAACATTTAGAAAGTCTAGAAAAGCATTTTTTTAAAGTTAGACTCTTTGCCACTTCATAGATTTGACTACCATGAATATGGAACCTTCTCTGTTTCCTTCTGTTGGTTGCTTAAATTTCAAGCACACCAAAAGAAATGGTAGCAATGAAAGCTGATTCAAAATCTGGAATTATATAATCTTTAATTTGTTTTAAAAAGAAAGTAACACTAGCAAATATTTATTATTTATTATGCACCATAACTTCTGCCAAGTGTTTTACAATGTTGTACCATGTTAGCATCCTCTATATGATAATTTTAAATGAAAATACATAATATATACCTTTATAAAATAGTATAATGCTATATATTATGTAAAGAAAGAAAACAGAAATTCGCTTACCAAGTACCATATTGTAGCCCTCATTTTTCTTTGCATTTCTTACTTTAGAGAGGATGTATCATCCATGATTCATTCAGACCCCAGCTTTTCAAGGCTCTCCCTCTTATAGATAATTTTGTTATATGTGAGCAACCTTACACAAAAGGCCCTTTAAACCCAGACTACTTCCTGCTGTATACTAGGGCACAGTATTAAACACCTGAAACTAACTAATATCAATGTAGACTGCATTTAGGATTCATAGAATTTAGGAGTTTTTATAAACTTTATAAATTATTTTATCCAGCTATATTACTTTGAAGATTTTTCTAAAACCATAAGGAGAATACAGTGAAGTGATTGGCTAATGACTACACATCCCATTAGCTAACACAGCAAGAAATCCTCACTTGATGAAATTTCATGTACAGCATGAGTAGGATGCCTGAAGGGACCAGAGCTTATAGTATTTAGCCAGTGTTGATATCAGATATTCACTTCAAAATGTGCTCTTATCAGCACTCACAACCTACAGATACTATAATTAATCTGGCATGAATAGAAACTAAGGGGTGGGGACCTAACTATTCATAAGATAAACTACTAACATATATAGAACTTATACTGTATTTTATTTCCCAGCAGGATTTAATTCAGTTCTTTTCTTTTTTGAAGAACTTATGTCCAATTTTAATAAACTACTATTTAAATCATATTCCTGATAAGTCTGTCAGATTAATATACTGAAAAATAAAAGGCAAGAAGAATTCAAATGTTCTTTATATGCTCATAAATTTCAAGAAACCTAATACTTTTCAGAAAGTATTTATTTCATTAACTCAAGAGGGGAAGAAGAAAATAACACAATGGATGTGAAAGTGTGTCCCTTTTTTTCCTAAGATGAAGGCTCACCAGAGGGTGTTAGTGATAAGGGCCAAAGTTTAAAGTAAAATTTCATTAGCAGTGTAATTACTGACAGTGGCTAAAACATAATTTTTTTCTACCTATGTCGGATATACAAAGCTAGAAAAACCCAGAAGCTATATAGTGTAAGTCTACCTTATCTGCTGGGACGGCATGCCACATGTCCCTAGAAAAGGATAAAGACATACTATAGGTGAAATAGTTTCAGATTTAGATCAGGTTGACCTTTGTATTGGTAATGATGGGAGTTTTGAGTCCCTAATTCAATAGTATTAAATAAGCTGTGTATTATGAAGCTATAATAATTATTATAATTAAGCTCAAGGATTAGTATTGTTCCTTCTTGAATCTGTGGTTGTAAAAACTAAGTAAATGCATATCTCATTTGTAGTATGTAGGCATCTTTTTGTAACATGTATGTGATGTACATGTAGTACATCTAGGTATATATTAATGTTTAATAACATCTACTTTCACTTTTATCATATACAATTTTTAGTAGAGAAAAATCTCTAAGATGTGAAAGAGTTAAGATTATATCAACTAACGTTTTGATTCTAACAAGGTGAACATCAAACTTGAAAGCAAATCTTGTTTTAAAAAAAACTAGATGCAAGAACTACATTTTTAGTTTATTATGTACAAAATGGAAGAGACTAATATGTAATTTTGAGTAAATACTTTTGACTATGCTAAACAAGACACATTTTACGTTATACAGAAAATAAAATCATTCACCGATTGCCATATCCCATTCAAGTACTAACCAGTCCCATCCCTGCTTAACTTCCAAGGTCTAACAAAATTGGACGCATTCAGGGTTGTCATAGAAATAGGAATATATGTTCTTTAAAGGACTTAGTGTCTTGTTGAAGGCTGTGTCCATATGATCTTACAAAAGAGATGTATTCACTTTATGACCTTGAGATATTTATGTGGAATTTTTAAGTTTCCTCTTCTGAGAAACAAAGGAAGAGATGGGGAAAAACTAAACTAATTTCATGTTTTCATATGAGGATTGAAGTAAAAGCATTTCTAAAAGTAAATTCATGTTCTGAGCTTGATACTTCTTGGAAGATCAATGAATGTTTGCCAAAAAGGTGTTTGATAACCCTTTTGGAGGATGATAATTTCATCTATATGTTAAAGTGTTCAAGATTGCACCCAGAAATTCTATTTCTATGAATTTATCCCCAAGGTAAAGGTCTGAGATATGTCAAAGATCTTTGCAAGAATGAACTATAACAGCAACAATTATCTTCCCAATAGTGTTTTGGTTGTTTTTTGGTTTTGGTTTTGGTACTAGGGATTGAACCCAGAGGCACTAGCTCTTTTTATATTTTGAGTCAGAGTCTCACTAAGTTGCGCAGGGCCTCGCTAAATAACTGAAGCTGGCTTTGAACTCGTGATCCTCCTGCCTCAGCCTCACAAGCCACTGGATCATAGGCAGTTGCCACCGCACCCAGCCCCAATAGTGTTTTAAGAGAAAAAGTTGGCTTCTGAGGTAGGGAAGACCTAAAAGTTCTAGTAAGAAGAAAGGGTAAATCATAAACACATGCATAATGGAATACCATGCAATTATGTGGAGAAAGTTTAGGTTTAATTAACTACCCCCCAACAAAGCAAATTACAAAGTAGCGCATACTATGATTTTGTTTATGTGCCTTTTTTAATAAAACTATATGTGGTATCAGTCTTCTTGGGCTTCTATAACAATACCACAAGCTGTGTAACTTAAACAACAGTAATTTCTTTCTCTCAGTTTTGAAGCCTAAAAATCTAAAATCAGTGTTCTGGCAAGTTAGATTTTATTCTGAGGCCTCTTGGGTCTAAACATGACCTCTGTGTATATGGGTGGGGAGGTGTCAGGGAGGCCCACACACATGCACATAGAAATAACAAGTTCTTCCTTTTCTTATAAGACACTAATCCTATCAGACATCATGAACTCATTTAACCCAAAGCCTGTCTCCAAATACTGCCGCACATCAGGTTAGGACTTCAACATATGAATTTGAGGGGATAATGTGATACTATAGAGACAGGGAAAAATCAAACTTTCTTTTATCAAACATTCTGATGCCTGGAAATGGTGTCAGATACCACAGATTGATGTTTTACCCCCACACTGCTGCCCCCACTTCAGATGTCAGTTGCAAGTCTCAGGTTGTAACGTGTACTTCTGAGTGACTTTTGGATGATTGGAATGTATGTGGGTTTTTTTGTACTTCTGTTTAAAAATTCTTTCTATAATAAATGAGCATAGAAACAGTAAATTAGTAGATACTTAGAGCTGGGGGGAATGAGAGGATTAAAACATGATAGCTAAAGGGCACAAGGTTTCTTCCTGAGAAGATGAAGTATGTTCTAAAATTGCAGTAATGGTTGCATAATTCTGGGACTATAGTAAAAGAAAAGTGAATAATACATTTTAAACAAATAAATTATATGATAGATGAATTGTATCTCATCATTATTAAAAATGTATGTGTGTATCTGAGGTTTTGGAAATAACACTGGCAAAGATGGAATGTGTTCTCCCACACTGCACATTTCTGTCTTATATTTTGACTGTTACTCAGTTTTTTCAGTGAGGATTTCTCCATTTACATGGCACGCATTTTTTTTTACTATCAACAGGAATGTACATATATACAAAATAACTACAGAAGAGTGGAAAGTACTTTCTATTGAGTGGAATTATACATGCTATAAAATTATTAAGGTCAAAGAATGCTCCGTGAAGATAACAGATAAGAACTTTGATCCATAGGATGGTTAAAATTTGGATAACCAAAATAGGAAGCCATAATCACTGTAAGAGAATGAACAGGGAGAAAGACTAGCTGTCCTTCTTGCATGCTGTTGAAGGTTTGTAAGAGAGCCTACTGACATGAACTGATGAGTAGACATCTATGACAAAGATAATATTTTTGTTAGTGACCCAATAATTAGATACTTAATAGGGTTCTTCAAACACAGCCAATTTTTGTGTGCGTGTGCGCGTGTGAAAAAAATTATTGTAAGGAATTGGCTTGTTCGGTTTATGGAGCTGGCAAGTCTAAAACCTGCAGAGTGAATATCCCATTAAACAGGAGAATTCTCTTCCTAGAGGGAGGCTCATTCTTTGATTCTAATCAGACCTTCAACTAATTGGATGATGCTCATTCACATTGTGTAAAGCAATCTGTTTTCCTTAGTTTATCAATTTAAATATTTATCTCATCCACTAGTATTAATATTTTTGATATTGGGGATAGAAACCAGGGCTACTCTACCACTGAGCTTAATCCCCAGATTAAGACTGGGGCTCACTGAGTTGCCAAGGAGTTCACTAAGTTACAGAAGCTGGCCTCAAACTTACATCCCATCTGAGAGCCTTTTGACCCAGTCAAATTGACAAAGAAAATAAACTATCATACTTAGTATTTAAATTCTTCGTCAAAGAGAGGCTATGATAAAATGTGTGGACTAAGAAGATGAATATTTCAACCATGTTCAGAAGTTTAAAATAGATGGAATCAAGAGGACAGAACCATGAGGACCAGCTTGGAATAGTCGTCTAGATGTGAGGAAAGACTATAATATAAAGAAGATTGTAGCGATAGGTATTGACAGAGGAAATAAGGTAATAATGATGAATATATTTTGATGAATCTTTACATAGTTAAAAATTATATAAATTATAGCCATACCTATTCTAAAATAAAATATATACATTTATCTCAGAATTCCCCCAACTCAGTCAGTAACCCCTCCATAGATGTAGCCACTATTACTTATGTAGCCACTGAACTGTCACCATCAATTAGCTTTCCCTGTTTCTGAACAGAATATAAATGAAATCATACAGTATGTACATATTTGTTTGGCTTCTTTCAGTCAGCACTGTGCCTGTGAGATTCATCTAACACGTGTTTAAACATAATCTTACTAAACATTTGCCTGCGTCTTTGTTTATTACCTTAAGGTCAGAACTTAGCCTCCCTCATCCAAATAGCTCCATATCATTTCATATTATGGATATTTATTACTTTATTTAGCTTTTCTCAGAGGATATTTAGGTGGTTTTCAATATCTCATAGACATGAAATAGAGTAGGAGGGACTGCAATTTTAATATTAATAATTACCAAAATACCAAAAATGCATTTGTATTTATTACCACCAGCATATGATATTGTCCAGTTTACCACATACTCCTCTGAGAGTTCTAAAATAAATTATTTATTTTATAAGAAATAAGTAATACATCCAAATGGTTTAAAAAAAAAAAAAAAGAGGAGAAAGAAGAAAATACTAATACTATGTGGTGAAAAGTTAGTGTTCCAGAGTGAAACTCTGTCTCTTCCCAGAAAAAACCCTATTTGTGTCTGCCCAGTATATTTTATGCATATACAAATATATATAATACACAGACACACACACACATCATACTTTTGTATTACATAAATAATAGCTCCAGACTTTACTTTCTATGCTTAACAGTATATCAAAGTATATAACAGCAGTATAATCTAGAGCTGCCTCATTATTTTAGCTGCTGAATAGTATCACATAGTAAGAGTACACCATAATTTAATGAGTTCCTTACTAACAGATACAATTATATTTATATAATTATAAATAATGCTGCAATAAATATCCTGTGGATAAATCCCCCAAAACTAGAATTGTTAAAAGAATATATATATGTATATGTGCTTATATATGTATACACACACATTTTTAAAATAAACTTTATTGAAATTTACAGAAAAGCATACATAAATATTCAGTTCTATAAATTTTCCAGAGTAAAAGCACTGATGTGATTATTCCCAGATGAAGAAACAGATATTACCAACATTCCTAACTCTCTTTATCCGCCCAGTTCACATAAGGAGAACCACTACTTTGATTTCTAACACAATAGATTACTTTTGCCAGATTTGAAAGTTTATATTGTAGTCTTTTATTTTAATAGCTATCCTTTTGCATAAATTTTATCAAACTTATGTAGGAAAATACGTATATCTAGCACCTTTACCTGTCCAGGGACTTTATAAATGACAATTTCAAAAGTTTAATAAGTGAATTAAATATTATATAATTTTTATTTGCCTCTTATAATGAGTGAAGGCCAGAATCTTTTCATATGCAGTAGAATCTTCTTATCTGGAGAGAATATATTTCATGACCCCCAGATAACCTCAAATACTACTGAGCTCTATGTATACTGTTTTTTCTTATACATACGTATGATAAAGTTTAATTTATAAGTTAAGCCTAAGAGATTAGTAATAATAATTGAATAGGTATAACAATATACTGTAATAAGTTGTGTGAGTTGGGTCTCTTTCTCTCCTTCCCCTGCTCTGTATTTCTTTATATATCTTATTATATTGTTCTGACCTCATTGACCACTAACGAGTAGGGTAGAGTGTCTCGATTTTTTTTTATTATTTTCATTTTCTGTTCTGGATATTACTTCTGAAATTCTTTATTTTCTCTTAGGTTATTTTATAACTAATATCTATAAATCTTTTTAATATATATTACAAAAATGTTCATCCCCCTTGTCACTAGTCTTTTAAATTTTTATGGCATCGTTTTTATTTTGTAACAGTTTTAATAAGATCTAATTCACATATCATACCATTAACCATCTGAAGTATACAATTCAGTGGCTATACCATATTCAGAGTTGTGCATCCCTCACTGCAATCATTTTTAAATGTTTTCATTACTTCAAAAGAAATCCCCAGCCCCACAACCCTTAGGTAACCTCTCCTCTGACTATTCTGGACATTTTATATAATTAGACAACCATATAATATGTAGTCTTGTGTTACTGGCTTCTTTCACTTAGCATAATGTCTCCAAGGCTCATTCATATTGTAATATATGTATTGTACTTTATTCCTTTCAATTGCTAAATTATATCCCATTACATGTGTATACCACATTATTGTTATCCATTCATCAGTTGATGGATATGTATATTGTTTTCACCTTTTTGCCAAAATGAATAATGCAGTTGTGAATATTTGTGTACAAGTCATTGTATGAATATTTCTTTCCTCTTGGGATATAGCTGCAGTTAATCACTTGGTCAAATAAGAGCTCTTAATTAACCTTTTAAGGACTGGCTAAACTTTTTTCCAAAGCACACACCATTCCACATCCCCCCAACATCAATGTATGAGGGGTTCCAATATATTCACATCTTCAATAACATTTATTTTCATCTGACTTAATTATACATGTACTTGACTATGAAATGTTAAATCATTGTGGGTTGGGGTTTTTTGTTTGTTTTTGGTTTGGGTTTGTGTGTGTGTGTGTGTGTGTGTGTATGTGTGTATGTCTGTGTTAGGGTGGGTTCTTTTTAACTCTCTCAAAATTTTAATTGTGGCTAAAAAAAATATTACATAAAATGTGTCATCTTAAACACTTTTTAAGGTATAGTTCATAGTGTAGGTATATTCACATTGTTGTAAAACACATCTCCAGAAATTTTTCATCTTGTAAAACTGAACCCATTGAAAAATAACTCCCCTTTTTAACTTAACCCAAGCCCCTGGAAACCACTATGTAGAATAGTGTCTGTCTCTGTGAACCTGACTCTTCAGATATTTCATTAAGTGAAATCATACAGTACAATCATCCTTTGGTATCTGCAGGTATTTGGTTCCAGGAATACCAACTTCCTCTGCAGATAACAAAATGCAAGGGCTCAAGTCCTTATTAAAATAGCATAGTATTTGCATATAAACTATGCATATCCTCCCCTATACTTTTAATGATCTCTAGATTATTCATAATATCTAATACAACTTAAGTACTATGTAAATAGTTATTATTATTGATTAGGTAATAATCACAGGTAAAGTATCTGCATGTTCAGTATAGATGGACTTTTTTTTTAACATTTGCAGTCCTCAGTTGCTTGAATCCTCAGGTATTGAACCTGCAGATACAAAGGGCCAGCTGTCTTTGTCTTTATGACTTTGTTCACTTACTGTCTTCAAGGACCATCAATGTTGTAACACATGATTCTATTTCCTTCATTTTTAAGACTGATTAATATGTATTTAGCACATCTTATTCATTCATCCATGGATATTTGGGTTGCTTTTACCTCTTGGTTGTTATAATTCTACTATAAACATAGCAGTGTTCATATACTGTTCCCTAGTGAGCATTTTTTCCTGAGCTTATTGATTATGTCATCTCTGGAAAAGTGTCTATTCAGATTCTTTGCCTATCAGATCAGTTGTCTTTTTATTAATAAGGTATAAGAATTCTTTTATTATTAGGTATCTGCCAGATTATAATTTTGTTGTGAGTTAAAACCTAAGCTTTATTTTTCTTCAACTAGCAATTATCCAGTTCATTTAATAAATAATCCATCTTTTCTCATCCTCTAAAAAATATTTATTGAAGAAATATATGGTATTAGATACTGGGGAAAATAAGCATAATATGATGCAGAGCTAACATCCAAGTACAAAGACAGATGTATGAGTAAAGGATTACTATTGAGCAAGATAATGGTTTAAATAAAGGTTTGTGAAAAATATCTGGGGGCCATTAGAAAAGTATCATTATCTACTTAGAGAGGAGAAAAACAAACTAAGAAGAGAAGTTATGACAAGGAAACTTTCAGAGTAAAATAGCAAGAACCATGCACTGTGCCGAAGTAGAAAATCTAATATTAAAAATCCATTTTGCAAGTGTAAAATATTTTTTCACTCTTTCCTCAAGTTGAAGTTAATGTAAATATACTTCAGATATCTTTTGTGATGCTCATTTCTTGGTGCCTGTGTACTTTACCTATTCTATGTTCTGGTTTGTTTGGGCTGCTATAACAAAATACCTTAGATAAGGTAATTTATACACAATAGCAATTTGTTGCTTATAATTCTTAATGCTGGGAAGTCCAAAATCAAGGTAAGGATCACTCTTCTTCAGATGGTGCCTTGTTGTGTCCTCACATGATAGAAGGGAGCAAGGGAGTTGTCTCAACTTTCTTTTATCAGGGTACTAATCCCATTCATGAAAGTGGAGCCTTCATGATTTAATTTCTTTCCACAAGCCCTCATCTCTTAATCTTGTCATTGATTGTTAGGTTCTAACATATGAATTTTAAAGAGACACCAACATTTCTAATATAGTGATTATTATTTTACATTTATGTAATATGAATAAACATAAGAAGCCATAGTCTTACAAATATTTTTAATCCACAGATATTCATAATTTAATTAAAATAATTTATGCTTACTGAGCAGAACTGTCAATTATTCTTTTATTTATAACACATAAAGTGTTTAATAGCACACAATACCTGCTTTCTTAAAAAGGTACCACTTCACCAAAAGTGATCAAACTGTAGTTCTATTTCAAAACTCACGTTACTTATATAAACGTTGTACAGATATTGTAATCTTTTTTCTTTTTTTGGTGATCATAGAATAAATTTATCACTAAATTATTTCTGTATATTTGTATCCAAAATTTTTGACAAGGTAAATGAAAAAAAAGTTTTGTTTGAGATATAAAGTGTTAAGTGCTCTATTTGTTTTTTCAGTATACATTTTAATTGGTTTGCATTTAGCACCTCTCTGTCTGACAGATTCTAAGTCATCCTTGGAATTTAACTAACCAAGTGGAAAATAGAAATGACAGTAGGTACAGTATAATATAGCCATAATTAATTATCTCACCTATATAGTATACAAAACAGCACCATTTTGACAGCATAGTAAAGGTTTTTGAAATATTATAAAGTAAATAGCAGAAATTTAATTGGTTCAGATCCAAAGAAATTAAAAGGGTTTCTGCTTGTGGTCATCAATCAATTGGTGTATTAATGGGTTATGGGAGGAAATTAAAACTCATTTTCAATATAAGCTTACATTATAACAGGAATAATAGCCTGTTCTTTATTTTTCCACAGTTCTTAGTGGTCTGTGTTCTAATGACTGTCCTCGTAAGATAACAGTAAGTAAACTTAATTCTTGTTCATAAATATTTCTATGAAAAGTCTCTGCCTTGTAAATAGATATACACAAAATAGTGGTTACATGTTATAATTAAAATTGTCATTACTAGTTACTCAAAAAACTTTTCTGGAATTTATTATCTTTCCTAAAGGTATTTTTCAGAGTAAGGATCACCTCGTTTATGAAGCATTTTCTGGTATCCTACCATCATTTCTGGACATTTTGGCATTTATAATATTTGATCACTCATAACATTTTTTAGATTAGATGCCTCTCTATACTAGACTGTAAGCTCTTAAGGTCAAGAACCTTGCCATTGATCCTTGCATACCTAAAATAGAGCAAGGGTCAAATACATACTAGGCAATAGATGATTTTTTCTTCATGGCCTTAATATTGGCCTTCTGTCTAATGGAACAGTTCAGTAAAATAATTTTTTAAAAAAAAGGAAAGAAAGAAAGTAATCAAGTTTACTCTTCTAAGTAGCTTTTTCATGTAAAATGTAATGAGGATATTACATTATATGAGAAGGCATGTGCAGGGCTATGGATATATCTCAGTTAGTTGAGTGCTTGCCTCGAATGCACAAGGCCCTGGGTTCAATCCCCAGCAGCACAGACAGAGAGAGAAGGCATGTTCATACATATATGTGTGTTTATTCATGGGCCTGCTTGGGTCTCTCAGTCGCCCTTATTTCATAAAAAAAAAAAAAAATTGTCCCCCATTTAAACACAAGAAAACAGGCCTAGTCATAAAGTTGTTTAATAGTAGAACTGCAACATAAAATTAGATGTTGTGATTATAGTTTCATATTCTTTCTATCCCATTAAAGCACTATATTCCCAATATTATATATATAATTGTGAAACTTCTATATTTAAAACATGTGGAAACAGATCCTGACCCAGAGATTTAATCTGAACTGGACTTGGGAGCAATACCTCTGAAGTAGTAAGGATTGGCAGGGGCAGAAAGGTTCGTCTAAAATGCTTTGGGATCTCTGAAGCTACGATGATGGCTCTAGTTGGGGCAAAGGGGTCTGACCTTTGTACTCCTTCATTGCACTCAGACAATACCAGGAGTAGATTATAATATCTATGACATCACTCCTCTTTTGCTGAGAACAAGTTCCAGGTAGGACCCAGCTGTGAGAAAATAGCAGTTAACACTTCAGAAAGCCCACAGAACAAGTGTCAGAGTTCTGGAAAGATCTGGATGATGTATCACTATATCCACTACTGACACCAAAGCATTTACTGCAAGGAAAGGATTGTTATACTGAAATAGATTTTATATTGTTATATTTAATCAATTAATATAAATCATAAAATAAAAGATTTTAATTTTATAGATATTAATGTCCATTAATATTAACAGATGTTAGTATTTTGTAATTTTTTTAGTTGTAAAATGAACAGAATATCTTTATTTTATTTATTTATTTTTATGTGGTGCTGAGGATCCAACCCAGTGCCTCATGCATGCAAGACAAGTGCTCTACCACTGACCCATAACCCCAGCCCCCAGATGTTAGTATTAATAAGATATTAATTTAAATAGATTTTGTGCTATAATATTTAATTGCTATATTGAAATAGATTTAGACTGAAAAACATAATGATTAATGTAGAGGTCTTTGTCTGCCAAAAAAGAAACTGTTGTGATATATTCAGCTCAAGTGAAAGACTTAAATAGAGAGAAAGGAAACCATCCAAAGCAATTCTTTCATTATAATGAAACTGGGATCTTCTAGAAGGTGCCAGCTAGAACCTACATTCCTAAGAGTGCAAAGAATGATCCAGGGCATAAAACATGGAAGGGTACTTTGGTACTGCATGGCAACACTGCAGGCTACATGAGAAAACATGCCAGGCGTAATATTCAAAGCAAAGAACCATGGACTCTCAAAAACAAATTATATTTTGAGAGTAAGAGAGAAAGCCACATTCACATAACTTTTATTAGAGCATATTGTTATAATTGTTCTATTTAAATTAAACTTTATTATACTTATACATATGTAGGGTAAAGTGCTATCTATGGTTTTAGGCATCCACTGGGGGTCTTGAGATGTATCCCTTGAGGATAAGAGGGGTCTAATGTACCTTACACATAGTTGTTCCATCCTTACTATAATCCTATTATATAGATACTCTGACCATCCCTAATTAAAAGTGAGGAAAGTGAAACTCAGAGAAATAAAAATAACTTCCCCAACGTCACATAGTTTTAGAAAAGAAGAAATTTGAACCCAGAATGTGTGTGTGTATAATGACTACATTATTATTTTCAGAATTTGTAAAGAAAATATTTAAAATATTCTCAGAATATGAAATATATAATAAGAACTCACAGGCTTTGGGTTGTTGTATTAGCTAATGCTTCCATAACAAAATATTAGAAACTGGGTAATTTAAACATCAGAAAATTATTTTCTCACAGAATGGAGAATGGAAGTCCAAGATCATAGTGCCAGGCATGCTGATATTCTCATAGGTTGAGCTCCTTGCATATTAACTTTTTATGTTTCACATCAAGGAATAACTGGAAAATTAGTATTTCTTTTTTCTTTCTTCCTTTCTTTCTTTCTTAGAAAATTAGTCTTTCTTTCTTTCTTTCTTTTTTTTTTTTTTTTTTTTTTTTGGTACTATAGACTAAACTCAAAGATGGTTTGCCACTCAGCTATATCCCTCGCTCTTTTTTTTTGTTGTTGTTCCTCCACATTTTTTATTGGTGCATTATATTTGTACATAATGATGGGATTTATTGTTATATTGTGTATACGTACAAATATGTAACAATATAATTTGGCCAATATCACTCCCCAGTACTTTCCCCCTCCTTCTCCATCTCCCACCACTTCAGCCCTTTCTTTCTGCTGATCTCCACATTTCTTTCCTTTTTTCCTCTCTGGCTTCTGCATATAAGAGAAAACATTATAACCCTTGACCTTCTGAGTTTGATATTTTGCTTAATGTGATAATCTAGTTCCATCCATTTTCCCACAAATGACATAATTTCATTTTTCTTAATGGCTGAATAAAACTCCATTATGTATATGTACCACCTTGTATTTATCCATTCATCCATTGATGGATATCTAGGCTGGTTCCATAGTTTGGCTATTGTGAATTGTGCTTCTATGAACATGGATATGCATGTACTTCTATAGTGTGATGGCTTTAATTCTTTAGGATAAGTACCAAGTAGTAGTATAGTTAGTTGGGTGTAGCCTAGTCTTTTGAGGAACCTCCATACTGATTTGTATAGTGATTGAACTAATTTATAGTCCCACCAACAGTGTACAAGTGTTCTTTTTTCCCACATCCTCTCCAGCATTTATTATTTGTATTCTTGATGACCGCCATTCTGACTAGTGTGAGATAAAATCTCAGGGTAGTTTTAATTTGCATTTCCCTAATTGTTAATAATGTTGAACATTTTTTCATGTTTGTTGCCCATTGGTATTTCTTTGAGAAGTTCCTTTTAATCCATTTGCCCATTTATTAATTGAGTTATTTGGGTTTTTCTGTAAAGTTTTTTGAGTTCTTTATATATTCTGATGTTAATCCTCTTTCAGAAAAGTAACTAGCAAAGATTTTCTTTTTAAAAAAAAATATATTTATTTGTTAGTGGACACAACATCTTTGTTTGTATGTGGTGCTGAGGATCGAACCCAGGCTGTACGCATGCCAGGCGAGCGCGCTACCGCTTGAGCCACATCCCCAGCCCCTCCCATTCTGTAGGTTCTCTCTTCACACTCATAGGCAGGAGGATCTCAAGTTCAAGGCCAGCCTGGGCAACTTATCAAGATAACTCCATCTCAAAATTTATAGAACAGGGAGGACACTAGTGCTATAACTCAGTGGAAAATGCCCCCGAGTTCTATCCCAGTACAAAAAATAATAGTAAACCAGGTATGCATATGCCTGTAATCCCAGCAGTTCAGGAGGCTAAGACAGAAGGATCACAAGTTCAAAGCCAGCCTTCACAAAAGCAAGGCACTAAGCAACTCAGTGAGACTCTGTCTCTAAATAAAATACAAAACAGGGCTGGGGATATGGCTCATTGGTCAAGTGTTCAATCCCCAGTTCCCGCTCCCCCACCCCCCAAAAAAATAATAATAATAATAACATATTGTGTTAATATAGCCTGTATATTATGAAAAATATATTTTCCAAATAGCAAAGAGATCATCATCCTTTGTATAATTTCAATACTTTTAACATTTATTATAGCTTGTTTTAAGTTCTGGTATTAGGCCTTTCCTGGGGAAATTTGTTTAATCCTTTCTGAAAGTGAGCAGTAGTGTCTCCAATTATTATTGAATTATCTATTTCTCCCTTCAGTTCTTCATATATTTTGGGACTCTATTGATAAAGTGTATGTGTGCTTAAAATTGTTATATCTTCTTGATGGACTGACCCTTTTTTCATGTCCTTTTTGTCTCTAGTAAAATTTGTATATTAAAATCTATTTTATTTTAGCCACTCCAGTTCTCATTGTTTTCTGTTTACATGGTGTATTTTTCAATGGTTTAATATATATTATAATATATTAATATATTATACAGTATAATCTTTGAATTTACAAAAGTGTCTTTTTATAAAAAGTATATAAATGGATCATACTGTTATTAATTATTCTGTAATTAATCTGTATCTTTTGTTAAGGGCATTTAATTCACTTACATTTATTGTATCTATTGATAAGGCAGTATTTATGTATATCTTTTTTCTGTTTGTTTTCTTTTGTCTTGAATTTTCTCATTCCTCTATTGCATTCGTACTACTTTATTTTAGAATATTCTCTAGGTTATCTCTATATTTTTTAAGTTATTTTCTTAGTAATTGCTCAGAATGACAATTAACATTTTATCTCTGAAACAGTCTGGTTCATATTTCACTTGTCTACAAAAACTGTATTCCATTATACATTTTTACTATCCCCTTTTTTGTGCTTTTATTGTCATACAAGTAACATCTTCAAACATTTTGAGCCCAGGAACTTTATATTATTGCTTTATGTGTAGATTCAATTTACTTTCTAGGGTCCTTTTAGTTCATTCAGCTAGAAGTCCCTTCAGTATTCCTGTAAGTTAGGTGTACCAATAAAATCTTCTCTGTTTTTATCTGGCAATGTGTTAATTTCCTTTTCATTTCTGATGGACAGTTGTACTATATTTTAGACTTTTTGATTAATAGTCATGTTCTTTCATACTTCAAATGTATCATTCTGCTACCTTCTGGCCTCATGTGTTTATAATGAGAAATCATCCATTAACCTTATTAAGAATCCCTTGTACATAATGAATGAATTCTCCTCCCTTACTGCTTTCAAGATTCTCTATTTCATTTCCAAATTTCACTATGAGGGCTGAGGTGGTAGAGCACTTGCCCAGCACTTACCCCATGACCACAAAAAAAATTTTTTTTTTACTATATGATTGTTAGTATTTGTCTGTAATGTATTATGCTGTGGATCTCTGTGGTTCATCCTACCGGATAGTCACTGGGATTTTTACATGTGAATATTAACATACTTCATTAAATTTGGGCAGTCTCGGCCATTATTGCTTCATATATCGTTTCTCCCCTTCTCTACTCTCTTTCTAGAACTCCCATTATAGTTAATATTCTTAATGGTACCCCATAGGTCTCTGTAGCTCTCTTCATTTTCTGAATTGACATATCTTCAATTATTTTTTCTGCCAATTTAAATCTACTGAGCCAGTGTACTGAATTTTTCATTGCAGTCATTGTACTCCAGAAATTAGTTTTGGTTCTGTTTTGTGATTTCTGCCTCTTTATTCATATTCTTTTTTGGTGAGACACTGTTTTCTATGATTTCTGTAAGTTCTTTCAGCATGATTTCCTTTAGTTCTTTGGATATATTTATTAGAGCTGATTTAAAATCTTTGGTAAATCAGCCATCTAAGCTTCCTTGGGGGCAGTTTCTATTGACTATCCCCCGTCCCCAGTATATGAGCCATACTTTCTTATTTCTTTGTGTGTGCCATACTTTCTTGTTATTGTTGAAAATGTGTATGTTAAAATATGTGTCAACTCTGGATATCAGATATTCCCCACCTACCCTGAGTTTTTTGTTATTGCTTGCTGTCATATGATTCACCTGGATAAATTCTATAAAGCCTCTACTCCTTATGCATGTGGCTACTAAAGTTTGCCCCCCTCAGCTTAATGGTCATCTTGGATGATCAGATAGTGCCTTAAATGATAGATGAGATCCTTCTCAGGGCTTTTGGGGCATGAACATAGTACTATTCATGTATGTGACCTTCTGATTTCCCAGAAATATATCAAAGCTTCTCAAATCCCCCTACTGACATCTTCTTTCTGTCTTTCCTTTTAAGGTTTTGTCAGCGTCTCATTAACCCCAGTTGATATCACTGCCTCAGACAGCTGTAGTCGTAAACCTCTGATGATGATTATTTTAAACAAGCACTCCAGTGATAGGGCTGTTCATACAAGCAAATTCTCAGTTTCCTAAACAAAGACAAATCCTGAGAATGGAGATTTCCTGGGAGCTTCTGGATAAGTCAAATAATGAATTCTCTGGAAATGGGGCTTTTAGGAGTTCTAAACCTTATTCTGCCCCCTCCAGTAACTAAAAGGCTATTTATTTTCATAGCTACCTTAGTTGCAAAGCTATAGATTTTTCTTTTTTTAATATTGTAGACATTGATGGACCTTTATTTTATTCATTTATTTATATGTGGTGCTGAAAATCAAACCCAGTGCCTCACACATGCTAGGCAAGTGCTCTACCACTGAGCCACAAACCTAGCCCCCCAAAGCTGTAAGTTTTTCAATATTTCATTAGAGTTAACATAAGGGTAATGGAAGTCGGGCAAATTAATATACAACAAAGGTCACTATTCACAAGATTCAGCTGATTTTCTTGAATAATTGCTGCTTAGATTCTTCGAAGTTTTGAAAAGGTGATTTTGACAATGTTTTGCCAAAGTTCTCATTGCTTTTATGAAGAAGCAGAATTTTGGAGGTCCTTACTATACCACTTCAGAAGTGATAGACCTAAATTGGCTTATTAAAATCTATTGGTTTGCCTAGTGCTGTGGCCCATACCTGGAAATCCCAGCAGCTGGGGAGGCTGAAGCAAGGGAATAGCAAGTTCAAAGCCAGCCTCAGCAAAAGCAAAGTACTAAGCAACTCACTGACACCTTGTCTCTCAATAGAATACAAAATAGGGCTGGAAATGTGGCTCAGTGGTCAAGTGCCCCTGAGTTCAATCCTAGTACCAAAAAAAAAAAAATCTATTGGTTCAACTTCAACTACAAATGGTTTTACATATGCATGGTTTTGTAACATTATGCATTGTTCATTTGGAAAATTTTGGAATACCGAGTTACACAGATCATTCTGATGTTCACACATTTCATAGTATAATATTTTGAATTAACATCACCATTAATTACATCAGAAAAGCTTTTAAATATTGGGAAGATGTCAGATTACAGTAGCAATTTTCTAGATTCTAGTTTTCACTTGGAAGCTCAAATTTTTTTATTATCAACAAATACTGTCAGACTCTATTTCTCCATTTTCAGAAAAGCATTGACTAATAACCAAGTCTAAATACCCATTTTTGGTGCTACTGCTAATTAACCACCTTTGCTTTTGTGTCATTAGTATAGTTGTTGACAGAGTGTAAAATACAAAGGCATCTTAGAATTACTATTAAAATAGTAATGTGATTTTACCTAATGTGATCTGCTCTGAGTGTGTCGGGAGCCCTAGGAGCTTTTATGCTATACTTTTAGAAACACTGTGTAGAGGAATTGAACCTGGATTTCTGGAAATTGTCTTTCAATGTCAGAATGATTAGCTCATGATGTGGTGAACTTTTACTCTCTAATTCAGAGACGTGCTGACCTAATTTTTTAATTGAATATGGGTGGGAAAGAGAAAAATGCCCACATAACCTGTAAAAATAAGATACTACGTACAGTAAGTAATATGAAATATGCCAGGTGAATTAGTACAAATCTTCAAGAATATAATTGGAAATATTCACTGAGAATTCTTATAACCCAAGATAGCTGTTCCAGTGTCTACACTACACTATAACAAATTAAATTTGAAGTCATTATCACAGTGGACATTGTGACCTCATAAGTATCTCCAGGTCTCCCGGGAATAAGATAGATTTGAAGTATGAAAGGTCATACCCTGTTCTAAAGAAACACATACAAAGAAAAATTTATTTTAAGAAGTATGTACTGCATTCACAATGTTAAGTACATAAACCAGTAGTATCTCTTATATGCTGCTGATAGGAATATAAAGGTAATACCAGTTCATATATAAGAATGCTATCTTTATTACTGCAAAAGCAATGGGAAACTGTGAACAATAAGAAAAACATGTTATATGATGGAATATCCTAAAGCACCAGAAATGTACTACAGCCATATGATTAATTATGAATGAGTCTCAAAATAATGTACTTTTCAAAGCACATAATGAATTTACATACGTAAAACTATAAAGAAAAAGAAAAATTGTATGAAGAAGATAATTTCTTACCTGAACTTTTGTTCACTTATCTGTGGTTAAGTGATATGGTAATTTGACCCTGTAATCCCAGTAACTCAGGAAGCTGGGACAGGAGGATTTCAAATTCAAGGCCAGTCTCAGCAACTTAGCGGGGCCCTCAGAGACTTATTAAGAAGTTGTCTCAAAATAAAAGGCTGGGAAGGTAGTTCAGTGATAAAACACCCCTGCATTCAATCTCTGCTATACTTAAAAAACAAAAAACTATCTGTGGTTGGCTTCAAAACTGGATATTAAAAGATAATGCTTTTCCTTTCCTGTCTACAAAATAAGAATATATACGTATATGGAATTTCATTAACTCTTTCATAAAACTGTACTTAATACAAAGTATATGCTTTATTTGTGTGATATTATTCACATATTTTATTCAACTTAACTAAATAAATAAATAAATTCTGATGAGTAATTATTCCATTCTTATAGCAATCTAGTTTCTCATGGCCTTTGGAAGCACATGAAAGTCTAAGGTTCTTAAAAATATCAGTCAGGCAATTGTGGTATTAATGAAATTAATTATTTCTTGCCTATCCTGGAGGAAAATCATTTTCAGAGCATCAATAGACTATCTAAATGTTATTATTAACTTTCCCCTACTTTATTGGAAAGATAAATACAATTTCATTTTTGTGACAATATTCAAGAGTTTAAAGCATTTCTTAAACTTCTTGTCATCTCTTTATAGGAAAATCCATTGCAGCCATTAGTTTCATTATGTCCTGTTTAATTTGTAAAGAAAATAAATATATCATCTTTCATTCAAAGTTTGAAAAATAATTCTAGTATAACAAGCAATATACAAGTTGAAGATAAACTTTACCATTATAATTAGGCCTTGTCAGTCTGTCAGATTTTTCTTAAGTGGAATATAATTTATTCTTCTAATGAGCAGAGAGTTAAAATTGATAAAAACTAATTATTAATCTTTTTCATCAACTGTAATTATTATAGATGAATTTTATTTACTTTGATATTTTAGTGAGAGAATGTATACATTACCCATCACTGTAGGAAATAAAGCAATGCTATATTCAACAGAAATATTATATAATAAAACTATTGATTTTGGGGTTTTTTTGTTTTAGGTTTTTTTTTTTGTAGTGCTAAGGGTTGAACCCAGGATCTCATGCATGCAAAGCAAGCACGCAACCACTGAGCTACATCCATCCCAAAACTGTTGTAGTTCTATTCTAGGTAAAATCGAAAGTAGTGAATAAAATTTTGCTTAAAAAATATTTGTCCTTATAAAGAAAAACAATATTAAATATTGTAAATACTCAGTTTGAACTATATAAATGTAACTATCAAGTCATTTACAAAGTTAAGAATTTTCTACTAACCAAGTTTTATTTTGAAGTATTATAGAAGTGCTAAGTAACTCTTATCCATATAAGAATTACATATAAGAATTTTTTACTGTGTTCATGATAGATTTGCATGAAATTTGAAATCACTCACGCACATTTCAAAACTATTTCTTATTGCAGCCTTTTGGAGTGAATCAGCCTGGACCATATATCATGTATACAGCTGTAGATGCAAATGGGTATCTGAAAAATGGCTCAGGTAAGGCCAGATATAATGTTCATAATGTATAGAAGCACCTTCTTTCAATATATTGGCAAGGTAAACTGATGACACAAATTGGTTTCATACCCCTAATAATTTTTTTATTAGTCTTTAGGCTTATACCAATAAATTATAAAAAGATTATCAAGGCAAAATATTAACATTTAATTCTTCATTTATCACCATTGTGATAGACCCAAGTCCTTTCTTATTTTTTTCAGTTGAACTAAGAGAGAAATTTGAAGAAATTAGACTTAAAGAGTAAAATAGTAAATTATTTAAATTAAGCTCATTTTAGAAGAAGTAAAAATTAGAATCCAATTAATACTATAATCTAAATTAATCCTAGATTTTAATATGTGAAATAGAAGCTGGAAAATATTGAGAGGTTTTTTTGAGTTGTGAGTATGAAGAAAAAATCTAGTTATACATTCAGATAAATAATAAAGAGAAATACAATTAAGTCAAAAAGGAAATAAGACTAAGCAAAGAAAGTACATTGACATAAGATTAGATCCAAATTACAATAAATACATGGTAATCATTTATATTATCTAAATAAGAAAAGGGATCCTAATACATTAATACACTTCTTAGTGTCTCCAAGTCTTACCCATGAAGAAATATAAGCAGACCTGCTATGTTCCTACTTTTTTTGGATTTAAAAAAAAAAAAACTCATAATATGACCATTCTCATGTTATTTGATAGTCATACATAATAATGAGTGTACTTTTTAGCTAATTATACACAGTTAAAACTCATAATTGCAGTTTCAGCATAGAAACATTCATAAAACAAAAACTACTTTTAAAATTCCAGGAAAGATTGTCAGTTATAGTCAAATACTTTAATATACCACTGTCTGTCAAAAAATGAAAATAATTAAGGATATAAGATGACTTGAACAAATTATTTTTAATTTATGTACATACTATAATTTGTACCAAAAAAAAAGGCTCTAGGATCAGCTAGTTTTATCTTCTATTTCACTACTATGTAAAATGTTCCAGAATACAGAAAAATAAAATGAAGCTATTCATTTCATTTCACAAACCTAGTAAATTCAGGCAAACCCTACATACCTAAAACCAAAAACTTAGAAGTTTAAAACTAACAATTTAAATCCATCCACATTTCAAAAAATGCACCAACCTGGTGATTACATTTTATTTTACTATACTGAGCATATGTTACATTTTAATATTATGAAAAGTTTTTAAAAATATTACAAGCATATGCTGTATTTCAGGCATAAATATATTTTCTAAACTGGAAAGTGAGTATTTAATTGATTTAGGGAATATAATCATGAAACCCTGCCCCAAATTTTAATGTTAAACATTATTATGTGGTGAAGCTATAACCCTCCCCACATTCCATCCTGCCTTATCAGTAGATAATTGTCTGTAGGGATGTAGGGATGACTACATTTATGTATTTTAGAAACTGTACTCCTGGCTTTCTCATAGAGCAACTGAGGGTCACTACCCATTAGTGAATCATGAAATTTATTTTTTCTTTTTTTTTTTTATTGGTTGTTCAAAACATTACAAAGCTCATGACATATCATCTTTCATACATTTGATTCAAGTGGGTTATGAACTCCCATTTTTACCCCAAATACAAATTGCAGAATCACATCGGTTACACATCCACATTTTTACATAATGCCATATTAGTGACTGTTGTATTCTGCTATCTTTCCTATCCCCTACTATCCCCCCTCCCCTCCCCTCCCCTCCCATCTTCCCTCTCTACCCCATCTGCTGTTGTTCAATTCTCTCCCTTGTTCCCCCCCCCCGCTTTCCCCTCACAACCTCTTATATGTAATTTTGTGTAATAATGAGGGTCGCCTTCCATTTCCATACAATTTCCCTTCTCTCTCCCTTTCCCTCCCACCACTCGTCTCTGTTTAATATTAATCTTTTCCTTATGCTCTTCCTCCCTGCTCTGTTCTTAGTTGCTCTCCTTATATCAAAGAAGACATTTGGCATTTGTTTTTTAAGGATTGGCTAGCTTCACTTAGCATAATCTGCTCTAATGCCATCCATTTCCCTGCAAATTCCATGAATCATGAAATTAATTGAGTGGCTAATAGAAGTTTTTGTTTAACAAAATAAATGAGAACCCTAGGAAATATGAAAGTATATCACAGAAAAGTTAAGTATTATTTTACGATATTTTTTAATTTTAGAAATGTGTATGTCTGTTCATACTTGGTGATGACATAAAATGTGGTTTTTATTGTAGACTATAGTTTAAAAAGTTTGAAAACCAGAGAGAGATAATAACATACATAATATTACTCAGCATAGGCCTGGCCTAATTTTCTTTTTGCTTATACGTACATCTTATCATTCTTATACAATATTCTGTGGTTTTTACTTTCTAGCAAAGCCTGAAAGGCCAAATATTGTTGGAGAGTTACATTACAGAAGACTCATTAATTTTGCAAATAAACCAAAGTTCCTATGGGGAAAAAAAACATAAAACTACATTTATTATGAACATTTTAGAAGCTAAACAACTCTAGGTTTGAATGTAGGACTTTGTGCACTGCTCTTATAAGTTAGCCAAAAATCTGCAACAGGGACCTAAATTCCCTAACTAATATTTTGCCAAGAACTTAGTAGGTTGGATCATATTGGCAAAATTTGGAGGGCCAATGGGTTATTAGTCATTTATGAATAATAATATTATGAGACCAAGAATTTTTCTCTCCCTCTTAAATTACTTACTTTTTCTTTTGAGTTAATTATTTGTTAACATAGCTGAGGAAAGAAACCCAAGTAACCCCTACCTTCTGTGTTCTCTTGGTTGGTCTATTCTAAAAGTGGTATTAAGCAGACAACTGTTTTTTCTCTTGTTCACACTCAACAAAGAATACATCTGTAACCAGGTATGTGTGTTTTTCCCACACCAACTGATTCTCCAATATCAAGTGTGTTATAATTCTACTCATTTCTGTCACTATCACAAGAATGCCCTATACTTTAGACATCAGATGCAGTGCTGTCCAGGTATCCAGTACTTCTTTAAATTGGTATTTCCCATGGCTGTATCCTTAGGTTCAGTCAGTTCCTAAAATGGCTCAAAGAACTGAAAAAAAATTTACATTTACTGGTTTCTTATAAACGATACAGATAGCCAGAAGAACAAATACATAGGACAAGAGCTTGAGGTGTGCCACTTTACCAAAACATTGATACGTTCACCAGTCTGGAAACTTTCCAACCTTTTCCTCTTGGGTTTTATGGAAGCCTCCTAGGTAGGCATAATTGATTAAATCATTAGCCACTGGTGATGAACTCAACCTTCAGCCCTCTCCTTTTCCTAGAAAGGAAGTAGGGGCTGAAAGTTTCTAACCTATTCTTACATGGATATTAGTTACCCTTGCAACCAGCCCCTATCCTGAGATGCTCCAGGAGCTCTTAGCCATATTATTACCATACAAAATAGATACCATTTCAGAGATTCCAAGGAGTCATGTACCTGGAAAATAAAATATTTATTTATTTTTATTTTTATAGTCTAAGGAATGGAATTCAGGGGCTCAACCATGGAAGACAAACCCTCTACCACTGTGCTATATCCCCAGCCCAATATATTTCTTATTATACATTAGAGTATCACATATACCTCATATTTTAGAGCAATTAAAATGTATTGCAGACTCATCATGTCTGAAAAGCAAAGAAAATTTTGGTTTAAAATATGATAAAATGAATATGGCTGATAAACAGATTATTAAGGAAAATTATTGGTTGTAACACATGGATATTGTCTTTATATAATTTTAATTATAACCATTCTGATTTCTATACTTTAATCAATAATTATTCATAACATTTTTCAGTACCTAAAACTTTTGATACTTGTTTTGATTATAATTATTAACATAAACTAATTGTACAAATTAATGGTGTTCACTCTGACATTTACATATATATATATATATATATATATATATATCCTTCCTTGATTATGTCCACCCTCCTTCACCTAAGTCTCTTATACATTTTGTTTTGTTTTGTGTTGCTTTGCTTTTGGTTCTACACATGAGAGTAAACCTGATATTTGTCTGTATCTCACTTATTTCACTTAATATAACTTTCTCCAGTTCCATCAATTTTTCTCCAAATGAAATTATTTTTAATAGTAATTCATGTCTGTGTACAGACTATATTTTCTTTATCTACTTTTTATCAGAATCCTAGGCCAGATGCCTACCTCTAGGGATCCCAAATAACCAGGTCCAGCCACTCATCACAAAAACCAAAAGAAAAAGTAATGATAAAAGTAGGAACAGAACTTTAATCATTATGACCATGGGAAGGCTAGGTGAGATGCAGCATTTCAGCCCTGTCAGTTTAAATGGAGCAAGAATTGGGCAGGGGTGAGAGGTATGCATAATTAAGTAGTCTTTGTCAAATTGTGGACTAGTTGATGAACATTTCAGATCTGGCTTGGGGTGGTATCTCAGGATACTTTCTATTTAGGATATTTATCTATCAGATCTGTGATCCTGGAAAGGAGCATTTCAGTTCCTGAGAAATGATTGTTCCTGCTTAGGAGATAGTCCTATCAAAGGGTGATATACCCTTCATTCTGATGTTCCTGGAAGGAGTAGGACTAAAAATTTCTATGTGCCACCCCAGGGATCTGAAACAGGATGCTAAGAATTTTGCCTCAGTCTTGAGTAGGATGAGATAGGTTAGTAAATTGTATCACCAGTTTTTAGATGAACTTTTTAAATGATTAACATGCACATAAGTGCAGAGCTAAGGAGGGACCTGAAGATGAATACAAAATAAAGGTAGAGATTCTAAGTCCTTGTTATACATTTATCTGTTAACTTGATCTGAGCTGATTCCTTTTCTTAGCTATTATGAATACTGTTAAAATAAACATAGATATATGGATATCTCTTTTGACTGTTGGCATCATTTCCTTTGGATATTATACTCAGGAGTGGAATAACTAGATCATAGTTATTATGTTCTATTTTTAGTTTTTTAGCAACCTTCATAGTATTTTCCATAGTGGATGTACCAATTTACATTTCCAGGAATAGTGTATAAGGTTCCTTTTCCTCCACATTCTAGCCACCACTTATTATTTTGTTTTGTTTTGTTTTTTAAGCTTATTCCAACTGGGGTGAGATACAATATCAGTGAAGTTTTGATTTGCATTTCCCTGTTAGCTAAAGATATTAAGCATTTTTTATATACTCGTTGACCATTTATACTTCTTCAAAAGAAGTATATGTTCAAATCATTTGCCAATTTTTATTAGATTAATTGTCCATTTTTGTTAAATGTACGGAGTTTTTTATAAGTTCTGGCCATTAATCCTCAGTCAGATGAATAGTCGGCAGATTTTTCTCCCATTCTACAGGTTCCCAATTCACTCTGTTGATTGTTGTACAGAAGCTTTTTAATTTTATGCAATCCCACTTCTCAATTGTTTTTGTTCCTGAACTATTGGAGTTCTATTCAGGTGCCTGTACCAATAGCCTGGACTGTTTCCCCTATGTTTTCATCTAGTAGTTTCAAAGTTTTAGGACTTTGATCCATTTTGAGTTGATTTTTATACAGGATAGAAGATAGAGGCCTACTTTCAATCCTATACACATTGATAGCCAATTTTCCCAGCAACATTTGACATCACTGGGCCAGCTTTTAGTACCTTTGTCAACAGTCTGTTGGCTGTGGGTGTCGTAGGTTTATTTCTGAATCCTCCATTCTGTACTATTGGTCTATATGTCTATTCTTATGTTAATACCATTCTGTTTTTGTTACTGTGACCGCATAGTATATTTTGAAATAGATAATGATCTCTCCAGTATTGCTTTTGAAAATTTTGTTGTAATTAGTTACACATGACAGTAGAATACATCTTAACATATCATACATAAATGGAGTATAGCTTCTCATTCTTCTGATTGTACATGTTATAGAATTACACTGGTCACATAGTCATATATGCACATAGGGTAATAATGTTTGATTCATTCCACTATCCTTCCCACCTCCATACCCCCTCCCTTCACTCCCCTTTGTCTAATCTAAAATACCTCTATTTGTTCCTAACCCCTCCCCTTATTGTGAATTAGCATCCACATTATCAGAGAAAACATTCGACCTTTGGTTCCTTGGGAATTGGGTATTTTGCTTAGTATGATATTCTCCAGCTTTATCCATTTCCTGGCAAATGCCATGATTTCATTCTTCTTTAAGGTTGAGTAATATTCTATTGTATATATAAACCACAGTTTCTTTATCCATTCATTTGTTGAAGGGCACCTAGGTTGGTTCCATGGCTTAGCTACTTAATGAATTGAGCCGCTATAAACATTGATGTGACTGCATCACTGTAGTTTGTTGATTTTAAGTCCTTTGGGTATAAACCAAGGAGTGGGATAATTTGGTCATATGATGGTTTCATTGAAAGTTTTCTGAGGAATCTCCATACTGCTTTCCATAGTGATTATGCCAGTTTGCTCTGATAGAATTATGATATATGCAATGTATGAGTGTACCCTTTTTCCCCACATCCTCAGCAACATTTATTGTTTTTTGTATTCTTGACAATTGCCATTCTCAATTTAGTTTTGATTTGTATTTCTCTAATTGCTAGAGATGTTGAACATTTTTTCATATATTTGTTGACCAATTGTATTTTTTCTTCTGTGAAGTGTCTTTTCTGTTCCTTAACTCAATTGTTGATTGGGTTATTTTTTTTTCCTGGTGTTAAGTTTTTTTGAGTTCTTTATATATCCTGCAGAGTAATTCTCTAAGTGAGATGCATGTGGTAAAGATTTTCTCCCATTCTGTAGGCTCCTCTGTTCACATTATTGTTTCTTTTGCTGTGAAGAAGCTTTTTAGTTTGATTCCATGCCATTTTTTGATTCTTGATTTTATTTCTTGTTCTTTAGGGATCTTGTTTAGGAAGTCAGTTCCTAAGCTGACATGGTGGAGATTTGGGCCTACTTTTTCTTCTATTAGGCACAGGGTCTCTGTTCTAGTGCCTAATCCTTTGATCTACTTTGAGTTGTTTTGTGCAGGGTGAGAAAAAGGAGTTTAATTTTATTCTGCTTTACATATGGGTTTCCAGTTTTTCCAGAACCATTTGTTGAAGAGGATATCTTTTCTCCAATGTATGTTTTTGGTGCCTTTGTCTAGTATGAGATAACTTTATATGGATTTGTCTATGTGTCTTCTATTTTGTACCATTGATCTAGTGTCTGTTTTGATGCCCGTACTATGCCATTTTTGTTGCTATGGCTCTGTAGTATAATTTAAGGTCTGGTATTATGTTGCCTCCTGCTTCACTTTTCTTGCTAAGGATTGCTTTGGCTATTCTGCTCTTATTTTTCCAAATGAATTTCATGATTGCCTTTTCTATTTCTATGAAGAATGTCATTGGGATTGTAATAGGAATTTCATTAAATCTGTATAACAGTTTTGGTAGAATGGCCATTTTGACATAATTAATTCTAGTATTGCTTTTTGCTCAGCTATTTGGGTTTTTTTTCCCTCCATATGAATTTTTGTATTTTTGTTTCCTGGGAATGTCATTGGCATTTTGATGGGAATTGCAATAAATATGGAGATCACTTTGGGTAGTATGGCCATTTTAACAATATTAATTCTGCCTACCCAAGAACATGGGAGGTCATTCCATCTTCTATACTGTCTTCTTCAATTAGTACCTTCAGTGTTCTGTAAATTTTCATTATAGCGGTTTTTCACCTCCTTGGTCAGTTCATTCCTAGGGTGTTTTGTTATTGCTATTTTTTGTTTTGTAGGGCTGTTGTAAATGGGATTGCTTTCTGAATTCTTTCTCAGCAAGTATTGTATATAGAAAAGTCCCTGGTTTTTATATGTTGATTTTGTGTCCTTTTATTTTGCTGAGTTTATCAGCTCTGAGAGTCTTTGGTGAAATTATTAGGGTTTTCTAAGTAGATTCATATCATCCAAAAAAAAAAAAAAAACTTGTTCTTTTCTTATTTTTATCTCTTTTCTTTCTTTTTCTTGCACAATTTGCTCTGGCGGTAATTTCTAGTATTATATTGAATAAAAATGATGAAACGTGAACACTCTTGTCTTATTCCTTATCTTAGAAGAAATGCTTTCATTTTTCCTCATTTACTATGATGTTGGTTATGTGTTTTTAATATATTTAAACTTGATTATGTTGAGGTATGATCCTCTAATTTATTCAGGGCTTTTATCATGAAGGGATGCTGAATTTTATGAGGCCTTTTCTGCATCTATTGAGATAACTGCATGATTATTATCCTTCATTCTATTTATGTGGTATATTACAGTTATTAGTTTTGTATATGTTGAACCATCCTTATATACCTGGAATGAAAACAACTTGATCATGGTTATATGATCTTTTTAAGGTTGTGTTAAATTTGATTTGTAAATATCTTGTTTAGGATTTCTACATCTATATTCATTAACAGAAATAAATGAAATAAACACTAAAAGAACAATACAGAGGATCAGTGAAACAGTTGGTTTCTTTGAAAAGATTAGCAAAATTGACAAACCTTTAGCTAAACTAACCAGAAGAAAGAAGATCCAAATAAATAAAATTATAGATGAAAATAGAAACATTAAAAATATTTCTACACCTATGTTCATTAGTTATATAATTTTCTTTATTTCTTTTAAAAGCAGGATAACTTTGGCTTCACAAAATTAGTTTGGAACAATTTCTTCCCTTTATTTTATGAAATGGTTTGGGGAAGGATTGTTGTGTTTCTTTAAAAACTCTGATAAAATTCAGCAGTAAATCCATCCAGACTTGAGGTTTTCTTTGTTGGGAGACCAAATTACTGCTTCAATCTCATTACTTGTTACTAACATATTTAAATGTTTTTTTTATCCTCCTCATTCAATTTCTGAGATTATCATGTGCACCGAAGTTTTTCTATTTCTAGATTTTCCAGTTCATATATGGGTCTTCAAAGTATTTAAATGTTTCTATTTTCCTCTCTAATTTCTGATATACTGTGTTTATATTTTTATTTGATTATATAGAAATTTTATTTTCCCCCTACTTGCTTCAGTGACCCCACTGTACATTCAATAGTATGTCGTTCAATCTCCATGTGTTTGTATAATTTCTCTAATTTCTCTTGCTATGGATTTCTAGTTTGAGTCCATTCTGGTTTAATAAGATGCAAAAGAGACTGCAAATTGGGGCAGCCAATTTGGAAAGCAGTATGGAGATTCCTTGGAAAACTGGGTATGGAACTACCATTTACCCAGCTATTCCTCTCCTCAGACTATACCCAAAGGACTTAAAAACAGCATACTACAGGGACACAGCCACATCGATGTTTATAGGAGCACAATTCACAATAGCTAAATTGTGGAGCCAACCTAGATGTCCTTCAGTGGATGAATTGATAAAAAAATGTGGCATATATACACAATGGAATTTTACTCAGCATTAAAAAAAGAACAAAACCATGGCATTTGCAGGTAAATGGATGGAGTTGGAGAAGATAATGCTAAGTGAAGTCAGCCAATCCCAAAAAAACAAATACCGAATGTTTTCTCTGAAATAAGGAGGTTGACTCATAGTGGGGTTGGGAGGGAGAGCATGGGAGGACATGAATTCTAGATAGGGAAGAGGGGTGGGAGGTAAAGGGAGGGGTCAGGGGATTAGCAAGGATGGTGGAATGTGATGGACATCATTATACACAGTACATGCATGAAGACTTGAATTGAGTGTCAACATACTTTGTATACAGAGATAAAAAATGTTGTGGTATATATGTGTATTAAAATTGTAATGCAAAAAAAATTACCTTAGATTAGGTAGAAGGAAGTGTAACGAGGGGAAGGCAGGGGATGTGGGGATAAGAAAGATAGTAGAATGAAACAGACATTATTACTTTATGTATGTATGTGACTGTATGACCAATGTGATTCTACAATATACTCAGAGAACTGAGAAATTATATCCCATCTATGTATGATATGTCAAAGTATATAAGTGCATTTTGTCATGTATAACTAATTAAAACAAATACAAAATTTTTTGGAAAAAAAAGGTGCAATGAGATTACTTCAGTTTAATTGATTTCCTTAAAACTTATTTTATGATATATAATCTAATTTGGGAAAAGATCCATGTGATGATCAACAGAATATGCATTCTGTAGCTATTGGATGAAATACTCTGTAGATGACTATTAAGTCCGTTTGAATTTTTGCCTGGATGATATGTGAAAACAGGGTATTGAAGTCACCCACTATTATTGTATTGTATGGGGGCCTGTCTCTTTTCATGGCTAGTATTATTTTATAAAATTCAGTGCCCCAGCCTTTCAGTGCATAAGTATTTATAATCATTATATCTTTTTCATGATACACTTTCTTTGTCTCTTCTAATTTGGCTATTTTGTTGGATAGAAGTATAGCTACTCTTGCTTGCTTTGGGGTTTCATTTACTTGGAATATCATTTTCCATTCTTTTTGTCTGTATATGTCTTTGCAGGTGAGATGTGTTTTTTAAGATAGCATATTGTTGGTCTTGTTTTAATCTGTATTTTAATTGGAGAATTAAGACCATTTATATTCAGGGTTATTACTGAAAGGTATATGACTGTTCTTGTCATTTTACAGATTTTTTGGCTTGTTTTGAATATTTTGCATTCATTTCATCCTGTCCTATTGATCTTGAGATTTTGATTGGTCGCTATATTGATTTTTTTTTATTTACTTATTTTTTTTTTATTGGTCGTTCATAACATTACATAGTTCTTAATACATCATATTACACGGTTTGATTCACGTGGATTATGAACTCCCCCTTTTACCCCGTATACAAATTGCTGTATCACATCAGTTTCCCTTCCATTGATTGACATATTGCCTTTCTAGTGTCTGATGTATTCTGATGTCTGTCCTATTCTCTACTATCCCCCCTCCCCTCCCCTCCCCTCCCCTCCCCTTTTCTCTCTCTACCCCTTCTACTGTAAATCATTTCTTCCATTTGTATTATCTTGTCTTACCCCTCCTTTCCTCTTGTATGACATTTTGTATATCCCTGAGGATCGCCTTCCATTTCCATGCAATTTCCCTTCTCACTCCCTTTCCCTCCCACCTCTCATCCCTGTTTAATGTAAATCTTCTTCTCAAGCTCTTCATCCCTACCCTGTCCTTGTTTACTCCCCTTATATCAAAGGAGTCATTTGGTATTTGTTTTTTAAAGATTGACTAGCTTCACTTAGCATAATCTGCTCTAATGCCATCCATTTCCCTCCAAATTCTATGATTTTGTCATTTTTTAATGCAGAATAATACTCCATAGTATATAAATGCCACATTTTTTTTTTTATCCATTCATCTATTGAAGGGCATCTAGGCTGGTTCCACAGTCTTGCTATTGTGAATTGAGCTGCTATGAACATCGATGTAGCAGTGTCCCTGTAGCATGCTCTTGTTAGGGCTTTAGGGAATAGACCGAGAAGGGGAATAGCTGGGTCGAATGGTGGTTCCATTCCCAGCTTTCCGAGAAATCTCCATACTGCTTTCCAAATTGGCTGCACCAATTTGCAGTCCCACCAGCAATGAACAAGAGTGCCCTTTTCCCTGCATCCTCTCCAGCACTTATTGTTGTTTGACTTCCTAATGGCTGCCAGTCTTACTGGAGTGAGATGGTATCTTAGGGTAGTTTTGATTTGCATTTCTCTGACTGCTAGCGATGGTGAGCATTTTTTCATGTACGTGTTGATTGATTGTATGTCCTCCTCTGAGAAGTGTCTGTTCAGGTCCTTGGCCCATTTATTGATTGGGTTATTTGTTATCTTATTGTCTAATTTTTTGAGTTCTTTGTATATTCTGGTTATTAGGGCTCTATCTGAAGTGTGTGGAGTAAAGATTTGTTCCCAGGATGTAGGCTCCCTGTTTATCTCTCTTATTGTTTCTTTTGCTGAGAAAAAACTTTTTAGTTTGAGTAAGTCCCATTTGTTGATTCTAGTTGTTAACTCTTGCGCTATGGGTGTCCTATTGAGGAATTTGGAGCCTGCTCCCACAGTATGTAGATCATAACCAACTTTTTCTTCTATCAGATGCCGTGTCTCTGATTTAATATCAAGCTCCTTGATCCATTTTGAGTTAACTTTTGTGCAAGGCGAGAGATAGGGATTCAGATTCATTTTGATGCAAATGGATTTCCAGTTTTCCCAGCACCATTTGTTGAAGATGCTATCCTTCCTCCATTGCATGCTTTTAGCCCCTTTATCAAATATAAGATAGTTGTAGTTTTGTGGATTGGTTACTGTGTCCTCTATTCTGTACCATTGGTCCACCCGCCTGTTTTGGTACCAGTACCATGCTGTTTTTGTTACTATTGCTCTGTAGTATAGTTTGAAGTCTGGTATCGCTATACCGCCTGATTCACACTTCCTGCTTAGTATTGTTTTTGCTATTCTGGGTCTTTTATTCTTCCATATGAATTTCATGATTCTTTTATCGATTTCTATAAGATATGCAGTTGGGATTTTGATTGGCATTGCATTGAACTTATATAGGACTTTTGGTAATATCGCCATTTTGATGATGTTAGTTCTGCCTATCCATGAGCAGGGTATATTTTTCCATCTTCTAAGGTCTTCTTCTATGTCTTTCTTTAGGGTTCTGTAATTTTCATTGTATAAATCTTTCACCTCTTTTGTTAGGTTGATTCCCAAGTATTTTATTTTTTGGGGGGATATTGTGAATGGAGTAGTTGTCCTCATTTCCGTTTCAGAGGATTTGTCGCTCATATACAGGAATGCCTTTGATTTATGCATGTTGATCTTATATCCTGCCACTTTGCTGAATTCATTTATTAGCTCTAATAGCTTCTTTGTGGACCCTTTTGGGTCTGCTAGGTATAGAATCATATCATCTGCAAATAGTGATAATTTAAGTTCTTCTTTTCCTATTTTTATGCCTTTAATTTCTTTCGTCTGCCTAATTGCTCTGGCCAGTGTTTCGAGGACTATGTTGAACAGAAGTGGCGAGAGAGGGCATCCCTGTCTTGTACCAGATCTTAGAGGGAATGCCTTCAATTTTTCTCCATTCAGAATGATGCTGGCCTGTGGCTTATCATAGATTGCTTTTACAATGTTGAGGTATGATCCAGTTATCCCTAATTTTTCTAGCGTTTTGAACATAAAGGGATGCTGTACTTTGTCGAAAGCTTTTTCTGCATCTATCGAGATGATCATATGGTTCTTGTTTTTAAGTCTATTGATGTGGTGGATAACATTTATTGATTTCCGTATATTGAACCAACCTTGCATACCAGGGATGAATCCTACTTGATCATGGTGTATAATTTTTTTGATATGTATTTGAATCCGATTCGCCAGAATTTTATTGAGGATTTTTGCATCAAGGTTCATTAGAGATATTGGTCTGTAGTTTTCTTTCTTTGATGTGTCTTTGTCTGGTTTCGGAATCAGGGTGATGTTGGCCTCGTAGAATGAATTTGGAAGTTCTCCCTCTTTTTCTATTTCCTGAAATAGCTTGAAAAGTATTGGTGTTAGTTCCTCTTTAAAGGTTTTGTAAAACTCTGCTGTATACCCATCCGGTCCTGGGCTTTTCTTAGTTGGTAGTCTTTTGATGGTTTCTTCTATTTCCTCTATTGTTATTGGTCTGTTTAGGTTGTCTATATCCTCCTGGCTCAATCTGGGCAGATCATAAGACTCAAGGAATTTATCTATGCCTTCACTATCTTCTATTTTATTGGAGTATAAGGATTCAAAGTAATTTCTGATTATCTTCTGTATTTCTGAAGTGTCTGTTGTGATATTGCCTTTTTCATCCCGTATGCTAGTAATTTGGGTTCTCTCTCTTCTTCTCTTCGTTAGCATGGCTAAGGGTCTGTCAATTTTATTTATTTTTTCAAAGAACCAGCTTTTAGTTTTGTCAATTTTTTCAATTGTTTCTTTTGTTTCAATGCTATATTGATAATATTTGAGTCTTTACTTTTTTTTTTTTTGCTTGTCTACTCTTCTAATGCAATTTGTTCTTTCCCATGATCTTATGATTGTGCTAATCTTTCCTCCTCTTCTGAGTGACAGGTTCCCTTAAGTATCTTCTGTAATGGTTTTCTAGTGGTTATGAATTCCTGGAGTTTCTGCTTATCTTGGAAGACCTTCATTCAAATCTGAACAATAAAATTGACTTGAAATACATCATTCCATACCCTCCTACCCTTCTGATGGATTTCCCTCTAAATGTGACTTGGTGTTTCTCTCTTGCAGCTTTTTATATTCTTTCTTTCTTCTGTACTTTTGGCAACTTATAATATGGCACAAGGTATGGTGGTGTGTGCCTGTCAAGTTCTTGGGATTCTGAGGCAGGAGGATCACAAAGTTCAAAGTCAGCCTGGGGAAGACAGTAAGACCCTCTCTCAAAATAAAATAAACGGAGTTGGGGATGGAACTCAGTGGTAAATTATTTGCCTAGCATGCACAAGGCCATGGGTTCAAATTCCCAGTACTGAGGGGCAGGAGATGAGGTATGTCATGAAGAAGTTCTTTTATTGCTGTCAGAATATACTGTTATGACAGAGTTGTCTTTAATCTCTTATATTCTTTCTTCTGCTATATCTTCCATTTAATTACTCAACACCCTTATCTATTTCTATTCCCTTTATAAACTCCACACATATCCAGCTTGACTTCCTGTATATCTAGCTTTTCCACCTCCACGTTCCATGCCATTTTCAATCTCTCCCTCTTCCCCTATCTCATAACTTCAGCATTTCTACAACTTAGAAAAATAGCACTGTCCCATCAATCCTTTATTAACCTCACTCTCCAAACTAGAAATAAATTCATCCTACCAAATGTCAATAGAACTGTCTCTTGTGCCTCTTATCTAAGTTGGCCTGGAGACTCTTTGAGAACTGGTTCTATGTGTTTTACCCATTCTAGGATATCCAAGTATTTGTTAAACAAATGCTTGCTTAAAATTAGTTCAAAGGCATTCATATTTTAAAAATAAAACTTAAGGCAGAAAACTTGAAGAGTGCTTAACTAAAACATATCATAGTTCATTTCTGGTTGTAAGATTACTTAGTCTAATATAAAGTAATGGAAATTATTCATAAAAATTAAATGCAAACTAACAAATTTGTAATAGTAAAGCACCTACATGTGCTAGAAGCTATTTCAGATCCTGGATATTATTTCATTGAATTTTACAGTATCTCTGCGTAGTCGCTCCTATTATCACCATTCTACAGCTGAGGAAACTGAGGCTCTGAAAGCTCAAATTACTGATCTTAAGCTTTCAGAGCCTCAGGTTTTTCAGCTGTAGATTATCTTTTAAACTCAAAACTATCTAACAACAAAAATTATACATTTTAAAACTACATCATTATTTGTAGATGTCATCTTGCAAAAAGCTTGAGGTTTATTCCTGAGAGATCTCTTTCATAACCTAGGACTTAGGAGCCACTTCTAAGTAATAATAATGGCCAAAATTCATTAGAAATTACTTTTTACCAGTTAGTACAATGCTAAGTACTTCACATGATGTTCTTATTTAATAGTATTAGCTGTGAGACTTCTGTCAGGAAATCTATTGATGGATAAGGAAAAAGAAAAAATTCCCCAGTATAGTAAGTCCAAATTATTATCCTGATATTCTGCTCTTGCAATGGTTTAAGAAAGATAGATTTCCATTTTTCTAACACATTCTGAAGAAGAAAACAGATTAACTTTCTGATATTTATATCATTCAAGACCAGAAAAGTTACATTTTCAAATATTCAACTAATTAAACTCAGTCATTTTAATCAAAGAACCTGGTCATAGTTATAGATAAAATAATGTATCATTGTAACTGCCTTACTTTAGTATGTAAGCCTTTTCCATACACACAGATCTACTTTTTAAAACTTTTCAATAATACGTAGTATTGGTGGTTTGATTGAATAAACAAAAATAACAGTTTATTTATATTCACGAGTTAGAAAATGTAGTACTAACTTACAGACTGAATACTAGAAACCAAATAGTGCTCTCAGGCAAATATAAGGTTATTGACATTCTTTTATGTCAAACTAGATAATAGAAGCACTTATTCTGTAATCAATAAATATTTCATCATTTTTTAGTGACTTCTGAATAATAGATGAGATGGGATAGGTGGTCATTATTAAGATGCAAATTATCTCTTTTACCTAGGAAGATACTATTTAATACACTCAAATAGTTTAGAAATGGGACAGTGGTGGTCTGATAAACATCTTACCATTAAAACAGAATTGTTCCACAACATTGGCAAACTCAGGCCTCAATTTTATATTACACAACTAAATTTCAGGAACAAAAATTTTATAGGTAAAACTTTAAAACTTTTCCTTAAAATATCTGCCATTCCTTCACCCACATACACAAATCACTTTTTTTTTCTTTTTTTCTTTTTTTTTTTTTTGGTGTTCCTGGGATTTAACCCAGGGGTACTCTACCACTGAATTACATCTTCAGCCCTTAATTTTTGACACAGGGTCTCACTAATTTGGTGATAGTGGCCTTGAACTTGTAATCCTCCTGCCACAGCTTCCCCCATGTAGCTGGGATTATAAACATGTACCACCTAGCCCAACCTAATCAGTATTCTTTAATGTTATCCTGTAATGTTCTCCTTTTCATAGTCCACCCTATGAAGGAGTAATTATTTTGAAAGGCTACTATTAGTTTTGAGTATTCAAAAATAAACACAGAAAAGCCACTTTAGATAAAAGTGTTGCCTCAAGAAGAATCTTAAAATATATGGGGTACTCAACAATAAAATGTTGTAATGGGCATAAATCTTGAATAGACATTTCTCTAGGAAAGATATTCAAATGGCCAGTAAACACATGAAAAGATGCTCAACATCATCAGTCATTAGGAAAATGCAAAAAGATTCTACCCAACAGAATGACTACTATCTATTTTTTTAAAAAAAAAGAAAGAAAATAACACAAGGATGAAGAAAAATAACTTACAGCCACTATGGATTAATATGGTGTTTCCCTGTTTAAAACATATCTGCAACTATGCCTTAGTCATTAAGCTATTCAAAGGGCCATGTCTTCCCCCTTGAAACAAAAGTTCCTCAAAGCAGATCTTTGCCTAATTCAGCTTTCTGTTTGCATTGCCATAAAATACCTAGCAAATAGTATTACCATTGAGATAAGTAGATAGAAGGAAATCCAAATATCCACAAAAAGGGATGGGAAAGTAACTCGGTGGTAATGTGCTTGCCAAACATGCTCAAGGCCTTGGGTTTAATCCCTAGAAGTGCAAAAAAGTAAATAAGCAAATATCCACAGAAAATTAGAATCAACTGAATATTCATGAATTTATAAAGTTTTATTGTTGGGACTTATAACCTATATAAGAATTTTTCAAGTCAGCATTATTGACTTGGGTTAAATTTTTGTTGTGGGTTATTTTATTTACTGTTGGATTCTTAGCAGCCTTCCTGGCCTCTAACCACTATAGTCCAATAGCACTCTCCAGTTTTGACAGCCGAAAATGTCTTCAGATATTTTTAGTTGTCTCCTGAGAGTATAAATCACCTTTGATTAAGAACTAGTCTAAAGACAATTATTACTCAGATTCTTCCTGCACTAGACGATATGTTTCTGAATAAGGATTAAGAAAAAAAGGGGATGCTGGGGTTGTGGCTCAGCAGTAGAGCGCTTGCTTAGCATTTGCAAGGCCCTGGGTTTGATCCTCAATACCACATAAAGATGAATAAATAAATAAAATAAAGGTATAAAAAATGGGGAAGGGGGCACTTCATATTCTGTATAATCAATTTAGAGGAGGAAAAAGGGATTATTTTTATTTATCCGTGTTTTCTATGCTATATTATTAGTTTAATATTCTAATAAAGTTATTAGTTTCCAGACTTTTGAAGAGATCTTCAGTGAGAGAGCTATGTGCTTTAACAGACTTCATCCTAGGAACAAATACAGAGATTCAACACTGATTCCAATCATATCATCAGTGTACAACAATCAGTTTAATCAATCAGGACCATAGTGTGTATTCATTTTCCAAAAACTTGATCTCTCCAGTTGGATCTAAAGAACAAGTGATTAACCACCTTTCTTGTAGGAGATAGCTACCTAGTATCTATTACTCCAGCCCAAAATCCTATGATTCTTTTCAGATATAATTCACATACCACAAAATTCACCATTTAACATGTACAGTTCAGTGGTTTTGGGTTTATGTATAAAGTTTTGCAGACATGACACTTCCTAATTTCAGAACATTTTCATCAACCTTAAAATAAAACCCTATACCCATTAGTATTCATGCCTCTTTACCCTTTCCCTCCAGCCCCTAGCAACCATCATCTTTCTCTATGAATTCTCCTATTCGGAAAACTGCATATAAATGGGATCATACCATAAAAATGTCCTTTTGTGGCAAGCTTTTTTCATTTTGCATAATGTTTTCAAAGTTTTTCCTCAGATTTTTTTTAAATTAACACGTAAAAATTGTCCATACTTACATTCAACTTAGGGTAATCATATTTATCTATTTAAACATCATTTCTTTCTGCTGAAAACATTCAGTATCTCAGATTCCTTCTTGATTACCTCCTACCTTCACAGCCTCCACATTAGTCCATGAAAAAATCTAGTTGATCCTACCTTCATAACATATCCCCTACCCTGTTGATTTCCTTCCATCACTGCTTCAACCTGCAAGTACATGCTACCGTCTTGAGCCTAAAATGCTTGCCATATTTTTATTTTTATTCCCATCATTCACAAACTGATATTACATGTTTTCTTCCTAAAGAGGCCTTCTCTGACTAACCAAAAGTAGGCCTTGAACCACTCTATATCACATCAACCTGTTTTTATTTGTATTATTCATTTATTCAACAAATATCTATTCAGTTTTATGCTAGTATTACTCTACATGCTGGGGTTATAGAAGAGAACAAAGCAAAGATCCTTCTCACATGAACTTATAAAAATATAAGTGGTAAGTACTTGGGAATAGTGACGGTGGGAAATGGTTTTTTATTAAAAGGTGATCAGAGAAGTGCTTGGTGAGGTGACATTTGAACAAAGATATTAAGGAAGTGAACCATTGAGATATCAGAAGGACAGGTTATCCCAGGGAGGGGGAACCAAAAGTAAAATGGCTCTGAGATGGGAATGTTCTTAGTGAAATCATGGCATTAAGGAGGTCTATATAACAGATGCAGAGTGAGCATGAGAGTAGAAATAGATGTTGTAAGATTATGAGATTCATGTAAGATAATAGAGATTCAGACTGTGCCAGGCCCCAGGGATGATAGCAGTTATCAATAAGATTATTTTCTTATTTTCTTTATCCTAACCCTCCCACCCCTTCCACAAAACTTAAATGACTTGAGAGCAATACCTGGCTTGTTCAACAGTATATACTTATTCCGCCAAGAATTATGCCTGACACAGATTAATGCATTCACATAATAAACATTGGTGTATTTATTGAAGAAATGACTAAGTACCAAATGTCATGTATGCTTTTAATATATAAAATGTCATGTTATAATCATTTGTTTTATAAATGAGATAACTATACTTTGAGGAGGTTAAATAACTTGCCTGATATAACACAAGAGATTAGAAAAGCCAAAACTTGAAATCAGGAGGACTTACTCAGAAACCTTATCTATGCTTTAAAATCTTTCTTAGATCAGATTATTTATAATAATAGGTGGTTAATACTAGAGACCCTGCATGACACATGACACATACCTGTAATCCTAGGGGCTTAGGAGGCTCAGATGGGAGGATCTCAAGTCAGCCTCAGCAACTTAGCAAGACCCTAAACGACTAAGCAAAATCCTGTCTCAAAATAAAAAATGAGTGCTGGGTTTGTGGCTAGAGCGCTTGCCTATTATGTATGAGGCACTGGGTTTGATTCTCAGTACCACATAAAAAATGAGTGAATAAAAAAGGTACTGTATCCATATCAACTAAAAAGAAAAAAAATAATAATAAATAATAAAAAGAGCTGGTGATGTGGCTTAGTGGTCCACTAGGTTCCCCTCCTTAAAAGTTCTACCTCCTCCCAGTAGCACTATAGGCTAATGACCAAGCCTTTAACACATAGGCCTTTTGGTGATACTTCCAAACAATAGCAGGAATCTAGCTCCATTCATTTGCATATAGATAGCCTGTTCAATAAAAGGTGCAGAGAAAACTGGATGTCTTTTCTCCAGTTTTTGGTGCCTCTATCAGAAATCAGTTGACTTCTATGTGCAATGGATTAATTTCTGAGTTCTCTATTCTATTTCATTGGTCTTTGTGCTGGTTTTTATGTCAGTCTCACGCTATTTGGTTGCTATAGCTTTGCAATGTTTTTTTAAATATATATATTTTTAGTTATACATGGACACAATTACTTTTATTTTTATGTTGTGCTGAGGATCGAACCCAGTACTTCACACATGCTAAGCAAGCACTCTACCGCTTAGCTACAACCCCAGTCCTATAATATGTTTTGAAGTCAGGTATTATAATGCCTCCAGCTTTGTTATTTTTGCTCAGGATTGCTTTGACTTTTCAGGATCTTTTGTGGTTCCATAGAAACTTTAATAGGAGTTTTTGTATTTCTATAAAAACTCTCATTGGTATTTTCATAGGGAATTTATTTCATTATTCATCTGTGTATTCCTTTGTGTATTATGGTCATTTTAACAATATTATTTCTCCAGTATATGAATATGATCTACCTTTCCTTTTTTGCATGTCCTCTTTAATGTTTTTAATCAGACATTTTAGTTTTTATGGTAGAGTTCTTTTAGCTACTTGGATAAATTTATTCCGAGCTTGGGGCTGGGGTCATGGCTCAGTGTTAGAGCGCTTGCCTAGCATGTGTGAGGCACTGGGTTCAATCCTCAGCACCACACAAAAGTAAATAAATAAAATAAAAGTATTTTAAAAAACAATTATTCCTAGCCTTTGTTTGTTTGATTTGATTTGGTTTGTTTGTTTTGATTTAGTAGCTGTTGTAAATGGAATTGCTTTCTTGATTTCTTCCTCAGCTAGTTCATTGTTAGTATATAAGAACATGACTGGTTTTTATATATTGATCTTGTATCCTGCAATTTTACTGAATTCATTTCTCAGTTCTACAGTGTTTAGATGGGACTTTGTCTTGTTTTCTTTTTGGTTTGGTTTTGCAGTGCTGGAGCCTTATACATGCTAGACACGTGTTCTATAACTGAATTACATATCCATCCCAGGTTTTTTTTATATATATATAAAATCATGTCTGCAAAAAGGGATAATATGACTTTCTCATTTCCAATTCAAATGCCTTTTTCTTCCATTATTGCTCTGGATAAAACTTTCAGTACTGTGTTGAGTAAAAGTGATGAAATTGGGTATCCTTGAATTGTTCCAGATCTAAAAGTTAACAATTGTGACTATTTCCTGTTCAATATATTAGTTGTGGGTTTGGTTTGCCATATAAGGAGGACTTAATTGTATTGTTTATTTTTTTTATTACCTAATTTGTTGAGTATTTTTATCTTGAAGGGACATGATTTTTATCAAATGCTTTTTCTGTGTTTTACTGAGATAATCATTTGAGTTGTCCTTTATTATGTCAAAATATTTAATTATTCATTAAAAATATTTAATATCACAGTTATTGATTTGTGTATGTTGCATCATCTTTATATCCCTAGGATAAGTCCCACTTGGTCATGGTGTATAATCTTTTTGTTGTGTTGTTAGATTCAGTTTGGTAGTACTTTGTTAAGAATTTTTGCATTTATTTTCCACAGAATATACTGGTATGTTATTTCCTATTTTTTGTTGTATCTTTCTCTGGTTTTCATATCAAAGAAATGCTGCTCTCATAGAATAAGGAAGGATTTCCTACCTTTCCAATTTTTGGAATAGTGTGAGAAGAAGAGTTGGTGTTACTTCTTTAAAAGTTTAGTAGAGCTGGGTGCAGTGGTGCACACCTGTAATCCCAAGCAGTTCAGGAGGCCCAGGCAGGAGGATAGTGAGTTTAAAACCAGCCTCAGCAACAGTGAGGCACTAAGCAATTCAGTGTGACCCTATCTCTAAATTAAATACAAAATAGGGCTTAGGATGTAGCTCCGTGGTCAAGTGCCCCTGAGTACTATCCCCAGTACCAAAAAGAAAAGTTTAGTAGAAGGCTGGGATTGTGGCTCAATGGTAAAACACTTGCCTGGCATTATAAGGCACTGGATTCAATACTCAGCACTACATGTGAATTAATTAATTAATAATAAGGGTTCTTTGACAACTAAAAAACAAAAAGGTTAGTAGAATTTAGCAAATGAAGCCATCCAGTTCTGGGCGTTTCTTTGTTGGAAGTTTTTTTTTTTTAATTACCAATTCAATTTCATTGCTCAGCATTGGTCATTTAGTTTTCTATTTCTTTATAGTTTAATCTTGGACAAGTTGTATGTGTACAGGAACTTATTCATTTCTTGTTGTCCCAAATGATCTTTTGTATCACTGTGGCATCAGATGTAATGAATCCTTCCGAATCTCTAACTTTATTTATTTGTGTCTTTATCTAACCAGTCAGTCTTAAAATATTTGCTGATTTTCTTTATCTTTTCAAAAAAAAAAAAAACAACAACAACTTTGTTTCTCTGGTCTTTGGTAATTTTTTTTAGTCATAGTTCTTCAAGTTACATTGTTAGGTTAATGACTTGAAATATTTCTACTTCATGATATGTTTATTACTATAAACTTCCCTCTTAATCCTGATTTTGCTATATCAAATAGGTTTATTTTTATTTATTTATATCATTTTGTGCTTCCATTTTCATTTAAGAAATGTTTTTCTTTTTCATTTATTCATTGATCATTCTGCAGCATTTTTAATTTCCATGTACTTGTGCTATTTCCACAATTCCTCTTGTTCGTTTCTTATTTCATTCCATTGTGCTCATATTATTTTGATTTTTTTTTTTGAGACTTATTTTATGACCTAACAAACAGTCTATCCTGGAGAATATTCCATGTGGTGATGAAAAGAATGTGTATTCTACACCTATTGGATGAAATGTTCTGTAAATATCAATGTCCATAATATAGTTTAACTCTGATATTTCTTTATTGATTTTCTTCTGTATGAACTGTTGATTTAAACTGGGCTGTCAGATTCTCTAACTAATACTGTATTAGAATCTCTCTTCCTTTAGATCTGTTAATATTTATGTTACATGTTTTAGTGGTTTGCTGTTGGGTGGATATATATTTACAATTGTTATATGTACTTTTGCTATATGTTCTATTGTGATATAATGACCAACCATCCGTTTTATTTTGCATGAGTATAGCTACTTCTACTCATTTCTGGCTTCAATTTGTGAGAAATAATGTTTTTCCATCCCTTCACTTTTTTTATTGGTTCTAGTTTTTTAAATACATGACAGCGGAATGCATCACAATTTTTATTACACATGTAGAACAATTTTTTATCTCTGTTTGTATATAAAATATGTTTACACCTTCACTTTTGGTCTGTGTGACTACATGGGGAGGTATGTTAGGTATTGGTTTTTCATTTTTATTTGGGTTTGTTTTGTTATTTTTAATGCACTCAGCTAGTTTGTAGCTTTTTGTTTTTCCTGCCAAGGCCAGCCTCTACTGGGTTCAAGCGATCCTTGTGCCAGCATACCTGGCTTCATGTCTTTTAATTGAGGAATTCAATCCATTTACATCATTCAAGGGTAGATTAAAAACCTGCTCCTGTTTCTTGTTGTTTTGTACACTTTTGTTCCTCTCCTCTGCTCTTACCCTGAAGCTTTGTGATCTGGTGATTCCTATTGTCATAAAGATTTATTCATTCCTCTTCCTTCTTTGTGTGGCTACTCTATCACAGAGCTTTATACTTTCACATGTTTTCATTGTGGTAATTATCATTTTGCTTCTAGGTGTATGACTCCTTTATCCATTTTTACTTGTATGCAAAATACGTTATTTCTTCTCAATTTCTAAAGGATAACTTTAGTGGGCATAATATTCTTGGCAGGCAGTATTTTTCTTTTCAGCACTCTGAATGTTAATAAGTTCCCATTCTCTCCTGTCCTGCAAGGTTTCTGCTGAATAATCTTTTTTCTAATCGAAATTCACTTGTTAGAAACTTGACATTTTTCTTGTACTGCACCTTTTTGGTGGGTAAGGACCAGGCTTTTTTTTTTTTAAAGACAGGGTCTCATCTCAGCCTGCCTCAACCTCCTGAGTTGCTGGGATTACAGGCATGCACTACCAGGCCTGGCTTCTTGCTGCTTTTTGAAGTGTCCTTTACTTTTATTACCTTGATTATAATTTGCCTCTTTGAGTCTAACTGAAGTTCTTTGATCTTCTTTCCCTAGACTTAGGAAATTTTCAACTACAATTTCATTAAATAGGCTTCCTGTGCCTTTTTCTGTGTCCTTCCTTATTCTCATAATGGGATTATTTGTTCATTTAATGGTGTCCCATAGATTCAACAGTCTTCCTTCATTCTTATTCCTTTTATTTTTATTTTATTTCTCCAACTGGATCAATTCAAAAGACCTGTCTTAAAGTTCGGAATTCTTTCATTCTTCTTGATCTAATCATATGGCTGGCTATCAATTTTTGTTGTTGTTTTTTTTTTCTGGTAATTGTCTCTCTGTTGAATTTCTTCTTCATATAATGAATTGTTTTCCAGATTTCATTTAGGTGTTTTATTCTCTTGTATCTCTCTGAGCTTCCTTAAGACAACTGTTTAGAATTGTTTTTTTAGGCATTTGGTAAATTTCCTTTTCTTTATGGTTATCTCTAGGGGTGTATCATGTTTCCTTGCTTTTTCATGGTGTTTTTGTTTTGTTTTGTTTTTAGCTGTAGATGGATACAGTACCTTTGTTTCATTTATTCATTTTTATGTAGTACTGAGGATCAAACCCAGTGCCTCACACATGCTAGGCAAGTGTTCTACCACTGAGCTACAACCCCAGCCCTTTTTCATGTTTCTTAAGGTAACTGTTACACCGGATGGACCTTTATTTATTTGTATGTGGTGCTGAGAATTGAACCCAGTGCCTCATGCATGCTAGGCAAGCAGTGTACCACAGAGCCACAACCCCAGCCCCTTAAAGCTACCTTTTTGAATTTAACAAAGTTGTTTTATTTGAAGGTGGATCCTAAGGAGACACATCTAAGCTTTAATTCTGGATGAATTCAGCAGTGTGATCTTGGCAGTTTCTTTAGCTTTATTCTTCAACAGGCACAGATCAAAGATGGGGGCATATTTTTGTGGGCATCCAGAAATTCATCAATTATATTTCATGTCTTCCTACACCAGCACTGGTTCCAATGGCAGTTTTAGAACAAGGGTATCTGCTCTGATAAATTATGACAGTCTGTGCCCCTATCTGTCTCTACAATTTGAAGAGCAGCAGTTTGCCCCATGTCCTTACTTTAGCACAGATCTAAGAATTATTGGTAACTTCCTGATCCCTTATATGTGGAACCAGAAACTGAAAGTTCCATCCTTTTATTTTTACTCTGCTTATATCATTATAATTGAAGTAATTTTCTTGTGGATAGCTTATAGCTGAGTAATATTTTTTAATTTGCTCTGCCATTTGGATCACTTATGCTTAATGTAATGAGTTAAGGAAAAATAATGGCATAGTCTACCTTTTTAGTTTTTGCTGTTTTTTGTTTTTATTTTTCTTCCCCATCTTACAACTTACCATTTTGAACTATCGTTAGTGTTTTAGTATTTCTTTGATAAGACTTTATAGTGATTGTTCCAGGTTTGACAGAGTACTGGCATCATCAGTTTACCAATTTGATATGAAAATCTTACCTTGGTAATATTCCTTTAACCATACATATATAAAATATAATTGTCATATGCTTCCTGTACACACATTATAGTTTGTACATCAGTTATAGTAACTGTACATCAGTTACAGTTTTTACTTCAACCAAACATATAATTACTTCAATTAAACATAACTGGGAAAATTCAAGAGTTAGAAAGCCTATTGTATTTACATACATTGTTGCTTATAGCCTTCTTTCCTCATGTTTCAAATTTTCTTTTTGTAACATTTCCTTTTATTGTTTCTCCTCATTACTTCCAGATAGGAGTGGCAGGCAAGGCACCCATGTGGTCTCCACTACCACCACAGTAGAAGGGGAGGATCATAAATGGTTATGAAGGTGAAAGTCACAGCTCCCTATTTGGCATTTACTGCATTTGCTAGCATCAGCAGAGGTGATGTCATGGTATTTTCTGTGCTATTTGGTTTTAGTAGATGAGTTGTTGCCTAAAAATTTTCTGTCTTGCTAAGCTGCTCTTTTCCTGGTCCTTTTGCTAAAGATAACAGGATTTTGTTGACACTGTTTTTATATACATCTATGGGCATTTCTGAAGTTGCTGGCTTCTGTAGATCAAATTGTAAGATATACAATGCCAAAGGGAAACCCAGAGAACTCACCACCATTTCATTCCTTAAGTCCCAAGATCATTTGCTGGCCTTCCTTCTCTCCATCTATTCTCCAGGGGTTTTAGTTATACTTAAGCCGGAGGAATAGGGAAAAGTACATCTACTATATAGCATGTTTCCAGAAATGGAAGTTCAGCCTCAGTGATTTTGATTCTGAAGAAAAATTGATGGGGAAAATTTTTGCCTGTAAGTTTCATGCTTCACAGTTTGACCTTCCCAGTCCCTGTTATCACAGTTGAGGCTAAGCTTCTCAAACAAAAAACTGGCAGACTGTGTGTGCACATGTGTGTGTGTGTATTGGGGATGGGGACAGCTTCAAACTTGTGTGTCTTGCATTACTAAAACACTATTTATTCCACAATTTTAGGATGATTCAATTGAATCAATATTCAAAAATATCTCATTCCACTATCTTTCCTGCCCCATTCACCCTCCCCCTACACTCCTTCCCCTTTACCCAATCAGAGTTCCTTCATTTTTCCCATGCCTCTCCCCTCCCCATCATGAATCAGCATGCATATATGGTGTGATGCTACATTGAAATGTCTGTAAAAGTTGTGCTGCATTGTATACAATGTATCAAAATGCATTCTGCTGTCATATATACCTAATTAAAATAAATTTTTTAAAAATTCAAAATATATTTTTTAAAAAATCTTTAAAACCTTATCTTCATAACATAGCGGCTTTGATTTCTATAACATTCTTCCATATAAAAAAATACAAAATAAAAATAAATCCCCTATGTAGTAAAACTTAATTTATGCGGTTCTACCAAAAAATTTTCACACAAAAAAAATTTTCACACTCATTTGTGTGAAAAAGTGATCACTGTAATATACATGAATGATGTATCATGCAGCCAAAAATGTACTCAGGTTGTATAGTACTCACAATTCATTCTGAAATCCACTGATTGGTGTGGGTTAGCACTGTGTTCAACTCATTTTATTATGAACAGTAATTAAAAATGTGAGTGATTTATATTTTAACATAGCTATTCCTATGTAATTATTTTGACAGGTAATATAGATTAATATAAGCATAGTATCATTGTTCAGCTATTTACCTAGGATGAAAAACAAAGATTTTCATTTCCATATTTTTATCCATTTATTTTTATGATTGACCCCTAATTAAATGAGAAAATAATGGTATAGTAAATTCTTAGGAGTAATCATTTTACCAATTAAAATGCAAAAGTGGAATGTCTACATGAAAAACACAATAAAATATGTACTATTTTGATGTTAGGCATGTATCAGGTATAAAAATATACTGTTACCCTATTTACAGTACCTAGTCGTCAAACAAAATCTCTTTAAGGCACATTACTAATATGTAAATTCCTGCCATTTCTATTGGTTTTTAGCATAATGATTGAAGGATTGATGCTATAATTTACATTGTAAATCAGAACCACACGATAAAAATCTATCAATCCTCTCTATATCTGAATATAAAATTGTTAAAATCCAACAATGCATCCTGAAAAAAAATGCCACCATCACCAAGCTATAAACATTACAGGATCACTTTGAACTTCATTGTTTCTGTGCTTGTTTCTGTGCATATTTTTAATTACTAACTCTACATTCATAGTCTTGTGCAATATCCCTGTTGTGTAGTTTCTATTGACATTTGTATAATTTTAGACCATTATCAGAATAGATAATATGAATAATTATAAATAACATATACTGAGCACTCATATAAACTAAGTTTAGGGAACTTTATTCATTTATTTACTGACTTAGAGCTTCACTGAGGTAGTAATTCATGGATCCTCACTTCACTTTACCATACTGTTTGGCACTTAATTCATGTTATCTTACATAAATAAACTGTTAAGAATCTTCTGATACAAAGATGAATTCAGTTAGAATACTTCTAGTTTTAAGTTATTATATAAAATGAAAATTCATACTAAGTGCAATATTCTCTTCCTTCTCAAGTTTTAATAATTTTAGAAAATATATTTTGTTTGAGTTTCACTGTCAAATATTCAGTATAGCTAGCTGTGGTTTAATCTATAGAAAACAAATATTGTCTCTATTGTAGTGGTTCCAAAAAAAACATTTTTAAAAAAATTGTTGACATTCATTGTTACTATCCTGTTGGCTTTTAAAACATTATAAAGAAAATGAACTGGGAATTTAGTAAATTGTTATATATTATAGCTGTTCTCTGTTTAATACCATATTAAATTTTTTTAATTAGAATAATGATTCTCAGACTTTACATGCTAAATACATATTTCTGGGACCCACACTGAAGTTTCAACTCAGTAGGTCTGGTATGAGAAATTAGAATTTGCCTTTATAGCAACTTCTGAAGGGTAGTTAGGAAATCCAGTGACCACATCTTTAGAACTCTTATATAAGGATTTTTTAACTAAAAATATACCCAATGTTTGAAGTGTAAGTATTCCATTTTTTCCTTTTCCCTTTTACAAAGTTTTATAGATATGTAGAACAATTGATTTGAATGACCTATAATAACTAATTCAGCTTCTCCATTTGCCCATAAATTAACTTTTTATGTTAAGTATAATGACATTTAAATATATAGGGTGGTAAATAAACATATTAATCACTGTCATTATTACTTTCATTATTATTTCTTTTGGGGGGGGGCCCACTGGGGATTAAACTCAGGCATACTCAACCACTGAGCCACATCCCTAGCCTTATTTTGTATTTTTAGAGATAGGGTCTCACTGAGTTGCTTAGCACCTCGACATTGCTGAGGCTGCTTTGAACTCACAATCCTCCTGCCTCAGCCTTCTGAGTGGTTGGGATTACAGACATGTGCCACCATGCCCAACTCATTATTATATCTTTATATCATTTTTTGAAAGAAAGCATTATAGAATAGTTATTATATATTTTAGTGTTTGAGTTCCACTATGTAGAAATGTAGAATGTACTATGTAGAAATGTACAAATGAACAATTAGCAATGCCCCCCATACATTTGAAATATTTTTTAAACTTTTCATGTGGTAAATATGAAACTTTCAAGTAATTTGGTGAGGCAATCCAATACACTCGTAAATTTAAGCTCAATTTACTCATCCTATAACTATTTCAAGTAAAGACAATTTAAAAGTTTTGTGGTTGATGGCTGAATAATTTTACTATTTTCTTTATGATTTCATTGGGATAGACCCAATATTTCATGTTTTCTTAAAGTTCAGTCAACAACCATCTGATTATACTATCTACCAAAATGTAATCTCTGTAAAAGCTCTATTAGAAGAAATTATACTATTGAATTTATGATATATTGACTTCCACTATTTTGACATACAAAATCAATGGAGCAAATGTGCTGTAGTAAAAACAGAGAAATTTATTTTGTCATATATTTATTAAGAGTAGCCCCCACACTCTCATGAGTTTTACCCCTCTACGTGCTTCTCATTGTGGAAATCCAAAAAAGATTCCCTCATGTTTCCGCTTCACATGGGACAGTTACCATTTTGAAATATGCCCAGAGCATAACAAAAGCCTACTCTCCAAGGAAAAAGATTTTACAGGGGTATAAATTTACCTGGCTCCAGCAGACAGCAGTCTCAGGTAGGTAGGTGTGGAGGTTACAGAAATACTAAGAAACACTTATGAAACTCACTAACCAGGAATACAAACCTTCTAAAAGACTGCTTTAATCATAAGATTATAGAATACTTTCCATCCCTACCACCTTATTGCTACACCACCATATCAACAATGCTTAATGTGATAGCAATGAATTACAGCTGAAAGAGCTACCAGGCCGCCTCTATGAGGAGCTCATAATGAAGCCCTAGATAAAAGGAGGAACAAAAACAAAGACACTAAAAGAATTTGAAGGCTCTGGCACATACACCTATATCAAACATTAAACACAGCCTAAGTTGTAGCAAAATTAACATAAAACTAAACACTTAAGGCCTGTTTACCTAATTTCCTTTAATACCTGATCCAATACATCATAACAACTTCTCAACTAAGTTACAAATCAAGAAAATATAGTCTGAACAGACAAAGCAAACATCAGAACCAGACTCAGATATTTTGCAAAGTTTGGAATTATGATGTAGAGAATTATGAATAATTATTAATAAAAACTGTGAATGAGATAATAATAGAAAAGTGATAATTTAAGAACAGATAAGCAATCAAAGGGGAATTCTAGAAATCAAAAGCACTGTACAGAAATAAATAATGTTTTTGATGGGCTTATCAGTAGACTGGACACTGTCAAGGACATTCCCCCAAATGAAAAGCAAAGACAAAAAAAAAATAGGAAGGCGAAATAAAACAGAACATCCAAAAACTGGAAATATTTTAAAAGTATGAGAAATGTGTTTAATTGGAGTATCAGAAAGAAAAAAAAGAATAAAGAAGTGTTTGAAGTAATTAATAGTCAAAAGAGTTTTCCAAAATTAATGACACATACAAAACCATGGATCCAAAAAAGCTCAGAAAACACCAAGCAGGATAAATACCAAAACTATCTTCACCTAAGAATATCATATTCAAACTACAAAGAAGCAAATGCAAAGAAAAAAATTAGAAATAAGCCAAAAGAAAATATCTTACCTATAGCAGAACAAAATCATGCAAACAAAAAAAGAATAAAGTGAAATATTTAAAGCATTTAAGTACTAAAAGAACAAACTACCAATCTGGAGTTATACATCCAGCAAAATTGTTTTTAAAATGAAGGAAGAATAAAAACTATCAGACAAAACCTGAGGGAACTCTCACATGTAAATCTGCTCCCTAAAGAAATGTTAAAAGATATTCCTCAGGGATAATTTCTGGTAGATCTGAAATTCACATCTAGTTAAGCAGAGTCAAGTCTTAGAAGGAATGAACAGAGATAAAGCAAGATCTTTTTTTTTCTTCTTAGTTAATCTGAAAAATAACAGTTTAAAGTAATAATACTACTAGGTAATTGTGACCTATGGTAAGTACTATGAATAACAAAACCATAAGAAATGAGAAATGGGAATTGGGCATACTCTTTTATTAAAATTTGCCCTTTCCTTCCCACCAGCTATTAGCAGCGACCTCTCCCAATGAATTAATAGTGGGCTAAAACCTTTAATATATTATGTCTTCAAAGATGAGTAACGCATCACTTTTCCCACATATATTTATAAAGAAGTAGAGAGGAGATGAGGTAAGGTAAGGGATAGTGTTTTAGTCAGCGGACCAAAAGACACAACAAGAACGATAAGGAAGAGGGAAAGTTTATTTTGGCTCATGGTTTCAGAGGTTCAGTGCATGGTCAGCCAACTCCATACCTTTCACCACAGCGGAGGCAGACCATAATGGCAGAAGGACATGGCTGAGGAAAGCTGCTCAGTCCAAGACAGCCAGGAAGCAGAGTGAATTCAGCTCAGAGATAGAATATAAACACCAAAGAAATGCCCCCAGTGACCACCTTCTAGCCATACCCTGTTTGCCTACAAGTTAACCACACAATCCATAAGTGAATCAATTCACTGATAAGTTTACGGTTCTTATATTTAATCTTTTCACCTCTGAACATTCTTGCATTATATTACACATGAACTTCTGAGGGTTACCACATGTCAAAACCATAACAGTAAGAATTTTTGTTTTATTTCTCCCTTTTGAGAAAGATACTTACAAGGATATATTTATAAAATAAGCATGATCAAGTTATTTTTATAAAAGCAAGAAAATAAAAATTTAAGAGAAATTGAATATTGACAAATGAAAAATATAAAAGCACTTAGAATCATATATAATGTGTGTTTTCTGGGTATTGGGGTGCATTACACAGTAAACTCTATAGTGACAGTGGATTAATCTATAAAATTGGTTTTGTTTTGCAATACTAGGGATCCAGCCCAGGGCTTCCCACATGCTAGGCAAGCATTCACAAAGCCAAACCCCCATTCCTACATATTTATATGATAAATTATTATTAATCAAAAAGTACTGAGCATCTACTAAGTACAAGCTATAATCCTGGGAATGTTAAAGAAAAATAACATGTATTCACTATTCTCAAAAAGTCTGCAGTATATATTTACAGAGAAATAACAAGAAAAAAAGATAGCCTGAGCCACTAGTAAAATTTTGTCAGAATAAAATGATTGACTTCACTAGTCAGTGTTTTTTTCTACAATATCTAGATGTCTAGAGTGGAATCTTTAAAGAACTAGGATTCCATATCCTACAAGACTTCCTTGATATTTGATACTTTTCATCTTTCCCTGGACAACTGAGCATGACACTTTTCCAGGAAGTATAAATGTGGAAAAATATTAAGATTATTGCCATCAAAAATTTTATAAATTAGGAGCTAAACATTTACATTTTTAAATATCTTCTTAATCAAATGTCAAATTAGTGGTAACAATATGTGCAACAAAAACTGAAAGAACATTGAAGGATTGAAATGTATAAAGAAAAAGTAAACAAGAAATACAGTTGTGGAATTAGCTAAGTCAAAATGATGCAAAATGCAAATTTATTAGGAGAATACAAAAAATAATTTGACAATCAACAAAGAAAAAAATTTGTTCCAGTGTTTTAAATCTATAGTAGACATAAACATATATCTTTGTGTGGGTGTACACTTGCACTTGTACACCCATGCTGCACTGGAGATCGAACCCAGGGCTTCACACATGCTAGTCCAGTGTTCTACCACTAAGCTATACTTCACCTCTGAGGATTTTATTTTTATTTTCCTAATCTTGTTGAGAAAAACTGATGTCCTAGACACATGTTTCTATTGGTTTAATTTGTTCGATCTAGTATTTTTTCATAACTTGGCAAATAGCCTGAAATCTCATGTATTCACTGATTTTTATATACAGAATATTATTTTTAAATATTTCTAAAATAAAACTTAGTAAGGAATTTACTAGCAATTATATTACTTTTTGCTTTAATTACATATATTCACAAAAAGTAATGAAAAAATAAGTCTTAGGTTATTTCAACATTTCACATTTTAAGAAATCAATACACAATCTAAAATAGGTGATTGTCTATTTCTTAAAATATGTTTAAGGTCAGATATAATGGTGCACACCTGTAATCCCAGCATCTTGGGAGACTGGGGCAGGAGGATCACGAGTTCAAAACCAGTCTCAGCAACAGTGAGGCTTGAGCAACTCAATTAGACCTTGTCTCTAAATAAAATACAACATAGGGCTGGGGATGTGGCTCAGTGGTTAGGCGCCCCTGACTTCAATCCCCGGTACCAAAAACAGAAATAAAATATGTTTGAAAAGACTAAAGAGAGAGAGGGAGAGCTCTCCTGTTAACTAGTATAGTTTCAAGGACTTTGGTTTCTCATCCAACATGTAAAGAACTTGAAAGTCCAATCCAAAAAAGAAAGAGAAAAGATGAGCAATCTGAAAATCAACAGCTCCTCTTAGATACTCAGAGAGGGAAGACGCAGGAAAAACCATGGCCCCCAAACTGGAAATGTCACCAGAGTCTTCGGCCAGAGCCCTGACTGGGATCCTAACAATACACATCTAGCCACTTGCTTCAAAAAACAAGACATGGTGTAGGAACCAACTTCCTCAACAAGACTCCTAAAGTGCAAAAAAATAAAATCAAGAATCAATAAATGAGATGGTATCAAATTAAAAACCTTCTTCACAGCAAAGGAAACAATCAAGGACATGAAGAGAGAGACTATAGAATGGTAGAAAACCTTTGCCACCTGTACCTCAGAGAGAGCATTACTCTCTAAGATTTATAAATAACTCAAAAAAATACCAAAAATAAATAAAAATAACCCAGTCAATAAATGGGCAAAGGAACTGAACAGACACTTCACAAAAGAATAAATAAGAATGGTCAATAAATATATGAAAAAATGTTCACATCTCTAGCAATTAGAGAAATTCAAATCAAAGCTACACAGAGATTCCATCTCACTCTAGTCAGAATGGCAATTATCAAGAATACAACTAACAGGGCTGGGGATGTGGCTCAAGCGGTAGCGCGCTCGCCTGGCATGCGTGCGGCCCGGGTTCGATCCTCAGCACCACATACAGACAAAGATGCTGTGTCCGCCAAATACTGAAAAATAAATATTAAAGTTCTCTCTCTCTCTCCCTCTTTCTCACTCTCTCTCACTCTTTTTAAAAAAAAAAAAAAAGAATACAACTAACAATGTTGCCAATGGTGTGTGAAAAAGGTACACCCATACAACTGCTGGTGGGACTACAAACTGGTGCAACCACTCTGGAAAGCAGTATGGAGATTCTTCAGAAAACCTGAATGGAACTGCCATTTGATCAAGTTATACCACTCCTCAGCACATACACACCAAAGGACTTAAAATCATCATACTATAGCAACATGGCCACATGAATGTTTATAGCAGCTCAATTCACAATACCTAAGCTATGGAACCAGCCTAGGTGCCCTTTAACAGATGAATGGATAAAGAAAATGTGGCATATATACACAACAGAATATTACTCAGCCATAAAGAAAAATAGAATTATGGCATTTGCCAGTAAACAGATGGAACTAGAGACTATCATGCTAAGTGAAATAAGCCAGTCCCCAAAAACCAAAAGCCAAATGTTCTCTCTTATATGTGGATGCTAAACACTCAATTTGGTAGGGGCAGATGTTCAGTGGATTAGACAAAGGGGAATGAAACAAAGGGAGGAAGGTTGGGAATAGGAAAGATTGTAGAATGAATCCAACATAACTTTCCTATATCCATATATGAATATACAACCATAGTAATTCCACATCATGTACAACCACAAGAATGGGATCCTAATTAGGATAAGTTATACCCCCTGTATATATATCAAAATACACTGTACTGTCATATATATCTTTAAAAAGTACAAATTTTTTTAAATAATCTTTTTCATAGTAAAAAGCAGAGAAGGAACTTGAAATCAATATAGCCTTATTGGGAGGGCAAGTGAGATGAAGTGTCTCAACCCTGTCATCAAGATTACTGACATGAGCTTTAGAATTGAGCTGAGGAAGAACTGGGTTAGGGGTGAGAGGTATGCATAATTAAGCAGTCTTTGTTCAAAGTATATTCTGGTTGATCAGTTTCTCATTTATGGTTCTGTGAGGAGGCTCCAGAATAGTCCTTATGGTTATGGAAGCAATCTCCATTTGCTTCACAGAGTAATCCTGGAAGGGGACAATTTCATTCCCATGAGACAATTTCCCTTGCTTTGGGGAAGGGGAGCCTCTGCTGTTTCTGGAAGGTGTAAGGCAATGATTTAAGACTTCTGGGAGCCACAAAAGCTGGCTGTTGGATGTCCCTGCAAATCTTAAGTTTTTCTTATCTTGGTGTCTTGAGTCTTGAAAGGAGCAGAATAATGTTACAGATGAACATGTGCCTCAAGCTGAGCAGGAATCTGGTCCATTTCAGATAATAATGGAGTCAGATACAATATGAAGGCAAGAGATGCTAAGTTTTATTCTGCTTTTAGTTACCCATCAGGCATCTGCAGGTCCAGGTGAAGTCAGTGTTTTTTAGCAAAGGCAGTCTAAATCCCTGTTATAGAAAGACAAGCAAATACAGGGAATCACATTTTACTGGAAGCAAAAGCCACAGCTGGAACCTGCAACTGATAGGACCACTTCAAGGGTAATTGACTAATTGCTGAAGATTTGTTTAAGAGATTAAAACCTCCTAGAGGTCCAACTCTAAGGGACCACACTCTTTCATGAGTCTTCCTCCAGGAGCCCCACTACATTGTCCAGGCCACAATATGAGAAATAATCCTCTTATGCTTTTATATGTGTGTAGCAGGAGGGGAGTAGACATTTTTAAGACTACTAACAGAGCTACTGTTCTCCTTAATGAATACCTGCCATCAAGGGAAATTATTTTACCAAATCTTGTAACCTTGGTAAAACCTGCTTATTATTGGTAAAACCCAGTTATCTGACTGACTTGAGAGAAGTGAAATACTTAACTGCAGCCCCCACCAAACTTCTGTCTCACCTAAGAGGGCAGTAGGGACTGAATGGAGAAGTCTGTGACCCCATTATAGAATACTTACCCTCTCTCAAAACTTAACAGCAACATCAATCAGTCTCCTGTAAAATAATAATCAAGGAGGGCTGGACTATATCTCAATGGTATAGTGCTTGCCTATCATGCAGAAGACCCTGGGGTTCAGTTGCCAGCACTCCAAAAAGAAAAAGAAAGAAAAAATTAAAAGAGAGGTAAACAAAGTTAAGGCCCTCTGTGATTTTATTTTTTTTGTTTGTTTGTTTTTTGCAGTGCTGGAGATCAAACCCAGGGCCTTACACATGCTAGGCAAGCATTCTAACACTGAGCTACACCCAGATCCCTTCAGGCCCTATTTAAAAAGGAATCTCTAAGAGAACCCAAAGCCTACAGAGGAGGCAAAAACAAGCATGAAACGCATTTTAGCCTCTGACATATAGCTACAACAACCAGTAAACACAGCCTAACTCATGGCCTAATGTAAAACTTCATACTAACAGCTTATTTATATTACTTCCTTTTACTAAGTACATCAATCACATCCAGCTTTCAACAAAAAATTATAAGGCGGTCTGAACAGACAAAGCAGAGAGTTTTGGAATTTAAAGAGGGGAATTTAAAATAACTGTAATTAATATACTCTAATGGAAAAAATAAATGTTGGAAATAAAAAACAAATGAATGCCTGTGATGGGCTCACTAGTAGATTGGACATGGCCTAGGAAAGAATGAATTACCTTGAAGATATGTTAGTTGAAATTTCCCAAACTGAAAAGATATGAGAGAAAAATAATAAAAAATAATTTTAACCAGGCCTGGTGGCATCAAGGATCACTTAAGTAGAGGAGTTTGAAGCCAGCCTCACCAACATGAATTTATTAGTTTACAAAACAAAGTTTCAGTTTTATTTTAAAGAACATTCAGGTATAAATGAATTCATTAATTTACAAAACAAAGCTTCAGTTGTATTTTAATAAACATTCAAGTATAAAGTGCTATACTTATCCTCCCCACCTCCCATCTGTAATTAAGCCCCTCCCAGCTTGATTCTGCTTAGGAGACATCATGAATATTCAGTGGAACTTGCTTTCCTAGTATGTTGCCCTGAGGCTGTATGTGAAGAAGTCCAGTCCAGTCTCCTTGAGGATGCAAGACCATAAAGAGAAAGGTCCACCCAGTCATCAGCAGCTTAATGCAGCCACTTAAGTGAGCCCAAGCAATACCAGCAGATACTGTCCAGCTCTCCACAGAATCATGAGAAATAAAATGATTAGAGTTGTAAGCCACTAAATTTGGGCTTAGTTTATTACACAGCAACAAATAATTATGAAAAAGAATGTATTCTCTTGAGAGCCAAATATGAAAGAATTTACAAAGGTTAAAATCAGTTTTTAAAAATGGACAGTACAGACTTGAGTGGCTAGTAAAGGGTAAGAAATGTACCGAAGCAGAAGGTAAGAATTCGGGAGTTAAAAATAATATGGTTACTGATATTCACAATTTAATCATGTCCTCTTTAAAGAAGGCACATGTGAAAGAAATTACTTTGCAAAAGAAAAAAACTATACGGTATTTTTGCATTTTATGGCTATTGATACCTAGTAGTTGCCTCCAGGTCTCTCCAAGTTGAGTAGCATGTAACAGCTTCCTTAATCTAGTGAACATTTATTTTTAAAATTACGTGTTTCAGTAAAAATAACAACTTGCAATTTGAAACTTAAAAAAAAAAAAAATCTCACCTTTGGTTGGTAGTTACTCATCTTTTTTCCCTGTCTCAGAACTAAGCAGTTTTAGGTTGCTACTTAAAAAAGACCTGTTACAGCAAAATGACCACTGGTTTGCCTCTCAGAGGTATAAATCTCCTCCATAGAAAATAAAGTACACTAAAGCATAAGGAAAACTTTCCCATTAAGTTCATTTATAAGACATTGTCCACTTAAGAAGCCAGAGTTTTGTTTTCTAATCAGAGAATGACAACTGAAACATAATTGCACATAACCTCAGAAAAGTTTACTCCCTAATGCAACTCAAAAGGAACACTAACCATTAAATTGGAACACCACAGGTAATAACATCTAATGCAATTTGGTTTTATGAGAGCTGTGGATTTCTTTTATTGTTTCCCTTTGCATTTTTCCCCAGCATTGGCAATGGCTTTTTACAATTCCTTCATTAGATGTGTATGTGTGCACTGGGTTGTAGAAAAGCAGTTATCAACTCAGGCTACTCAGTTCCTCAAAAAATTAAAGTTAGCATGGAACCCCCATTAATTACATTCCAAGGTGTATTCCCAAGAGGAATTAAAACATGTCTACTCAAAAACTTGCATATGAATGTTTACAGTAGCATTATTCATAATAGCCAAAAAGTAGAAACTAACCAAATGTCTACATAAACCAAACGTATTCATATACTGTAATATCATTTAGCCATAAAAATATGAAACATGCTACAGCACAGAGGAAGAAACCAGATACAAAAGGCCACATATATTTATGATTGCAGATTTATGAAAGATCTAGAATAGGTAGGTACATCCTTAAAGCTAGAAAGAAGAGATAAGTGGTTATCAGGGCTGGAAGGAGAAATGGGAAGTAATGCTAATGGACAGAATATTTTTTGTGAGATAGTAGAAATACTCTGGAATAAATGGTGACAGTTGTACAACCTCATAAACATGACTGCATTTTATACTTTAATTGGTAGGTTTTGTGGCATGTGAATTATATATCAATTTAACAAAAAAAGAAGAGACAAAAAAAACCATTCACATTCTAAATGTATAACTGGGAAGCAGGTTGACAAATACAGCTTGAATCAGAGTTTCAAGCTTCTTAGTTCATTCCAAAAATTTAATTAGAAAAACTTCCATTAAAAACTGTCAATTGTGCCAGGAATGGTGGCACATGCCTATCATCCCAGTGGCTTGGGAGGCTGAGGCAGGAGGATTGCCAGTTCAAAGCCAGCCTCAGCAAAAGCAAATACAAAATAGGGTTGGGGATGTGATTCAGTGGTCAAGTGCCCGTGAGTTCAATCTCCAGAAACCCCCACACACAAAAAAAAAAAAAAACTTAATTTTTATACTGTTTTTCAGGAACTAACACTTACATAGTGCTTGACAGTTTATAAAGCACTTTTATATACATTAAAATTTATGTACTGCTATAATTGCCTCTCCAAATCCAGTAGGTGGTATTGTTATTCTAATTTTACAAATGTGGAAATAATATTTTTCTGTTGTTTGAATCCTTAAGAATCTCCAGGTAAAGGTTTGTGTATTTTTCATCTCTGTATAAAAGGCATTCAGTAAATGTTTAGGTGAACGAATACACAAGTTAATTAAGACTTAGGAAGGATAAGAGACCAAACAAAGCAGTGTCAGAATATATATCTTTGGCATTCAAATCCTATGTGTTTTCAATAATATATTAAAAGTCTCCTATTTCTCTGCACAGTTATTCAGGTAAACTTGTATCATGTTATTGTATGTCTCAACAGCAGTCATTGATATGACATAAGGCCTCGGGGGAAACTAAAGTGAAACAATTATACAAATTAGGCTTGTTATTTATACCAAACCTTCAGTTTATACATCAGACATTTATTAAATGCTGTCATGTAACAGCCAATATGCTGTACCCTAAGAAGAGAAGCATCTAGGCACCTCTTTTTATGGAGCTACTTTCAGTCTAGTAGAAAGTCTTACCATGTAACTAAGTTCAGATATAATATAAAATATTCCAAAGGAAAAACAAAGTCAGTGGTTTCTTTATTCTTCATTTTAAGCCACACATCAACTATCAGAGCCAACCATTGTTATAAGAAGTTTTCCATAAAGTTCTCAACTTCTAAAATCTATGAATTTAGCATTTAAGCATATAGCACCACAGATTCCTCATATGTGTAGGATACTTTGGGACTTTTTTCTTCTGGAGCCACATTCTAGAGTCTCCAGAAAAGTGCTCCCTTTAGCACTCATACACCACATACTTTTAAAAGGTTTGACCATTTTCTCTTCATGGATTATCCCTTTCTTTGAGGACAGCCTCCTCTTCCTTGTTCTTAAATTGATCACTAATTAGACTGTTTAAAACCCAGGAATATTTATATAGTGACATTAAATTAACACAGGTCTTAGATTTGTATTTTTATCACTAGTGATTAAGGTATTCCTCTACTCAATAGAATCCCTGATTTATGGAAGGTGCTTAACTTCTATCGAATGAACAGACTAATTAAACACAAACTTAGTGATTAGTGAGGATCCACTCACATTGGAAACTAGATTTACTCAGTCCAAGTTAAATGATGTACCTTAGTCACATAAGTCATAGAGACCATTTATTCTTTTTTCCTATGTGGGTAACCATTCATTTAACTGAAATCTATTTTAAAACAGAAAAGATAAATAAAAAGCTGATGATTTAGCAAAGTTTTTAAATATCAAGTAACTATGGCCTAGAAAGTTTACAAATTTTAAAATAAAATGCCTCTGTTTTTTTAGTACTGTCAAAATTGACTTCTTACCTTCTATATCTATTTTGTCCTTTTTTTTTCCTCCACAAATCTGAATTCTAGAATCATGTATAATATTCATATAGGTAAGTTTAGCCTGTTGACAACTAATATTCTTTTAGCAATTACTGTGTTTTACATATAAGAATTAGAAATATCTCCCTTTAGCTGGCTAAACACTTATCAAAAAACTCCAAATGTTGAATGAGATGGACATCATTATCCTAAGTACATGTATGAAGACACAAATTGTGTGACTCTACTTTGTGTACAACCAAAGTCTTTGTATAGTGAAATATATGTAATAGTGAAATATATGTAATATTAAAGCTTGAATAATATTTTTCTTTCAAAGTCTTAGTTTCATATTCATTAACTTCTACTATTCATGTTATATATATATCCCACTTGCCATTCTCAAAATTTAAAAAAATCCTCCTTACAGAAAACTATTATCCTCTTTCATTTTCTTATAGAAAAATGTAATTTAACATTCATACATATAAACCAAAATGTGTTATTTATCTTAGCATCCTGCTCCCATATAAGCAGTGAGAATCTCTGCCAAATATAACTCTTAATCATCTGAAATGAGCCAGAGGACCTGAGCCTATTCCAGGGTAGTTGGTGTACAGTCCATATCCAGAACACTTGACTTTTTCGTCATCTTTTCCAGCAGGAATATAATTGGGTTAAACTCTTAAAGGCAAATTGGTGCCTTTCCATGAAGATCCACAAGATTAACCACTTTATCCCAAAGAAGGACGGCTAAATAAGCCCAGGCTTTGGGTATAGAATGGGAATATCACAAAGCCTAAGACATGCTCAACAACCTCAAACACTACAAAAATTAAGTGTAGCTGATAGCCTAGAATTACAAAAATCAACAAATGTCATGCTAACTAGAATCCTCAACTGGGTATAAAATTTTGTAGATTCCCAAATAACAGGATAGCACCCCATGCATATTATAGAGAAACAAATAGTAAAAGAAAGGAGCTAACATTGGAAAAAGTTATTTTATATCATAAGAAGTCCTTTTTATAGTGCGGTAGACAAATATCACACTTCTTTTCCAACTGTAGACAAGATCTCAGGTGATGATAAAGGGTGTGGGATTTGGAATTAAGCTGCTGAAATTAAATCTCAGTTCTACCATTTAGTAGCTATATATATTTTTTTCAATCAAATTGCTTAACTCTCAATTTCCTGAATATAAAGAAGTAATAGTATTACCTTTGACACAATTATTGTTAAGAAACATTAAATACACAAGAAGCTGTGCCACAGTTTTTGGCACACCTAAAGCTAATGCCTGTTAATTCCTTTATTATTGCTTACAGAATGTATTTTTTTAATTTTCATATTTTGTCATCTTTTGGTGTTCTTTGTCTCCATTTTAATCAATGGCAACATAGTATTGTTTGAGTATCAACTTGAGATTAACAGATACAAAAGTTTTCTCTTCCAAATTTAAACAAAACATTGGTTATTTGCATGTGTCCTTTCATTTCATTTTTATACATGCTTAAAAAAAGCTAGGTCAGTGCCAGAGTGAGTTACAAATAATGCGGTTAATATGAAAATTCCTTGTGGTTTAAAATCTTGCAAGGAAAAAGAATTCAATGTTCTTTTGAACACGTTTGTTCACATAAAATAATGACTTTTTCTTTGGCTAATATATTTTCCCTGTATGTTTTTCCTACCTCTTAGGTCAGCATATTGGTATTAATTAAGTTTTATTTTTGACAAATAGATGTCAGAGCTAAAGTTGTGATAGGGTGTCCTATCTAATATTCATAATTTGGGTGCAATAGCTTGCTTAAAAATAGAGTGTAATAAAATTATTACAATGTACTTTTTTCTCCTATATTGCCTGATTCTTTAATTCAAGATTATAAATTAAAACATAACCTGCTTTAGAATGACATTAACCACTCAAAATTGCATGTCAGTATAGTGTTCTCCAGGAAAATAAGAATGAATCAATCTTAAAAATTTATTTTTTAATTGCATAATGTATACTTGAACTATTCTGGAAAGTCAGACTATGTCACAGACAGAAGTCACAGACAGAAGGACACAAGCATTTGAATCTGGTGGTTGGGGTGTCTGATACTGCAAATATTTTTTATGTATTCATTAAAAATTATTCAAAATTCTTATTTGTCATTGATGCTTTACCTCTAGGTAGACTATATATTTGTATTTATGCTGTACAAATTAATACAGTATTTTTCTGTTGTCCAATACCATCTTTCAACTGGAAAATATTACAAGTCTCAGGTCTGACACATTTGGAGGATTAAGATTTTTCTCACATACTCATTCTTTCAACAAATATGTATTGAGCAGCTAATATGTGCTAGGGCCAGGGCTGGGCCTATTTTATTCTCTTAAAATATAGAGGTGAATAGAGCAGACTAAAATCTCAGCTCTCATGAAAATGAAATCCTTGTAGGGGAATACGAGCAATGAGTAAATTATGTAATATTATGTAATTGTGAGGAAGTGACAAGTAGTGTGGGGCAGGGGAGCAAAGGGATAGGGGGAGACAGGGAAAGCTGAGTAAGAGGAATAGTGATTGCCACAGGAAGGCATTCACATCAATGTTATTTCATATTGGGCCTTTCTGAGAAAGTGTCATTTAAACAAAGATTTGAGGGCTGGGGATGTGGCTCAAGCGGTAGCACGCTCGCCTGGCATGCGTGCTACCCGGGTTGGATCCTCAGCACCACATACCAACAAAGATGTTGTGTCTGCCGAGAACTAAAAAATAAATATTAAAAGTTCTCTCTCTCTCTCTCCTCTCTCACTCTCTCTTTAATAAATAAATAAATAAATAAATAAACAAAGATTTGAAAGAGGTGAAGGAGTTAGACAAGTAATTATCTTTGGAAGAACATTCCAGACAAAGGAGACAGCCAGTGCATGAACTCCTTAGCTGTAAGCATTCCTGGAATCTCCATGGCAAAAAGAATAGTATATTGGAAGTTCTGAAACAGAAGAGTTAAACTATAGAAGATGAAGTCACAAGTTAAGTGTGGGGTGAGAAGTGTAAACTAGGTAGGACCCAGGACAGGCTTTTATTCTGAGTAAAACAGTGCACTGTAAAAGAAATAACAGAGGAGGGAAGCCAAATAGAAGTACATTAAAGTAATTCAGGCAAGCGATAATGATGGTTTGGACCAAGAGGACAGCAGTGGAAACAGAAATAAGTGCTTAGATTATGGATATGTTTTTATTCTGATTATATATTTCATTCTTTGGAAGATTTGAGAAAAAGAGAGTACTATAACTATAGGGTCGCTGGCCTGACCAAATGGAAAGATGGTGTTGCTAAAACTGAGATGGAACAGAAATGGGGGTAAAATTAAGGATTCTGTTTTTAATTCATTGTATGTACTGTAATATCTCTTAGAGAAAAAGTGATGCTGAGTTTCTATTGGAAATAAGCCTAGAATTCAGGGATTAGAATTCTACAATGGAGTTACAAATTTGAAGAAATGTTAAGAACTGATTCAAGTCAATTTGGTCATATATGACTCTCATATTCTTTTAGCAAGGGAGGGGGGACTTATACTTCCCAAGCTCAAAACCTCATATAGGAAATCAACATTGTAGTACTAGAATAAAGACAGACATCTAAATCACGTAGAATTTAGAGGCAAGAAATAAATTCAAACACCTATGGCCAATTAATTTTAACAAAGATGGCAAGACTATTCAAAGGGGAAAGAATAGCCTCTTCAACAAACCAGTGTGCTGGGATATCTGTATATAGACATGCAACAGAATGAAGTTGTACTCCACATTTTTTAAAAAAAAATTAACTCACATAAATGTAAGAACTAAAATTATTACAAGTCTTAGAAAAAAACAGAAGTAAATCTACAATTCATCAGATTTGGCGGCAGTGGATTCTTAAATTTGACACTAAAAGCATTAGTAACAATTTTTTTAAAAAGTAGTTGGAATTTCCTAAAAATTTAAAAATTTTGTGCAAAAATTAATCAAGAAAATGAAAAGATAGCCCCATGGAATGTTGGGAAAAAAACATTTAGAAATCTCACCACTGATATTGCTGTTGTATCCATAACACATAATGAACCTTTGCAGCAAACAGCAAAAATGCATATAGCCCAGTTTAAGAATGGTCTAGATGTTTCTCCAGAGAGCCCAAAATCTCAAAGTTATCCTACATCATTCATCGTGAGATATAAATCAAAACTACAAATGAGTTAACACTTTACAACCATAATGATAACTTTAATTAAAAAGACAAAAAAATAAGTATAAGCAATCATGTGAAGAATAGAAACCCTCCTATATTGTTGGTGAGAAGGTAAAATGGTGCAAATGCTATGAAAAACAATATGGCAATTCCTCAAAAAATTAAACCTACAGTTACTATATGATCAGCAGTTACAATTCTGAGTATATAATCCAAAGAGTTGAAAGCAGAGTCTTAAAGAAATAATTGTACATCTGTGTTTACTGCAGCATCAATAACAGCCAAAGAACAAAAACAACTCCAATTTTCATCATTAGTAGGATAGATAAACAAAGTGTATTCATAAAATGTAGTATCATTCCATATAAAGGAAGGAAGTATTGATACTTGCTACAACTTATATGACCCTTGTGAACATTATGCTAAGTGAAAGAAGCCAGGCACAAATGGTCAATTTTTATGATTCTTTTTATATGATGTATCTAGAATAGACAAATCCATAGGGATTGAAAGCTTGAATATTATGGATGATGGGTACAAGGTGTGTTTATGGAATGATGGATGAAAACTATAGAAACAACAGAGAATTGGTGGCTGCAAAACATTTTGAAAATACTTAAGATGCTGTAATTTTATTCTTTAAAATGGCTAATTGTATGTTATGTGAATTTCACCTTAATTAAAGAAAAATTAAATTGAAATGGGAGCTTTTGTTGAAAACTAATGGAAATGTGTAAAATGGCACAACCTCTTCTTAGAAAACAAGTTTGCCATATTTAAAAATAAGTTTTAAACTTTTTACTCCTTAATTCAATGTTCATTATCTAGGAATGTAAGAAAATAATCTGGATACAAACAATTACTGATAATACAGAGATGTTCCCTAAAGAACTGATAGATGAGGAAAATTTCTTCATATCTAACATTAGAGGGTTAGTTTTAAATGATAAGAGGATATTATGAAGAAAGAATTGTATAATATCTGCAGAGATATTTTAGAAAAATAGCTGTTAACATATATAATAGTATGTTTTACACTGCATTACCTTTGGTTTTCTCTCAATTAATAGAATTTTGATATTTCAATAATCTTTCTCTCTACTCATCTGTTTTTAAAGATTTTTCAACAATTAGTGAGTATTCACAAAATAATATCAAGTGAAAATAATACTAAACTATCTTAAAAGAGAAAAATTGTATTAATATCTAATAATGTATAAAATTTTATTTATTTAACAATAACATCACAGAAGAAAAGAAGGGAATGGAGCTACACTGGAGGAAAGTTTTTAGATGCACTTTGAATTAAATTGGTATTAATCTGAACTAGATTTTTTTAAGGTAAGATGTTAATTGAAATCCCCAGGGCAATCATTAAGACAGTAACTCTAAAAAAATATATAGTAAAAGAAATACCAAAGGAATTTAAATGGTATATAGAAAAGACTTAACAAAAGAAAGCAGGAACAGAGAAATAAAAGAATTTTATAAACATCAGACATAGAAAACAAATAGCAAATGATAGACATAAAAATATTGCCTTGTGGGCTGGGGATGTGGTTCAAGCGGTAGCACGCTCGTCTGGCATGCGTGCGGCCCGGGTTCAATCCTCAGCACCACATGCCAACAAAGATGTTGTGTCTGCCGATAACTAAAAATAAATAAATAAATAGATAAATAGATAAATAAATAAATAAAAATATTGCCTTGTCAGTTAATTATTTTAAATGTAAATTAAATGAATACTTCTATCAAAACATAGGTTGGCAGAATAAGTAAAGGAAATATACTGTCTTCAGTATATCGTAAACAGTAAGATAAAAACTATTACTAAAGACAAAGATATTTTATTAACCAGAGACCTAAGATAGATATAACAACTCTAAAGATGCATGCAGCTAACAGAGCCCCCAAATACATGAAGAATTAAAAAGAGAAATTGATAGTTCAAGTATAAATAATGAAAACGTTAATACCTCACTTTCAGAATTGATCAAACTACTAACTAAGATCAATGAGAAAGAATCTGAAAACTATAAACCATCTAAACCTAAAAGATGTGTATAGTACACTTTAACCAACAATGGCAGAATATGCACTTTTTTTCAGGATCACACTGAACAGTCTCTAGGATAGACCATACATATCCTATGTCATAAAACAAACCTGAATAAATAAATTTAAAAGGATTGAAGTCATACCATGTATATTCTCTGACCATAATGGAATGACATTAAAAATTACAGAACACTGGAAATTCATAAATGTGTGGAAATCAAACAATACACTCCAAAATAAACAATGAGGCAAAGAAAAAATCATAAGGCATCAGAAAACATTTTGAGATAAAACACACATACATACATACACACACACACACACACACACACACACACACACACACACACACACCATACCAAAATCAATGGAATGAAGCGAAAACAGTTCATACAGGGTAATTTACCACTGTAAATACCTTTGTTGAAAATCAGAACAATCCCCAATAAGTAGCATAAGCCTAATCTTCCACTTTCAGAAACTAGAAAAAGTAAAGCCAACAGTTAAAGCAAGCAGAAGATGGCAAATAATGAAGAAAAAAAAATAATACAGAAACAGAGTAAACTGAACACTATTTCTTTTAATACTAACAAAATTGACCAACCTTTAAATAGAAATATCAGGAAAAAAAAGAAGATTCTCTTTTATTTTTTTTTAGTTATACATGACATTAGAACGTATTTTGACATATTATATATGCATGGTGTATACTTTCCCATTCTTATGGTTATACATGATGTCGAGTTACTCTGGACAGGTGTTCATGTATGAACATAGGAGTGTCATGTCTGATTCATTCTACTGTTTCTCCATTTCCATCCCCTCCCTCCGTTCCCTTCATTCCCTTTTGTCTAATCCAGGAAACTTCTGGTTCTTCCCTCCACTCCCCTCTTATTGTGTGTTCACATCCATATATCAGAGAGAATATTTGGCCTTTGATTTGGGGGACTAGCTTATTTCACTTAGCATGATAGTCTCTAGTTCCATTCATTTACTGGGAAATACCATAATTTCATTCTTCTTTATGGTTAAGTTATATTTCACTGTGTATATATACCACATTTTCTTTATCCATTCATGTGTTGAGGGGCACCTAGGCTGGTTCCATAGCTTAGATATTGTGAATTGAGCTGCTATAAACACTGATGTGCCTGGATCACTACAGTATGATGATTTTTAAGTACTCTGGGTATATGTAGAGGAGTGGTATAACTTGGTCAAATGGCCATTCCATTCCAAGTTTTCTGAAGAATCTCCATATGGCTTTCCAGAGTAGTTGCACTAATTTGCAGTCCCACCAGCAATGTATGAGTGTACCTTTTTCCCACACCCTTGCCAACATTTATAGTTACTTGTATTCTTGATAATTGCCATTCTGACTGGAATAAGAGGAAATCTGTGTGGTTTTAATTTGCATTTCTCTAATTTTGAGAGATGTTGAACATTTTTTTCATATATTTATTGACCATTTGTATTTCTTTTTCTACAACATGCCTGTTCAGTTCCTTAGCCCATTTATTAATTGGGTTATTTGGGTTTGTTATTTTTTGGTGTTAAGTTTTTTTGAGTTCTTTATAAATCCTGGAGATTAACATTCTGAGGTGCAGATGGCAAAGATTTTCTACCATTCTGTAGGCGCTGTCTTCATGTTCATGATTAATGAGTTTCCTTTGCTGTGAAGAAGGATTTTAGTTTGATCTCATCCCGTTTATTCTTTTTTATTATTATTTTAGTTGTAGATGGACACAATACCTTTATTTCTTTTATGTGGTACTGAGGATCGAATCTATTGCCTTACATGTGTTAGGCAAGCACTCTATCACTAAGCTAAAAATCCCAGCCCCCATTTATTGATTCTTGATTTTACTTCTTGCACTTTAGGAATCTTATTGAAGAAGTTAGTTCCTAAGCTGACATGATGGAGATCTGGACCTATTTTTTCTTCTAGTAGGCAGCAGGGTCTCTGGTCAAATACCTAGGTCCTTGATCTACTTTGAGTTTTGTGCAGGGTAAGAGAGAAGGGTTTAATTTCATTTTGCTACATATGGATTTCCAGTTTTCCCAGCACAATTTGTTGAAGAGGCTATCTTTTCTCCAATGTATGTTTATGGCACCTTTGTCTAGTAAGAGATAACTCTATTTATGTGGGTTTTTCTGTGTGTCTTCTGTTTTCAACCATTGGTCTTCATGTCTGTTTTGGTGAGAATACCATGCTGTTTTGTTATTATAGCTCTGCAGTATAATTTAAGGTCTGATATTGTGATGCCTTCTGTTTCACTTTTCTCACTGAGAATTGCTTTGGCTATTCTGGGCCTCATTTTTCCAAGTGAATTTCATGACTGCTTTTTCTGTTTCTATGAAGAACATCATTGGAATTTTAATAAGAATTGCATTAAATCTGTATAGCACTTTTGGTAGTGTAGCCATTTTGGCAATATTTATTCTGCCTCTCCAAGAACATGAGAGATCTTTCCATCTTCTAAGGTTTCTTTCTTTAGTGTTCTGTAGTTTTCATTGTAGTTGTTAGATTGATTCCCAAATATTTTTTTTTGAGACTACTCTGAATGGAATAGTTTTCTTAATTTCTCTGTTGATTAATTACTAATGTATAGGAACACAATTGATTTATGGGTGTTAATTTTATATTTTGTTACTTTGCTGAATTCATGTATGAGCTCTAGAAGCTATCTGGTGGAGTAGCTTGGGTCTTCTAAATATACAGTCATGACTTTGGCAAATAGGGATAGTTTGAGTTCTTCTTTTTCTATTCATATCCCTTTAGTTTTTTTCATCTAATTGCTCTGGCTAGAGTTTCAAGGACTATGTTGAATAGAAGTGGTGAAAGAGGGCATCCTTGTCTTATTCCAATTTTTTGAGGGAATGCTTTCAATTTTTCTCCATTTAGATTGATATTGGCCTTGGGTTTAACATATATAGCTTTTACAATGTTGAAGTACGTTCCTACTATCCCTAGTTTTTCTAGTTTGAACATGAATGGATGCTGTATTTTGTCAAATGCTTTTTCTGCATCTGAGATAATCATGTGATTCCTGTCTTTAAGTCTATTAATGTGATGAATTGTTTATTGATTTCCATATGTTGAACCACTTGATCATCTTTTGAATGTTTTTGCATGCAATTTGCCAGTATTTTTTAAAGGATTTTTGTGTCTGTTTTCATCAGGGATATTGGTCTGAAGTTTTCAGTTAAAAGAGAAGATTCTAATTAACTAAAATCCAGAATGCAAAAGGAAGCCACTAGTAACCTTACAGAAATATAAATGAAGATAAACAAATAACAAATAAGCACATGAAAAAAAGCATAATATCATTAGTCACTAGGAAAATGCACATAAAAACCCCAGTGAGATGCCACTTTACAACCTTGAAAATGGTTATAGTAAAAAAAAAAAAAAATACAGAAAAAATGTTATCAAGGATGTAGAAAAATTGAAACCTTCATACATTGCTGGCAAGAATATGTAAAGGTACAACTACTTTTTATAAATGTATATATATTTTAATTGACATATTATATATGTTTGTGGAATACAGTTTGACATTTCAGTACATATATACAACATGTAATGATCAAATGAGGGTAATGGGCGTAGCTATCACCCCAGAACATTATTATTCTTCAGAATCCTCTCTGCCATTTTGAAATATATAATTGTTGTCAACCATAATTATCCTGCTGTACTACAGAACATTAAAAGTTATTTATCCTATCAAACTTCAGTACAGCTACTTTGGAAAATAGTTTGTAGTTCCTAAAGATGTAAAACACTCTTAGATGTTAATTAGAAGACAGGAAAATGTAAGGAGATTCCAAAAATTGTATACTAATGTCCATAGCAGTATTTTTCATGATAGCAAAAAAGGGGAAATCACTCAAATATCCATTAAGTAATAAATGAAATAAAATGATAGTATACATCACATAATACAACATTATTTGGCAATTAATTATTGAAACAAAATGAAAGAAGCCAGTGACAATAAACCATATATATTGTTTGTTTGTATTTATGTGAAGTCTTCAAAATAGGTGAATCTGTAGAGACAGAAAACAGATTAGAGATTTTCTTCGGTGGGAAGTATGGGAGTTGAAACAAGAATACCCCTAAGTAGATATGGAGTTTCTTTTTCAAGTATTGGAAATGTCCTAAAATTATATTGTGGTAATGGCTAAACTCTTTTAATATACTCAAAACCACTTAAATGTATACTTTAAATGGGTGATATATATGATATGTGAATCAAATTTGTAAATCAGCTTTGAGAATCACATCTGTTTTCTGTAAAAAGTAAATCATTAATATCAATGAACTGGACATTTTTTATACTTATGAATAAGTTTTATTACCTGAATGTTTACATTTTTCTCATTTTATCATTTGATGGGAATAATGTTTCCAAAGATGTTTTTTGTTTTGCATTGTTTTAAAAAAAATCTAGCTGGACAACTCAGCCAATCAGCACATTTAGCTCTCCAACTACCATACAACGTACTTGGTTTAGGTCGAAGTGCAAATTTTCTTGACCATCTTTATGTTGGTATTCCCCGTCCTTCTGGAGAGACAGTAAGTAAAAATTTAGTTGTTTACAATTCTGACCTTAAATATTCAATGTTTAAATATTTCAATTCAATAATTTGAGTCCAATTGAATACAAATCATTTGAATATTGTTATTCCCTTAAAAGAATAAGAAAAACTGATTGATTTGTGGTGACCTATCTAAGCTTATCTTACTAAGTAGTACATCATGATCTGAAGATATTGTAGTTTTTCCATCTCACTCCCCGTAAATTTTATGACTTCCTATTCTTTCCTGCTTATTCTTAACAGTTTTCACCACCTAACATTTAATATTTTACTGACATAAGCACAATATATAAGTATAATACATAAAAATACAATATGTAATAGTAATATTTTACTTGTCTTAGTAAATAACATCTTACTCTTTTTGTCAGTCTCGCCTCAATGTGCATTTGTACACAGCACCTGCTAAATATTTTTGCCCAATAAATATTTGTTGGGTGAATAAATTCATAAGATACATGTATAATATAAAACATAAGAAAATTTTTCAAACAGAGGATACAGAAGCCCTATATATGTAAATTTAGTTTTAATTCATACCTGGTATTTCATCATCTCACATTACTTGAAATTTTTCCTTGTTTACTTAGAATTAAATAATTGTGTTCTTTATACCCTAGATGTTAAATGTTCTTAAATTCTTTTTTTCAGTCTATACGAAAACAAGAGTGGACTGCAATCATTCCAAATTCCCAGCTAATTGTCATTCCATACCCTCACAATGTCCCTCGAAGGTAATGTTCCTGTTTGACTGAATTGAGTAAAGATACTGCCAACTCTGTATGATAGATATAGTAATGTCTTTAAAATTTTCTTATTCTTTTTTTTTAATTATTTTAATTTTTGGTTATAGTTGGACACAATACCTTTATTTTATTTATTTTTTATGTGATGCTGAAGATCAAACACAGGGCCTCTCACATGCTAGGCAAGTGCTCTACCACTGAGCCACACCCAGCCCCTAAAATTTTCTTATTCTCAAGGTCCTAGGTTTGATCCCTAGCACTGTACACATATAAACACACACAGAGACACACACATTCCTACTATATTCCTAAGAATGCTCATCACTTAATTTGCTTACAGCAAATTTTAAATGACTGAACATACCTACAACAAAAGGTCTCTGACATTTTTCATGAAGAACAAATCTAATCCTATTAGAAAAATAGCAGGTTAATTAGTTAAGGATATATATATATCCTTAACTAATTAACTAATATATATATATATATATATTCTGCTTAAATATTTGATTTACTACTCATAAATTCTAATGTTTCAGGATGTTAAATTGTTTTGGCTTTGTTTTTGTTTTGAGTGTCAGGGATCAGATCTAGACCTGTTAGGCAACACTCTACCACTGAGTTATAGGACTTCAGTCTTAAGATGGTTCATTTTTTAATAAGTACTGATCTAAATTCTTTGAAAAGTAGTATACATCCCAAGAAAGTGGGCACACAAATTTCAGAGCCAAACAGACCTAGACTAGAAAAATTCAGCTCCACTGATGTCCTGTGAGATTGGGAGCTAATATTTTGTGCTCTCTATGGCCCAAATTTTGTGTCTATAGAATGGGAGGTAGAACACCTATCTTAAGAGGATACAGATGCAAAATAATTAACACAGTGCCAAGCACATAGTAGGTAAATGTTTTTATTCTTATTATCAGCATGCATTCCTTTGAGCTTATTTAACTTTAAAACCTTAATTTATCTGTTATTTTTTAATTACATTGATTCTGTTCTATCAGTGAGATCCTGCTTATTACATTTATTCTCAAAATATAGGCATTTTTGTCTTCCCCCAACTCCTGCTCCAGCCCCTGGGCTGGGACTGAACCCAGGGCCTTGTGTACATTCTACCACAAAGCTACACTCTCAGCCTTTTTCTTTATTAAGTTTTTGGATGAGATATATTATTGTGGTGTGCTAGACAAGCTCATGACACCTCAACAACTGTGTGCATCTTTTTCCATTTCTATTCAGTGAAGTCACATTAAAATCAGTTATTGTAGGAGAATTTACTCTCTGAAAACTAGCAAATGCCAGTTTTAAACTTGCAAAGAACAAGTTTACCAGCACATTTATACATAATTTTATGCCAGATATCTGGCCTTTAGAACCAAAATGTTGGAGAAAACAAACTTTATTACAGCATTATGCTTCAACATCAATAGAAACTGTTTCACTGGAAACTTGGTTCCATTTTGTTTTATTTTGTTTTGAGTCAGAGTTGCCTAGGCTGGTCTTGAACTCAAGGATTCAAGTTACCCTCCCATTTAATTGAGACTACAGACATGCACTACCATACATACCTAGGCCTGGTTCATATTTTCTAAATGAGCCTATATTGTATATTTATATTAGTTTTCTATACATGAAATTTATAAAAAAAAAATTAGAAAATAGATAATAAGCAGGAAACTATATATAGGTATTTCTATGTAGTACAATATCATGACTCATTTTTACTGCCATGGAATGGTAAGGAAAAAAAAGAATGCAAAAAAGTATGTGTAATCAACAACCACTATGATCTAAAAGGTATCTATGTATATATGTTCATGTATGCAAGATAGGTACAAGCAACTGCCTTGAGGATTTACCTTGTGTCTGTTACTGACTTTTAAAAATATATACATTTAAAAAGCAAAATATCTCATGAAAGAACTGTTTTTTAAAATATGAGCAAGCTACAGAGTTCCTCAACTAATTTATCTTGCTCTTTCTGAAGAAATGTTCTTTTCAAATTTATGTACATAATAAAAATCTAATTGATTTTAGTTTGAGGTATATTTTAATATTTATTGACTAGAATCTAACTTCTGGATCAATAAATTTTAATTATCCCAAAATATATCAAAAGCTATTTGCTATTCTTCAGAATGATCTTACCTTTATTAAACTTTTAAAATGAAAATAAATGTTCTATGTATATAACCCCCTGCAGTGTTGGTAATAAAGATCTTGGCTTTAAGCTTTGGGGGGTTTATAAGTTGTGTTGTATATACTGTTTCAGGCAAGAAGAACTAGTTCTGTTTATGTTGATGACCTTTAACCTGTTTGTTGACATTAACATTGAAGGAATGAAGGTGATTTTATCATTGTTCTCAATATAAAAATCATTATAGTAATGTAAACCCTCTAACCAAGACACAGAAATGGGGCGAGTCCTGCACATGTCTATGTATACAGTTGTTTCAGTTGGTCATACTGCATGTGTAGGCAAGGGTCAAAAAAAAAAATGACACAGAAACTTTATTGAAGTCATGACCACATATCTTTAAGAGTTCAGGTTTCAAATTTAGCAGGTCAGTCAAAATGTGAAAACGATGTCTTTGCTCATCCAAAGTACCCTTGATAATACTTCTTAGCTGGGCACAGTGGCATATGCCTGTAATCCCAGATACTCCAAAGGATGAGGCAGGAGAACCACAAGTTCAAGGCCAGCCTTCTTAACTTTGCATGACTATCTGTATAAAGTAAGTTAAATAAATAAAAACAGCTGGGGGTGTAGCTCAGTGGTAGAGCACTCCTAGGTTCAATCCCTGATACCACAAAAATTAATAACAATTTTTAGAGGGTCAAACTTGGGAAAAGAAAAATATCAAAATATCTCATCAAAATTTCTACTTCAGGTAGCTGGGGGTGTAGCTCAATGGTAAAGTACTTGCCTAGCATGCATGAGGCCCTGGGTTCAATCCCTAGCATCAGACCAAAAAAAAAAAAAAAAAAAAAAAAAATTCCACCTAGCTTCCAACAAAAATATGAACTCTGCAGGAGTCATAGTCTTAGCACTCTTCTAAATTTCATTGCTTTTGTTTTACTTATAGTTAATGAATAGGTAGGTGAGTGATTTAATGAATGGCTCATTTTATCACTTAATAAGCTATTTTGCTTTTTGATCTCAGTTTAAGCTTATCTTTAAGTTAACATTTGTAATTTTAATTTTTCTGTTTTTATTTACAGCTGGAGTGCCAAACTATATCTTACACCAAGTAATATTGTGCTACTTACCGCTATAGCTCTCATTGGTGTCTGTGTCTTCATCTTGGCTATAATTGGCATTTTACATTGGCAAGAAAAGGTTTGTTTATTTAAATGAAACATTAACTTTGGTTACTTTATTATACGTATTGATTGCTCTTTAAAATTATCATTAAAGAGCTGAGAATGTAGCTTAATAGTAAAGTGCATATCTAGCATGTATGAGGCCATCAGTTCAACCCCAGCACCACAAAAACAAAAAAGTACTAAATACATAACTAATAATTTCATCCCAATAATGCCCCCAATAAAAGGGCTTCTTTGTGTCACAAAAGAGAAACACTTTGTTGTTACACCTACTCTCTTTGGATTATCATGTCAGTCATAATCATTTTTGCTAACTAAAAGTACTGTTTTTTTTCTTAGCTTCTCTTTTAACTTATAAAAAAGAGAACACGATAATTTTTCTAATAAGTATTCATAGATTTATCATTGGAAAATAAAGTCACTCTTTACATATCAAAAATAGTAACATAAAATTACATATTTAGTTAACTTTAAGACTGCAGCTTGAGGTAAGACCAATGATCATCCTGTGTACTTTGACCAGAATTATCAGAACATAGTCTAAAATTTTAAGACAGCTCTTGACCTATGAAAGAAAGGAAATTAATTTCATCAATTTTTCAGGACATCTGATTATGGGCTTACAGCAATTATAATGTTGTGGCAAAAAATAGATACACAGTATCATTGGTGGCTTCTTTGACCAACTTTTCACCTAGGCTGGCTGCTGCCTTCTCCCTTTCCCTCAAGGCAGGCTTTCCACAGTATCTGCCCTAAGCCCTCTTTCTACACTTCCTCTGCCAATTTCATCTAATAATATTTTCAGTTATTAACTCGAAATATTCCCAACCCTCACCTCTCTCTAAAGGTCTCTTCCCATCTTACAAGCACCTCAAAATTGGTATTCTAAAGCTTCATATCTTCTCTTTTTTTTTACTTAAAAGATTTAATCTATTGCCCTATTGATTCTGCCTCCACTAAGAATCTCATCAGGCCAGGCACAGTAGCACATGCCTATAATCCCCCAGTGACTTAGAAGACTGAGGCAGGAGGATCTCCAGGATGACCAGCCCATGCAGCAAAGCAAGACCCTGTCTCCAAAAAAAGGAAATAAAAAGAGTTGGGGGTATAGCTTGGAGATGAAACACTTCAGTACAGGTCCCCCCCCAAAAAAAATTTTTGTTGCTCTGCATTCCTACTACCACTTATTCATTTCAGCCCCTTATTATATCCCACCTGGTCTCTCCAATTTCATTCTCTTCCTTTTCCACTTATCAAACTGCAACCTGATTGTTCTTCATTAAGTTTAGCCTTAATTATAACACTATCTTGCTAAAAAACCTCAGGGGACTATCCACTGCCTAAAATGTGTAAATTCCTTAACCTGGCTTTCATATTACTTCCAATATACCTTTTCCAGCCTTATTCTTTTCATACATTCCCATTTTCCTTCTAGACTTCTCATGATCACTCATGTTGTACTCCCCTTCCTAAACCTCATTTCCAAAAATGCTGTCTTTTCAAAGCATTCCCTTTCATCACTCAAACCCAGAAGTAATCTCTCTCTTAGAAGTAACATTGTTCACCTTGTATCCTGAAGTACAATATGTTTTGCTTCTTTTTCCTGAGGCGTTAAGTTCCTGGAGAACAAAATACAAAATTGAGGGGTTTTTAATTCTTCAAAATACTGAGCATAATACATTGCTGGGAGCAGAGGGTCTATAAATATCTGCTAAATCCATAGGTCAAACCAAAAAACAATATACTTTAATGTAATTAGTTTAGTTCATTTATTAATATCAGTGTTGAATTGGAGAAAAATAGAATAGTTGATTCTATCCTTATAGAATCAAGTGTTAACTTTTATTTTCAAACAAACAACAAACTAAGTGACATTTTTGTTGATTTTTAAATTTAATTAGATCGTTAATTATAAAATAGCTACTATAAACTACAAAAATATTTTATAAGATTATTGTATTATAAAATCACAACCATTATCTACTAATTGCTGAGGGAGGACTTTTTAAGAAATTAATCACTTTTATTTCAGAAATGAATCTTCTTAACGTTTTCTTATCATTTATAAACTAATTTAAAATTCTTTTTTCAGAAAGCAGATGATAGAGAAAAACGACAAGAGGCCCATCGGTTTCATTTTGATGCTATGTGACTTGGCTTTAATATTACATAATAGAATGACTATTAATTTGATTAGCTGAAATACTAAATCCTGGCCTATAGAAGAAAATAGGGGATTTTGAATATTATTTATAAATGATGCATCTCTTGGTAATTATTGGAAGATATTAAAATAAATACAGTCTGAATGTCTCACAAAGTCTTTTTTTTAAAGCACTTTGTAAACAGTAATTTAAATTATTTACTCAGTACTACTGTGCATTTTTGTTCTTTTGTGGAATGTGTTGCATGTACTTTGGTGTTTATGTATTTATAATCTTATTGGGGTAATCATAGAAAAAATATGTGTAAATAAAAATATTTAAATAAGCAGGATTTTTCTTTGTTCCCCTTGAATTGATCTTGTTTCTTATTCTAATGGTGCAAACTCTACTTTTGCAAATGTATCACAGATTAAAGTTATTAAAAATTCACCTTCAACACAGCAGTTCAGGGGGCTCAATGATGGCATACAATATATTTGAGTACTCTTGCTTTGGAATCACAGTAAGACTTGCCTTAAATTCCTGGTTCCACAGCTTACAAAGTGATTGTTTGAATTTGGCTATTGCTTAAACTCTGTAAGCCTAGGTTTCTTTATACATTGGGACTAATATACTTACTCGCTTAAGTTATTGAAAAGAGTAAGTGGGATAATGTACATAAAGTGTTTAAGCTCAGTGCCTAGGACAGAGTAAAGTGCTCAATAAATAGTAGCTGTCATTGTTACTATTTTAGGTGATTTTATTAGACTTCTACAAATAATTATAAAAATATATAGAATTGATAGAATTTTACTTTAAGAATGAAGAAATCACATTCTTTGGAAAACTAAAATTCTTGGTGGTTCATATCTTACATAAAATTTTCTTGATCATATTAACTAAAAATTATAGTATTACCCAAGAATAAATATGTCCTAAAATTTTTTATTTGAAAAACTAATCATCATGTGACAATGAAGAACATTTTATTTCTTCAAAGGAACCTGCTATAGACAGCATCTAGGAATACAAATTTTCAATCGAATTTCTATTCTCAAGGCTTGCAACAGTTTGTAATTTACATTCAGACTTGAATGCAAATTTTACACTATGAATTTCCTTTTGTCAAAATTAAATTTAAAAGACTTAAATTTAGATTGAGAAAAAAGTTCATATATTAAGGATAATAATTTTCTAATGTGCACATGGACATGTAATGGCTCCAAAATATAAAATCTCTCTGAAAACAATTTTGTTCTTCATGTTATTTTTTTTCTTTATCATTCACTGAGAGTTGCATGTATTAAATTAGTTTACTTTGTATCTGAGCATGTGAATGTGTCTTCTTAATAAATATTCCTCATTGAAGCAAAGTGTTGTGATGAGTTTTGAAATAATTATTTTGGAACATGAAGAGTCCTCAAGGGTTAAGTGAACATAAATCACTTGTCTGGACCATGAGACCAAGATAAGGTGACTTTCCCATTACCACTTTGTGAGTCAGGGCAAGGCAGGATTCTCCTGACAATACTTATATTCACTATAAACCCATAATGCTATAACCATGCACTGTTTTACATTTCCAAGGATAATAAACTTCATATCTATCAACTAATAAAGCATGAGTCTTAAAACTATTTGGAATCAGGGTCTACAAAGAATAGCATGACAGACAAAATGTTAATGACAAAAATATAGTCTATGATAATAATACTATTTCTGTGTCTCCAAACACAAATTTTAATATTACTTATTGAGAGAGCAAGTAAAAAATTGCCACAACACTGAGAATCAGTAATAAAGATGTTTATATTAATTTTGAATACTGTAGTGCAAAGAAAACAAGACTTTGAGGTCAGACAAAACTGAATTCAGAGCCCAACTGCCCCATTTTATGACTTTGAATCAATTACTTTAGCTCTTCAAATTTGGGTTTCTTCATCTGTAAACTAGGATAGTTAAGTGTGATACTTACCTTAAAGGAGAGGTTAGAGTTCAAAATGATGGTTTGTACATAAAAGGACCAAGGGCAAGGATGTCCCCTGTCACTAATACTTTCTAAAATACTACTGGAAATCTTAACTAGAATTAAAAAGCCAAGAAAGAAAAATAAAAGACAAACAGATTGGAATGGAAGAATCAAAATGTTCCTATTAGCAGATGAGATGATGGTATACAGAAAAATCTCAAGAAATCTACATACACATGTGGGGACAGGTGCGCGGAGTACTGCCTATGTGGCCTACCTTAAGAGTGCCTGAGGGCTGGGGATGTGGCTCAAGCAGTAGTGCGCTCGCCTGGTGTGCGTGCGGCCCGGGTTCGATCCTCAGCACCACATACAAACAAAGATGTTGTGTCCGCCGAGAACTAAAAAAAATAAATAAATATTAAAAAATTCTAAAAAAAAAAAAAGAGTGCCTGAGTGGCAAAACTACTCTCCTCCTGCTAGGCACTTGAGCTGCAAACCGCCCCAAAGGCAGAGCTCTGGTATTGCAGTCACAGCGCTTGCTCCATGGCCCACTCCTTGATTGGTTGCTACAAAGACAGTTGGCAAATAATTGTATCCATGGCTGCCTATAATCTACTTAGCTATTTCCTGAGTATATATTCATGGTAACTACGCAATAAAATCAGATCGGCTTCCAGCTTAGTATCCAGCGGTCTTGATTCGTGACTCCTCAGCCACACTCTCCTCTATCCTGTTTTGTGGATCTCCTCCCTGGACGAGAGAGAGCCCACACATACATACAAATACAAATGAGCCAGGCACAGTTTTGTATGCCTGTAATCCCAGCAGCTTGGGAAGCTGAGTCAGGAGGATCAAGTTCAAAGCCAGCCTCAGCAACTTAGCAAGGCCCTAAGCAACTCAGTGAGATCCCACCTCTAAATAAAATGTAAAAAGGGGGTAGGTATGTGGCTTAGTGGTTGAGTGCTCCTGGGTTCAATCCCAGTACCAAAAATACAAACAAACAAATGAACTAGTAAATGAGTTCACCAAGGTTGCAGGATACAAAGGTCAATGCGCGCGCGCGCGCGCACACACACACACACACACACACACACACAAATTATCTAAAAGCGAGTAATTGAATATATTAAAAATGTTATTCAAAATAAGATCCAAACAATGAGTGTCTTATGTAGAAATATAACAAAGCATGCAAGGGATCCATTTGTTTAGCTACAAACTACAAGATAATAATGGAAGAATCAAGGAAGACTTAAATGGAAAGATACTATTCAGAGATGGGAAAATCCAACATAATAAAGATGTAAACACTTGCTGAGGTGATTTATAGATTTCATCCCATCCCTATCAAAATCCCAGCAGTATTTTTTGTAGACAAAAAAAAACAAGAATACTGTGCAATTTATATGAAAGACAAAAGGAGCTAGAATATCTTAACACAATTTGGAAAAAAGAAGACGAAGTTGAAGGAATCTAACTACCAGACTTCTTGTTAATTATAAAACTATACTCATCAAGCTAGACACATAGATCAATGGAATAAAATAGAGTCCAGAATAGACCCACACAAAGATAACTATACAATATTTGACAAAGGTATAAAAATGATTCAATGGAAGGCATTTTCAACAAATGCTGTCAGAACAATTGATATCTATATGCAAAGGGAAGAAAGAAAATTGAATTCATACCTTGTATTAACTTGAAACAGCTTGTGAACCTTACATAAAATGTAAAGCTACAAAACTTTTAGAGGGAAACATAGAAGAATATCTTCATGACCTGGGGTTAAGCAGAGTTCTTAGAAATGATACTAAAAGCATGATCCACAAAAGAAAAAATAAATTTGATCTCATCTAAATTAAAGATATTTGCTTTGCCAAATATACTTTCAAGAGAATGAATATTCAAACTAAATGGGCAAAGAAAATATTTGCAAATCACATGTCCAACAACAAACTTATATCCAAGAATGTATAAATAACTTTTAAAACTCAACAATACAAAAACAACCCAATTTAAGAGTGGGTCAGAATTTAATGACACTTCACCCAAAATGATATATGGATAGAAAATAAACACATAAAAATGCCCATGAAGAAAATGCACATTAAAGTCATGAAAGGATGCCACTACACACATCTATCATAATGGCTAAAACAGAGAATAAGAATTCAAGTGCCAACAAGGATGAGGAACAACAGGAATTCTCATACATTATTAGTGGGAATACAAAATGGTAAAGCCACTCTGGAAAAAAGTTTTGAGAGTTTATTTCTATCAAATCTATTTTTATATACCAGCATACTCAGTAACAAAATGAGATTTTAAAACAGATAACAACAATATCAAAAAAGTCAATGATGTAAGATATAAACACACTTCTATGAAGTAAATTATCAAACTTCTGTGAAAAACACTAAAGAAATCCTCAACAAATGCACATCTGTACCAGGTTCATGGATAGGAATACTCAAAATTATAAAAGATGTTAAATCCTTCCCAACTCCACTAATATCCCACTGACTTTGTTACTGTTGTAGTTAATGCTGAACTTAATAACCTACTTGTAAAGTATATATGGAAATACAAAGAGCCAAGAGTAGCCTAAATAATCTTGAAAAAGAACAAGAACTAGTCCTACCAGATATTAAAACTTCATATGAACTTACAATTAATAGAGTGTGGTACTGATGAATGGACAAATAGGCCAACAGAATGTATTAGACAGTTCAGACACAGACTTACATACAGGTGTAACACCTTAGAAAAGAATAAAAAGCACAACTCTTTAACAATAAATGAGGTTGAGAACATTAATAAGAAATTAAAATTAGATGTGCCCTAACACAGAAAAATCAATTCCAGATAGATTGAAACTAGATGTGAAATGCAAATTTATAAGCTTTTAGTACTTAATATAAGTAAATAACTTTGCAATCCTGAAGAGAGGTTGGACTTCTTATTCAGATCACAAAAAGCACAAATACATAAAGGAAATTTTTTCTAAGGCAGGAGGATCACAATTTCAATGAGCTTCTGCAACTTAGCAAGATAATATCTTAAAATAAAAAATGAAAATGGCTGGGGATGTGACTCAGTGGTTAAGTACCCCAGGCTCATCCCTGGTACCAAAAAATTTAAAAGTTCATAGCAACATTCATAAGGGCCAAAAGATATAAACTGCTTAAATGTCTGTTTACATGGATTTTTATACAATGAAACATTATTCAGCCATGACATTTAAAGAACTACAACTGTATACAATACAGATTTATCTCAAAGTTAAGCCAGTTGAACAAGACTGAAGCATACATCCAGCAATTATTCTATTTAAATAAGTTCAAAAATAGAAAAAAATATATTGTTTAAAGATGCATTTACAGGTATCAAATCATAAAGAAAAGGTAGGAAATGATTAAATTCAGAATAGTGATGAACTCTAGGGAACTGGGAGATTATCATCAGGCAGAGGCACAAGGAATATTTCAGAGTATGGATGGTACTTCATTTCTGTTTTAATTTTTCTTTTTTTCTCACAGTTCTTAGTCTAGAATCCAGAACTAGCCAAGCTCTGTACCCCTGAGCTATATCCCCAGGCCCAATGCTTCATTTCTTGATACATGCATACATACTTCTTTTAGACACATTTCTAAATATATATTTTCTAATATTTATTTGGTAATTTTTTTAAATCTTGTAAAATTTTTTAAAGATCCCTTTGTAGATCACATATCTAGAAATGAGTTTCTTTATAAATCTTAAATTATGTATTTCACAGCACAAGTTTGAGCTTCGTTCCTAATATTATAATTTAGATATACATTCCTTACAAATAAATTATAAGAATTGAATAACAATATGTAGAATATATGCCTTCTAATCAAACCAATATTAAATAGCATATGTATATCAACTAGTACTTACAGTTCATCAAGCCATTAAGTTGAACTTATAAAAAATTTCTTCATGTTCTTAAATAAAAAAAAATTTATATTGTCATCTACTATCATTCCCAGACATCTACATTAAAATTTATATATTTTAAGACTACAGTTTTATGTTACACTAATAAATCAGTATTTATTTCAACTAAATAGATCTAAGCATGAAGTAAACAGATGTCCTTTCAAAATGGGATTTTGGCTTTTAAGAAAAAGCCAAACTTTTACCAATTTCATTACAAGAAACATAATTAGGGCCTTAGTTTTTCACAATGAAATTAAAATAACTGATGAAAATTTACCTGACCATTTGACATATGCCTGATAAGATTGAAAAATTTTAGTAAAAATTTTAGTTTATTTGACAGTATTACTAAAATAACTCTTTTTGATTCCCTAGCAGGAGCTCTTCTTCAATATCATTAACAGAGAAAGATAATTTTGTTTTGTGCATTTTATGGTCTCAATCATGCACTCCCCAAGCACTAACCTCCTATATGACTGTATTTGATGATAAGGCCTCTAAGGAAATGACATTAAGGTTGAATGAGATCGTGGCAGTGGAGACCTAAACCAATAGGAATGATGTCCTTAAAATAAGCAAAAGAGACACAAGAGTACACATACAAAGTAAAATCCACATGAAGACAATGCAGTAGTGGTAATCAGCAAGCCAGGAAAAAGCCCTCAACAGAAATGAAGCCTGCATGGAAAGCAGTATGGAGATTTCCTGGAAAACTTAGAATGGAACGATTTGACCCAGCTATCCCACTCCTCGGTTTATACCCAAAGGACTTAAAAAACAGCATACTACAGGGACACAGCCATATCAATGTTTATAGCAGCACAATTCACAATAGCTAAATTGTGAAACCAACCCAGATGCCCTTCAGTAGATGAATGGATAGGAAAACTCTGAGATATATATATATATATATATATATATATATATATATATATATATATATATATATGATACATACACACACACACACACACACACACAATGGAACATTACTCAGCATTAAAAGAAAATAAAATCATGGCATTTGCAGGTAATTGGATGCAGTTGAGAATGTACTGCTAAGTTAGCCAATCCCAAAAAACAAAAGGCCCAATGTTTTCTTTGCTATAAGGATGCTGACTCATAATGGCAATGCGGGGGAACATGGGAGGAGTGGAGAAACTTTAGATAGGGCAAAGGGGAGAGGAAAGGGGGTAACGGGCAAGGGGATAGGAAAGATGGTAGATGAGTTAGACATCACTACCCTAAGTATATGTATGAAGACACGAATGGTGTGAAAATATTTTGTGAACAATTTGTGACTTGAAAATTGTGCTCTATATGTGTAATATGAAATGAATTCCATTCTGCCATCATGTATAACAAATCAGAATAAATAATTTAATAAGAAAAAAAGAAATGAAGTCTGCAGGCACATTGATCTCAGCCTTCCAGCCTCTATAACTCTGAGAAAACAACAATCTTTTATTTAAGCCACCCATGACATGGTATTCTGTCATGGCTGCCCAAGCAGACCAATACAGTGCCTTTTTATAATCTTCCTCTTTCCTTTGCTTAAACAAAAACTCTACGGTTGTATAATAAACAATGAAATCTTTATACACCAAGACCATATTGGATCTTTGGCTTTCACTAAATTTCACCATTACTGTAGCCATAAATTGTACAATATCAGTAAAGCAGTTTGAAACCCATGTTGTGATTTAGTAAAAATAGTTTTCTGTATATCAAATTTTGGCTGATAGTAAATTCCTTTGTCTTCCTTAGTTATACCCCTATTATCACCTTGAGCTGACACACAAAATACTATAGACTTAAATGATGGACTATATTTTCTCACAGTTCTGGAGGCTGGAAATTCCAGATCAAGGCACCAGGCAATTCAGTTTCTGATGGGGGTTCTCTTTCTGGCTTGCAGATGGTTGGCTACCTTGTCCCTATGTCCTTACATGGCCTTTCTTTGTGCCTGCACATTCACAGAACAAGCGCTCTGGATTCTCTTTTTATAAAGATGCTAATTCTATTAGAGCAGCCCTACACTTATGACCTCAATTAACCCAATTACTTCCTTAGATGTAATTAGATGGCCTCCTAACTCCAAAAGCAGCCCCACTCCAGGTTAGGACTTCAACATGTGAACTTTGAGGAAACACAAACATTCAGTCAGTAAGAATCTCTAAACACAGAGATAGCTTTTGTAGGTTATCTTCAAACTGCCAAAGTATAGCAAAAAAGAAAGAAAACAAACATCTATTAAGTACATAACCATTGAGATAAAAAGCTTTTTAAAAATGACTCATTCTAATAAGTCATTCACCATTCAAGTGCTACATGGGATTTAGTCAGGGAAAACCACATTTAAACTATAGGCATGAATCTGTGACAAGTTGCAAAGGCTAGCTTGAAGCCTGGAAGATGGGGCAGGGTGCAATGAAAGCAGAGTTCCCAGACACCTGAAAACTGGCAAGTAATGTGGGAACAGACTGGGTGCTACCGGGCGGTCTTCCTACAAAATAATAATTCAAATACAGAACTCCCCAGCTGAGAGAGATGCAAACTGCTTTCCTTTTGATTTAGCTAACATATGGCCACACAGTAGTCTCAGCTATGATCTGTGCTTTACTACATTCCTCAAAAAGTCTACTACAATTATACCAGTACGGCTAAGAGATAGGTGCCTGAAAAGGGAGCCACAAAATGAACATTCCCAGTTGAAATCTACTCCCAAGCCCACATGCTAGAAAAGACTTTTTAGATTTTATAAAAATGAAACTATTAATAAAAGCTACTAAGCTAAATGAAGAAATACTGTATACCTACTGTTTGAATTACTATGGTTTCTCTTATCTGTCATCCTCAACTGAACTGCCAGATTAATTTTTTTCTGGAACTCTACTATTCCACTATTAAAAGCTATTCCTATGGTCTTGTGAATCAAGTACAAACTCCTCGCCTAGCATTCAAGTAAATACAGTCAGCCCTCTGAATCTTGAGGGCTCTGTATCCAAGGTTTCAACCAGCAGCTGACTGAAAAACAATTTTTTAAAAATCGTTTCTGTAGGACTGTGGCTGTGGCTCAGTGGTAGAGTGCTTGCCTAGCACGTGCCGGGCCCTGCATTCAATCCTCAGCATCATATGAAAATAAATAAATAAAAGTATTGTGTCCAACTACAGCTAAAAAATAAATATTAAAAAAATCGTGTCTGTACTGAATATGTATAGGCTTTTTCCCCCTTGTCATTATCCCCTAATCGATACAGTTTAACAACTATTTACATAGCATTTACACTCTTAGGTATTGGAAGTAATGTAGAGATGTTTAAATCATGAGAGAATACATGTAGTTTATGTGCAAATTCTACACCACTTTCACATTCACAGATTTTAGTATCCATGGGAGATTGGGGGTTGGGAGGGTGTCCTGGATACTCAAGGCCAACTACATCTCTTCTAGTCAACCTTATCTTTACTACCAAAAATAAAACTGCTCACCCCTACGGTTGCCTGTTGTGCTCTTCAACCCTCTCCTCTCCACTTGCCATCTAAAGCTTTCCCATTCTTTGTGTGTCACCTTCTTCATGAAACATTCTCTGATGACATCACACATGCTGATTTTTCCTTCAGTCATCAACTATGCATTAAGAACCTTTTATTATTCCAGATGTTCAAAGGGCCCCTTCCTCTCAATTTTTTTCTATCCAATGGCCTTATTTTTTATTGTGCTAGTTTACCAAAATGCCACCTACTGTATTTGTGGAAAGGGGTCTTAATTGCTTTATTTACTAGTTGGTTCTTGTGTACAATCTTAACTGTGATTGTCCTTAGAAACCCAAACTTAGACATAGCTTATAAAAACCCAACACAGCACACAGCAAAGGGTCAAACACCTTCATATTCATTGGTGTTGAATATGTTTTCACTTGTAAATCTTGTGAATTACTTGCAGTTTTGTGCTTTTCTTGGACGGATACAAGGAAAGAGAGAAGGCCTTGACAATCTTGGAATATTTCTTTCAGTAGCCTGACATTGTCCTTAGCAATAATTTGTTAGACAACAGGTCCTACTGTGTGTCAGATACAGGTACAAACGATCTATTTGTATAGTAAGGTCTGACTCAAGGTTGTTTCCCCAGCACCAGACATTGTTTTCTCCCCAATAAGTTTGTGTTGAGTGAAATACGGAACATAGCCTCCCTGCCCTCAATCAGCTTCTATTTTAATGGGATAGGGGTTAACGAGATACAGGAGATAAGTAAATAAGCAAGGTAATTTCAGAGCATAAGTGCTATAGAGAAAATAAAAGAGGATAACACCACAAACGACAGTCATTGGCAAATCTGGAGATTTTTATCAGTCGGGTTAACCACCCATCAGCAGGGCTTAGTAAGAGGGCATTATGGAGGAGGCAGATACCCGGGATTTACACTTCTGCCTGCCTCGCTCGCTGGCTCTGGACAAATGGTTTCACCTCTCCTGTCTGGATCTTCCCATCCTCCGAGGGTGGGAAGATTTAAAGTGTGGATATGGAAAGTGCGTGGTGCTGTGTCCGGCAACCTAGTAAGCCTTCAGGAACTGTCAGTAATTATTACCGTTGGTCCGCTTAACTCACCTGGCGCTAAGGACTCTGAGAGCCTCCCCTCTGCCCGGACCCTCGCCTCCCTGACCCGGGCAGGTGGTCCAGCAGAGCTGAGCAAAGTTTTCACCTTGAATTGTGCTGCTAGGGGACCGAAGGGTTGGAAGCCTGCGAGGGAGCAAGAAGACCCGGCAGGTGGGTGAGGGCGGGAGACGCCGAGGACTCCATCTGCTCCCCCCCGGCGCTCTGCGGCGGCGGAGGTATGGGCTGGGCTTGACCCTCCGCGCCCGCCCACTGGAGCGGCGGTCCACCCCCAGCCTCCGCCAGGCGGCGGCCCGGTCTGGCCTCACCCCGCCCCCACCCCAACGGTCACCGGCAGAGCGCGACGCCATCCCAGGGCGCGAGGCCGCGGGCGGGCTCGCGAGGCGATTGGCGGGGAGGGGCGCGAGGGGCACGCGGGCGGGGGAGGGGGCGGGCACATGCGCACAGGCAGCGCGGCCGGCACGCGGCGCTCGCGCTCGCTGCTTAAATGAGCCTGGGCTCCCCGCGCCCGCCACTTCAGTGGAGACCGTGCCGCGGCTGCGGGTGGAGCGGCCGTATTGTCCCGCGCCACGCGTTAGCGCTCCTCTGCTCCCAGGCGGTCGATGGGACGGAGCGCCGCGGAGCAGGAGGCAGTGCCCGTCGGGGGGCTCGGGCAGTGCGGGAGCCCTCCAGGGGACTCGGGCATGCCGGGCCGCAGGACCTGAGCCGTGCTCAGCGGAGAGGCAGCCCTGTGACCGACGATGGGGACAGAGTGGGGCTGCCATCGCGCCGGGCCGTGAGTCGCGCGCCTCCGCCTCCGCCTCGGCCCACTCAGCCCCTCGAGAAGCGCCTGGCCGCTCGTGAACATGGCCCTGGAGCAGCTCTGCTCGGTCCTCAAAGGTAAGCTCCCGGGGCCGTGGACGGCGCCCCCTGCGGGCTGAGGCCGGCGTGCGACCGGCCCGCGTCTTCGCGTCCCTTCCCTGCGCCTGGCACCCCGACGCGCCTCTTTGTCTGGCGGCGCTCGCGGCGGCTTAGCGGATCGCGGAGCTCTCGCGTCCTGCCCGGAGCGGGTGCTTTCCCAGCGCGCCTCCCCTCCAACCCCTGCATGTCTGGCAGCTCTGGTGGGGTACAATCGGGAAGCGGCTGCCGGGGAGGTGCCCCGGCGGCCCGGCGGGGCCCTCGGATCTGTGCGCTCGCGCCTCTAACGGACATTGCTTTGCAAAGTTGTGGGTCCGTATCACTGGAGCTAAGGCCGGTCTTTCTCCGAACGTAATACGGAAAAGTAATTCCTCGCAAACAATAAAAGCCGGATCCGAGACGTCGCGGAGCGTTTTTCGAAAAGCCCAGCGGCGTCCGCACGGGGACAGAACGGGCCTCCGGACCGGCCGGGTCCCACCTGCTGCGGCCGAGGAGGCTGCGGCACCACTGCGGGCTCCGGGGGCGGCGCGTGTGCGCCGCGGACCCGACTTAGTTCGGCCCCGGGGGAGCGCGGCTGCTTGGGGCTGTGCCCCAGGCTCTTCCCTGGACGCGCTGCTCCCTAGAACATCACTCCTCCAGCTCCTTTCTGCATATCCCAAAATACGCTCCGCTGGTGTTTGCTTCTTATTTGTTGTTCGGAGAATTAAAACAGTCGGCTTACCAAGTGCACAAAGCTCTGAAACATGCTCTAGCGGGTTTGCATTTCCCGGGAGGTATTATTTTAGAAAAAAAAATATACATAATCTAGCTTGCGACACAAAGTTCATTCTGAAACTCTTAACTGAATAAATTCTTTTATCCATTCTCAGAGAAAACACCGTCACAACTCAGTGAAAGACTTCCTCCCCCTCACCACCACCTATTTAATTGGGAATTGAATATATGAATTCTTGCAATTGTTAGGGGGAAAAAAACGTTTATATTGAGGGGAAAGTTAAAGGCATGTCTAGTTCTTTACTACCTTAATATTCTACAATGACAAATTTGTTTTTTCTTACTCCATATTAACACTTTTTTCCAAATTTGTTTTATTAGAAAGTTTGCTGTGATCCTGCTTCCAATTTGAATTGGATGTACTATGTTTTGGACAAGTTTACTTTTTTTTTTAATTTGCAAATTTACGTTTTAATTGGACAAGAAGTCCTAAATTCTTGAGATTTATTTGATTTAAAATATTGAACTACCCAAGTGTATATTTATATATTCAGCTTGTACTAAGGGAACCTAGGACTTTTCTAATTGGTGACTATTTATTTCACAGTCCATAAATTCTTAATGATTCCTTTACTATATTATAATAAAAAATAACTGAAATTTTGTAGTTATCTGTAAACTCTTGATTATTATAGAGTCATTCCTTGGAAGTTAAGATTTGGTTTTTAAAATAAAACACATGTATAGTAGGATATCTGGTAGTGTTACTTAGCTGAATTTTCTTCCAGTCGCACTGACTGTCCACACACCTTCTTATGGTTATCAGGGCACATCTGAGAGTATCATCTGTCCCCCGACTCACACCCAGAAGAAATCACACGGTTTTGTTTACCCAGCTTTCCCTGCAGAACTTGGAAAACTGAGCTGCCTTGAGCAGAGTCTCATTACCTTAGCTGCTGCTCCTATGGTGAAGGGGTTTGCAGCTAATCTGCCTTTCCGTTTACAGTTGGTACACACTGCCCTCTCTGGCCACCGCGAAGCATTTAGCTGTTGCACCTTTCAGGGAAGGATTCTATGGTGATGGCAAAGCTACAGTGAAAACAATGTAGTATCTGGCTTTTCTTTTTTTAATGTTACTCAACCTACACTATTTTTATATGCTAGAATGTTTTTAAAGCTCAAGCTAAATTTTTGTTTTAAGCTTACTAGAAAGAAGACAAACTGTTTTTAGGTCTTCTGTGGTATATGCATGTAAATGCTAGAAATTGGTTTAGAAAGATTTTTAAAAATTAACAAAAATTGATCCTGAGAGGGGAATCTGGGGGACTGAAAGACCAGTGAAGGGAGGACTTGCATTTTACTGCAAAACCATTTGTGTGACTTGATTTTTATAACCCAATATCTGTATTATCTATATATTAATTAGTATTTTAATTTAAAAATTGACTTTTAAAAACAAATTAGTCTGAAGTAACTATTAAACATTTGCATATTGGTAGATGCTATCTAAGAAAAGTCTTGTTGGAATATTACAATCAGTTTCTACTAAAACAACCATAATGAGCGTACGAGTTTTTAAGTAGAATTTTAGTTTTTTAAGACTCCATTTATTCTTTTTGTTTTACTTTCAGCAGTGAGTACAAAAGGATAACTTTACTAGGTTTGTTTTAACCCTTCCATGTACAGTATTATTGAAAATAAATAATATACTTTTAGCTGTTCATTACCACTGTGGGTCTTAAAAAATTTGAGTTAACATTCTGTCTTTAGTTTTATGAAAACCTTAAATGGGGATTATAAACCCATTTTTTTATTGTTGTTCTTATTCATGTTGCACACTTGCTGCAGAAGAATTCTGTTAGACTCAGTGATATTTAAAGTATATAAATTGTGGTTAAATCTATAGTGTAACAAAGCATAAATATCCCTTGGTAACACCTTTTATTTTTATTTATTTATTTATTTTTTTTGGTAACACCTTTTAAAACTCTTGTCTAAGGGCTGGGGATGTGGCTCAAGCTGTAGCGCGCTCGCCTGGCACGCGTGCGGCCTGGGTTCAATCCTCAGCACCACATACCAACAAAGATGTTGTGTCCGCCGAGAACTAAAAAATAAATATTAAAAAATCCTCTCTCTCTCTCTCTCTCTCTCCTCTCCTCTCTCTCTCCTCTCTCTCTTTAAAAAAAAAAAAAAAACTCTTGTCTAAGTCTACATGAACTCCTATTCTTCAGTCTTTGGCCTCATCAAAGAACATGAACTAACTATGAAAAAATAATTATACTGAAAAACTAATCCTTGAATAGTAAACTTTTTTTTTAATAACTTTTTAAAAAATAACTTCTTGGCTTTTCTCCCAAGGGATTGGAAAAACTGTTTTTTAACATTGTCAATTGAGAGGTCTTATTAAGCAGTGGTTTTATTATAATAAATCTTCCAACTAGAAGATAGTTTACATTTTGAGACCAAATTCTCCTTTTAGGAAAATATGTTTATGTTACAAAGAAAGCTCAAATCAAAAATACTTCCAGTCCTTTTTTGGAATAAGAAAGAAAAATAATAGACTACAAATGATGAAATCCATATCTACAATTTTAAAACAACAATCTAAGTTCTACTTTTGGTACTACCCATTCAGCACAGTCTCCTACATTTTTCTGTTTATGCTTCTGCATAATAATTATTGATGTTAAAAAAAAAAATCTATGTCCCTGCATCACTTTGAGTTCCCTGTTATTATGTTCTTTCAGTTGGAAAAGAGGATCCTGAGAGGTAATCTACTTCAGGGGTTTCCAAACTTCCCTTAATAACAGAACTCCTTCAAAGTCACTTTTTATAAGAAAGTACTTCAAAACAAGAACAGGTAAGAGCAAGGTTGCTATGATTGGTGGGAGGCCTTGCTCTCTTCTATCACCTCTAACCTCTGGGTGACTTTTCAACATATTTGTTGTATTGTACACAAAATTACAGAGTGTAGTATGTTAATCTGAAAGTTCAGTTGTTTTCTAATCAATGATATTAAAATGTACTCATTTAAATTTGCATAGAGTAACATTGGAAACTACAGCACAAAGAAGATATCAAGTCCTCTTTCAGACATGACCTGATCATGATAAAACTTGATGACAGTGCTGTGGATGTTAAAAGGGACTCCTTTAATCAAAGTAGAGCATACAAAACTGCCATCTCAGAGCATTTTTACTAACAAAAAGTTTGTCAAATTCTGTAGAAAATATAAAAAGCACTTCTGCTACAGCTACTCCTAGAAAAGTGATTGGCAAGGTGATTAGCATATGTAGGCGGGAGTAATCTTAAGGCTCACTATCCATCTTTTTTCTTAACAAAGTAAAATTGAGTCTGATTATATTGGGGTGCTTTTTTGTTCTTTGTAGTTTATCAAAAACAAATTACTGCTGTGTCAAGTAGTATGTGAACTCTAATTGCACTCCATTTCTGCTTTCATTATAGAAAATACTAATGAGCAGGGAGACCAGTTATGTGGTTGTTCCAGTCTGGCATCTTGTGTTAGATTTAATAAACCTATGTTTACCACTTAAATGCTTACAACAGGAAGGCTTAGAGGCGTGTTTAATTACTAACAAAGGTAAATGGAGCCAGCCTGAGAAAAATAAGAAAGGGAGAAAAATCTCAATTCTTTTCTCATCCCTTGATTTATGTTCACACAAAAACACTGAGTCATATATGTGGCTACTGTTAAACTGATATGTGTGTTCATCACTTGGCACAGGGCTCTCTACGTACTATGTGTAATCAGGATCGTTCTTAGTTGCTTCATATATTCATCTAATTTATACAGTATGCTGTGTGGATCATGCAGTCTTCTAGGCACTAGAGACGCATCAGTGAATTGAGATAGACAAGACCTCTCTTTCTAATAAGAAAAGATGACAATAACAAATCCCTAAAACACCAAGTGGTATTAGTAATAATGAAAATAAAGCAAGATGGAAAAAATGTAGAGCTTATTTAGAAATCGGGGAAGCCTCACAAGAACTGAATGAAACGAAGCAGTCAGTCATGCAGAGAGACTGATTCTAGACTGAAGGCATATTTTAGTCCGTAAGGCAGGAGTTAACTTGGTGTATTGAAGTAATGGGCAGGCCTGTATAGCCATAGATAGAACTAGGGAGATCAGAGAGGTAGTTGGGTACCAGATCACATAGGACCTCACAAGCCAGAGTTAGGAGAAGGGATTTATTCTAAATTTAATGGGGATGTTTTGCAAGATTTTATGAAAGGCTATGAGGTGATCTGATTTATATTTTAAAAAGGTAACTGGTTGCTCTGTACACAGTAGGCTTAGAGAACTGTGGCAGAAACTTCTGGTTGTCTCCAAATATCCACTTTACCCTTCATTGATTTTCTGAATTTTAGGTAAGTAGACAGTTATCAAAATAAAGACTATTTCCCAGCTTACCTTAGGGTTGGGCCACGTGACTATGTGTAGCTAGTTAGATGTTAGGTAGAGAATAGTGCATGCAACTTACAGGAAGTGTTATTTTGTTATTTAAACTCTTTATCTTTAGATAATTGCAGATTCTGGGCAAGTGTTTTTCAAGGAAGAGGGGTGCCTTATGTCTCTTGTTGCCAACAAGGATGCAGGCATGGTAACTGAAAGAAAGGTTATAATGGCTGGCCCTACAGCATCCATGTTGAATCATAAACTAACCTTGGAAATGAAAGTCACACACAGCTGAATAATAAGATAGAAGGCACATATGTGCCTGGTAATGATGTAGCCTTCACTCTGGCACTTGACTGTTTACCTGTAGTTTGTATATGTGTCAAAAATATTTATACTTCTATCTTGTTTGAAATGTTTAGTATTTTTATTAGGCTAGTTCTAGTGCTGATATTATAGTCAGGTGGACAATAAATAAAAGTAACAAAACCAGACTCAGAGCTGGTGAGCAGTCACAGAAATGAGAACTGAATGCTGTCAAATAAAATTAATCTGGAAAAGCTTGCTAGAAAAAGTAAGTCTTAGACAATGTAAAGGTAATTTTCTAGATGCAAAAAGAGGTCCATGGCAAATGCACATGATCAGAAACAAGTGTCTGTAGGACTGTCATCATCCAATTGCAGTGGTCCTCAAAGTGGACCAGGTTCCAGGTCCTGCAGCTTCACTAGAGATTTTGTTAAAATGCAGATTCTCAAGCCCTGACCTAGGCCTGTTAGATCAGAATTATCTGAAAGCGAACATGCCCTGCCCCCACCCATCTGTGATTTCTTGAGCCCTCAGAGTGATGATGATGCGTATGAAAGTTTGGTAAGTACTGTTACCAGATTGACCTTCAAAAAGTTGTGCCAGTTTATTATTCTGTGGCAGAATATAAATATATCAGTTTTTCAGAGCCTGATTCAAAATAACAACCATTCAGAACTGAGCATTGCATGCTGACATTTCTTGTTGACATGGTGGACTGGAGTGGGAACTTGGTCGAGAACTTTATATAAGCCAGCCCCTTTCTTTGTTCCTTCAGGTCACACTTTGGGTTTGAACTAAAGGCACTTTTTCCCAAAATTTGCAAACTGTTTGTTGAAAGAAAGCCTCCGTTTTTTGTCTTAAAGTCATTCCTGGTGAATTTTTGTTGACATTCTTTGGTATCAGAAGTTGGATCCAAAGGGACCTTCCAGTTATTCTTAGCACTGTTCTGGACCAACACCCCGGTTTCTGCAAGAGCCCCAAGTTCTGTTATCTTTCTGATGGCCCCTTGGCATATCGGATGAGTCCTCTTGAAATCCAGACCTCCCATGTTCCAGGTAGAGGTCTTAGAGACTATTCCAAGTAGGAGGGCACGCCTTCATTTAGGTATCAGGACTCAGTCTATAAAGGTTACAATTATGAAGACTCCCATGATTGTCAAATTGCACAAGGCTAATCAGTTATCACCTGACTTTCCAGCTTCTTTCATAACTAAAAATCATGGTTTGGAAAAGTATGATTGGTTAAGTTTCTGGACCCATATAACCCAGGATGGTCTGAAACTTTGCTGGTCGAAAGGGGTTTTTTCGAATTCTAAAACTTTCTATTTCCATGCACAACAGGTATAACCAATAAAATACCAAACTCTGAGAGGCATTGTTCTAAGTCTGGTTTTGAACTCATGATCTTTTCCTGGCTCAGCCTCCCCATCCGCTGGGATTACAGGCATGCACCTGCCACACTCACTCTGCCCTTCTATTTTATTGGGAGTCCTAGGGAAGTTTCCAGAGAGTCCCACCCAGGTCCACCTCTTGACTTCTGACTGATATCAGGAACGCATGAGACTTTCAAGACCCCGCTGCATGTAGTCTTACCCATAGAGGGGAGATTTTACTATTACAATGACATGCTGAAGATCCCAGGCAACTGAGTCATCTTGGCCTGTTCTGCCCAGTTCTAACTGGAACTTGTTCTTAAAGATTTTATAGTTAGGAACTTTGCTTTTAATTGGTCTATATCCCCAAGTTCTGGAATCTGGTCTGCATAAAGATCACAAAAGTGTCCCCACCCCACATTTCAGGGTAACTTGAGTTCTTATGGGCAGGAAGGAGTGTTTGGGCCTGTGTTGCTCCTGCGGACAACAGGTTTGCTTAGGAGTGTAAAACATCCTGTTGACTTAAACTAGAACAGGGCCACAGGTAAGTCACTTTTTAAAGGAAAGCATGTGGGGGGTCAGCACCATGGGCCCAGTTTATAGGATCGTTCCTTTAATATCATGTTACCGCTTTTCACATCTGTCTGTTACCAGTCACTATCTCAGGAAATCACTGCTGCCTACTCATCCCATCAGCCCACATAAAACCTTTTCGGGATGGATTTTCTGGGAGTGTATCAAACCCATGTCTCTTTGTTCCAAAAGAGGGAAAATGATACTAGAATTAACCCCACCAAAAAGCCCTGACCTTACAGTACCTACTGAGGTATAACAGTCTACCCTACCAGCCCTCCCCCTCTTGTCTTCCAGAAATTACCCAAGAGCCTCTAGTTATCTTCCAACACAGATATTAGTCATATCCATTCAGTACCTCCAGGTAAAATCCAGGTGTGTCAGAAGCCTCTACTCACTATCAAGCAGTATACCCTAAATCCCTTGACTGGCATCCAGCCCTTCATATATGGCTTTATACATAAGAAACTTGTTTCCTATACCAGTCCTTGCGGTACTCCCACCTACCTGTTCATAAACTTAATGGAAAAGGATGGAGAGTTGTGTGGGATCTCAGAACCATTAACATGGTTCTCAGTCCTAAGTAGTCCCCAGCCTTCGTACATCATTGTGCAATGTTCCCCCTAAGAGCAAATACTTTAAAGCTATTGGCTTCTACATTGTTTTATTCAGGATGCCCAGTATCTAGTACCTCTTTATCTTTACCTGAAAGGGTCGATTATATACCTAGACATTCCTTCCCCAAGGGTATTCTGAAAGCCCCACCTACTTCTCTCAAATTCTTAGACTGACTTAACTGTTGTCTCCTTCCAATATGGTGCAACTTTACTTTGATATGTAAATGCTTTTATGTACACTAGCCTTAGTAATAGCATCCACTTGCACCATAACCTGTCATAAGCTCTCAAATGACAAGAAACATGACAGAAGTGATAGCTTCACCCAAGAATTGGGACCAGTCCAGTGTAACCTGAAAATGAACCAGCAGTCAATTGAAATCTTGGAGATTTTCTTTGCCCTTCTCTCCCTTATTGCTATTTTTTTCATCATCTTTTTCTATTGTCTCTGAACACCAGTATGTCTTTACGTATCAATTCACTACTGCCCCCCAACCTAGTTCTTTTAATTACTGTCTTACTAAAACTTGTCTCAGAAGATCATCATTACCTAGGCCAATTTGACCAACTCTTAGAAAAATTCCCTAACAACCTTTAGTACCTCCTTGATCCTTTCATCTTCCCCATTCACTAGACTCCCATTAAAATCTATTAATGATTGCCATTGTTGTCTTGTCTATCCTAGCCATTCCTTTTTCTCTCTACAGACAAAAGAGAAAAGGGGGATAAAAATCATCTTTTACTTCCAGGTTTGGGCCATCACTGGAAACCTAACAAAATGTTGGGTTTACCACCATACCCCACCTACAGCCTTGATATCCATAACCCACCTTTTGGGTACAAATCTACTTAATAAGACCTGTGTCCTGCTTCTAAGTTACTGCCCACCCCTACCCCCACATTGTAGGCTTCCCAAAAATATACACTTACCTCACCCTCTGAAAATGACACAACTGTTTTCCTGCCTCTCTTAACTTTGTCTTAACTTTGTATCTTGATCAAATCTGCAAAAGTGCTTCTCATGAAGCCTGAACACCTTTTTGTCAACAACCTGAACCTTGCAACATGGATACTTCAAGTGGGAAACCTGCTGCTTTCCATCAATGTCGAATGAATCATTTTGCTCTGCTTTGGTCTCTTCCTCTTACGGACAGGACAGCCTTTCCCACTAACAATTCTCTTAACCTCCAAACATTTCAAGGATCCTTTATGTCCCTGTTTATTTTCATCTGTGGCTACCAGAACAGCTCTTGGACCTTGACTGCCTACCTCTTTGGATATTCAGCCTTGACTTCTATCATATTACAATTAGACAATTATCCCAACCCAAATCGCACAGCAGAGAGAAGGGGATTCTTTCTGTTATCAATGATTATCCTGATGACAACCCCTCTGATTATGAAATGACAGCTGTGGGCTTTCCTAAGGATATGATTTACCAGAGGGCTGATCCTGGCAGTTAAGCTATATTTGGAAGAATAGTAGGATACTGGCTAGGAGTTGACACCTCTTAGAATGAAAATATGGTCAGAAACCTTTCCTGCACTGTTAATAGAATCATTTATCCCACTGTTCAGGCCTCTAGAGCTCAACAAAGATCTTTGGATTCCCTTGGTTACATAGTCCTGAATAGCTGCATTGTGTTAGGTTACATCCTTGCTGCACAGGGAGGTGCCTGTGCTATTGCAAAGACATAATGTTGTATGTGGACAAATACTTAGAGCTAGGTTGAGTTGGAAACTTCCAAAAATCTTAAAAATGGCCAAATTCCTAAAGGGTCTCTCAAAGGCTCCTCATACCTGGTTAAGATATTTTCAGCTGGCTACCTTCTGATAATGGTTCCCTCTTGCATTTTGCCCTACAGTTTTAAATATTGTCATGTTAAAGCCTGAACATTTGACTTCTCTTTAAGATCACTGTAGCCTCTTTTAACAGATATCTTCAAGAAACCCCCACCAGAATAAGATTAGCCCCTTCAAAACTCTGGATATACTCTAGCCAGAAACCAGAACCAACTTAACCAAAGATACTTTGATTCAAATATAACAGGTGTGTAGGTGCCCTTTTAATGAACAAATGGCTTCAGCTGTTCAGCTGATCACCACCTAGTCACCAGGATCCCAATGTAGGACTGGTTGAACCCAGAGCAGATAGCCAACCATTCTGATGCTGTGATGGAACATAATTGTCTCAATAGATCATCAGCACTTTCTGCTAATGAGTTTGGATCAAATGGGGGAAATGTGAACTTAGGATCTTTCATGGAAACTTGGCGTTTTTCTAAGCAGCTAACTAGACCCAAATTCAAAATGGGTCATAGCCATTAACTGGATCACACACATTCTCTGTTCCTGGATGAACCACACATGGAACTTTTTGATTCTTCCCTAGAATGTTCCTGTTTAAACTATCAAGATAAATAACCTCTGACAAGACCTATTTTGTCTCTCATACCTTAACAGTGAATTGTGACTTGCATTCAGATTTAACCAGTTAGGACTGAGCACTTCCTGCATGCTGGTGTTGCTTATTCACATTGGCAGACAGAAGTGGGAATCTAAGCAGAAACTTTATAAGCCAGCCCCTCTGTTATTTTAGGTCATACTTTTTATTTGTACCTATGGTCAAGTCTGTCCCACAAAACTCTTGTGAAATGTCCCTTTTTGTCTTAAAATCTTTCCCAGTTAATATTTGTTGACACCAAAATCTGCTTTTTTAAATATTGGGCTAAATTTCTTTGGTTTTGTTTATTGGCAAGTATTTCTTATTGTATAATAATTTTCCTCTTGTTAATTGTTATATGTAAATTGTACATTATACATATTAATAAACTATGTAAAAATTTTGTTTCTATCTTTAGTAAACAAATTCCTTTACCCAAAGGAATATACATAATTCTCTCACACACACAAACACACACACCAAACAACAGAGCCTGGCATTTATTTTTGTGTTTAGCTTGAAATGGGGCTCTGCTTTTTTCCAAGTTATTAAAATATTATTGAAGAAATCTTTGTTAATTTCATATTTTCACCAAGGGTTTCCAATAACTCATATATCATCATGAATGCTTGGGGGTACTTGTCTGTTTCTGAGCTTTTTCTTTTCTTTCTTTTCATTATCTATAAGCTACTAGATAGTAAAGACTCAATCTGCTTGGTTCATTGCTCCCCAGCAACTGACTTGCTACCTGCTGCACAATGGGTGCTCTGTGTGTTTGTTAGAGATCATCTATTTCTTCTATATCATTGCTACATGTTTTAATTACTATAGCTTTACGATAAATACATATTGCTTTATTTTTCTGTATTTAAGTTATTTCTAGTTTTCCCTTGGCCAATATAAAAAGGCCTCAATGTGAGCGTGAGCATCAGAAAAAAAATTATTTAAAGTAAAAAAAAGACTACAATTCTGATTAAAATATCAGTAAACCTGTGACATACTAGACCTTTACTACTTTGTTTTAGTATTCAGAAACATGTTACTTCCGCGTTTTATTCAGTTTATTTATTAACTTGATTATTTTCAACCTATTTTAATGTACTTCTGTCAATCTTATTGAAATATTTGTGGAATTGAAAACCTGGGATTTAATGGGCTAAACTGGAAGGACTGAAGACAAGATCCTCTGCTTGGAGCCAATTCAGGTTTAAAAGAGGAGGAATAAAGGAATAACTTTGAGGATTTGTGTTCCACACCTCAACAGTACCTGTCTTCATCATCTAAGTGACATCATCTTAAGTGAGGTCCGTACACAGATTATTATAGGCCTAAATTGACAGCAAAACCAGAAGTAAGGGCATAAATGGTAGGTACTACTTTTTCAAAGCATCAAATCATAAAAAGTTCTCTTCATAATTCAATTGCATGATTACAGAGTTTAGAATTTTTATTTTGGTGTGGATTTCTGCCTCAAAGAATTAATGTCTTCCTGTATACATTATATTTTAGTTCAAAGTATTAAAGTATTTCTGGATTTGAGAAATTACTTGTCATTTTGGTAAGAGGAAGAAAGAGCAGTCGCATATAAGTTGGACCAGAGATAGAACAAAGCACACAGTTGCTTCATGTACTAAAGAATTTTAGTGTTTGGCATTAGTGAAATTTGTTTTAATATGAACCTGATTATAACTCAAGCAATGTACAAAGATCCTATGATACCAATCAGGAAACTGTTTAGTATGATGTGTGATTTAGAATGATTGAGTAATGTATCACCAAAAACTGTCTCAGTAAATATTTCTATCCCAAATTGCAGTGCATATTTGTTCTTTATATGTTGTCATATGTTGTTTTTGTGTCCTGTGGCACATCTCATTTGGCTGATTGAATTATGAATAGTTAGTAATTTTATTTGGGGAAAAAAGAAAATGGTGAGCAGCCCTCTAAATAAAGTAGAAAAGAATATAATATATAATGCAACTTATTTTCAGTACGACTCTTCTACCTTGCTTTTATATTCTATTACAAGTTTCATAAATCTTATTTTATATGGACAGACTTTTATTGATCATCATGTATTTTAATTTTTTTGTCATAGTTGCCCTCCTGATTTCTGTTGATTTTTTTTTACCTTGTATGCTAGTTTTGTGGTTATTTGCTTTAAAACTGAATTATACGTGTAAAAATTGATATAAGTATAAAAACTGTTGTGCCTTTGATTCAGGAGGGAAAACTGTATTGAGCACAAAATTTTGATCACTTGTTTGTCATCTAAATGATATGCTTTGGGAGATAGTATCCTCTAATAAGTTAAATTGATATTTGTGTTATTTGCTGGATTATCAAATATATATTACTCTGGATTTTTTTATCATAAATCTTGTTTAAAAAAATGTTTCAAGACCCCATTCCTCTTACTCAATTACAGTATACAGATGTGAAGAGTTTGAAGGAAGGATTGTTTCTACCTAATATAAGATCTTCAACACTACCAGTAACCAAAGAAAAGGAAAGGGGCAAAGTTGCACAGAGACAAAGGTCAGCAAGGATGCAAGAAACCAAAGACAAAGAAGTCAAATACTTAGATTTTTAAGATATAAACTGAATGGCAAGAACTGTTTGTACATTGATTACTTTGGTTAGTAGATGTTTAGAATGTGCTATAGAGTTAGCAATGGTATAACTGTCTGCCAGTTACTTGACAAACTCTCGAGTATTTCCATTTCCCTTACCCCTAACATCTTGTGAGTTACCAGTTACAGTTGACTCTACATCTGAATCATGTCATTAATTTCCTATTCCTTTTGCCACCACTCTGCTTCAGCATATCGTCTTTGCTTCCTAAATCATTTCTTTTCATAAGTTCAGACTCCACACAGCCATCAGGATTGTTAGTCTGAAAGTCAGATATTATGATGTCACTCACTACTTTAAAAACCTACCATGGTTTCTAATTATAATCAAAAGTCGAAAACTCTTTAGCATAGCATTCAAGGTTTTTATAACCAGATATCATCCTACTTTTTTCTACCCTGCTATATACCTCCATTTCCTTTCACATGCTAACAGTATTATACTGCTCAGAGCTCCCAAACACCCAATCAGACTCATGCCTCTGTTTTGAATTAAGCCATTTCTTTCTTTGGGCTCAAGTCCCATAAGGTCCAACTAGAATGTACCTTCTTTTTCTGAAGTTTTCCTCATTGATTTCTCTTAGTCCCCACTGGAATGAATGGTTCCCCTCTCTGTGTTTCCGTTATGCTGTTAAACCTCCTGTTAAATCCCTTTTCACCTTGTAGATTGCCTTTGACAATGATTGACTCCGTGCAGATGCTAATTTGTTCTAATATCTATTATTTATTTAGCAGAATGCCTGGCACAGAAGATCTGCACATCTTATTTAATCTTCACAGCCACCAGTAAAGTTGGTGTTACAATACTATACATCATCCCAGTTTTATAAATAAGGCCTCACAACTGGTCCAACGCAAAGCTTGAACCCCACCCTAAATCGATGTATTGTCTAAAGTCCTTACTCTTAGCCATTTTGCTGTTTTCTCTCTTCACACTTTTGATTCCCCAGTGCCTGCTCTTCAGTAGGTACTCTCTATACAAGCTTATTGACTGAATATAACTCCAATTCACACAGTAGTTTGTGGCAGGCTGGTAGTATCATCTTCAGTGAAAGGGAAAGTGCACCATTCATGAAGATAAAATGTTTTTCAATATCTTCAAATTCCATGTATTGCTTATTGGGTCACAGAAGTGTTCAGCTTGGGGTTGGGATTGTTTATAAGTATGTCCAGCTTTTGTGTAACAAACACAGCATAGTAATGCACAACTATAAAACAGTTTAAATTGATTTCTAGAGACTACTACCCACTTAATTCTGTATTATAAATGTCCTTATGAGTCAGATAATCTAAGTGAACTTTCACTGGCATAGCACATTACATTTAAACTCTGAGATAGTATACAGTAAATGGAAGAATAGTTAGGATCAGCAAAGGAATAGTTGTCTCTAAACACAAAATTGTGGGGGTTTTTATTTAGTTTATTTATTTATTTGTTCTAATTTGTTACACATGACAGCAGAATGCATTTCGATTCATAGTACACAAATGGAGCACAGCTTTTCATTTCTCTGATTGTACACAAAGTAGAGTCACATCATTCATGTCTACATACATGTAATGATGTCCATCTCAATCTACTATCTTTCCTACCCCTTTGCCCCCTTCCTTGCCCTCCTTCCCCTTTACCCTATCCACAGTTCCTCCATTCCTCCCATGCTCCTCACCCAACCCCCACTATGGACCAGCATCCACTTTTCAGAGAAAACATTTGGCCTTTGGTTTTGGGGAGTTGGCTTACTTCACTTAGCCAACTCCATCCATTTACCTGCAAATGCCATGATCTTATTCTCTTTTAATTCTGAGTAATAATCCATTTTGCATATATACCAGTTTTTTTTTTTATCTATCCATATGTTGAAGAACATCTAGATTGGTTCCACAATTTAGCTATTGTGAATTGTGGTGCTATAAACATTAATGTGGCTGCATCCCTGCAGTATGCTGTTTTTGGGTCCTTTGGTTATAAACGAAGGAGTGGGATAGTTGGGTCAAATGGTGGTTCCATTTCAAGTTTTCTAAGGAATCTCCATACTGCTTTTGATAGTGGTTGCACCAATTTGCAGTGCCACCAGCAATGTTTGATTAGTTTTGATTTACATTTCTCTAATTACTAGAGATGTTGAACATTTTTTTTATATGTTTGTTGATTGGCTGTTTATCTTCTTCTGAGAAGTGTCTGTTCAGTTTCTTAGCCTATTTATTGATTGGGTTATTTGGTTCTTTTCATGTTTTTTGAGTTCTTTATCCTGGAGATTAGTGCTCTAACTGAGGGTGTGTGTGATAAAAAGTTGCTCCCATTCTGTAGGCTCTCTCTTCACTGATTGTTTCTTTTGCTGAGAATAAGCTTTTCAATTTGAATCCATCCCATTCCCAGACTTGTTTTGGAAGTTGGAACCTAATCTGACATGATGAAGATTTGTGCCTACTTTTCTTCTGTTAGGCACAGGGTCTCTGGTCTAATTCCTCCGTCCTTATTGCACTTTGAGTGAGAGATACCGGCTTAATTTCATGTTTCTGCATGTGGATTTCCAGTTTTCCCAGCACCATTTGTTGAAGAGGCTATCTTTTCTCCAATATGTTTTTGGTGCCTTTGTCTAGGTATGAGATGACTGTATTTATGTGGGTTTGTCTCTGTGTCCTCTATTCTGGATCATTGGTCTACAAGTGTATTTTGGTGCCAATACCATGTTGTTTTTGTTACTATTGCTCTGTAGTGTAGTTTAAGGTCTGGTATTGTGATGCCACCTGTTTCACTCTTTTTGCTAAAGATTACTTTGGCTATTCTGGGTCTCTTATTTTTCCAGATGAATTTTATGATTGCTTTTTCTATTTCTATGAGGAATGTCATTGGGATTTTGATTGGAATTTCATTAAACCTGTATAGTATTTTTGGTAGTATGGTCATTTTGACAATTATTAATTCTGCCTATCCAAGAACAAGGGAGATCTTTGTCTAGTATGAGATCTTTCCGTCTTCTAAGGACTTTTCTTTAGTGTTCTGTAGTTTTCATTGTAGAGATCTTTTACTTCTTTCACTAAGTTGATTCCCAAGTATTTTTTCCCCCTGAGGCTATTGTTAAGCGGGTAGTTTTCCTAATTTCTCTTCAGAGGATTCATCACTGCTGTACAGAAATGCGTTTGATTTATGGGTGTTGATTTTATGTCCAGCTACTTTGCTGAATTCATTTATTAGTTCTAGAAGTTTTCTGGTAGAATTTTTTGGATCCTCTAAGTATAGAATCCTGTTGTCAGCAAATAGTGATAGTTTGAGTTCTTCTTTTCCTGTGTATATCCCTTTAATTTCTTTCACCTGTCTAATTGCTCTGGCTAGAGTTTCAAGAACTATGTTAAATAGAAGTGGTGAAAGAGGGCATCCTTGTCTTGTTCCTGTTTTTAAAGAAAATGCTTTCAATTTTTGTCCGTTTAGAATGATGTTGGCCTGGGGCTCAGCATATACAGCTTTTACAATGTTGAAGTATGTTCCTTTTATCCCTATTTTTTCTAGTGTTTTGAATATGAAGAGGCGCAGTATTTTGTCAAATGCTTTTTATGCATCTATTGACATGATCATATGATTCTTATCTTTAAGTCTATTGATGTGATGAATTACATTTATTGTTTTTCATATGTTGAACCAACCTTGCATCCCTGGGATGAAACCCAACTTGATTATGTTGTACTGTCTTTTAATATGTTTTTGTATTCAATTTGCCAGAACTTTATTGAGAATATTTGCATCTATGTTCATTAGAGATATTGGTGTGAAGTTTTCTGTCCTTGATGTGTCTTTGTCTGATTTTGGAATCAGAGTGATATTGGCCTCATAGAATGAATTTGGAAATCTTCCTTCTTTTTCTATTTCATGGAATATTTTGAGGAGTATTGGTATTCTTCTTTGAAGGTCTTGTAGAACTCAGCTGTGAATTTTTCTGGTCCTGGGGTTTTCTTGGTTAGTAGGCTTTTGATGGTATCTTCTATTTCATTTCTTGAAATTGATCTGTTTAATTTGTGTATGTCATCCTGATTCAATTTGGGTAAATCATATGACTCTAGAAATTTGTCCATGCCTGCGATGTTTTCTATTTTATTGGAGTACAAATTTTCAAAAAATAGTTTCTAATTATCTTCTGTATTTCTGTAGAGTCTGTGTGATATTTCCTCTTTCATCATAGATTTTAGTAATTTGAGTTTTCTCTGTTTTCTCTCTCCTTCTCTTCCTTAATGTGGCTATGTGTTTATCAGTTTTATTTGTTTTTTTCAAAGAAACAACTTTCCATTTTGTCAGTTTTTTCAGTTGTTTCATTTTTCAATTTCATTGATTTCAGCTCTGATTTTAATTATTTCCTTCCTGTCTTCTACTACTTCTGGTGTTAATTTGTTCTGATTTTTCTAGGGCTTTGAGGTTTTTAAATTATTTTTTAAAATACCAAGTTGAAAAATAAATGACATCTATTAGTGCTTGAATAAATGATTATAAAAATCAGTTTTATCTTAGGTTGTCTTAAGGGTCACATATAAATCAGAACATAACACTTAACACTTTCTTGAGTGAACATTGTTAGTAAGAAATAGTGAGTTAATCTTTTATTATCATCTGATACTCCTTGTAGACTTAGTAAAATGTCATAAAAATGCAATTTTTAACTTTACTTTTCTGTTATTTCTCTAGTGTTATTGATAACAATACTTGTAGTGGAAGGGATCGCTGTGGCCCAAAAGACCCAAGGTAAAGTACTTACAATGATAACTTACTACTTGTCCAGAACAGTGGGATGGCTTAATTGAAAGGACTGAAAAAAAATTTGAGTACTATTTCTATAATCCTTCTGCATATTCCAATAACCTAAGGCTTTCTGTCAACCTATCAGCCTCATTTAACTGGATGTAACTTGTTAACTAGACTAAATCATCAACAAAAACCTTCTCCTGGTAAATTAAAAATTTTTGGCATCACTACTAGTTCCTAGCACACTGGATTATGTGTAAAATTTTAATGATATTCATACTTTATCACTAAGCAAAAATAAAAAAATCCCTTGTTCCAGTGAAAACAAATGAAACATTTCTCAATACCTTATTTGAAGCTCTTTGGTCCTATTCTAAGTATCCTGATGTAGAAAAAAAGATTAGTGTGTTTTTGAGCCAGAATTTCATGTCATAGTTGGGTACATTTCCTTATAACCCTAATTGTTCTTTATTTTTGTCAGTTATACACGTACATGATAAAAATCCAAATGTACTAAATAGGAAAAAAACCAGTCCTCCTCCTAGCCTACCACAACCACCTTCTTGCTCAATATAAATAACTACTTTTTTAAACTGATTGTTTGGAATTTTCTCTCATATCTTTAAGTAACATGCTGTTCTTCTATTTCTTGATTATTTCAATTTTAAACATCTGATACTGATTTCTCACCATGGAAGGTGAATAATTTAGCTCTTTGACACACCTACTGTTCACCCCCATCCACAATGTTCTCTTCCATTTTTACCACCCTTCTCAATATAGTTATATTCTAGTTAGATCAGTATTCAGGGTTTATATTAAGTTACTCACCAAGTTTTTTCAATATGAATTTTGCATTTGGTTTTGGAAATTTGGGGGTTTTGTTAAATTTTTCAAAATCTCTCCTCCCTCCATTTTCTCCGTTCTCTCTCTTTAGGAATGCCATTATTTAGTTATGGCTCTATTGTTGTTTGTTTGTTTGTTTTTCCATCTGTCTTTTTGTTCCACGTGCTGGGTGACTTCCTCGGCTTTATTCTGTAGACCAGGAATTAGGAAACTTTTTCTGTAAACATTCAGATAATAAGTATTTAAGACCATACAGTCTCTGGCACACCTACTCAGCTCTGCTGTTGGTGTGAAAGTAGCCACAGACAATACATATACATGATGGGCATGCATATATTCAGTAAGACTTTATGCACAACCACAGACAGAGGTCAGATTGGCCCAAAACTTTTTCTAATATTTTCATTTCTTCTGTTTTTGGATGCATTCTTGTTTTATACATAAGCTTTTTAAAAGAATGTCCTTGTTCTTGTTTTATTCATGTATTTGCTTTTCTCTTTCTCAGATTAAAGTTTTATGTTGTTACTGTCTTTAAAAAAAATATTTTTCTTACAGTCTTTGTTTCCTTAGAGTTGCTTTTTCTCTCTTTGTTTGGGTCTGATTTTCAAATTAGTGGCTTTAAATATTCAGTGATTACTGAACATCTGTTCAGATTTTAAGAGGGGCACTGAAAAACTGCTCATTAGCAGTCTGCCAGGTGTAAGTAAGGATTATCTGCTGTGGCCCTCACTGTGGAATGTCCTGACATTGGGTATCTCCTAGGTCTGCATCATTGAATCTTTAAGAATGATTAGATTTCCCAGGAAAGAATCTTTGCATTTCCCAATTAGAGACTCCGTAACTCACTGAGGCCTTTGGTGAGCCCAGTAGTAGAAGCCCGGGAGTGTCATTCAGTGTGTTAGCACTCACTAATCAGTCCATGGGCATTTTTATCCTCAGCTACACCTGAGGTCTCCTATTCCATTAACTCTGTTTTACCTTCTCCAAAGAAATAATATATGAGCAGCAGCTGCCTAGATTTGTGGAGAAGCTAAAGTATATGAAACAATTCATATACAGACTATGTATATATAAACAGCGTCATATTATTAAAATTACCAGTTTCACATAACCCCTCACTCTACTTCTAGAACTACCAGTTATTTCTTTTGTATCTACCTCCTTGTACTTACAAGTTTATGCCCTTAAAAAAATCCTTTTACTGCTTTTTAAGTGGAACTTGAGGAGGGAGCAGAACTGAATACTTGTGTTCAACTACAGTCTTTAAAATCTTTCTGTAATCTTTGAATCTTATTTGACTTTTGTGTTAAACTAAATACAAAGATGCCAGAGATAACTCCATAGATCCTTTTATTTTTATGTCAGAACTGAATTTTATTAAATTTTACTGATTTATCAGATTCTCTTATATGGTTTTTCTATATTCTCTACATGGCAAACTTATCCTCCAGCACAAAGTTCCTCTAGCAAGCACAGCATACACAATCTTACTTCGTTCTGTGCTCAGTTTGTTGAACTAAATTTGGCAGTGGTTCTTACAAAATTTTATATATATATTACAGAGTGGGCAATTGTTTGGAAAGTTGTTGGGGAAAAAGAAGAATGCTATTCTGCTTTACTCTAATTATGTTTAAATGCTATTTTTTCCCTAAGATGGACAAAATATTGGAATCAAACACATTCCTGTAACCCAGTGTGGCATTTGGATTCGAACCAGTAATGGAGGTCATTTTGCTTCACCAAATTATCCTGAGTCATATCCACCAAACAAGGAGTGTATCTACATTTTGGAAGGTATTTGGCCAATTTTTTTATTGGATGAATTTTCTGCTTTGTTGCAAAATTAACTGCATTGGTAAAAATACCATGTTTAAGCCAGTTTGAACAAAATTTATATTTGAATTAAACTCTAGTAATGATTAGTATTTCTAAATATTGAATACATTAACAAAATGATAATTGAAATTTCATGAGAATTTTGAATCTCCTAAATTATGATTCAGTTAAGTGCATCAGTACATATGAGAAATTCCTCTGATAAAAACCTAAACTTACTGGCATTTTTTATTAGTCTTCATGCAAATTTATGTCCAAATTAGTGAATTCCCTTCATTTCTTCTGCTTATTCTTTTGTGTGTCATGATATATTTTATCTCATGAAATAAGTAACCAATAACTTTTCGAAGCTTCAATTTTAATCAGTCATATACATTTAATTTAATAAACAGCATTTGCCAAAGAGAAGGTTACAATAGTTCTATAGAGTACATTATTAGTATTGTAAAATATGACATTTATTGTGACCTATAAAAATTCTCATTATGATCCTTATCTATGAAGCATTAGAGTGATTGTTCTGTTTTTCTCATTTGTTTGTACATTTATATATTTCCATTTCTGTTGCCCTGATTTGCTTGCTTTTGTTTTATAGCTGCTCCACGTCAAAGAATAGAGTTGACCTTTGATGAACATTATTATATAGAGCCATCATTTGAATGTCGGTTTGATCACTTGGAAGTTCGAGATGGGCCATTTGGTTTCTCTCCTCTTATAGATCGTTACTGTGGCATGAAAAGCCCTCCATTAATCAGGTCAACAGGGAGATTCATGTGGATTAAGTTTAGTTCTGATGAAGAACTTGAAGGACTGGGATTTCGTGCAAAATACTCATTTATTCCAGGTAAAGAATAATCTTTTCAGTGGTTGAGTATCTCACCCTGATTGCAGAATCCTAAGGCTAGAAAAGAGATAATTTGGTCAAGTTAATAAGATCAAGACTTTAAAGGGATTCTCAAGGTGAAAAGGAAATTAGTCTATGAACAAATAAACCTTAATAAAACTTGGAACTAGAACCATATCATTTGAATTTTGAGGCATAATACAGATGATATCACATTTTCTTTTTTTTCTTGTGTTTTATAAAACACATACTTAAGGTCCACAATATCAAAATAAATGTATTTTTAAATAATTTCAACATATTGTTTGGTTTTCACAATCCCCACAAAAATTTTGGCAGGTTTTTTATTGGACTGATTTGACTTAGCCACTCATTTGAATAAATGCTCTTGAAAATAATGAGCAATAGAAAAATACTGTTCTGCATTTGTAGGTAAAAGATCTGGGTTTGAGTCTTTTTTCTGTCACCTAATAGCTGTAAGACCTAAGCACAGAGTTGTACCTGATATTTGCCATTGGTGAAAGGGGTAATACCTACTGTATTAGTTTCCTGAGACTGACATAATTAATCACTACAAATTTGGACACTTAAACAATAAAAATATATCCTCATAGTTCGGAGATCAAAAGTTCAATCTACCAGGACCTTACTCCATCTAGGAACTCTAGGGGAAAATCTATTCTTTGTCTCTTCTAGCTTCTGGTAGCTGCTCCAACACTTCTGGTATCATAGCCATATTGCTCCAATCTCAATCTCCATCTTCACATCTCTTTCTCCTCTTAAAATCTTAATTATATCTTTCATCTTGTAATATTTGCTTTTTAAAAAATATAAGGTTATACAGGTTATGGGGATTCTGATGTAGATGTATTGGGAGGGGGCACTGTCCAACCTATTATAGGGTCTTACCTACCTCTGGTTCCTAAGAATGCTGTGAGAACAGTCAGAACATTATTTGTTTGCCCAAAAAATAAAAATAACTTAGGTCAGTAAATGTTATGGAAAGTAAAGATTCTGCAGTTTCATTGTTAGAAGAAAGGAAGATGTTCCATGTCAAAATAAATAGGCATAATTTGCTAAAATGTGGCTATATTTGCTGTTATTAAAAGTCATGTTTATAAAATAAATTTTTTGTTATTATTTTATTATCATTTTTATTTGTTCCACTTAATTGTACATGATAGAATGCATTTCAATTCATCATACACAAATGGAGCACAACATTTTGATTCTCTAGTTGTACATGATTTAGAGACGCCCCATTCATGCAATTAAGGGTAATGATGTTCATCTCATTCCACCATCTTTTCTACCCCTATAGTATAAAATAAATTTTGTCTAGGGAGTGGTAAATCTAAAAGAAAACTATTAACAGTTGTAAGAAATTATTGTCTTTTAATGAAATTCTCTAATGTTGTTAAGATAGAGGCTCTCAATCAATATTACTTCCTGGATTTAACTAGATAATTGTAAGAATTTTAAAACAATAAGGATAAAACCTTAAAATTCTTTCCTTCATATGAAGAATTCTGATTAACTTGCCAGTTAGCTCCTGACTTTTTCACCCAGTACCACTTAAGGTTTAAATTTACTTTTGACATTTTTCTGCAAAAGGGCTGTAGTGTCCTATTAGTTGTCGCCTTTTAGCAAGGATGAGTTTAAGTTTAAAAAGGACAGTCCCTGAGACGTATTCTAAATAAAGCTCCTAATTTATTTCCACTTTTTTCCAATTTGTAGTTTAATAACTTTCTAAAGTGTCTGGAATTAAAAGACAGTTTTAACAAGAATTGAGCATCCCATTACATAAAATAAACTATGTATGAAATAGGTTTTCCAAGATAAGGATTCTGAGACATTTTTGACTCTCCAGCAGTTTTTTTTATTCTAGTATTTTGGTGAATGCAGGTCATATCTGAACTTTAAGGTAGTATTTAAAGAAACCCCTGTCTGTAATTTTTAAAAATTTCTTGTGGTAAAATGTACATAGCATAAAATTTACTCTTTAACCATTCATAAATCTCCAATTTGGTGGCATTATGTACATTCACAATGTTTTGCAACTATCGCCACTACTCTTACTATGCAAAAAAATTAAGACAAATTTTAATGTGATTCAGCCAAAATAACTTTCATTTATTTTTAAAGGTTGCACTAATATTCCCTTGTGTTACCACATTTTGTTTATTCCTTCATTGGTCAACAGACTACTACTTTTGGTAATTTATGTGAGTTTTCAAGCAGCATAAGTTATTAATTCATGATGGGATCAAAAATATGAACATCATCATTAAATATTGATTCTGTAAGTGAGTTCATAAATGTACTGTTGAGGTAAACTAATATTTAAGACTTAAAGTAATTCAATACGAATAACTTTCTTCTTTTTTCTGTTACAGATCCAGACTTTACTTACCTAGGAGGTATTTTAAATCCCATCCCAGGTTTAGTATATTACCTCTTTTTCCCCATGGCATTTTTGATCAGTCTTGTTTTCCTTTGAACGTCATTCATTTATTCTCTCTAGATTGCCAGTTCGAGCTCTCAGGAGCAGATGGAATAGTACGTTCTAGTCAGGTAGAACAAGAAGAGAAAACAAAACCTGGCCAAGCAGTTGATTGCATATGGACAATTAAAGCTACTCCAAAAGCTAAGGTATTATTATGTATTGAGTCACTTCAGGGAAGAACATAAGATGTGATTTGTATAAATTGTTGCTTTTGTTCATGCAAATATTTGTTGATTATATAAATTGATACTACAACACTACAACTTTTTAAAAAAAACTTTAATTTTACTTCACTTACTTTATTGGGCACCAGCACTGTTAGAGTTAAATAAACAAATATAAATTTCAGGAAGTTTACACATACATTAAGGTTCTTAATTTTAAAAGTCTAAGATTCTAAAAATCTAGTTGGACTTCGTGTCGTATATCTGTGTTCCCACCTACCGTGAAGGTTGAGACAGGAGGATAGCAAGTCCAGCCCAGGCAATATAGCAAGACCTCATTTAAAAAAAAAAAAAAAAGATCTTAAAATCTGTAGGTTCCTAATGGTGAGTACAAATATTGATCAGTTTATCATTAAAAATATTTTGTTTGGTTAAGAAAATTAGGCTTCAAGAGGTTAGAGTCTTCTTGGAGGTCTCAGAGTTGGTTATACTAACCAGTGTAAAATATGTTGAATTCTGTGTTCTTACACATCAGCTGTCCTCTACTAATTATGTAGCGCTTTCATTTAGAAGTACCTCAGAGAAGAATGTTGTAAATAACTCTTAACAGGTTGAGATTGATTGCTAATTAAGGAATATCAACAGAGTCAAAAATTAGATTTAATATATGTTTATGAAGAGAGTCGGGGTGGGAGAACATACCTTTAAAAGAATTATGAAAATCAGATTTACAGCTGGACATGGTGATGCACGCCTCTAATCACAATGGCTGGGGAGGCTGAGGCAGGGGAATTGCAAGTTCAAAGCCAACCTCAGCAACTTAGTGAGGCCCTAAGTGGCTTAGAACTAGAACCCTTAGAGGGAGATGACTGATGTGAAAGGGTAAATTTAAAAAAATATATCTACTGGGGCTGGGGTTGTGGCTCAACAGTTGAGTGCTTACTTACATGTGTGAGGCACTGCTTTCAATCCTCAGCACAACATAAAAATAAATAAACAAAATAAAGGTTTTTGTTCATATACAATTCTAAAAATTGTTTTAATTAAAAAATATATCTACTGGCACATGTCAGTGACAAAGAATGTATTTTTATGGGCTTGTTCTTAGAATGGGGTTGGAGGTAAGGCTGGGTTCCCCTAGGACTCTCACTAGAAATGTGTCTTTACTTTTGGGATATGAGTTTACATTCCCTGCTCAATCCAGGAACCATGGAGCCCCAAAATTAACAAAATGGTCCTAGGCTCATAAAACCTTTTGAGGCATCTAGCAAAAAATAAGTCCAGAATAACCAATAAGGCTACAGAGTTGCCATTCATAAACCACAATTTTATGAATGATAATCTCACACATCCAAAAGAAAACACCTGTGCCCACAACCTATCCTTGAGATAAGAGTAGACAAAACAATCAGATTGTCTCCAAAAGGATGCTGTTTAGATTGTCACTAGCACCATCGATAGCAAAACAGAAGCTCAACAACAACAGAATAATATCTTCAAAATTTTGAGAGGAAAAATAATGACTGACAACCTCCATTTCCATATTATATTTTATGATTCAAAAATGAGGGCAATATTGAGGTAATTCTAGGCAAAAATAATAAATGAAGCAAATGCTAAAGTTAAAAATCCAAATATATCCTGCTTACAGGAAATTTTGAAAATGGAAAATTAAAAAATAACAGGCAAATACCAAAAGAGAATGGATGGAACTATAAAAATAAAAATCAAGAAGGTCACCAATTTACAAAGAAGTTAAAATAATGTAAAATTATTACAAATTAATGGAGCCTCAAAATGTTTAAGCTACAGATTCATCATTGTCAGGGGAAAAGTAAGAAATCCAAAGTTACAATGGGAACATATTTTTCTTCTTAATGATTAATTGACCAAATGTACAAAAAAGTTATTAAGGCTCAAAAGATTTAAACAACACAAGTATACCTAATCGACATGTATCTTGCACAGAACATCCAGAGAACATTCATTCTCTACGTGTGAAACATTTATCAAAACTAGTCTATAGAGTTGGCTAATAAAGGAAATTTGAACATACACCAGTGCTTGGGATTATGCAGAGCTTTCTTTGAAAAAAAATACAATTAAACTAGGAATCGGCAACCAAGAAATTACTTTACAACATTATATATTTGGCAATTTGTTCATATATTTGGAAACTGAATAATATTCTACTTATTCATAGATCAGAAGAAATCAGGATAGAAATCTGAAAACATTTAAAACTCAATAAAATAAATACCACATGTCAAAAAGTTGTAGGGGGCTAGGGCTGGGGCTCAGTGGTAGCATGCTTGCCTAGCATGTGTGAGGCACTGGGTTCGATGCTCAGCACCACATAAAAGATAAACAAATGTATTGTATCCATTTATTTAAAAAAAAAAGTTGTAGGATGCAGCTATACACCAGTATTTTGAGAACTTTTACGACCATACACACTTCCATTAGAAGGAAAAAAGCTTGAAATTTAATGAGCTAAGATTCAACTGAAGACATTTAAAAATGACAAATCTGAAGAAAGATAATGATTTTAAAAGCAGAAATAAATTCTTTAAAAATCAACAAAACCAAAAATTAGCTCTTTGTGAAGGATAACAATAAGCAATTCACTGGCAAATTAATCTAGGAAAAAAGACACATCCACATAAAATCAGAATTGGAAAACGTCATAAATAAACTACAGCAAAGGTTAAAAACTCTTTAAGGAACTCGAGCCAAAAAAAAATGGTCAAGTAATCTGAATAAACCTTTCTCAAAAGAAGATACACAAATTACCAACAAGTATATGAGAAAATGCTTAGCATCGCTAATTATCAGGGAAATGCAAATCAAAAACTACAGTAAGATATCTTAGTGTTACAATAGCCATTATAAAATACCAAAATCAACAAATGTTGAGGAGGAAGTAGAGAAAGAGGAGTTTTTATACATCATTAGTGGGAATGTAAATTAGTTACCACTATTACAGAAACAGTGACATTTTCTCAGAAAAAAAAGTAAGAATAGTTTTGATATAATATATGATCCACCAATTCTGCCACATAGCACATATCCAAAGGAAGAGAAATCAGTATGTCACACAGATAATTGCACCTTTATATTTTTGCAGCATTATTCACAATGGTCAAGATATGGGATCAACCAGTACAACAAATTATAAATGGCAGGGAGGAGCTAATGACATTAAGAGACAATTAGAAGTTCAAACACTGTGTTTGATATTAAGAAATTGGCTGGTTTGATAATAGTGTAGAGGTTACTTTTTAAGTGACTTTAACACTACATAATGGAACTATTTATAGATTAAATGGGATTAGTCTAATAGGTAAGGGGCAGAAGTGAGGAGAGACACAGATAAAGTTTAAATAAGATTGAAATGATAATTGTTAAACTTGGGATAAGTGGGTATATAATTTATTCTGTCTTCTTTTTTTGTTAATAAGTGTTTTAGGTTATCATAAGAGAATATCAAACAGTTCTTTACTAGTATAAAAGAATGAAGTATACAAGCAAAAGAGAAATATATCTGAAGTTTTCAGAAATACTTATTATATGTAATTTCTATCAGAATGGAGGTGATAGACAGTCAGTTAAAAGATAACTTGTTAAAAATTGTCCAATCTGAAATACAAAAAAAAAAATATATTGAGAACCAATTAAGAAGCCTGTATGACAATTTCACTAAGCCTAACATATCGTTTTAAATTCTAGAAGGAACAGAGATTAGTAAAGAACAAATACTTCAAGAAATACTTGCTAAAAGGTTCCAAATTTAGTGAAAGACATGAATTTTTAGATGTAAGAAGCTCAGTGAATACCAAAGAGGATAAAAAAGTTACAAATAAAATGAAATAAAATTTAAATAAACCAAGGCCTACCTACACACATCAAAACCAAATTATTTGAAACCAAAGATTGAGATCTTAAAATCAGCCAGACAAGAATGGTGCTTTCTAAGGAAGCAGTGATGATAATGATTGGGTTTATCTGTAGAAAATCATGAAAACCAAAGATGATAGTTCAAAATCTTTTTGAGTGCCAGGAGAAGAAAAAAAAAACTGGAATGAGGGCAAAATGAAGGCACACTCTGGTGAAGAGTGACGAAGAAAATTTGTCTATAGGCCTGTTATAAAAGAAATTACTAAATGAAGTTCTTTAGAGAAAAGAGAAATAATATTAGAAAGAATGATGGAATTAGCATGATGCATTGGCACACTCCTATAAGTCTGGGGCTGTTAGGAAGAAGGATAATAAGTTTGAGGCTAGCCTCAACAACTTAGTGGGACACTAAGCAAAATAGCAAAACCCTGTCTCAAAAATGCTGTGGAGCCTAACATGGTGGGAGACACCCTGGGGATGCCAAGGCAGGAGGATGGAAAGTTTAAGATAATCCTCAGCAACTTCGTGTTTCAAAAAGGGCTGGGGATTATTTAATCTCCAATACCCAGAGGGGACAGGTGGAGGGTTGGAGCGTCATGGAACTTCATGAGTGAAAGTTAATGAACAACAAATGTCTGGGCAAATATAAACCATCTTACCAATATCAAGAGTGAAAGAGAGGCTATCATTCTACCCGTTAAAAAATAATAATAAAATATAGTACAACTCTATGCTCAAACATCACATGACTGAATGTAGTCAAATTCCTTAAAAATCTACATGCTACCAAAAGTATCCAATAACTATATGAAGTAAATCATCCCATATTTATTCAAATATTGAATTCATAATTTAAAATCTAACAAAACCCAGGCCTAGATGGATTTGCCAGCAAATTGTACCAAACATCTAAGAAAGATATGATGCCTGTTCTTTACAGTCGCTTCCAAGAAATGAAAGAGGAGGGTACAATGTAAACTAATTTTATAAAACACAGTACTCTGATATCACCAGAGATGTAAGGAAACTACTTATCAATTCATTAAGAAAACGATGCCAAAACCCTCAACAAAAGATTAGTAAATCTGATATAGCAATGTATAAAAAGTATACTATATCACAGTGAAGAGTGGTTTATCCTATAAATGCAAGACTGATTCAGCATCTAAAAAAATATAATTCACCATAAAAGAGCTAAAATTGACCTTAAAAATTGACCATTTGTTAGAATTCAGTATTTTTTATTTCATTCGCAATAAAAATAAATCTCAAAAAAGTTTGCATAACCTGATTAAGGATATCTACAAAAGCCTCCTGCTAATATCACATTTAATGGTGAAAACTTGAATACTTGTCCCTTTGGAATTTGTAACTAACTCCTATTCAACATCGTACTAGAAATTGTAGCCAGTGCAAAAAGGAAAAATATACTGTCTTTGTAGATTAACGTGATTGATTATCTGTATAAAAAATTCCATTAACTCTACCAAAAAAAATTTTAAATTCCTGAAACAAAAATGAGTTTAGCAAGTTTGCAGGATATAAAACCAATATACAAAATATACTAAGTCTGTCTTATTATTTACTATTGATACCAGTCAGTTGAAAATTAAGAAAACAGTACCGTTTCTAAAAAGCTTCTTACAAGTATATGCACCATCCATAAACTGAAAATGTGTAGAACACTGATTAAAAAGATTTAGAGACCTAAATGAAGAGATGCACTGTGTATATGTATTAATAGACTCTGTAACACTAAAATATCAGTTCTTCAGAATTGATTTGTATAGCTGAACACAATTCCCATCAAAATCCCAGTCATACTTTTGTAAATATTAAGAAACTAATTCTAGAACTTAATGGTAAGTAAATAATACTGTTAAAGAATGAAGATGGAAGATGGAGACTTACTGTAAAACTTCAGTAATCAAGATAATGTGATATTGACAAATTGGTACAGGTCAATGGAACAAAATAAATAACCCAAGAGATTAGATTTGTGTAAACATGGTTAATTGCTCTCTGACATATACACACCAGTTAGTGGAGTTAGGGTAGTCTTCAGCAGATGGGGATGGAACAATATAAGTCTGCAGTTTTAAAAAATGCACTTTGACATTTATAAAGTACCTCACACAAAACCTAAATATATATTATAACCATAAACGTTAAATTGTAAGTATCTAGGAGAAAATCTTTTCTTCCTTTTCCCCCAATGCTGGGGATCTAACTTGAACTCCTCTGTGCTAGCTAGGTATCTACCACTGAGCTTTACCCCAAGCTCCAGAAAAAAATGACTTTGGGTTAGATAGTTCTTAGATAGGACACCAAAGAACTATCCATAAGTGAAAAATGTGTGTATGTGCGTGCACGCATAAATTGGACTCATCAAAATAAAAAGCTTTTCCCTGTGAAGGATGTTATTGAGTGAAAAGCCACTGGGTGGGAAAAGGCTTTTGCAAATCACCGTTTTTTCTGGAAGACTTCTTTTTTCCAGAACTGAAACTCAATAGTATGCACACAATCCAATTCTTTTAAAATATTTTTTAGTTGTAGATGAACACAACACCTTTATTTATTTTTATGTGGTGCTGAGGATTGAACCCAATGCTTCACACATGCGAGGCAAGCGCTCAACCACTGAGCCACAGCCCTAGCCCCAACAACCTAATTTAAAATTTTTTTTATTCTAATTTGTTATACATGACAGCAGAATGCATTACAATTCATATTCCACATATAGAGCACATTTTTTCCATATTTCTGGTCAGCAATTTTTAAGTGGGAAAATTTTATCAGACAATTCAAATAACATTTAGTCATTACAAAAATGCAAATTAAGACCACAGTGAGATAGTAGTATATCACAATGATATACCGCCATTAAAACTGATTATTTAAAAAAAATAATACCAGACTAGACTTGGTGGCTCCGGAGGTTGAGGCAGGAGGCTTGCTTACTAAGACTAATCTTGGAAACAGTGACACCACCTTCCACCAAAAAAAAAAAATAAAAGAAAGAAAACATGCTGAATCCTGGAAACCTAAAGAGTAACTGAAACTCTGATACATTCCTCTTGGGAATGCAAAATGATATACCACTCTGGAAAACATCATGGTAATTTCCTATAAAATTGCCATGTGACTCTGGTTTTTTCTGAATGTGTACCCAGGAGAAATGAAAGTGGTTCATATGATAAACATGCAAATATTTATAGCAGTTTTGTCCATAATAATCAAAAGCAAAGAAAGGTTCAGGTTTCTTCCACTGTTAAAAGAATAGACTCAGGCATATCCAGACAGTATAATCTTTTCAGCATTAAAAAGGGACATTCTTTTGACAAATGCAATACTCTCAAACAAATCATGCTAAAAAAGCTATGTACTATATGACTTTATATAAAGTTCTGGGAAAAGTCACACTAGGACAGACACCTGCAAAGTACAAGCAACTTGACAGATTTTCCCTGGAGGCAGGGGTGGTTCAGGGAACATTTCTTGAGATGTTAGCAAGAAGTGAGTAATGGAAACTCCTAATCTGCTTTAGGAGCATAAATTGCTATAGTCATTTGTCAGCATACTCTGTTAAAGCTGAAAGGTGATGTTAAAACATAGTAAGTACAATTCTGGATAGATACCCAAATGAAATCATCATTTATATGTGTAATGAGAATACAAGAATATTTTCAGCAGTATTAATAAATTTTAAAAGTGAAAGCAACTAGAATCCCATAAAAAGATGGAAAGTGGTTTATAAGTGATAAAGTTTTAAAATAATACTATATATTTTTTAGATTCATAAACATTAAAATATAATTACAAATCAAACTAAAGATACATAGGAAGGGTAATGGGAACACAGGCTTTAATCGAGTCAGCAATACTTTTTTATATTTGACAATATTTAATATTTAGATATTTATTTCCATGAAATTAAATGATATGTTTTAGAACTCCATACTCCTCTTTATTGAAACATTTTGTGAAAAATAATTCCACATTCACAGATATTTTAGGAGTGTTATCTGGATTATTGACTAGTAGAGATTTGTGTTACTTTTCATTAATTTTTAAGTAAAAACGTTATACACAGTTATAAAAAATGACTTCAATCCTTTTTTAAAAATTGTTAAACATGGCGGGGGTGGGGGGCCTGGAGTTGTGGCTCAGTGGTAGAGCACTTGCCTACTGCATGTGAGGCACTATTTCGATGCTCAGTACCACATAAAAAAAGCAAAGGTATTGTGTCCATCTACAATTTAAAAAAAATTTTTTTTTTAATTGTTAAACACAGGGCTGGGGCTGTAGCTCAATGGCAGAGCGCTTGGCTAACACATGTGAGGCACTGGGTTCAATCCTTAGCACCACATGAAATAAATAAATATGTTGTCCATCTACAAATACAAATAATAAAAATAAATAAAATGTTATATCAGACATTAAAAAACAATGTTAAACACAATGAGCAAACACCTGGTTTTATTTAAGAAATTTAAAGAAAAAAGGCCATCATAACCACTGAATACTTGAAATAGTATAAACTAGTTAATGAGTGATATTTAAGAAAAATATGCCATTTAAGATTATATTTTACTAAAAGTACAATGTAAATAATTCAGACATCTTGGTAATTTAGCTGATATTTAGCTTTGACAGTTCAAAATTACACAAAGCTAACTAACTACCTGCTCTGAGCGAGTTATATTGAATATAACTGAGCATATGGTCCTCTGATCAGAAGACCTTAAAATCTAAAGGAGGAGATAATTATAGTATTAGGGATACCCACCACCATGGAACTATGAGCAGGGTGATTTGGTTATATAAATAATGGTGAAATCTATAAGATCCAATGATAACATTTAAGAAAATGCAATTTGGGGGCTGGAGATGTGGCTCAGCGGTAGCGCGCTCGCCCGGCGTGCGTGCGGCCCGGGTTCGATCCTCAGCACCACATACCAACAAAGATGTTGTGTCCGCCGAGAACTAAAAAATAAATATTAAAAATTCTCAAAAAAAAAAAAAAAAAAGAAAATGCAATTTGTATGTTAAAATACATGCATGAAAATAAGTTTTAGAATGGAAAACCTATTTCATAACTAAATGTCTGACATTCTCATGGAAGTGGCAAACTGGTCATTTCAAATAAACCAAACTTGGTCAAAATTTGAGCTATATTTTAATTCTGCTTTTAAATTTCATGCCCTCAAAGTAGTTTAAAAGGTAAAAAATATGTGACAAAACTTTTTGTTTTATTAAGCCCTTTAAATAAAAGGGTAGGGGTGACTTACCACAACCTCAGGAATAATAACTAGAAAATGTGTACTCATTAGGTATCTTCAGTGGAAATTTAGGGGAAATCTTTATTCTTCACTCATTGAATTTTTATTTTAATTTTAGAGTGACACATGAGTATCTACAGTCAAGAGGGTGAGAGGAGTATGGGTGTGTGTGTGCGGGTATGTGTGTGTGCATGTGTGCACATACACATGTGTGAAGCAACCTGTGAAGTGAGAAGAAGACACTTTAGACTTAAGACTAACCTGGGTTCAAATCCTTGCTCTGAATAACCCTGGGCAAGTTCCTGAGTCTCTACATAAATAATGATACCTACTTCATGAACCTCTTCTAAAGATTAATGCTTTGCCTTTTTAAGCCAAAGATATATAAAGATGTAAAAGAAATATTCAAACAAGAATGAGCCAAGTGTATTTTAAGAAAACTTGGTGCCAGTTTTCAAACTCCCTGTAAAATTTTAATAAAGAAGATGCTAAAGGTGTTTACTTTGAAAACACAGTTAATATCATCCAGTCCAAAAAATATAGAGCGTTTTAAGGGGTGGAATGTTAAAACATCAATTAAGTGTGCAACAGTAGAGTAGTGGGTAAGTGAATGGTAATACATTGTAGGAATGAGCATTGTTTTCAAGAGTGTAGATGATATTCTGATGGGTTATAACCAAACTAGGATACATATATCTTCTATTTCCTGTGATTAAACTTAAGTATTAAAATGTACAGGAAAACCGGAAGAAAAATATTAATCACATTTTTAGAAAAATATAACTTTTGAGTGATTTATTTCCTCTACCTATCAGTACCATGAGATTGTTTTATAATGAGGAAACTCTAACATAGTTAAAGCCTCTTGTTGCAAAACTTTGTAGAGAGAAAACAAACTTCAGTTTCCTTAATGCTTGGTTCTATTATTAACACAACCAAAGTAACAGACCATTGGTCTTAGAGTTTTCAATTAGCTATTAGCCTTATATCTATTTTTCTGTCAACTGTCATAATTCAGTCTAACATGTTGACTGTGGATAAAAGAAATAGAAAAAAATACTATTTTTAAAGCAGTTTTTTTTTCTTTGTTTTAATGTTACAGATTTATTTGCGGTTCCTAGATTATCAAATGGAGCACTCAAATGAATGCAAGAGAAACTTTGTTGCAGTGTACGATGGAAGCAGTGCTATTGAAAATCTGAAGGCCAAGTTTTGCAGCACTGTGGCCAATGATGTAATGCTTAAAACAGGAGTTGGAGTGATAAGAATGTGGGCAGATGAAGGTAGTCGGCTTAGCAGATTTAGAATGCTGTTTACTTCCTTTGTGGAACGTAAGTAAATGATTCCTATAGCATTGAGATCTTTTACGTATTTTTCACTTGTTCATGCGACACTATTTTTACTATTTTTCACTTGTTCATGCGGCATTTACTTTTGAAAGTGTGTAGAAATGATTATCTCAGTCCCTGTTCTCAAGAAATAGACCATTATGGGTAAAAATACTATGTTCATATATAAATTACAACACTATCTCACTATAAAGTTGCAAAAACTATAGGGATTGCAGAAAGTATAGACTTTCCTTTCTCTCAAGAAAGATCTCAGTAGCCAAACTATGGAACCAACCTAGGTAGGTGTCCATCAGTTGATGAATGGATAAAGAAAATGTAGTATTTATACACAATTAAGTTTTATGCAGCTGTAAAGAAGAATGACATTATGTCATTTGCTTGAAAATGGATGAAACTTGAGACCATTGTGTTAAATTTCTTTAACATTATGTTAAATGAAATATGCCACAAGTGGAAGTTTTCTTTCATATGTGGAAGCCACAGAGGAAAAAGGAAGAGAAAAGTAGGGTTGGGGGAGATAAAATCTCATGAAAATCTAAGGGAGATCAGAAGAGTAGAGGAAAGGGACCAGGAGAAGGAAGGAGGGCAGGGAAAGAGCAAATACTGGGGAGTGATGTTAGCCAAATTATTGTTATATTGTGTGCATGCACAAATATATAACACGTCCCACTGTTATGCACAACTACAATGCACCAATTAAAAATATGGAAAGAAAAAAAGACTTGAACTTTAAAAATAATTGTCAGTAGAATTAATTCAGCTTAGGAACTAATTATGATCCATCAAAGACCTTGATCATCAAAGATTCAGATATGGTGTTAATGTTTTCTTTTATTATTTTTAAGAGCTTTATAGTTAAACACAATGGTTGGGTTAACCCCTGCAATCTCATACATGCATGGAAATCAGTATCAGTTCATGATCCCCCTTATCCTTCCCGCTCTCCCACTCACCCTCTTCTCTAATAGATTTCCTTTTGCTCATCAATTAATTTGTATTTGATTGGTTCTTCTTTTTTTTTAAAGAGAGAGGGGGAGAGAGAGAGAGAATTTTAATATTTTTTAGTATTTAGCGGACACAACATCTTTGTTGGTATGTGGTGCTGAGGATCGAACCTGGGCCGCACATATGCCAGGCGAGCACACTACTGCTTGAGCCACATCCCCAGCCCTTGATTGGTTCTTTATGTTACCTTTCTTCCCCTTTTCCTTTATTTTACTCAAGCTTCTGTATCTGAGGAAAACATTTGACCTTTGAGTTTCTGAGTTTGGCTAATTTCACTTAGCATGATATTCTCCATTTCCATCCATTTATCAGCAAATGCCCTATTTTCATTCTTTTTTATGGCTGAGAAAACACCATTTTGTATGAGTATCACAATTTCTTAATCCATTCATTTATTGACAGGCAACTGGATTGATTCCATAATTTAGCTATTGCAAACTGTGCTGCTGTAAACATTGCTGTAGCTGTGTCACTGTAGTATACCAATTTTAGATCTTTGGGGAAAATACCCTGGAGTGGGATAGCTGGGTTACATGGTGGTTCCATCCCTAGTTTTTTGAGGAATCTCCATACTACTTTCAGATTGGTTGTACTAGTCTATAGTCCTACCAGTATGTACAAGTGTACCTTTTTCCCCACAATCTCATCAGCATTTTCTACTGTTTGTATTTTTGTTCACTGCCATTCTAACTGGAGTGAAACGAAATCTTAGTGTGGTTTTGATTTGCACTTCCTTGATTGCAGGAGAAGTGGAGCATTTTCTCATATATTTATTGGCCATGTATTTGTGTTTCTTTTGAGAAGGTTCTTTTTAGTTATTTGACTCATGTATTGATTGGGTTATTTGGTTTTGTTGTTGTTGTTGTTGTTGTTGTTGTTGGTAAGTATTTTGAGTTCTTTGTATATTCTGGATATTAATCCCCTATTGGAGGAGTAGCTGGCTAAGATTTTCTCCGGATCTGAAGGCTTTTTCTTCCCATTCTTAATTATTTCCTTTGTTATGCAGAAGCTTTTCAGTTTGGCATCCCATTTGTTGATTCATGATTTTATTTCTTATACTTTGTGGTTCTATATATTGGAGTACTGACCCTATGTTTTCTTCTAAAGTTGTAAAATTTCTGGTCTAATTTCCATGTCTTTGATCCAGTTCAGTTTGTGAGTTTTGCGCAGGGTAAGAAGGGTCTAATTTCATTTTTCTACATACAGCTATTCGTTTTCCTAGCACCACTTGTTAAAAATGCTGTCTTTTCTCCAAGATATATTTTGACACCATTGCAAATATCAGACAGCCATAGGTATGTGGATTTGTCTGTGTGTCTTCTATTCCATTCAGTGTCATGTCTGTTTTGATACCAATACCATGCTGTTTTTGTTCCTATAGCTCTGTGGTATAATTTCAAATCAAGTATTGTGATGCCTCCTACTTCACTTTTCTTGCTTAGTATTGCTTTGGATATTCTTGATCTCTTCCAAATGAATTTGAGAATTGTTTTTTCTAATTGTATGAAAATATGTCATTGGTATTTTGATGGGGGTTGCATTGAATTTGTATATTGGTTTTGGTAGTATGCCCATTTTGACAATATTAATTCTGCCTGTCCAAGAACATAGGATGTCTTTCCATCTTCTAAGGTCTTTTCAATTTCTTTCTTCAGCATTGTATAGTTTTCATTGTAGAGCTCTTTTACCTCCTTGGTTAGATTAATTCCCAAGTATTTAAAGTTTTTAGAGGTTTTTGCGAATGATTTCTTCCTCTGCTAATTCATTGTTGAATTATTGGAAAGCTATTGATCTTGTATCTTGCTTGTTTGCTAATAAACTCATTTATAAGTTCTGAAGTCTTCTGGCAGAGTTTTTTAAGTTTCCTTGTATTTAAGTCAGCTTTTTAACTGCTGTGACTAAAGGATCTGACCAACACAACTGTAGGGGAGGAAAAGTTTATTTGAGGACTCATGGTTTCAGAGGTCTTACTTCAGAGAAAGCTGACTTCATTCCTTGGGGCTCAATATGAGGCTGAACATCATGGCAGGAGAGAGTGGTGGAATAAAGCAGCTCACATCATAGTGATCACGAAGCAGAGATCACAAATATATACGCCAAAACCACATCCCAATTCCCACCTCCTCCAGCCACACCCTACCACCTCAGTTAATCCCATTCAGGATTAACTCACTGATTAGGATAAGGCTATAACCCGATCATTTCTCCTCCAAACCTTCTTACATTGTCTCACGTGAGCTTTCCAAAGACACTACATCTAAACCATAATACCTAGATATAGGATCATGTTTTTGGCAAACAGAGACAGTTTGACTTCTTTTCCTATTTGTATCCCCTTGATTTCCTTTTTTTGCCTGTTCACTCTGGCCAGTGTTTTGAGGACCATATTGAATAGGAGTGATAAGAGGGGACACCTTGTCTTGCTCCTGAATTTAAAGGAAATGCTTTTAGTTCTTCTCCATTTAGTATCATGTTGGCTTTGGCTTTGTCATAAATGGCCTTTACAATGTTAAGGTGGTAGGTTCATTGAGTCCCTAGCTTCTCCAGCATTTTTAACATGAATAAGTGTTGGATTTTATCAGAGGCAATTTCTGTATCTGTTGAGATGATGTGTGATTTTTATCCTTAATTCTGCTTAAGTTATGAATTACATTTGATGAATTACATTTATTGATGTATATGTTGAACTAACCTTGCATTTCTAGAATGAAACACACTTGGTCATTTTTTTATATTTATTTAGTTGTAGATGAACACACAGTATCTTTATTTATTTTTATGTAGTGCTGAGGATCAAACCAGTGCCTCACACATGTGAGGCAAGCACTTCACCACTGAGCTACAGCCCCAGCCCCACATTTGGTCATTTTGATGTGTACTGAATGGGGTTTGTTAACATTTTCTTAAAGATTTTTGCACCTGCATTCATTAGGTTATTGGTTTGTAGTTTTCTTTCCTTGATGTTTCTTTGTCTGATTTTTGTATTAGGGTTATACTGACTGGCTTCGTAAAGTGTTCATTTGCTTTGAATTTTGTGGAATAATTTGAGAAAAACTGATGTTCATTCTTCTATAAATGTCTGGAAGAACTCAGCTGAGAGTTTATCAGATCCCTGGCTTTTCTTTTTTGGAAAGCTTTTAATTGATGTTTCAATTTCATTACTTGATATTGGTCTGTTTAGGTTTTCTATATCTTCCTGATTCCTTTTGGGCAGCTCATATATGTGTTAAAATTTGTCAGTGTCTTCCAGATTTTCCAGTTTATTGGAATATAAAATTTTTTAAATAGTTTCTGATAATCTTCTGGATTTCAGAGGGGTCTGGTCATATCTCCTTTTGTCATCTCTGATCTTATTGATTTGCATCTTCCCACTCTTTCTTTTGGTTAGTGTGGCTAAGTGTCAATCTTATTTATCTTTTCAAAGAATCAACTCTTCATTGTGCTGTTTTCTTATTCTCAATTTCATTAATTCTGACTCTCATCTTAATTATTTCCTGTCTTCTACTGGTTTGGGGATTATTCATTCTTCTTCTAAGGTCTTGAAATGGAGCATAAGCTTATTTGAGATCTCTCTGATTTTTTAACTTTAGGCACTCAGTGCTACAAGTTTTACTGTTAGAATAGCTTTCATACTGTCCCAGAGATTTTTGATACGTTTCTCACCTTTCGTTTCTAAGAATTTTTTATTTCTATTCTCATTTCTTCTTTCATCCATTCTTCATTTAAGAAAGTATTGTTCATGTGCTTATGTGGTTTCTATTATTTTTACTGTTGATTTCTAGCTTCATTCCATTATAGGACACATGGGTTCATATCAGGGTTTTATTGTTGTTATATTTGCTAAGATTTGCTTTGTGGCCTACAATATATTCTATTTTGTAAAAAGTTCCATGCACAGTTGCAAGGGTAAGTTCAGCTGTTTAGGGGTGGAATATCCTGTAGATATCTGATAGGTTAATTTGATTTGTAGTGTTGTTTATGTTGGAGATATCTTTATTGATTTTATGTTTTGATGACCTATCTGTTTGTGATAAGGGTGTATTGAAATCATTCAGTAGTATTGTGTTGGAGTCCATGTGGGATTTAATGTATGGAGCATAGGCGTTTATTATCATTATATCGTTTTCTGGATTGTTCCTTTTACTAGGATGTACTGACCTTCTTTATCTCTTCTGATTAATTTTTGCTTGAAATCTGCTTTGTCAAATATGAGCATAGCTACTCCTACTTGGATGTTGTTTTTTTTTTTGGTTTTGTTTTTTTGTGGTTTTTTTTTTTTTTTTCGTTTTTTTTTTGCACCATATGCCTGAAATATTTTTCGCCACTCTTTTATCTTCTGCCTGTGGATGTCTTTGCCTATGAGTCTCTTGTAAAACAGTTTTTAATTAAAATCTATTTTTGTCTGAGAATTATATCAGTACTTCCTGTTTTAATAGCTATTTGTGTGGAATCTTTTTCCATACTTCCGCTCATTTGTATCTTTAGATCCAAAGTGATCTTACAGATAGCAGATAATTGGACCTTGTTTTGGGGAGGATGTGGATACCAGAGAATGAACTCTGTGACACTCAACCACTGAGTCGCATCCCCAGCCCTATTTTGTATTTTGTTTAGAGCCAGGCTCTCACCTAGTTGCTTAGCACCTCGCTTTTGCTGCAGCTGGCTTTGAATTTGCCACCCTCCTGCCTCAGCCTCCTGAGCCGCTCGGATTGCAGGCATGCACCACTGCACCTGACTTGGACCTTATTTTTTTAATTCCTTCTACCAATCTCTGTCTTACTATTGGAGAGTTTAATTCATTACATTATAAATAATTACCAACAAGGAAGGATTGGTACAATTTGCCATTTGTTCTATATGTCCTAGAAGGCAGTTATCTATTACTGCCTTTTTGAAATGAAGTTTTGATTCCCTTTTCACTTCCTTTTGTACATATTCTGTCAATAAGTTCCTTGTGGTTACTATGTAGATCATATCTTTTTATAAATTGCTTTTATTTTTAAAAGTTGGCCGTACTATTTGGTGGAAATCTTTTTAAATTAAAGGTTATTATAGCTCATGTACAAACAATTGGCTTAGGAGTGGAGAAAAGTAGACGGGGCGGGGTGGAGGGTGTAGCTCCATGGCAGCCCTGGGTTCAGTCCCCAGCATCAAAAAACAAAATTTAATCTGGAGAAATTCTGAGGATAGATTTTGGAATTTATCCTTTAGATTCCTGATAATTCAGATGAGTAAATCTCCACCATGAAAAATTGGTTCTGCTATATTTCTTTGCCTTATTATCTCCTAAAAATTCAAGTGCTGTGTCAATACTCTCTAATATTTATTTTACTTATAAGAGCAAGTCATATTACATTATATTTTTATTTTCGTACAGTGAGTTGCTTTCATCTCATAGTAGCTTAGATTTGATTAAAGTACTGATTAAACCATCTTTTCTAGACATTTTATATGTATGTGTAAAATGAAGGGGAGCTGACAACCTCTTTGTTCCTGGCCTCCATCTGCATTGTTATATGACTTGTCTGCATATCACAGAATATAGGAAGGTGGAGGAAATTTATCTTGCTAGGGAAATTGCGAGAATGGAACATGGAACGTCAGGTGAACAGCTGGGGTGTCTCTCCTTTACTCCAGATTCTCATCTTTACTTGTCCAGTGCTGTGCTAGGCACTAAAGATGCAGATCCATTAAGGTTGATCTCTACTGTAAAGGAACTCAAAAGTATAGGGACAGTTTTGAAATCCAGGACTTAGGAGTCCTGGGACAGAATCCAACATAGACCAACTTGAGAAAAGGGGAATTTAAGGAACCAGCCTAGATGTCCATCAGCAGATGAATGGATTTTTAAAAATGTGGCATACATACACAACAGAATTCTATCCAGTCATAAAGAAAAATTAAATTATATCATTTTCAGGAAAATGGATGGAATTAGAGACCATTGTGTAAAATAAGTCAAACTCAGAAGGTTAAGGGCCATATCCTTTCTCTTATATGTGGAAACTAGAGAGGAATAAGAAAGTTGGGAGACCATCTCCTAAAAATCAAAGGGAGACTTGGAAAGGAACCAAGGAGTGGGAGGAAGGGGTGAAGTGCTGGGAATTGATATTAGTCAAATTGTATTGTTATATTCTGTGCATGTACAAATATGTAACAACAAATTACATCATTATGTACAGCTCTAATGAGCCAAAAGAGAAAAAAAATGCAATTAGGAAAAAAAGAAGAAAAAGGGAGTTTATAAGAAGACTCATAAAACATTGTACATTATATTTTGACAAGAATCCACTTTCCAAAATGCCATCATTTTTTACTTGTTTTTCATTATATTTGGATCTGGAATGTCCCCCAAAAGCTCAGGATTGGCCCCCAATATAGCAATGTCCAGAAGTGGGATTTTGAGGAAATAATTGGATCATGAAGGCCCTAACATCATCAGTGGACTAATAATCTGAATGGACTATTAGGAGCTGGTGGAAACTGTGAACAGGGGGGGTATGGTTGGACAAAGTATGTCAGTGGAGGCCTGCTCTTGGGGACTATATTTTGTCCTTGCCCCTTCCTTCTCTCCCTCTCTTCTCCTTTTCTCCTTTCCTCCTTTTCTTGTCTCCTTCTCTCCCTCTCTTCCTCTTTTTTCTCTCTTCTTCCCTCTTCCTCTCTGCTTTTCAACTTCCATATCCTTCCACCATAATATTCTGTCTCACCTCAGGCCTAGAGCAATGAAGGTGGCCAACCGTGGACTAAAAACTTAAACCAGACTACACCTTCCCTTCTCCAAGTTGTTGAGTGAGGTATTTAGGTCCCAGTGGTAAAAAACACACAGTTTTAAATGGCCCTTGACTTTAGTTCAGGGATAGGCAAGGTTGATTAGCTTCTCTGATGGCCCCTTTCCTCAGATTCATCTCCTGTATGAAGAAAATTACCATTTAAAGACACCTTTAAACTGCCCAGGTAGAGTTGAGTGTGCATGTTCATTTCACATATATTCTAAAAATAAGTATTATATCTTACCTAAGATTATGCTCATGAAACAGAATTTTACCTTTTATACCCTGGCTGATAAATATGGTGCAGTGATAAGCAGTACAGTTTGTAAAAATTCCAAGTTTATAAGTACAAAGGTGTAACAGTAAGATATTATCAGATATTTTTCTTGAGAAATTAAAAAACTTTTTTCCTTTACTTATATTTCAAGATATTTTATGATATAGATTCTATATTAAAAATCATGATTGATATTTATCCAGGCTATATTATGGCCATACTCTTAAAGTTCTTTAAAGAATTTTAAAGAGGTTGGCACCAAATGGTTAGGTTATGAAGCCAATTTGGCCAACCAGTCTTCTAATAAAACTTCCCATTCACTTAACATTTATTATTCAAGGTAGTGTCTTTGTTGCTGTGAAGTATAGGAATGGATAAAGTAGTTTCTGTCCTGAAAGATCTTACAGTCACTTAGTTGAGGTGACATACATGCAAATAATGACAATGCAGACTTTTTTACCATTTAAAAATTTTTTGTGGGCTGGCATTGTGGCTCAGTGGTAGAGCATTTGTCTAGCATGGGCAGGACCCGACTTTGATCCTCAGCACCACATAAAAATAAAGGCATTGTGTTGTGTCCATCTACACCTAAAAAATAAATATTAAAAAATCATACTTTTTTAGTTATACATGACAGTAGAATGTATTTTTTAAAATACTTTTAGTTGTAGATGTGCACAATACCTTTATTTTATATATTTATTTTTATGTGGTACTGAAGATCAAACCCAGTACCTTACACATAGTAGGCAAGCACCCTGCCACTGAGCCACAGCCCCAGCCCCAGTAGAATGTATTTTGACATATCATACACAAAGGGAATATAACTTCCCATTCTTGAGGTTGTACATGATGTGGAGTTACACTGGTCATGTATTCATATATGAACATAGGAATGTTGTATCCAATTCATTCTACTGTCTTTCCCACTCCCATCCCACCTCCCTTCACCCCAATCCAGTGAATATCTTCCCCTCCCTCTGCCCCACCTATTGGGAGTCAGCATCTGCATATCAGAGAAAACATTTGGCCTTCGGTTTTTTGAGATTGGCTTATTTCATTTGTCATGATAGTTTCCAGTTCCATCCATTTACTGGCAAATGCCATAATTTCATTTTCTTTATGGCTCAGTAATATTCCATTGTGTATATATACCATAATTTCTTTATCTATTCATCTATTGAAGGGCACCTAGGTTGGTTCAATAGCTTAGCTGCTGAGAGTTGAACTGCTGTAAACATTGATTTGATGTGTCACTATAGGATGCTCATTTTAAATCCTTTGGGTATATGCGGAGGAGTGGGATACCTGGGTCAAATGGTGGTTCCATTCCAAGTTTAATGAGGAATCTCCATATTGCCTTCCAGAGTGATTGCAGCAATTTTCATACCAACAGCAATGTATCAGTGAATCTTGTTCCCCACATTTTCCTTGCCAGCATTTATTGTTACTAGTATTCTTGATAATTGCCATTCAGACTTGACTGAGATGAAATCTCAGTGTAGTTTGAATTTGCATTTCTCTAACTGCTGGAGATATTGAACATTTTTTTCATATATTTGTTGGCAGATCATATTTCTTCATCGTCTGTTCAGTTCCTTAGCCCATTTATTGATTGGGTTATTTGTTTTTTTTTTTGGTATTAAGTTCTTTGAGTTCTTTATATGTCTTAGAGATTAATGTTCTATATGGGGTGCAGGTGACAAAGATTTTCTCCCATTCTGTAGGCTCTCTCGTCACATTCTTGATTGTTTCCTTTATTGTGAAGAAGCTTTTTAGTTGGATAACCATCCCATTTATTGATTCTTAATTTTACTTGTAAAATTTTTCTTCTTTAGGAGTCTTGTTGAAGAAGTCGGTTCCTATGGTAGAAAGTTGGGCCTACTTTTTCTTCTAGCAGGCACAGGGTCTCTGGTTTAATGCCTAGGTCCTTAATCCACTTGGAGTTGAGTTTTGTGCAAGGTGAGAGATAGGAGTTTAATTTTATATTGCTGCATACGGATTTGACAAAGACAATTTGAGACATATGACACAGTGCTTTCCTGTTAAATAGCCCCATTACTTCAGGCAGGTAGCATCGGTTATGGAGCAAGTGGCCCTTGAATGTAGGTTCTTTGAGTTTATTCTTGAAAGTAGATATACTTTCGAAGGTAAAAACATTAATTGAGGTTGTTAATTCTAAATAGAAACCATAGAATGTACATAGGCATTGAACCAGAGCTAATTCAGATCATAAGTAGTGTTATAGAAGAAAAATGAGCCAGGTAATGTCATTTAAAGCTACAATGTAAATGCTTTGAAATTAAAGATTAAATTTAGACTTTATAGATATCTGGGAATTTTGTACTGCAAAATAACATAATCAGGGTTAGGTTAGGTTAGGTTGTGGCTCAGTGGTGGAACACTTGTGGGTCCTATCCTCAGCATCAGATAAATTAAATAAAGGTATTGCATTTATCTACAAATTTTAAAAAGTATTAAAAAATAACAATCAAAGCTGTGCTTTACATGATGCATGGAGACTCGTTAGAAGTTACTTCTGTAGTCAAGGTAGGAAATCATGAAGGTCTGAAGAAAGCTGGAATTGAGAATAAAGAAGAGTTACAGAGACAGAGTCAACATGATTTGATGACCAATGAAGAGTGAAAAGATAGCAAAAATGAGTCAATAGATACTTACCACTTTTTGTTGGCTGTCTTGGAAAGTAAAAACTGAGCAGATAAAAGGGCCCAGGGTTCTGTTGTTTGGACATTGTGAGTTCCTCGGCCAGTTACAGATGTCAGGAATCAGCCGTGGTATTTGCCATGAGCTAATTGTGCTACTGCTGCTTTTTGTACGGTGGATATAATCTGAATTTATTTCTGAAAATATATGTTTAATTTGATAACTTTCAAAATTAAAAAATATAAAGCAGCTGTACAGAGGTTATTTCTCTATTTCAGATAGGTACAAATCAGTGCTTTATACAAAGACAAATTTAACAAAATATTTTAGCCTTCTTACTTTTCTCCTTAGTTTATTTATTACTCCAGACAACTCTACCTTTGCTGTTCAGTGTACTGTCTGTCCTTTAGCCACATGTAGCTAGCTGTTGAGCTCTTGTAATGTGACCAATATAAATAGGTATGTGCTACAATTATAAAAATATATCCTAGATTCAAAGATTTGGAATGAAGTAAAGTATGTAAAGTATCACATTAATGATACTTTGATTTATTACTTGTTAAAATGAAATTTTTTGAACACTGTTTCAAAGCTTCCCAATACCATATATTTGTAATCACAGCTCAGAATGATTAGAGAAAGGATGTATAATAGGTCTTCAAGGGAAGAAGATTTTGTGTCTTGAGCCTGGAAAATCCTTGCACAGGCTTCTTATGATTGCTGCCTTCTAGAAGAGACATCAGAGCATGTTGTTTCTCAAGAAACCAAGATGCAGGGCTGGGGTTGTGGATCAGTGGTAGAGTACTTGCCTAGCATGTGTGAGGCACTGGGTTCGATCCTCCGCACCCCATACAAATAAATAAATAAATAATATTGTGTCCATATACAACTAAAAAAAATCTTTTTTTTTTTTTTTAAAAAGATGCAGTAACATGGATACAGTGTTTCTGCTTAGACAGCACCCAGTGTTTTTATTGGAGTCTGGTCATATAGGCACCTTCAGGCTTGCATGTACCAAAAGTCCTAGCATACAGATTGAAAGCAAGTGTTTGGACATAAATAACATTGTTCAAGCAAACTGTAAGCATTGTGAACTGCCTTTATCTGTTAGGGAAAGGAGAAAAGCCAAATTCAGAGATGGCAGCGAAGGGCTAACCTTGCAAGCAGTTTTCTAAAGGAGCAGCCTCAGCCTGCTATATTAACTCTTCTGCAAAGATATGTTGGTTTAAATAAACTAGATTAGTAATGTTAATTTTACTTTTTTACTCTAATGTGGCTACTTGCTCACATTTTTTGGATCACATATTTCTGGGCAATGCTAATCTAAATCTTACATGAGAAAATGTTTTTAAATCTAAACAAGGAAAAGTCTCCCTCAAATGATATCTTTATATTCACTAATCTAAGATTGAATCATATGCTTCAGTAGACACAGCTCCACATTCTCAAATTTAGTTTCATTACCTAAGAACAAGAGGAAAACCCCCCCCCAAAAAAATAGTGTGATCAAAATAAAGGATTTCACAACAGTTATAAAAACAAATCCTAGTCTGAAAAGCTCCACTTGATAAGCACATTAGAGCTCAAGACAGTAAGACTTACCATCAATTCAAATTGTTGAACTACTTCTTTTGTTCTTCTCTAAGCTGTTAATGATTTGTAATTGTTATGAATCCATCCATGAAAACAATATTTAAGAAGAGGTTTATATAAATGGGCTAATTTTGCTTGAGAAGTTCACTTCCTGCTTACCCATGGGAGATGTGAGATGGGAGATGTGACTAAAATAGTAAAACTTTGCTAAGATAGATGATATAGAATAGCAATCAGGATATGTTTAACTTCTTCCCAGGCACTGAATACTAATATGTACTTCACTCTTTAAGAAAGGATATGGTTTTAGGAAAATAATTTCTAGGACTAGAACTGTGAAAGCAGCAGAGGATATTTTTGTTAAACTAACTTCAGAATGTGATTTTCAGTGACATATTGCCTGCAGGTCCCCTGCAGGCCTAGTTGAAGGACAGAACCATCGTTCAGCATCACTGCCACATCTCATCAAAAGTCGAGTGGAGCTGAAACCCTAACCCTCCTCTTCTGTCCGTGACCTACTCATGAGTGAAGGCAGAAAAGAGTCCTCAGGCTATAAGTAAAGAGCAGTTCATAACTAGCATTATTATTATTTGTCCATTACCCATAAAGACCTACAGTTCAGCCATTTTACTATCTTTTGGAATTGAAGGAGTTCATTAGCATTCTGTATCTATAACTGGCACCATGACTCATTTTAAAAGCTTTGCTGATCCAATGAAAAATCATAAAGCTTAACATATTTGTAATTTTAAAATTTTTACAAAATAAAATCTGATAATATCAATGCTGCTTTCTAATTGTGTTAAATAGTATGGAGAGCAGTTAGAAAGAATCTTTAATAAAATCTGAAGGTATTTTTCTTCTCATTGTTCAAACAGTAAGGAACATGGAGCAAAAAACCTTGTAGGTGGCCTGGGGATGTGGCTCAAGCGGTGGCGCGCTCACCTGGCGTGCGTGCGGCCCGGGTTCGATCCTCAGCACCACATACAAAGATGTTGTGTCTGCCAAAACTAAAAAAATAAATATTTAAAAATATATCTCTCTCTCTCTAAAAAAGTTAAAAAGAGCCATAAAATTGAGGTTACATAATATTCTGAGAATGTTATTACTCAGAATACCAAGAATCTACAGTGTTTTTTTGTTTGTTTGTTTGTTTGTTTTGAGACATGGTCTTGCTAAGTTACCCAGGCTGGCTGGGATCCTCCTACATCACCTTTCCAAATAACTGGGATAACAGGTGTGCACCACCACACATGCCCAGCCACAGTGCTACTTATAACCTCATTCAGCTTGTCTTGAAAATGGCTTATCTTCCCTGCATCCCTAGTTGTGAACTAGATTAAATAGGTTGTAGAATTATAATAGCAAGTATAATAGAATTATGGTGAAAATAAAAACAGAACTGCAGTTTGTGGAAATGAGGAACTCAAAATTGCTGGGTTTTTTTCTAGGCTATTTTTTATATTTTAAAGTGCACTCATTTGTATAATATGGTATCTCTGACACAGCTGAAATAGTACACTAGCAGATTTTCCAAAGTAAATAAAATACCATCTTACATTTTCATTGACTTTCCTGCCCTCATCTAATCACTTAATTGTATAACTATTACCTGTTGTCTTTGTGATGGGTTTTAAAACTATCTGGTATTTTTTAAGAATCATGAAATATTTGTTGTTTTGTTTTTAATTTTTTTGTAGTTTCAGATGGACAGAATGCCTTTATTTTATTTGTTTATTTTTATGTGGTGCTGAGGATCGAACCCAGTGCCTCATGCGTGCTACTGCTGAGCTACAGCTCCAGCCTGGAATATTTGTTGTTTTTTTTCTTAAATTTTTTATTTGTTTTAATTAGTGATACATGACAGTAGTGTATTCATGCACTTTGATATATCATACATAGATGGGATATAATTTCTCATTTTTCTAAGTATACATGTTGCAGAATCATATTGGTCAGGTAGTCACATATACACATACAGTAATAATGTCTGTTTCATTCTACTATCTTTCCTATCCCCACATTCCCTCCTCTCCCCTCTCATCACTTCCCTCTACCTAATTTAAGGTAACTCTATTCTTCTCTAGTGCCCCCCATCTTATTGTGAATTAGCATCCGCATATTAGAGAAAACATTTGGCCTTTGTTTTTTTTGGATTGGCTTATTTTTCTTAGCATGATATTCTCCAGCTCCAACCATTTACTGGCAAATTTCATAATTTTACTCTTCTTTAAACCTGAGTATTATTCCATTAGGTTTATATACCACATTTTCTTTATCCATTTATCTATTGAGGGACTCCTAGGTTGGTTTCATAGTCTAGCTATTGTGAATTAAGCTGCTATAAACATTGATGTGGCTGCATCACTATAGTATGCTGATTTTAAGTCCTTTGGGTATGAACCAGGAGTGGGATAGCTGGGTCAAATGGTGGTTCCATTCCCAGTTTTCTGAGGAATCTTTATAATGCTTTCCATAGTGGTTGCACTAATCTGCAGTCCCATCAGCAGTGTGTGAGTGTACTTATTTCATCACATGCTAGCCAGCATTTATTGTTGCCTGTCATTCTTAATGATTGCCATTCTGACAGGAGTGAGATGAAATCGTAGAGTAGTTTTGATTTGCATTTCTCTAATTGCTAGAGATGTTGAACACTTTTTCATATATCTGTTGATCAGTTGTATTTCTTCTTCTGTGAAGTGTCTGTTCAGTTCCTTAGCCCATTTATTGATTGGGCTATTGGATTTTTGTGTGTGTTAAGTTTTTTGAGTTCTTTATGTATCCTAGAGATTAATGCTTTATTGGAATTGGTTGTAGTAAAGACTTTCTCCCAAACTGTAGGCTCTCTCCTCACTTTTATTAATTGTTTCCTTTGCTGAGAAGAAGCTTTTTAATTTGAATCTATCCCATTTAACTCTTGATTTTACTTCTTGAGCTTTAGGAGTCTTATTAATGAAGTCAAATCCTAGGCCAATGTGGTAAAAATTTGGGCCTCTTTTTTCTTCTGTTAGGCACAGGGTCTCTGTTCTAGTGCCTAAGTCTTTGGTCCACTTTGAGTTGATTTTTGTGCAGGGTGAGAGATAGAGGTTTAATTTCATTATGGTACATATGGATTTCCAGTTTTGCCAGCACCATTTATTGAATAGACTATCTTTTCTCCAGTGCATGTTTTTTGGCACTTTTGTCTAGTATGACATAACCATATTTTATGTGGGGTTGTCTCTGTGTCCTCTATTCTGTTCCATTGGTCTACATGTCTAATTACATGTCTATTTTGGTGCCAATACCATGCCATTTTTATTACTATAGCTCTGTAGTATAGTTTAAGGTCTGGTATTATGATGCTTCCTGCTTCACCTTTCTTGCTAAGAAGTGCTAAAAGCTATTCTGGGTCTCGTATTTTTCTAAATAAATTTCATGATTGCTTTTTCTAATTCTGTGAAGAATGTCCTTTGGATTTTAATAGGAATTACATTAAATCTGTATTTGGTAGTATGGCCATTTAGACTATATTAATTCTGCCTATCCAGGAGCATAGGAGATCTTTCCATCTTCTGAGGTTTTCTTCAATTTCTTTCTTTAGTGTTCTGTAGTTTTCACTGTGAATGGAGTAGTTTTCCTAATTTCTCTTTCAGTGGATTCTTCGCTGATGTATAGGAATGAGTTTGATTTATGGGTGTTGATTTTATATCCTGCTACTTTGCTGAATTTATTTATTAATTCTAGAAATTTTCTGGTGGGATTTTTTGGATCTTATAGAATCATGTTTTCAGCAAATAGTGATAGTTTGAGTTCTTCTTTACCTATTTGTATCCCTTTAATTTCTTTCTTCTGTCTAATTGCTCTGGCTAGAGTTTCAAGGATGATGTTGAATAGAATTGGTGAAAGAGGACATCCTTGTTTTGTTCCAGTTTTAAGTGGAAATGCTTTCAATTTTTCTCCATTTCGAATGATGCTAGTCTTGGGTTTAGCATATATAGCTTTTACAATGTTGAGGTATGTTCCTACCATCCCTAGTTTTTCTAGTGTTTTGAACATGTAGGTGTGCTATATTTTGTCAGATGCTTTTTCTGCATCTATTGAGATGATGTTGTTTTGAGATCTTGTTTTAAAACTATTAATATGATATATTACATTTATTGATTTCCGTATGTTGAATTAACCCTGCATCACTGGGATGAATCCCACTTGATCATGGTGCACTGTCTTTTTAATGTTTTTGTATATGATTTGTCATTGAGAATTTCTGCATCTGTGTTCATCAGGGTTATTGGTCTAAAGTATTCTTTCCTTGATGGGTCTTTGTCTGGTTTTGCTATCAGGGAGATATCAACCTCCCAGAATGAGTTTGGAAGGGTTCCCTCCTTTTCTGTTTCATGGAGTACTTTGAAGCATATTGGTGTTAATTCTTCTTCGAAAGTCTTGTAGAATTCAGCTGAGAATCCATCTACTCCTGGGCTTTTCTTGGTTGGTAGGCTTTTGATGGCGTTTTCTATTTCATTACTTGAAATTAATCTACTTAAATCAGAAATATTTGTTTTAATGATGCTATTTTGACAAGTTAACAGTCTCTAAATAAATTATTGTATACTTTTTTTGCACTTAAATTAAGAACCAAAGTACAGACTAAGACCACTAATTTTATAGTCTGATCAAATCTTAGAACCAGAAATCTAAGACACACTGTACACTCTTCTATTCATTTTAAAGGAGGAAGCTGAGGCACAGGGAGAGAATCTCTAATAGCAAAGCAGTTTGGGATGTTCTCTCTTCAACTATCAGATTTTGTTTAGGGTGTTCTGAGGACCCAATACATGCCTAATTTTCCAGCCTATATTCAGAGCCAGTTGAGAAAGACAAAGGAGATGTGGCAAGTGAATACCAAAATACTCAATTTTATTATTGTTAATATACTGCAGTAGGAGTCAGGTATTTCAAAACTTCCTAAAACTATACCCTAAAGAGAGAGTCTTCTCGTTCGAGGAAAAATTTTTTAAACTCATGGCTATATTTTCATGAGGTTCATTGTATATTTATTAAGACAGTAATGTTTATAGAAAACAATCATTGTCCAGTAAAATTTTAGTTTTTTTTAAATCATGAGAAGGAATGTTTAAAACAATGTCTAAAAGTGTTTCTTCCTTGATAAAGCATGTATTTTCTGAAAATCAAAAATGGAGTCTTTAGGCATGAAATACATTTTGTCCAATTATAATTTTAGAAGACTTGTGAAGGCTTTGGGCTGCTTTTGTACCTCTACAATCTTGTTTACTATAGGAAAATATTAGCTACTTCAAGATTTTTTTGTGTGTGCATCCTTCATTGAGGTGCTTTATACTACCATGTTAGATTTTTATCTCCAGTGGAGAGCTTTATTTTATAACAAACATAAACACATAATCCATTATTACAAATGTTTACATATGCAAGAAGTGCCAAGTACAATAGGTGAAGTATGACAGAACACACAGGAGTGACCAGCCACCTGGGAGAATTAAGGGGATTTTTCAGAGAGAGTGGGTCACATTTGAGATCATCTTTAGGAATGAGTAGGTGGTCATCATGAAGGGAAGATGGCATTCAGGGCTGAAAGAACAACTTATACAAAATATGAAATTACATGGCACATATATTAGTGTCTTTATATTGTTTGGAACTAGGTGTGTTCTCGGTGTTAGAGCACGGATGAAGGATGCACTTGCCTAGCATGTGTGAGACACTGGGTTCAGTTCTCAGCACCACATATAAATAAATGAATAAGATAAAACTTTATCAACATCTAAAAACTTTTTTAAAAAGCCCTAGGTTTTATCTCCCAGCACCTCAAAAATAATTAAAAAAAAATTTAATTGTTTTAATTCAGAGAGGGCACTTTTTTCCACTTTTGCTATAATTAAACATTCATAACATAAAATTTACAATTTTAAGTGAATATCAGTGGCATTAAGTACATTCACATTGCTGCACAGTCATTGCCACTATTTCGTGAACTTTCTCATCACTCCAAACTGAAATTCTGTACCCATTAAATATTAATCCCCCATTCTCCTTTTTCCTCAGCCCCTGTTAACTTCTGTTGTACTTTCTATGAATTTGCCTCTCTAGGTACCTCTTAAAAGGAGGATCATACATGTTTGTCATAAAATAAATGATCATACAAATAATTATGCAAAATGAAATATTTCACTTATTTCACTTAGCATGTTTTCAAACTTTTTTCATGTCATAGCATGTGACACAATTGCATTTATTTGCATGACTGAGTAATGTTGTCTATGTGTACCACATTTTATTTATCCATTCATTTGTCTGTGGACATACCTGTTGGCTGGTATGAGTAATGCTGCTGTGAACACTGATGTGGAAGTATCTTCTTGAGATACTGCTTTTAATCATTATAGTTACATAACCTTGTAGAATTGCTAGATCATAAGGTAATTCTGTGTTTGCCTTTTGGAGGAATCACCAGGCAGTTTGAACCATGTCAGCTGCACCATTTTGCATTCCCATCAGCAACACACATAGGGTGTCAAAGACTCCACATCCTTGCAAACATTGTAGTTTAAAGTTTTGAAAAAAAATTTACTAAATCACATAGAAGTTCTGTAAGAACTATGGGAAATACGTTCATACAGTCTTTACACTAAAAATGACCTTTAGATGGTGAGCATTAGAAAAAGTTTGCATGAGCCAGCATCAGAGAATATTGACCTTTCTCTTATTGTTTGTGTAGCAGAATGCGTTCATGGAAAAGCCTTTGAAATATGAAAATACTTTTATAAAGTCAAATTCTCAAGCATAAAACAAATCGAGGTGGATTTGTAATCTGCATGTCTCTGCTCTTAACAAAACAGTTTTCTTTTTTCCTGCAGCTCCCTGTACAGGCAGCACTTTCTTTTGCCATAGCAACATGTGCATCAATAATTCTTTAGTCTGTAATGGTGTTCAAAACTGTGCATACCCTTGGGATGAAAATCATTGTAAAGGTGAGTCCAAGGCAAAAGCCAACTGTTTTGAGAAAAGAGTGACTGTTGCCTTTCATTAAGGAAGACTTAAAATGTTCTTTTTGTACAACAGTGCTTAGTATAACTACTTGCAGAAATGGAGACTTTTTTTCATGGGTAATAGACCTCTGGGATGTGGTAAAAGCAAAGAAAAACACTTATTCTCAACAAAAGCAGTTTTTTGTTTACAGTATGTTTTTATCTTAAGTTGTTCAAAAGTTGTCATATTTCTTGCCCCTGTTTTATTTTCTTATTGTGGTTGAAATCTGTCATTTGTGTTCTAAAGATACCTAAATTAATTGTGAAAATAATTTAGAGGACAGCCTTTTATTTTTTTTAAGTTATATGGAAACACTATAATAAAAATCAACTAATAGATTCAGGTTTACAATATAAGAGCAGACCCATTCAAAGAACTGCTTTTAATTTCATCAAATCTGCTTTGCCATATTTCCAATCTATATCTTCTGAAAGATAAATATGGCTTGTGATAACTGTTGAATGCTTGCCAGTTGGTTGTCAAAGCAGTATGTCAGAACTAAGATTTATCTACCTTTCATCCTCCCAAGTGTTCAATAAATATCTATGAAAAGGTGATATAATGTGACATGGCTGTATTAAGTACTTGACATGAAATATTTTCAGGTAATCATTCAAAAACAGTAGACCATGATAACATTTTGGTGGCTAGTTAGATCTTATTTGTTCTCTTTTCCTGGTGGTCATCAGTATAGATCTTGTTGATATGCTTAAACATAGCAGTTGGTCAAACCTACCATATAGCAGAAAGTTAAACTTGATAAAATAAGAATATTTATTTCGGCATTTTCTATATTAATGCATCCAATTTGATTTGCAAGTTGTAAGCTTTTCTATACCTTTCAGCAAAGTAACCAAGTACTTTTTTTGTAATCTGTCTAGTCATATTGTGATTAGTTACTTTACCCAGAGATCATAACACTAGGATTGTTGTTTTTGCCCAGAGATCATAAGACTAGGATCGTTGTGTTTGTTTAAAAGCTTAATTTTCAGTTGCATTGTCTGTGATATATTTGACCTATATTCTGCTTTTCCTAAAAATCCTTTACCAGTTTGTTCCAGGACTTCTATTAATGAATTTTGAAAAGCTTAATGTTTCTCTTTCTCTTTCTACAGAAAAGAAAAAAGCTGGACTATTTGAACAGATCACTAAAACTCATGGGACAATTATTGGCATTACATCAGGAATTGTCTTGGTTCTTCTCATTATTTCTATTTTAGTACAAGTGAAACAGCCCCGAAAAAAGGTCATGGCTTGTAAAACTGCTTTTAATAAAACTGGGTTCCAAGAAGTGTTTGATCCTCCTCATTATGAACTATTTTCACTAAGGGACAAAGAGATTTCTGCAGACCTGGCAGACTTGTCAGAAGAATTGGACAACTACCAGAAGATGCGGCGCTCCTCCACTGCCTCCCGGTGCATTCATGACCATCACTGTGGATCGCAAGCATCCAGTGTCAAACAAAGCAGGACCAACCTCAGTTCCATGGAACTTCCTTTCCGAAATGATTTTGCACAACCACAGCCAATGAAAACGTTTAATAGCACCTTCAAAAAAAGTAGTTACACTTTCAAACAGGCACATGAGTGCCCTGAACAGGCCCTAGAAGACAGAGTAATGGAGGAGATTCCTTGTGAAATTTATGTCAGGGGGCGAGAAGATTCTGCACAAGCATCCATATCCATCGACTTTTAATCTTCTACTAAAGGTGATATTAATTATTAAGTATGTATGTATGCAACCTACAGAGCAGCCATTCTGATTTCAGTAACCAACTCTATTTTCCTGTCAAACTAGGAAGACCTTCATTTGCCATTTCCCTATCACATTGATGACATTTTTATCATCTCAGGCAGTCTCTATGTTAAGCCAAACAAAGGAACTTAATACATTTGGTAGAAAAAAAAATAATCATCATATGTTGCTTGATGTCATATAAACAAAATCATCACCAGTTACATAGCAAGTGAAGAGGGGCATTGGTGGTGTTGGGCTGCCTGTTAGTTTTAGCATCAGAAATACTGCTCTTGACTGATAAAGCTCTGCCAATATTTTGAACCCATAATAAACTTAAAAATAAGGTTTGTCTTTATATTCCTCTTATTTTTCTTTTCTATTATTTGTTTTATATGCCTATAGTTTTGCCATTACTGTATCCTAATAAGTGGTTAATACACCACTTACCTCAACACAGGCATTTGTTGTTAAACTTGTCAAAATACAGTTGATTTAGTTCTGTTTTTCTACACTAATTTTTACACTACTGCCTTTTAATTACTGGATTGTTAGTCCTTATTTTCTATGAGAAATAGATGATATAATTTTCGCCTTTAAATCATACCTTATCTCTGTTGTATTATACTAGTAAACTTCATGATCCTGAGATATATGCACCTTACCAGTTATGACTAAAAATTTGAGAAAGACAAAAATGTCTAGCAAATCTTTGAAATCGCCTACATTTGGTCACATTCGGTGACAGCCCATTCATTCCAGTAGACAGTCATTTAATTCACTTGTGGGGAGATCTATAATTGTGTTTATTTACAGTGTTTCTCATCCCCAAAACTACATTTCCTATTATTTTTGTAAGAAGATTACTTCCTTTGTATTGGTTTATCTTTTGACATTTGGTAACCCAAGATTCTGTGAGAGTTAAAGGAAAATTCCTAAGAAACTGTGAAAGCCTTTTGATTGCTTCTTTCTTAGGACAGCACATTTTTGTAACTCTTATCAAGAATACCAATTTCAACTTTTTTTTAAACTGCACTTTTGACCTTATTTTTTTTATGGTATATAAAACAATAATTTATAAACATGATATAACTCATTTGTGTTTTTTTTAGACTTTTTTGATATTATTTGATACTGTACAAACTATTAAGTCAAGATGAAAGACCTACATGAAGATTTCTTTCAGTGTTCACATTAGCAGCTTTGTATACAAACATGCTTTGTTGGAACTGTACACCCATAATTTATTATAAAGACCTTGGTAATGTGTACATAGGCTTTCTCTTTCCTTTTGTTGCTGTATTTAGTTTGTGATAAATCTTTCACTGTATGATATTTATTGCTCTAAATCACTACACATCTTATTAAAATAAGCATTGTTACATGATCATTCAATCATGTTATTTATGGCACTGATATTTTGGGTCTTAAGATATATGTGGAATGAAATCCATTTATTGAATTGTAACTAATAGAGAGACATGTCATTTATAAGAGGTAAATTCTCGTTTTTTACATTTCTTGTAGTAAATTCTCAATGAAATGAGAAGTTGAGGTTTCACTGGTTTCATTCATTCATCCTTTTACATAGATATGTTCTTTCAGATTAGTGAATGCTGTGACACAATACTGCCTCAGTGTTTCCTGTATCACATTTTTTTATTTTTAAAAAAGTATTTTATATCGAGAAGATAACTTACACATAGTATATTCATGATTTAATTTTTTTAAGTCATCATAATTTCCTCTCTTAAAAATACAACTCGGAAGACTTAATGAGGGGCTGGGGCTCAGCAGTAGTGCACGTGCCTGGCATGTGTGGGGCACTGGGTTCGATTCTCAGCACCACATATAAATACATAAAATAAAGGTCTATCAACAATTAAAAAATTAAAAAATTAAAAATAAAAGATTTTTAATGAACTAATACCAGAGAAATTGGATAACTTGTTTCACGAGCTGAGTAGGCCTTTTGATTTTAGTAGGTAACTTAGACCAGCCAATATTTGAACAATGTAGTAAATAAATTCTTGTTAATACAACAACTGTGATTTTGTTAGGATGATGAGAGAGATTAGCATATTTTCTACATGAAATTTTATTTATTATACAATAGCTGGTAAATTCATCCTTAACCTCTAGATTAGAGTAGGAAATGCTTAACTATATTATTGATGGTCACTTGTAACTATTTTTTTTTATTTTTTTAGTTGTAGATGGACATAATATCTTTATATTTTATTTATTTATTTTTATGTGGTGCTGAGGATCGAACCCAGTGCCTCATAGGTGCAAGGCAAGCACTCTGCCACTGAGCCACAATACCAGCCCCTAAGTTTTTATTTTTGGAATTTGTATCCTGTTTTGAAAGGACTTAAAGAGATCTACAAAATAGAGCGCCTTTGAAGAAGACATTGAATGTTAAGTTGCTGAGACTGGCTCCAAACTTGCAGTCCTCCTGTCTCAGTCTCCCAAGTCACTGAAATTATAGGTATGCATCATCACACCCATATGACATTGAGTATTAAAACAGAATAGAAATACATGGTTTCACACAACTTAGAAGTAAAGCTTGAACAGTAAATCTGATTCTAAATTTTCTGGCTGCTAAAATGAAAAAGGTTTTCTTTTTTTCAGTAGAAAGCACAAACTTGCCACCATGGGCTAGTTTCTGTAGGACTTGAGTATCTTTTAAGAGGAAATTTCCTCAACATTTAAGAAAGATAAAAAGTGCAAGAATAGGTTGTAATGATAAATCTTAACCTGGTAAAGGCACAATTTTAATGTGATCTAGTAACATTGTTTTCTGTTTGCAGAGATAGAACTAAAGAACCAAGTGATCAATAGCTTAAACTGTATTATATGCCTTCATTGAACTATAGGCAAGCCTTGGATCTCATTTCTGAGTCAAACATTTTATCTATTAAGACGAGAGTGGAACTAATATTTTAGGCATCATTATCAGAATAATGCTAATGCTTGCTACTCCCCCCCACCCCCATGTGTGTGTTGGGGTGTGTGTGTGTGTGTGTGTGTGTGTGTGTGTGTGTGTGTGTGTGATTTTTACTCTTTGAGATCACTGGGAAAACTTTACAAATTATTTACTATAGTGAAAGCCATAGGTTTTAGTAATAAAAGACATAAAATTTTGGCATCTTATGGAAGTTATTTCAGCCCTTCATAGTACTCCAGTGTTAAACACATCTTCTAAAAGAACACAAAACGGATGGAGGAAATTTCTTCAATTCAGGAACACTACTCAAGTATACCTATGTGATATTGTCATTATCTTGCATCCCAAATTTAACACAAGAAATCAATCCCCACATGCCCACAAATTGGAAGAAACCTATTCATCCCAACCTCTCAAGTATATAGGAATAAAACAGTGTTTTCTGGGAGGAAAATAATCTAGAGGTTTAACAAAAAGCAAAAGATTTTCACATTTCACATGACAAAGACATGAAAAGTCTCCTTTAACTTTGACTTAACCAATTTCAATGTCAGAATCTTTATCATGTTTCATATAATTATTGGGCATTAAAAGAACTTCTTAAGGCCTGGGCCTGTTAGCACCTGCCTTGCAGGTGTGAGGCACTGGGTTCCTTGATTAGCACCACATAAAAATAAACAAAAGCATTGTGTCCATCTACAACTACAAAGAATTTTTTTAAAAGAACTTCATAAATGTCTGTCACTTGGGCTGGGGATGTGGCTCAAGCGGTAGCGTGCTCGCCTGGCATGCATGCGGCCCGGGTTCAATCCTCAGCACCACATACAAACAAAGATGTTGTGTCCGCCAAAAACTAAAAAATAAATATTAAAAAGCGCGCTCTCTCTCTCTCTCTCTCTCAAAAAAAAATTCACTATATCTTTAAAAAAATAAAAATAAAAAACATAAATGTCTGCCACTAAATATTTTTATAGTTATTGTCTGATGAGAAAGATGCTTTCTTATTTCAGCAGTCTATCAACTGATGTTACAGAATGGAGAAAGCCTGGTTGTAATTTAGGAATAATTCTCAAGGGGATTATGCTTTCATTGCAAAATAAATATGTCTGCAGTATTGCTCATGTTACTTTATTACAAGTACTAAAAACAATATGCCTTGGATTGTACCGATTAGATCCAGAAGGAATTTGGGGTTTTAGTGTTTTTAAAGATCTAAGAAAGATTATCTGATCCAGATTCGTTAATATAAAACTGAAGCCCAAAGAAGTGGAGTGAGTACCCACATCTCCCAACCCTATCCAGTGCTCTTTTCTTGTGCCTTCCTATCCCTGTTTTTGCTGGCTGGAAGTTTTAAAAGTCTAGCAGTTCTAAACAGCAGCCCAAGTATTCCATGTATAGCTTGTCAATCATTCTGATTTAAAATGTAATTTTTTTAAAACACATTTTCCTTGTTTTTATTTATGTAACAGTGTTATTCTACGAGTTTGTTATCATGATTCCTTGACACCTGCAAACTCTGCAAGCAATTACTGTGACTTCTCAATGAACAATTGTTAACATGGGCTTGATCAGACAGAAAGAGCTTCAGAGTGATTGCTTTTATGATTTTTCAAAATCCAAAGAAAGCAATGTATATTGTAGAAATTAAACATTTTGTGTGCTATATCACTTGAGTTTTGGAGAATGATTTGAATCTGAGCCACTGTAAATGACAAATTGACCTTGGATTTTTTTTTCTAACTTTCATGCAAAATTAATTATCTGTGTTTTATATGCATGTATTAATAATTTGCTCTCCTTTACTCACTTTTTCATACACTTTATATGTTTCTGCAATTGGTTTAATGATTACAAAAGCCCAAGAAGATAATACTAGGGTGCATGTTTAGTTTATACACTTAATCTCCAACTTAGCACTTTATAGTAAGGAATTTTAACCCTTGAACTAAAATAAAAACTTGTGTTTTGATTTCCTTGTTTGCTTTTGTTTCTAAAGTCTCTAGAAGTGGCAGAGAATGTAGGCCACTTCAGGCAGTAGAATTTGTACTTCTAGGGCAAAGTTAGCATTTCCTATCTAATAGCTTCCCAAGTTAAATAATCATAGTTGTGACGTTTTTAAAAAGCAAACTTGGTCTATCACTTAGAAACCATTTTATGCTTTCAAATTAATCTTCAAGAGAAGATGAACTTTAAAATTTTCAGCTGCTGCCAGGACCCACTCTGCTACATCTAGTCACTGAGGTGCTGTCCTCTTGAGGTGAGCAATGCCTTGGTCACAGCCATCACTTTGTAAAGATGAATGAGTAGGCCTCAAGACCTTACATAGAGAGGAAAGCAAAGGAAGGTTCAAACTCCTGACTTTTACAATCATCAGGTCCAGATCAAGGAGCAAAGAAAGAAGAAAGAAAAAATAGTGCCCTGTCTTTACAAGTAGTTAAAGAGCAGTTTACTTTGTGCATTATTTAGGATCAAGAAATTGGTTATATTTAAAAGAACTCTCATCTTTAAAGCTTTGTCATACTCTAAAACATCTGATGCCTTTGGACATCTGAGCCAATAAATAAATATTTTGTTGAAAAGTTTGGAGTAGCTGCTAATTGCTAGATGAAATTTTCATCAGAAATCTAGGTATTGAACCAAGATAGGATTTTTTGTTTGGTTTTGGTTTTGGTTTGGTACTGGGAATTGAACCCAGGGGTACTTAACCACTGAGCTACATCTCCAGCACTTGTTATTGGTTTTCAGACAGGGTCTTGCTAAGTTGCTGAGGCTAGATTTGACCTGTGATCTTCCTGCCTCAGCCTCCCAAGTCGCTGGGATTACAGAGATGCACTACCATACCTGGGATAAGCCATTGTTTTTAAATTGTTTTATCCTTCCAACAATAACATTGTCCTGTTGAATTTAGAAGTTCCTACAAACCCTTCCAAACTCTATAAAGGTAGTATCACCCTGATACCTAAGCCAGACAAAGACATCGAGGAAAGAAAACTTCAGATCAATATCACTGATGAACAGAGATGCAAAAATTCTCAATAAAATTCTGGCAAATTGAATAAAAAAATTAAAAGGATAGTGTGCCATGATCAAGTAGGGTTCATCCCAGGGATGCAAGGTTGGTTCAACATTTGGAAATCAATAATGTAATTCATCATGTCAATATATTAAAGATAAAAATTATGATCATGTCAATAGATGCAGAAAAACATTTGACAAAATACAACATCCTTTCTTGTTCAGAACACTAGAAAAACTAGGGATAGTAGGAATATACCTCAAACATTATAAAGGCTGTCTATGCTAAGCCCAAGGCCAATATCATTCTAAATGGAGAAAAATTGAAAGCATTCCCTCTAAGAACTGGAATAAGACAGGGATGCCCTCTCTCACCATTTTGATTCAACATAGTCCTTGAAACTCTAGCCAGAGCAATTAGAGGAAAGAAATTAAAGGGATATGAATAAGAAAAGAACTCAAACTATCACTACTTGCCAACGACATGATTCTATGAGGATCCAAAAAAACTCCACCAGAAAGCTTCTAGAACTAGTAAATGAATTCAGCAAAGTAGCAGGACATAAAGTCAACACCCATAAATCAAATGTATTTCTATACATCAGTAATGAACCCTAGAGAAATCCAGAAAACTACCCCATTCACAATAGCCTCAAAAAAAAAATACTTGGGAATCAATCTAACAAAAGATGTGAAAGACCTCTACAATGAAAACTACAGAATACTAAAGAAAGAAATTGAAGAAGACCTCAGAAGACGGAAAGATCTCCCATGCTCTTGGATAGGCAGAATTAATATGGTGAAAGTGGCCATACTACCAAAACTGTTATACAGATTTAATGCAATTCCTATTTAATGCAATTCTCAATGACATTCTTCATAGAACTAGAAAAAAGTAATCATGAAATTCATTTGGAAAAATAAGAGATCCAGGATAGCTAAAGCAATCCTTAGCAAAAAGAGTGAAGCAGGTGGCATCACAATACCAGACCTTAAACTATAATTCAGAGCAATAGTAACAAAAATAGAATGGTATTGGTACCAAAATAGACAAAATAGAAGACACAGAGAGAAAACCACGTAAATATGGTTATCTCAAACTAGATAAAAGTGCCAAAAATATACATTGGGAAAAAAATAGCCTCTTCAACAAATGGTGCTGGGAAAACTGGAAACCCTTATGTAGCAGAATGAAATTGAACCCCTATCTCTCACCCTGCACAAATATCAAAGTGGATCAAAGAAAGACACTAGAACAGAGACCCTGCACCTAATAGAAGAAAAAGTAGGCCCAAATCTTCATCGTGTTGGCTTAGGACCTGACTTCCTGAACAAAACTCCTAAAGCACAAGAAGTAAAATCAAGAATCAATAAGTGGGATGGATTCAAACTAAAAAAGCTTCTTCACAGCAAAGGAAACAATCAAGAACGTAATGAGAAAGCCCACAGAATGGAAAAAATCTTTACCCAACGCACCTCAGAGCACTGTCTCCAGGATATATAAAGAACTCAAAAAACACCAAAAAAATAAGTAACCCTATCAATAAATGGGCTAAGGAACTGAACAGAAGACGAAATACAGTCAATCAACAAACATGAAAAAATGTTAATCATCTCTAGCAATTAGAGAAATGCAAATCGAAACTACTCTAGGATTTCATCTCTAGTCAGAATGGCAATTATCAAGAATACAAGCAATAATAACTGTTGGTGAGGATGTGGGAAAAGGTACACTTATACATTGCTGGTGGCACTGCAAATTGGTGCAACCACTATGGAAAGCAATATGGAGATTCCTTAGAAAATTTGGAAAGGAACCACCATTTGATCCAACTGTCTCACTCCTTGCTCTATACCCAAAGGTCTTAAAATAAGCATACTGCCATGACACAGCCACATCAATATTCACAGCAGCTCCATTTACAATAGCTAAATTGTGGAACCAACCTAGATGCCCTTCAACAGATGAATGGATAAAGAAACTGTAGTATATACATACACAATACAATATTACTCAGCATTAAAAGAGAATAAAATTATAGCATTTTCAGGTAAATGGGTGGAGTTGGAGAATATCATACTAAGCAAAGTAAGCCACTCCCCAAAATCAAAGACGGAGTGTTCTCTCTGATAAGGGGATGCTGATCCATAATGGGGGTGGGGGGACGAGGAAATAATAGAGGAATTTTGAGTGGGTAAAGGGGAGAGAGGGGTGGGAAGAGGGGATTAGGGTAGGAAAGATAGTGTAATGAGATGAACATCATTACCCTAGGTACATGTATGGCTGCACATATGGTACAACTCTGCATTGTGTACAACCAGAGAATGAAAAGTTGTGCTCCATTTGTGTACAATGAATTGAAATGCACTCTGCAGTCATGTATAACTAATTAGAACAAATTTAAAAATAATATATATATCAAATATAAAATAACTACTTTAATGTATTACATTTATAATTTTGTAAAGCAACTTTGAATGGCAGTAGTTGATGTTTATATATTTTATATATAGACTCCAGACTGCTTAGAGAAAAATTTCCAGCAATTTAGAACAAAATAAAATCAGGAGCTTAATGCAAACTCTGACTCAAGACAACACTTTACTCTGCATGCGTGCGCTGCTATGAGTCATTATAAACATTGTTCCATCTACAAACATTAACTGATTCCATTTTTGTGCCAGTTGTTGTGCTTAAAAGTACTAAAATACTAAGACCATGGTGATGGAACATATTCCAGACCTAAAAGAACCACAAAGCAACAATCCAGTGGTGACACTGGACAAGGAAATCAATCACATTTTAATATGGTTATAAAGAAAGGAGCCAGATGCAATGGGAGTACAGAGAAAGAGCATACGACCTGACCTGAAAAGAGGTCAGGGAGGGTTCTCACAGAGGCTGGCACCTCAACTCTCTTGATGGCTCAGATGAAGTAAAGGCGTCTGAAAAGATGAAATGGGTTTTGTAGTTGTTTGGTGGTTCTAAGTAACAGCAGCTCTGTGAACATGCTATAACCAGACTGCATGCTAATACAAGTTCAATTTGGTGATTTCAAAAATCAAGAAGATAACTGTTGGTTATTTTAATAGTTTAATAATTTCCATATGTCCTCTAGTCTTCATTTTTACATGGAGAAATCCCTTCATATAAAATATTTAATAAATATTTTTTAAATCACCAGCAAAAAAAAAAAAAAAATAGCCACAAATCTTGAACCAAAAACAGTGATGGAAAGTAGGGGAGTTCTCTTTCCCCGTAAGTTATTGTATCACTTGAATATGTGTATGCCTGGTAAAACAATTTAACTCTGAAAAAGAGCACAAGGAACAACGAGCTTACTTACCACAACTGGCTCAGACACATAGCAACCTTAACTTCCTTAGTCATTAGCTTTTTTTTTTTTTCCCCTGTTTTTACGTTTCAGTTTGTTTTATTTTGTATGTGCTGGAGATCAAACCCAGGACTTTGCACATGTCAGACAGGTGCTCTAACACTGAGCTATATTCTCAGCCTGTCATTCGCCTTTTTGTTTTTTTGTTTGTTTGTTTTGGTACTGGGGATTGAATCCCTATGCTCTCAACCACTGAGTCACATCCTCAGTCATTTTTAAGATTTTATTTTGAGACAGAGTCTCACGAAGTTGCTGAAGGCCTTGCTAAATTGCTGAGGCTGGCTTTGAACTCACAATCCTCCTGCCTCCGCCTCCTGAGTCGCTGGGATTACAGGTGTGCACCAACACACGTGGCTCATTAGCTTTTAATATAAATTTAAAAACAACACTTGTGGTAGGCAGCTCTTTAAATGGCTCCCAGTGATCCCTACATGCCGGTGTTCATCACATAATCCCCTTGTCTTTGAATGTGAGCTGGACCTAGTTACCTATGGACCTAGTTACCTGCTTTTACCTTTTTCTATGGCAAAAGCAACAGATGTCACTCCTGAGTCTAGGTAACAGACTGACTTCTGTCTGCCTTGCCCACTCTCACTCTTGTGCTTCTCTTGCTCATGGAAGCCACTTTCCATGATCTGAGATGCTCTGTGGAGAGGCCCATGTGACAAGAAATGGAGATTTCTGTTGCACAATTAACACAGAACTGAGACCTTCGTGCCAACAGCCTGCAAATAACTGAACCCTGCCAACAATATGAGTTTGGAAGGGGGTCCTTGGCAGTGGAGTCTTGAGATGAATCCATCAGTATTTTCCTTGCAGCCTTATATGAGGCCTTGAACCACAGCCAGATGGCTCAGAGAATCAAGGAGTTTATTGTTCAGCCTGCTAAATTTGGAAGCATTATTTTTTATGCAGCTATAGGTAACTAATACAAAGCTGGAAAAGGAATAATGATATATCCCATCTCCACTCCTGGAGTGAAAGTTAGTTGAGGAAAATCCAACATCATTTTTTAATGTTTGCAGAAAATCCCAGTGGGCACATCATCTTCATGATCTGACAGCACCAAAGAACCGGAATAAGGACAGCTGGTCTTCCTCCTGCCTGATCACCTGTCAGCTAACTTAGCTTCCTCAGCGCCTCAAGTAAAAACACTTAGCCTATCATGGAATGTTTTAATTTCATCTTCAAATCTGAAACTTAATTTTGCTGGATATAAAATTCTTGGTTGGCATCTGTTTTCTTTCAGAGTCTGAAATATATTATTCCAGGACCTCCTAGCTTTAAGGGTCTGGGTTGAGAAGTCAGTTGAGATCCGAATTGATTTCCCCCTATACATAATTTGATTTTTTTTCCTCTCACAGCCTTTAAGATTTTATCTTTCTTCTCTGTGTTAGTTATTCTCATTATAATATGTCTTGGTGTGGGTCTGCTGTAACTTTGTACATTTGGGGTCTGTAAGCCTCTTGTATTTGATTTTTCCATTTCATTCTTTAGGTTTGGGAAGTTTTCTGCTATTATATCATTGAAAAGATTGTGCATTCCTTTGGTTTTTATCTCTGCTCCTCCATCTATTCTGATTACTCTTAAATTTGGTCTTTTCATGTTATCCCATAATTCTTGGATGTTCTGTTTATGGTTTCTTACCATCTTCTCCACATTCAACTCTACTTTCAAGATTACATATTTTGTCTTCATTGTCTGAGTTTCTGTCTTCCAAGTGGTCTAGTTTGTTGATGATGCTTTCTATTGATTATAATTATAAATAATTTGGCTTACTGATTCCTTCATTTTGAGGATTTCTGCTTGTTTTTTTTTTTCATTGAAGTGCTCTTTCACTTCCTGGATTTTTTATTTGATTTCACTCCTTATATTATCCTTTAATTCACATATCAATTTAACTATATACAATATGAACTCCTTCTTGGACATTTCTTCTACTGTGTTGAAGCATCTTGGTTTCTTTGGGGCACTTTATTCCTTTGTTGTTGTTTTTTTTATGTTGTTATTGTGTTTTACCACCTAAAAGTATGGCTCTAAGGCAGGATAAATTCTACCCTGTAGACCTATAGTGTCCCTAAAGGTTTCCAGCGCTTCACATTTACTGTGAGACCAATAACAACAGCACCCAGTGTACACAATATATAGCCTCAAACCTAATAGCTCCATTAAGGCATCCACTTCTTTCTTGCATTAAACCAAAATGATAAGTTTAATAACTATCTATGGTACAAACAGGATATTTGTTAAAACGATTTACAATTTCAAATAGTGGATGAGAGAATAGAGGTATTCGCATGAGAGGAAAAGAGAAGCTAGAAGTTAAAATTCACAGGAAGAGTGGAAGAGGAGCTGACAGAGATTGGCTGTTCGTTGGAGAAAAGTGGGAAAGAAAATAGACGAGAGAGGAAGAATACAAACAAAGACAAAAGAAGTTAAAGACATAAGAATACAACAAAAATGCAAAAACCCCATTCATGTATCATTGTCCTCCACACACCGATGCATAAAAAAACATCCTTTTCCAAATGTGGTAGAGAGATTAGTGAATCAAAAAATAAAATAAATCTTGCTGGAAAGTCAAACTGTCTCTGTCAGTGTTCAACAGTTTCTCAGCCCTGTCTCTCACATCTCTTGGGATCACCAAAACCAGATCAGCCTCTATCCCATCGATCTGTTGCTGGTGGAACTGCAAATTGGTGCAACCACTGTGGAAAGCAGTATGGAGATCCCTGAGAAAATTGGGAATGGAACCACCACTTGACCCAGCTATTCCACTCCTTGGTTTATAACCAAAGGACTTAAAATCAGCATACTATAGTGATGCAGCTACATCGATGTTTTCAGCTCAATTCACAATAGCTAGACTATGGAGCCAAACTGGGTGTCCCTCAATAGGTGGATGGATAAAGAAAATGTGGTATATATACTCAATGGAATATTAATTAGCTTTAAAAATGAGTGAAATTATGGCATTTGCCAGTAAATGGAGTTGGAGAATACCATGTTTAGCAAAATAAGCCAATCCCACAAAACCAAAGGCTGAATGTTTTCTCTAATATGTAGATACTAATTCACAATAAGTTAGAGGGCACTAGGGAAGAATAGTGTTACCTTAGATTAGGTAGAGGGAAGTGATGAGAGGGGAGAGGAGGGAATGTGAGGATAGAAAAGATAGTAGAATGAAACAAACATTATTACTGTATGTGTATATGTGACTACATGACCAATATGATCCTGCAACATGTATACTTAGAAAAATGAGAAATTATATCCCATCTATGTATGATATATCAAAGTGCATAAATGCATTCTACTATCATGTATAACTAATTAAAACAAATTTTAAAAAACAGTCAAATTCATTCTTGCCCTCAAGAATAGCAAAAATAGTGAAATTTGATTATTCTTCATTTTAAATGCAAATTATATTACAATTAAATCCTCACTCTTGAATCGTGTACTTTTTAAGTTGTCTATCAATTCTCCTTTGAGAAAATGAAATTATCTAAAGATGTGAGGTTTAGGGGTTGGGAGTTAGTGCTGGGAATCAAACCCAGGGCCTTGTGGATACAAGGAAAGCACTCTACTAACTGAGCTATATCCCCAGCCCCTGAAATTATCTAAAAATGAATAAAGGATACAGTTTAGTTCAGATTCTATAAAGGAATTCCCTTAATTCAGCCAACATCCTTATGTATTTCCAATCACATTAACACTCAGTTTCCTAGACGGCGTGTCTAGATGATTCTTGGAACACCTGCTCTTGGAAACAATGGGCAAACAAAAACAAAAATAGTGAAGGATACTATGGTAACTGAAGAAAAAAAAATGCAAGCCTTTCCTATGCAAAACCCATGTTACCCCCAAAATGAGAAATGTAACCAAAACATATCTATAGAAATTTTTCTGTTGTGATGAAAAATTTCTTATAAGAGAATAATTTTTTTTTGCTTCACTTTGGCCAAAATGATAATCAAAAGATCATATCAGCAAAGTTTTATGTCTGTAATCATTTTCAGTAGCTGCTTGAGAGTCAGAGCTACCTACTCAAAAGATAAAATTACATCCTTAATTGTATCTGTGGATAAATTTTTCCTTTGAATTTGGAGCTACTGTTGCTGACATAGTTTTACCCTGTGGGTATAATTATGTCCTAAATCCTTTTCTAATACCAAGCTATTACATCTTGACTTCTAAAATCAGGATAGTGCCTGTTATCTGGAAATCTTGAAGCTGCACCTTATACTCTGATCTCCACAAGGAGGTACCAAATAAAGGTCTATTCTGATCTCCCTACCACCACCTTTTTTTTTTTCTCCCTCTTGAGCTGGGGACGGAACCCAGAGCCTGGCCCATTCTAGGCGAGTGCTCTACCACTGAGCTATACTCCTAGTGCCCACCTTGCCTTTTTAAACTGCTGTATGGCAGTGACTGTCCTTGTTGAAGGACTTCCTGAGCTGCTTGTCTTCTGCAGGGTTGAAAGCAGCACCTACCTTTCCCCTAGGAGCCTTGTAAATATCCTCTCCACACCTTTTAATGAGAATCTCCATACTTACACCTTAAATTCAACCTGCCTGCTACCAGTAACTCCTATACCCACAAATCCTTACAGATTTCTCTTTCTTAAGGTAAATACAACCACATCAAATATGTTCTCTAAAAAAGAATTTCTCCAGTTTGTCAGTGGAAATTATGGAACTTCCCTGAATTAGGGAGAGGTCAACAGTAGACTGACAGATATACAGAGAAACTGTCTTTATTTAAAAAAAAATAAAACATATATTGCCAGGTGCAGTGGCACATGCCTATGATTCCAGCTACTCAGGAGGCTGGCAGGAGTATTCCAAGTTTGAAATCAACCTGGGTAGCTTAGCAAGACCCTGTCTCAAAAAAAAAAAAAAAATACTGGGGATGTAGCGCCCCTGGGTTCAATCCCCAGTATACACACACACACACACACACACACACACACACACACACACACACAATATCTTAAAGGTTGTGCCAAGGAATGTTTCTATTTTAAGCTGACATTCTCACCTCTCCACCCTAGAAAAAAAAAAATAGCTTGCCTCTCTTCCCCTCATCAGGTAGGAAAGGAAAGTGATTGCACACTGTTTTTAATTGCAGGTTTACATAAACCCACAATTCCAGAGCATTGATTTGTTGGACTGTAATCTACACTTTAACACACTGAGCTGCATTTAGGCAGCATGCCAGATGTGTAAAGTTGGAATTTAATGACATTTCAGTAGCGGCCCCAGAATTTAGTACAGGACCACTGTCGAATACTAATGTGCAACTAACAAGAAAACAGAAGCAACTTCTTTTTCAGTTACCTTTTTTGTCCCTTTCCTGAAGATGGGGAGGCAGAAAGTAATTAGTCATTTCATGGAAACTTCATTTCATAACAGAAGCACCCAGATTTTGGACATGCCAGTCTTCATAACCATGTGAGCCAATTCCTCAAATAAACCTAGATACATTTTTAAAAAAAGAAAAGAAAAGAAAAACTCCAAGCAGAAGCAGCCATGATAGTGGCAGCTTTGTGGCTGACACTTAACAGTCAATCAAAGTTCATTTTTTAATGCTTTAAAAAATTATGCTGCTCATTGGTGTCTTTCCTGATGATTTGATCAAGCATTTTGCTTTCTGTGAATGATCATGTACATAAGAGATATTGTAAACAAAATAGCTTTATGATAACTTTAATTCTCCATTTCTTTTTAAGTAAAAGAGAAAGAAGAAAATCTAATTGGGGGGGGGGAATCAGTTTTTGTATCCTAAAGAACAGTTTCTCAAGCTCAGCACTATTGATGCTTTGGATCAGGTACTACTTTGCAGTAAGGAAACCAATCTGTGCATTGTAAGATGTGGCAACACCCAGGCTAGGTGCTGGTACACCACCCAAGAGTAACAACCAAAAATAGCTGGGGACCCTTGGCAGCAGAGGAGGGGATGCAATGGAAAACAGACCCCAGTTGAGAACCACCTCTAAAGAAAGATTAAAGCAAAGTTTTTTTTTAAATGAATGTTGTTGCATTCTGTATTTTAAAAATATTTCAGACTTACAAAAAAGCATGAAGACAATGAGCACCCACATACTGAGAAGCCTGCCTAAGAAATAATCATCCAGGCAGGCATTGTGACACATCTTGTAATCACAGCTAGGACTGCAAATTTGAAGCCAGCCTCAGCAACTTAGCAAGACCCTGTCACAAAAGATAAAAAGGGCCTGGGATGTAGCTCAGTGGCAGGGTGCTCTTGGTTTCAGTCCCCAATACCACCCACAGATAATTAATAATAATAATAATGATAATAATAGAATATTCTAAAAACACAATTGAATTCTACTGTGAACTCCTCACATTTCATTTTCCTTCCCACCCATCCTTCAAAGGGCCTGATTTTGGTGTTGTCAGTGCCATGTATGTATGGTTAGAAGTTATATACAGTTTCACTAACTTTTGTACCTGGTCTTCAGAGTTACTCATGCCTACACAAGCCTAAATTTGGATTTCCACCACCTTTCTTAACAAGAATGGTATAATGCCTTAGTTCTAGTCACCACTCTTCCACTTTGGATATTTTTTTTTCACTATCTCAATCTATCTGGGTTTTATGGTAAATACTTATATTTTTGTTTTTATGGTAACTATTCATATTTTTCCCCGTGCTTCTCAATTCATTTGCCATGCATACCTTCTGCATCACACCTTATGTTTGGGATCACTTTCCTTTAGAAATTATTTGTTGACTCTTTGATAATCTATTCAATTTCTGCTTTTCTGAAAAAAAATCTCTATTTCCTTCTTATTTTATGATGGCTTATCCTGGGCCTGCATTGAGAGTTATGTTCCCTCAGTGCTTATCCCATGACCATCTGGCTTCTTTTATAAATTCCCATGTCTATAATCTGTCTTTTCCCTGTTACTTGGTTTTAAAATATTCTATTTAACCATATTATTACAATATGCGTGAATGTAGGTTTATTTTCATATTCGTCTTGTGACTCCATGTTTCTGAAATCTAAAGATATATCTTTCATCAATTCTGGAAAATTCTTTCATAACTCTTAGTCTTTTTTCGATCTCTTCATTTTATCACTATGATGCATATTCTCTTAGCAATGTCTACACTTCCCTTTCACTGTGCAGTGAATGCTTATTTGGAATGACCATATTACTTGTTTCTAGAAATTTTATTTAGTTCTTTTTTAATTGTCTTGCTCTTTCTCAATATTATCTTCTTCTTTTTCCGTGTTACTGATTTTCTCTTTTCTCTTTAACCATTTTATATTCTGTATTCCAAAATTCTATTACCTAAGTTCCTTCAGAGTTCAATTCTTTTACGTGTAGTTGTCGCTGTGATCAAAATACTGACAAGATAAACTCAGAGAAGAAACAGTTTATTGGGGGCTCATGGTTTCAGAGGTAGAGTCAGCAGACTCCATGGACCTGGACCCCAGGGGATGGCAAGACATCATTGTGCAGGGGCTTGGCAAGGGAGAACGTCTCAGCTCACACCAGACAAGAAGGAGAGGGGGCGGGGAGAGAGAAGCTAGGGACAAGCTATAATCTCCAAGGGCCTGCTGCCGGTGACCTACATCCTCCAGTCAAGCGCCAGCTGCCCAGAGTTACCACCCGGGAGTCCGTTTAAATTACCAACGTGTACTCGGTCGCATTTCATTGTCCCCCACCGGTCCCGGCCGCGGTGGGGCTGGAGATCGTCCTGGGTCGGTTTATCTCGATGCTTCCATGGAGAAGACGACTTGCACAGATGCTCGCACTTACCCCTGGACGGCGACGGAGGCGGTGGCCGCGCGAGCGCTGGAGGGAGCGGCCGGTGTGGGGGGGTGAGCCAAGGTTCCCGGGGTCGCATTGCGCGCAGCCCGGGGTGAGGTCGCTGCTCCTCCTTTTGAAGCACCCTCGAAGGGGCTGACTTGCTGGCCAGCCTGCCGGTCTCCGGTCGGGGGACAGCCCCTCCGGGGCGACTTGCTTTTCCACGTGTTCTGAGATGGACGCTGCTCTCCTGGTAATCCGCAGCGGGGAAATCCACCGCGCCTCGGATGCCATTCAATCCCACGGAAATCCGGCTCGTTGGCCTGGTCGGTGGCGCGTGTGCAATAAGATCTTTCGAGTAGTTTTGCCTTGGCTGGAACAGTAAAGTTAAAAACTTTAAAATAAAGGGTAGTAGGTACAAGAAAATGAGGATGAATAAATCATCCCTGGTTTTCAAAAGCGAGCCCACATTAGACTTACCCATGTGAAGGCTGCATCCCTGCCTTCAGTGCCAGCAGGTTCTCTGTTCTGTAATCAGTGTGATTCACAGGAGCTTCTTCAGTGACAAACGAAATGAGCCCGGGGAGTGGAAAATATGATTTCTATATTGGTTTGGGGTTGGCTGTGACCTCCAGCAGTTTCATAGGAGGGAGTTTCATTTTGAGAAAAAAAAAAAAAAAGGCCTTCTGCGACTTGCCAGAAAAGGATCCATGAGAGCAGGTCAAGGTGGCCAGGCATATCTTAAAGAATGGTTGTGGTGGGCTGGACTACTGTCAATGGGAGAATGGGGGCAGGCCAGGTGGCCAACGTCGCTGCACATGTCTTTGCACCAGCCACGCTAGTGACTCCACTGGGAGCTCTCAGCGTCCTCCTAAGTGCCGTTCTGTCTGCATACTTTCTAAATGAAAGACTTAATCTTCATGGGAAAATTGGGTGTTTGCTAAGCATTCTAGGATCTACACTTATGGTCATCCATGCTCCAAAGGAAGAGGAGACTGAGACGTGAAATGAAATGTCACACAAGTTAGGTGATCCAGGTTTTGTGGTATTTGCAACAATTGTGGTCATTGTGTCCTTGATATTAATCTTTGTGGTGGGACCTCGCAAAGGACAGACAAATATTCTTGTGTACATAACAATCTGCTCTGTGATTGGAGCGTTTTTCAGTGTCCTGTGCAAAGGGTTTGGGCATCACCATCAAAGAACTGTTAGCTGGAAAGCCTGTGCTGTATGCAGCATCCCCTGGCCTGGATTCTGCTGCTGAGCCTCGTCATCTGTGTGAGCACACAGATCAATTACCTAAACCCGGCCCTGGTCATATTCAACGCTTCCCTTGTAACACCAATATATTACGTTTTCTTTACAACTTCAGTTTTAACTTGTTCAGCTATTCTTTTTAAGGAGTGGCAAGATATGCCTGCTGATGATATCACTGGGACTCTGAGTGGCTTCTTTACAATCATTGTGGGGATATTCTTGTTGCATGCCTTTAAAGATGTCAGCTTTAGTCCAGCATGTCTGCCTGTGTCTTTTTGAAAAGATGATAAAGCAATGACTGGCAATCTCCCTACTATGTATGAAGTTCTTAATAATAATGAAGAAAGCTTATCCTGTGGAATTGAACAACACACTGGTGAGAATATCTCACGGAGAAATGGAAATCTGACAGGTTTTTTAAGACGCGATTTAAAGGTTAATCCATAACTATGTTATAGTGATTTTGAATATCAGAATCTGTCTGAAAAAGCATTGTCCTCAAATAATGTTCTCTAAAGACGATCTTTTTTAAGATTTCACTAATTTGGACCAAGAAGTTACTTTTCTTATATTTAAACAATGGTGGCTCACTAAAAATGGCCTCAGTGTGTGGCCAATTTCTATTAACATTGTATTATTGTAGAGGTATTTTACATTTTGATTCTTTATTCAAAATCTAAATGCACTAATGACAAGTTTTAAGTCTATAAAAATGCTTTATTTTTTCATTATTGATGAAAGTCTGAAATGTACATTTGTCATTCCCACTCCCGTCAATCCCTGATCATATAAAGGCTTTTTGATTGTAAACAAGAACAAAACTACCCCAATACATTATCCTCTGATTTATCTTACCTATAAAAATGGCTCCTGTTAGGATGAATTATTTTGATGTTGAAATGTTAAAGGGAATCCTAAGTTACTAAATGAAGGAAACTCACAGACCAAAAAAAAAAAAAAAATGGTCGGAATCATGCCAAGGAAATATTTCTTAGGCTATGGCTTGTCACCACACATGTGGTTTACTGTGTGCATTTGATGGTATTCTTAGAACCCTATTAAACCAGCACATCATGCATCAGCTGGGCTGGGCTCTGCTTTGTACCTTGGCTGGATTTATTCTTCAGTTACTTGAATTCCATGGGAACCTTTATGACCATTTTATATCAGCTCTTGTACTTTTCGGTCTATTTTCATAATAAGTTAATTGTTATTTAGACCTTTTAATAAGTGGGAAATAAAATCAGAAGAAAAGAAAAAAATTATTGACATGTTAAATGGATTAATCCACTGATGAGGTTACAACTCACATCACTGCCTAAAATGCCCCCTCTGAACCTTTCTGTAACAGAGACCATGAGCTTCCAAACTATGAGCATTTCAGAGGACACTTCATATTCAAACCATAAAAGTAGTCTTTGTTGACCCATGCTCATAGTTTTCTAAGTTGGCTGCTACTTTTCTTTCTCTTGTGAATATATCTGTGAAAGGCTTTTTATCCATGGGCATCTGAGAAGCTTGGTATACTCTCTACAAACAAGATTTGAATGTGCTACTCTTAAGATGCTCCATCATATTCAAGATAGGAAAATTTTCATCATTTCTAAAATTTACTTTGTGCCTTTTCCCCTAACACCTAGCAAACACTAGTTTGCTTTGCTAGCATTGAATAGATTTGTGGGTTCTATAAAAATTCATATAAATGGAAATAATAGATGTGATGTACTCTTTTGTGTCTAGCTTCTCTCAATATATTTTCCATTAATCCATGTTGTGTGCAGATAGTGCATATCTTTTTACTAAGTAAGATTTCATAGTTGAGAATACCACAATTTGTCTTTTCTTTTGTTAATGAACTTGTTTTCTACAATTACAATGCCTTTATTTATTCTTATGTGGTGCTGAGGATTAAACCCCCAGTGCCTCGCACATGCTAGGCAAGTATTCTACCACTGAGCTACAACCGCAGCCCCAGTTTTTTATGATTACAAAGAATGCTATGTACAAGTCTTTGTGCAGACTGTATATATCTCAAGTAAATATGAAGAAGTGAAATTTTTAGATCATATAGAAATTCATCTTGAACATAAGAAATGCTAAATTGTACCAGCAATTTTGTTCTACATGCTTGTTATGATTAGTTGCTTTAATGATAATCACGCAAATGAAAGTGCTATCAGTATTGTTTTTCTCTGTGGTTTTGTTTTTTTGTGGGGGTCTTTGGTTGGTGGGGTATCTTGGTTTTGGATTTGGGGTTTTTTTTGTTGTTATTGTTGTTTTTGGTACAAGTGGTGATGGGATTGAACCTAGGGCCCAATGCGTACTAGGCAGCATTATTCTAATTTGTATTTCCTTGAATGAAATGCAGGTCAAATTTTTGTACAAATTTGGTCAAATCTGGTCGATGTGACAAAAAAAAAACACTTTGGTCAAGTTTTTGTACTATTTTTATTTTTTGACCAATTTTTTAAAAATTGGATTTGCTTATTATTGATTAGTAGTACTTATATATTTTGAATAAGAGTCCTTGTTAGATATATGTATTGGGAAATTTTCTTGGCTTTAGCATTTTATATTCTGTATTCAAAAATCTCATTATCTAAATTGGGGTCTAATTCTGCTGTGTACTCTTTCACTCTCGCTTCACTCATGTGGCTAGTTTGCCTGGATGTGGCTTGCCTTACCTTTCCCCCCAATGCTGGGAATTGAACCCTGGGCCTCACGCATGCTAGACAAGTGCTCTACCATTCAGCTACATCCCTATTTCTCCATTTTCTTAACTGGGTCTTTCAGGTAGCAGATAAAATTCAATTTAGCAACTTTGTCTCTCATGGTTAGTGATTTGGGTCATTTCTAAGAAATCTTTGTCCATCCCCAAAATGAAAAGATTTTCTTCTTAAGTTTTTCTCTAGAAGCATTAAGGTTTTACTCTTTATATTTAAATCTATGATTCATTTCAAAGTAGTTTTTGTATTTGGTGTGAAGTAAGGGTCTCCATAGGGATATCCACTTGTTCCAACACATTTTGTTGAAAAGACTCAGTTTTCTTTATTGAATTTGTCAAGAATCAATCAAGGTTGGAGATATACCTCCTGGTACAGTGCTTGCCCCACATTTGTGAGACCATAGATTTGATCCCCAGCACTACAAGAAAAAAAAAATCAAGAGATCACACAGGCATGGATATATTTATGGACCCTACTATTGTACCTTTTTATTAAGTCCTGAAATCAAATCAGGTAAGTCCTCCCAGCTTATTCTTTTTCAAAATTGATTTGACTATATTGAGTTCTTTGCATTGCCATATAAATTTTAGAATCAGTTTTTCACTGTCTGCAAAAAAAAAAAAAATGTTGTGGGAATTTTGTTTGGAGTCTCATTAAATCTATACATCTGTATGGGATTTACTTTTTAATTTTTTTACTTTATACTGGGGATTAAACCCAGGAGCATTCTACCTGTCAGCTATATCCCCAGCCCTTTGTATTTTCTGTTTTGAGACAAGGTGTCACTAACTTGCCCAGAGAATTCTCTAACTTGTGATCTTCCTGTCTCAGACTCCCAAATAGCTGAGATTGAGAATTTATATCTTTTTTTATTTGTCTAATTAGTTACACATGGCAGCAGAATGATACTTTGATTCATTGAACACAAATGGAGTGCAACTTTTTATTTCTCTGGTTGTACATGATGTAGAGTCCCACCATATGTGCAGTCATACATGAACCTAGGGTAATGATTTCCATCTCAGTCCACCATCTTTCCTGCCCCCATGTTCCCTCCTCTCCCTTCCTCCACTTTTCCCAATCAAAGTTCCTCCATTCTACCCATGCCCCATTGCCCCCATTATGGATGCTGATCCACTTATCTATCAGAGAGAACGTTTGGCCTTTCATTTCTGGGATTGACTTACTTCACTTAGCATGATATTCTCCAAATCTATCCATTTACCTGAAAATGCCATAATTTTATTCTCTTTTCATGCTGAGTAATATTACATTGTGAAAATATATCACAGTTTCTTTATCCATTCATCTGTTGATGGGCATCTAGGTTGGTTCCATAGTTTAGCTATTGTAAATGGAGCTGCTATGAACACCGATGTGGCTGTGTCACTGTAGTATGCTGATTTTAAGACCTTTGAGTATAGACTGAGGAGTGAGATAGTTGGGTCAAATGGTGGTTCCATTCCAAGTTTTCTAAGGAATCTCCATACTGCTTTCCATAGTGGTTTCACCAATTTCAGTGCCACCAGCAATGTATGAGTATACCTTTTTCCCCACATCCTCGCCAACACTTATTATTTTTTTGTATTCTTGATAATTTCCATTCTGACTGGAGTGAGATGAAATCCTAGAGTAGTTCTGATTTGCATTTCTCTAATTACCAGAGAAGTTGATCATTTTTTCATATATTTGTTGATCAATTGTATATCTCCTGAGAAGTGTCTGTTTAGTTCCTTAGCTCATTTATTGATTATTATTGTGATTTGTGTGTGTGTGTGTGTGTGTGTTAAGTGTTTTTAATTCTTCATATATCCTGGAAATTGGTGCTCTGATGTGCATGTAGTAAAGATGTTCTCCCAGGGGCTGGGGCTATAGCTCAGTGGTAGAGTGTTTGCTTAGCACATGTGAGGCCCTGGGTTCGATCCTCAGCACCATATACAAATGAACAAATAGAATAAAGGTATTTTTTTTAAAAAAAATATGTTCTCCCATACTCTGTGGGCTCTGTATTCACATTATTGTTTCATTTGCAGAGAAGAAGCTTTTTATTTTGAATCCGTCCCATTTAGAGAATTTATATGTTAACAGGGCTTTGTTTTCTGATCCATAATCATGATGTGTGTTATTGGTCGTTCATAACATTACATAGTTCTTAATACATCATATTACACGGTTTGATTCAAGTGGATTATGAACTCCCCCTTTTACCCCGTATACAAATTGCTGTATCACATCAGTTACCCTTCCATTGATTGACATATTGCCTTTCTAGTGTCTGATGTATTCTGCTGTCTGTCCTATTCTCTACTATCCCCCCTCCCCTCCCCTTCCCTCCCCTCCCCCCCTCCCCTTTTCTCTCTCTACCCCTTTTACTGTAAATCATTTCTTCCATTTGTATTATCTTGTCTTACCCCTCCTTTCCTCTTATATGACATTTTGTATAACCCTGAGGATCGCCTTCCATTTCCATGCACTTTCCCTTCTCACTCCCTTTCCCTCCCACCTCTCATCCCTGTTTAACGTAAATATTCTTCTCAAGCTCTTCGTCCCTACCCTGTCCTTGTTAACTCCCCTTATATCAAAGGAGTCATTTGGTATTTGTTTTTTAAAGATTGACTAGCTTCACTTAGCATAATCTGCTCTAATGCCATCCATTTCCCTCCAAATTCTATGATTTTGTCATTTTTTAATGCAGAATAATACTCCATTGTATATAAATGCCACATTTTTTTTATCCATTCATCTATTGAAGGGCATCTAGGCTGGTTCCACAGTCTTGCTATCGTGAATTGAGCTGCTATGAACATCGATGTAGCAGTGTCCCTGTAGCATGCTCTTGTTAGGGCTTTAGGGAATAGACCGAGAAGGGGAATAGCTGGGTCAAATGGTGGTTCCATTCCCAGCTTTCCGAGAAATCTCCATACTGCTTTCCAAATTGGCTGCACCAATTTGCAGTCCCACCAGCAATGAACAAGAGTGCCCTTTTCCCCGCATCCTCTCCAGCACTTATTGTTGTTTGACTTCCTAATGGCTGCCAGACTTACTGGAGTGAGATGGTATCTTAGGGTAGTTTTGATTTGCATTTCTCTGACTGCTAGCGATGGTGAGCATTTTTTCATGTACTTGTTGATTGATTGTATGTCCTCCTCTGAGAAGTGTCTGTTCAGGTCCTTGGCCCATTTATTGATTGGGTTATTTGTTATCTTATTGTCTAATTTTTTGAGTTCTTTGTATATTCTGGTTATTAGGGCTCTATCTGAAGTGTGTGGAGTAAAGATTTGTTCCCAGGATGTAGGCTCCCTGTTTATCTCTCTTATTGTTTCTTTTGCTGAGAAAAAACTTTTCAGTTTGAGTAAGTCCCATTTGTTGATTCTATTTGTTAACTCTAGCGCTATGGGTGTCCTATTGAGGAATTTGGAGCCCGATCCCACAGCGTGTAGATCATAACCAACTTTTTCTTCTATCAGATGCCGTGTCTCTGATTTAATATCAAGCTCCTTGATCCATTTTGAGTTAACTTTTGTGCACGGCGAGAGATAGGGATTCAGATTCATTTTGGTGCAAATGGATTTCCAGTTTTCCCAGCACCATTTGTTGAAGATGCTATCCTTCCTCCATTGCATGCTTTTAGCCCCTTTATCAAATATAAGATAGTTGTAGTTTTGTGGATTGGTTACTGTGTCCTCTATTCTGTACCATTGGTCCACCCGCCTGTTTTGGTACCAGTACCATGCTGTTTTTGTTAGTGTTAGTGTGTTAGTTCATTCCTGCTGCTATAACAAAATACCTTATGTTAGGAGCCACAGCAAAAATATTGATACAGGCACCTTTGGATTTTATGACTGCCAGCCAGCAATTCACATTCATATGGTAATTGGACTCATGCTGTCTAGCTGGGCCCATTTTCAGGACTCAGGTTACTCATGTCACTCTTGTAATGGGAGAGTTCCCATTGGTTGGGAAAGGATGGTAGGAGGGTGTTCCGGGGGAAGGGGAAACCCCCCGGCTCAGGTAGAACACACACGTGGCGGACCCACCTGTTAGGGGACGCACACGGCCTCTCTCTAAATAAAACTTTGTCTCAGTTTGACTGGCTTGTGTTTTTGTGCCCAACCGGGTTGCAAGATTGCAAGCCCGCGTGCACTGACAGCTCAGCAGGGAATCGCTCAGCAGGGGTGCCGAAGGCAGTGCTCGGCAGCAGGGACTCAGCCGGCCCGGGGCCGGGCAGTTTGCGGCACCTTAGACTAGATAATTTATAAAGAACAGAAATTTATTTCTCAAAGTTCTGGAGGCTGGGAAGTTTAGGATCAAGAAGCAGGTAAGGGCTGAGGGGATAGCAGTTGAGCACTTGCCTAATACATATGAGCTACTGGGTTTGATCCTCAGCACTGGAGAGAGAGAGAGAGAGAGAGAGAGAGAGAGAGAGAAGTAGACAGATTCAGTGTCTGGTGAGGGCTATTGTCTGTCTGTCTCTAAGGCGGTACCTTCTTGCTGCAACCTGACATAGTAGAAGAGGCATAAGCATCAAACACTGTATCCTTGCATGACCTAAAGAAATGGAAGGGTCAGGTGATTCTGTGAAGCCTCTTTTATAAGGTTAGTAATCCCAAACAGGAGGGGAGAACCCTCATGGCCTTCGTCCCTCTCAGGTTCCACCACCTTTTAATGTGTCACCTTGGGGTTTAAGTTTCATTGTCTGAATTTTGAAGAGACACAATATATTCAAGCCATAGCATGGTGTATCTCTTTAGCTATTTAGATTATTAACTTCTCCCAACAATGTGCTGTAGTTTCATACAGGCCTTGCATGTATTTTGTTAAATTTATTCCCATGTGTTTATTTTTTTAATAATTCAATTTAATGCTGAATAATAGAATGCAGTCTATTTTGCATACTGACTTGCTAAATTCAGTTTTCTAGTAACATTCTGTATATTCTTATGATTTTCTGTGTATCTGATCATGACATCTGTAAACAGAGGCAGCTCTGTGTTATACATATACTTCATTCCTCTTCTGTATCTGATTGTGCCAGCTAGGATAATTACAAGTGTGGAGAGTACATATCCTTTTATTGTTCTTGATCTCAGAGGAGAAAACACTATGTCTTTTGCAATTTAGTATTGTTAGATATACATTTTTTTAAAGATCCTTTTTAAAAATTTCCCTTCTAGGTTCTGAGAGGATGGTTCAGCAGTAGAGCACTTGTCTTGCATACCCTCTCCTTAGTTGAAGAGAGGGTCTTTGTTACCAAGAACAGAAGACCACATTCTTCTCAAGTGTATAAAAAACACTCACGAGGCAGAACCACATGTTAGGGCAGAAAATAAGTCAGGGGAATTAAAGAAGATTGAAATCATGTAGAGTATCTTTTCCAACCATAATATAATGAAACTGTAAGTCAATAGCTAGAGGGAAACTGGAAAATACCCCTTATTGCTGGGGATACATTCCAAGACCCCAGTAGGAGCCTGAAATCACAAATAGGACCAAACCCTAAATAAACCATATTTTCCCTCTAAATCAGCAGCATTGCAATATCAGAGTTAATCTGTCCTTCCATATTTTAGGCTCTGGTGCCTCCTCTGCATCACCACTCTTGCACTTTGGCAGCATTATTAACCCATATTTTAGGATTACTTGAGCTCAAGCACTGGGATAACTGCAACAGTAGATTTGGTAAGTTAGATGGCTAGTGATTAACAAGAGGGTAGCTTATAGAGTCCAGATACACTGGACAATAGGATGATTCATGTGCTTCATGTCCTGGGCGGGGACACTACCCAGAATGATGCATGATTTAAGATTTATAAATTGTTCATTTCTAGAATTTTCCATTTGATATCCTCAGACTGTGGTTGGCCATAGATAACTAAAAGTGCAGAAAGTGAAACTGCAGGTAAAGAGGAACTATTGTGTGGGGGATATTAAACAGCACACTCTTAACCAATGGGTTAAAGAAGAAATCACAAGGGAAAATGGAAAATATCTGAGGACATAGGAAAATGAAAACAGCATAACAAATATGAGAAGCAGCAAAATCAGTGCTGAGAGGGAAGTTTATAGTGATAAACACATTTAAAAAGAACAAAGATCTCAAATAAATTAACTTTATACCTAAATGAACTAGAAAAAAAGAAGAACCAACTAAACCCAACATCAGCAGAAAAAAAGAAATAATAAACATTTCAGAAGAGATAAACTACACAGAGGATAGAAAAGAACATCCTATTTTATATCTTTTTATGAATTTCATGAAATGAAAACCCAAAGTGGGTCACAGCTCTTTCAGCTTTTCTACCTTAGAAGCACATACCACAAAGTACTTTCCTCCCAGTTTTATTCTTTTATATGACGATGAAACTTTGGACATGCCCTACCATCCATTAAGCTGCCTTTGAGCCCTTATCCCCATTATTTTCTATGATGTTCTTAAAGGAAACCCGGGTATACACTGTTCTTATCTCCAAATAATATATAGTACATTGGGGGCCCAAAGAAATGGAAGGGCACATGTAAGAAACAACAAATGATGGGTTTACTAGCACTAAAAGAAATCGAGCAAGGCTTCCTGAAGCATTCTGAGCACTTTCTGAAGGAGGAGAGGGACAAGCTGATGAGAAGGTGGGCAGACTCCCAAACAATGGCAACACGGATTTTGGGGGGATTCCTCAGGCCGGCAATCAGCTGGTCACTCAATGTTACCAGCCTTCTTCCTGTGCCTCCGCCGGGCAGGGAGGACTGTAGTATAAGCCTTCCTTGGGGACAAGCCCAGTCACCTAGTCCTGTTTTGTTGTTATTGTTGTTGTTTTTTAACTGCAGTGATAAAGGGAGTAGCACACAGGTGTCACATGATTAATTCTGATTGCTCAGAACATGCCCCTATACTTCATACACACCCAGGCTCTAGATCTCATGCCATTACACCTTTTCAGAGTGCTGAGTTGGAGATGAAAGGAAATAGAACAAACTCCAAGGAAAGCAGACGAGATGAAAGGACCACAGCTTCTTCAAATAACTCCAAAGACTTGAGAGATTCAAATTCTGCTTGATGGAGTGAACACTGCACATCCTATCAGCAATCATTATGACAGAATGCAACTCCAGAGAGTCCAAAGAAATCATCAAGCCCTAGCCCAACGGTATCAGGGTTCCCTTGATCTTGGTCAGCGTGCTGGGAGTATTTTCCACTTGGGGATAATATTCCTTCTCATCAGAGGCAGAATGGACAGTATCACAAAGGATTACATAATCACGTCCCTCCTTTAAAACAAAGTATTTGTATTAGTCAAGACTCTGACTTAAAAAATTAGCAGCCTTACAACTCAGTTTAGGCAAAAAAAAAAAAAATGTTGTTTTAAAGGACATTTATGTGGTTCCCATGACTGAGAACTGCACTGGGTAAACTATACAGAAGTTTACACTGACAGGCCTGGACACAGAGGGGGATGCCTGTAATCCCAACACCTTGGGAGGCTGAGGCAAGAGGATCACAAGTTCAACATCAGTCTCAGCAATTTAGCAAGGCCCTAAGCAACTTAGTAAGAACTTGTCTAAATAAAATGTAAAAAGGGGCTAGGGATGTGGCTCAGTGCTTAAGAGCCCCTGTATTCAATCCCTGGTACCAAAAGAGGAAAAGAAAAATAGTTCTTCAAGGACCAGGACTTCTGGGCTAGAACTTGGGAATTGATACTTTCAGGGTCATCTCTGCCTGTGTCTGCTTCTCGCGGAGTTGATTTCATTCTCTATTCCTGTGGGTAAATATATGTGCACATACTTTTACCACCTTGCCTCCAAAGACAAAAGGAGCTCCAAAAGAAATCCACTGAACCCTCCTGAGATCACTTGACCATATGGACTCCTGAGTTGGGATACTCTGTTTGACTAAACCTGGATGGTTTAGAAGAGGCAGGGCCAGGTAATCAGGAAATGTAATTGACAGCACCATTCAAATCACCTAGAGTGGGTGAAGATGTTCCCAAAGGAAAAGGGAGTGAGGGTTCTGTCACTAGATGGGGAGAATAGACATGATTAAACTGCGATGGTCCAACGCGATGCTTAATCTGTGCTCGGGACACACTTTGTCTTCTATCTTCCCCACGCTTCCTACCAAAATTGCTCAGTACTGACTCCTAGGTGTTGACTGTTTTAGGGCATTCCCCAAATTAGTGGATAGCACCCCTGAAGCCTGGAATTGAGAAAATTGCCTAAGGAGATAGATCAGGAAAAGAGCTGGACAGGCAGCAAGGTAGTTACTAAAAGTTACTATTCATTGAGCACTTATCAACATTTTTAAAATACTGCATAAGAGACAGTGCCATAACTTTCCTTAACAATACCATCATTTTATAAATGATAACTGTAGCTTAGTTTAGGCAACATTTCCAGGGACACGTGGCTCCTATCTGCCAGGCTCAGCCCATTCTCTCTACCAATTTGCTGTATTGCCTCCCCACTAAACTAGAAATCCAAAGATGTGAGTTTCAAATGTAAATGGTGGATTTATTTGGGTGAGCACTCTCTATTTTTCACTTAAATGTGTTTTCTAGAGTTGCTTTCATGAAAAAAAGAAGCTTGGGCCATGACCCTGAATCTATCCTTAACTCACTCACAGACCCTGAACAAGTTTCTTTTGTCCTGGGCCTGAGAGTGCCAGATCACATCTATGATTGCTGACAGCTGAGATTTCCTCGTCTGCCCTCTCCTCCCAGGTAAGCAGGGGGACCATTTCAGGAACTAAAAGTGGAAAAGCTAGATCTATCGATACCTAATGCAAAGTAGGGAAATCAGATGAGAATGGTAGAGGAAGCCAGAGTTCCCAGTATCCAGTCCAAGGCATAAAAGGGCAACTCAATGCAAAGGAAGAGTTGAGTACAGACGCCAGGCAAGACAGCCCAGGCAGGGCCGCGAAGACTCCCGTCTACTCACTGCAGAGGCCGGGAGTGATGAATGTGTAGACTTTGCCCTCCCACCACCTACACTCCTGTCCTGTGGAGGATTCCCCCTGTGTATTACGTGTAGTCTTGGTGTAACTGTCAATCAAGGAATCTCTGAGCAGGGTGTCAGAAGGACAGACCTCCCCTACTGGGACACCGAGAAGAAACCCTCACTGTTTCAGATGCCTGGATTCCAGAGCTGGTTCCTGTCTATCCCAAACCTGCTTCTTCCACTTTGCCTTCAGGTAAGCATTTGCTTAAGTTTCTCCTGTTTGTAATGAGAAAGTCCTAATAGATACATCTCTCTCTTTGGTTGAATACTACAATTTTGCTTTTTGGATTTTAGGATCAATAACCATTTATTGAATCCTGCTGTGTGCCAAGATCTGTGCCGAGCTCTTCCACACTCAAGAGAAATCCGTGCGGGGTTAGTAATCGCTCTGCATCGCTTATCACACTGTACTCATGTAACTTCTGAATGCCTGACTGAGTGCTTGACAGTGGGAAGGCCAGGGTCCAGCTGGACTCTGCCTCTAGGCTGGCCAGCTTACCAGCTTATGGTTTGTCTTTGATACAATCAGGCCCCAGCACCCTGACTTACCCACAGTGTATGACCCTTCAAACCATGGTTGCCTGGCATCACCTTCCAGCCTGTACCTGACTGTGGCTCCCTGTCCCACATTTGCTCTCTGGCTTGTGGCCTTGGACCTGAGCTTGAGGCAGGTGCTCTTGGACTGATTCCTTTGCTCTTCAATTGTTACTTGAATTTTCATTCCATTATTCCTTCCACAAATATTTATTGAGTATTACCAACTGCCAAACATAAAGAATATCCCAATATTATGCAAAGGCAGACCTGATCCCTGTCCACATAAACTTAGATAATGTATTGATCTATTTTTCCTTACTCTAGTTGAATACCTGAAGTAGGCTAACTTTATAGAGAAAAGAGTTTTATTTAACACAAAGTTTTGGAGATTCAAGGACATGGCACCAGATTGTCTTGGCCCTGATGAGGATCTCAGGGCAGACAGCAGAAGCACATATGGGAGGAAGAGATCACATCTAAAAACAGGAAGCCAGAGAGAGACTGAGGTCACACATTCACTTCTGAGGGTACACCCCCAATTGACCAAGGACCTCCCAGTAGCCCCACCTCTTAAAGGTCCCACTTCCCAACAACAGACTGAGGACCCAGCTCCCAACACATGAATTTTTGGGAGACAAAAACATCCAACACATAGAGGAGGTTCTTACAGAATCTTACAGAAAGCTGATGTTAAACAAGCAATTAAAACAAAATATGATGAGTGATAGCAAAGAATTCCAAGACCTGCGGGAATATGTGGCTAGACTAGTAAGGCCTCCAGGAATGGAAGTTAGTTTGGAGAACAAGTGATAAGTTCAAAGTGGAACTCATTGAGCATGCAGGTGACTGTCATGCTTTGGATTGTGTGGGCTTCTGCTACTCTGGACAAGTAGCCTCGGACTCAGACTTGACCCAACACCCAGGATCCCAGTCAAAATAGTCCTAAAAGTCCCCATTATTCTCACAGTTCAACTTGAATGTGAAGCAGACCCATCCAGGTTTGTCATCCAGAATGTTCCAGACCAGCTAAAGAGACAAGAGAGGTCCCTGTGAAGTAAGAAACTTATCAATAACTACATGCTATGCTTGGGGTTCCATGGAGTGTCAGAAAGGACCACCCCGAGTATTCAAAGCTTCGTTCTAGCACCCAGTGATGAATAAGAAGCAAAAAAAAATGTTTGCTGATTGACAATCTTGAACCACAGTAACAGAAAGTGTCCTAAGTCAGGCAGGCTTAACCCAAGACAGGCCTGCCACAGGCAGCAAGACTGAGAGGGGTGGGGCTGGAGAGGACACTCTCTTGACAACTCAGCTTGGAGAAGTTTCCCACTCCTGTCCCCTCCCAGGCCTGGCTTCAACTCTCCTTCATCCAATGTCACTCGTCTTTCTTGCTACCTCTCCTCCCTCAAACTTTGCTCCTCTTAATGACAGTTCTGATTCTCCATTCTCCTGGCTCCCTTGAAGAGCCTCTCCTAGTATGGCCCAGTCCTTGGTGAGCTCTACCTTTTAGTGTGGCACCATCACCAGGCTCACCTGAGACCTCCAGGTGGACCTCAAACCACAGGTGGGATTTTCCGAGGAAGTCCTTAAGTTTCCTGCTGTCCGGATGCTCACATCGGGATCACTTAAATGTAGTCTTCCCTTTAAACTGAATATTGCTGAGAAATATTTTTCAGGCTGGAAGCAATGTGATAAAAGGGAAAAGGTTTTTTAAAAAAAGGTTTATGAAAACATTAGAACTGCTAGATGCACAATGATACTCAAGAGGGTAGGACAATTCCATTTTAGTTATAACTCAGAGCAATATTATGTCTTCTCCACACCAACACAGGTGGAAATTGAGACTAGCATATGGCCATGACCACAGACAGAGCTGTTGGTGCCCAACCCAGCCAGCACCTTCTATAGCAGCCCGGCCTCATTGGTTACCCACTGCATAACCACCAGCAATTTTCTCAAGCCAGTGCCAGTTCATGCTGAAGCTGATATAGGAAGTGACACTACTGGGTTTGAGAGTTGGCTCTCTCTATGCCATCCTGTATTAGGGGAAAGTCCACCTTCTCCTCTGCTTTAGGCCTTTGTTAATTATTTTAATAATCATTCTTGCTCAATCAATACATGTGAAATTTAGAAAATAAGTAAAAATAATACTTTTCCATCTGGGCGCAGTGTTGTAATTACAGTGCCTGTAATCCCAGAGGCTTGGGAGGCTGAGGCAGGAGGATCATGAGTTCAAAGCGAGCCTCAGCAACTTAGTGAGGTGTTAAGCAACTCAGTGAGACCCTGTCTCTAAATAAAATACAAAATAGGGCTGGGGATGTGGCTCAGTGGTCGAGTGCCCCGACTAAGTTCAATCCCTGGTACCCAAAATAATAATAATAATAATAATAATAATAATAATACTTTTCCAGCCACTCAGAGATTGGGTTGGATATAATCTTCCAGATTTTTCTATGTGTAAGGTGTGAGGTCACAATACACATACAGATATTTTTCTCTCAACATTTATTTTGAAAATTTTCAAACCTACCATAAATGGGAAAAATAATATAATGAGCATCTATAAATAATTCACCAGGATTTATGAATTGGTACCTTTGTTTTGTCTGTATGCCTGTCTCTGTCCCCAAGAGGTACATAGATTTCTATATTTTCATGTCTAGATATAGGCATCTATATATCTATATGCAGATATAAAGATCCCTATATAAAGAGATCTATATAGACAGATACAGCAATAGCCATATAGAGAAATACATTAACCAGGACGTCACCTATACCACACGATCACCACATTCAAAAAATATAACACTGGTACAATATCATTAACATTAATATAGCCCATATTCAAAGTTCCCCAATTGCCCAATACTGGCCTTTTCAGTTGGCTTCAAACGTTGGGTTCTCTGGAAGTTCACACAGAGGTGGAGTTTGGGGTGCAAAATGTTGATCAGTACATATGCATGTGAAAGGAAGGAGGATTGGACAGAGGAAGGAGCTGAACTGCCACACCAGCCTGACAAAGCCTCAGTTTGCCCAATGGGGAGCAAGAACTGCCCAGCAGATTGTACTACACAGAGCCAGACGGGACTTGATAGCCCCTCCTGGGTCAGTTACCTGGAGCAGGCTGCTCTCTGCCTAAAGCAGATCCTGAAGAGCTGACAGCTGGAGGCTGCCCGCCAGCCACATTCTCCCCACTGGCAGCAGCAGGTCTTGAGGGGAGATATGGGTGGCACACTTCCATACTTCCTGGATCCAATCAGTGGTCACTTGTTGCATTACATTGTCATATCTCTCCAGTCTTCTTTAAATGATAGCATTTCTGGCTTCATCTGTTTTGGCTGTTATAACAAAATAGCATAAACTCAGTGTCTTATAAACAACAAAAATTTGGTTTGTCTGGTGAGAGTCTGCTGTCCTTCCTAGATGGCCCCTTCCATCGTAGCCTCACGTGGCAGAAGGGGTGAGGAATCCCACTGGGACCTCTTGCAAGGCCACAAATCCCATTTATAAGGACTCCACTCTCATGACCTAATCACCTTCCAAACTCCACACTTCCAAATATGCTCACTGTGGGGTATGTTTCAGCATATAAGATTGGGGGCAGGGGACAAAACATTCCCTCTATAGCAACTTCTCCTGCCTTTTTTTATCCTTATAATACTAATATTTTTGAATGGGCCAATCAATTATTTGGGAGAATGTCCTTCAATGTAAGTTTGTCTGATTATTTTCCAACCTACTCTGTTAAGTTTCCCTTCCATGTAAAATACCTAAATGACAATCAGATTTTCCTGATTACAGCCACTTTGTCGAGGCCAGTGTCTGATCTAGTTCCACAGATTGCATCTGATAGATACATTCCTTAGGTGTCTTTTAATCTAGTATGTTATTCCTCTTATGTGATAAATTTGGTGGAGAGACTGGGCACTATCTCTGTACCCCATCTTCTGCTTGCTTTGGGCCTTCTACTCGATTAATTCAAGTTGAACACTTTGTCTAGAATACAAATAAGCAGTAGTGCATTCTCTGTGAAACGCATTATCTGACCCAGGTACACTGTACACCTTAAGACAGGGGTCTATTACTGGGTTTCATATGTTCCCTGCTCCCTGTTTCACAGCTCACTAGTTTAATAAAAGGCAATGTGCCTACTCATAGCCCTGTGTTCCCCAACAGGAGAGCATCACAGGTTTGTGGGACACTCAGGTGGAATGAGAGGTAGAGGACAATAAGGAAAGCCACAGAAACCTGTGTTCTCATCCTGACTCTGACCTTGCCTCTCTGTGTACCTTTAAATAAGCCCTTGATCTCTCTTCTTGAACCTAAAGCACAAATAGAACTTTTTTTGTCCTGCCGAGTTTGGGAGCAGTGAACAGGATCCCATGGAGTGTAGATGTAGAAGTACATGACAAAGTGGAACACACAAGGTGTGAGGGATGCTTCATACCAGGAGTGCAGGGTGGGGTTAGCTCATCCCCATCCTGTGATGGTGGTGGTGGTGGGAACTGGGTTGGTCATGGAGGATTACCAGCCTACAACAGCCAGACCAGAGGGCATATAAGCCATACTTGCATCCCCATCCCTGATGTTTGTGATTTTCACTGTGCCAAGGGATGGGCATTCCATTCAGTCTTCCCAGCAATGCTGGAATGTAGTAAGCCAGGTCTCAGAAAAGGACATACAAGTGTGTTTCAGGGACACCTGCCCAAGTAGACCTCCCTTCAGCAGCAGACGTGAGCTCAGAAGGCAGGATTCCCCAGGACTGAGCTCCAGGAATCTGAGCTGGAAACTGTCATCAGCAGAGTAGCCTGGGTTTGAGGTCACACCAGGCCACTTTGGATTGAACAGGGATCCCCAGGGTCAGAAGAAGCAACTGACCTATGCCAAGTATCCCACACAGACCGGAAGCAACCACTGCTCACCTGCTCTGCCTCAGGGAAGGAGGCCCAGAAAGAAACACAACCAGAGTCCCTCCAGGCAAGTGACTGCTTATATATAGACTGGGAACAAAATGACACAGAGAAAGTAGCAGCATCAAGCCTTGGGACCCAGAAAAAAGTTCATTCCTCACTCTGCCCAGAGTTTTAGGTAGTGGTGAGGATTGAAGGGAAGTTACTGGTATCACCAACCATGCCTTCCGGTGGTGAAATAGCATGAACAGGCTTCTAGAGGTTACAAACTGGTGGCATCCGTGGCCTGGTCAAACCTGTTTCTCACAGCCATTTTAATAGTGTGGCTGCTTTTGTGTGGGCCTTCTCTAGTATGCTGAGGGTCAGTTTCACTATCTGCCACAGCTCCAGGAGGAAGTATTATTGCAGAGGTGGGCAACCTAAAAATGACATGGCGGTTGTGACCATTTTAACTTCTGCCTTTCAGGTCAGCAGGAATCATGGCCCCACTGGGAGAGCTGAAACTCTGGTCCCCAGTCAGGAGCTGCCTGCTCAGCATCTGTGCCTCTCAGCTGTACTGCTAATGTTTCAATCCCAGATTGAAACATTCTTGAGGTTCTAGGCAAATTCCTTTGAGAAAGGGGGCATATTACCTCACTAGCAGCCAATGCTAGTTGGATAATCAAATATCAGAAAAGAGAAAGGAGTATGAGGGTATGGCTCAGTGGTAAAGCACTTGCCTGGTGAGCAGGAGGTCCTGGGTTTGATGCCCCCCGGCACAGGAAGAGGGAGGGAGAGAGAGAGAAGGAAAGGAAGGAAATTGGCCTCTATTCAAGCCTGCTCTGAGCCAGGCACAGTGGTACACACTTGTCATCCCAGAGACTTGGGAGGCTGAGGCAGGAGGATCTCAAATTCAAGGCCAGCCTGTACAATTTGCAAGACCCTCAGCAACTTAGTGAGATCCTGTCTCAAGATTCACAGTACTGGTGATGCAGCTCATTGGTAAATGTCCTGGGTTCAATTTCCAGTACCAAAAGAAAAAAAGAGAAATCTACTCTAAGCTGAGTTACTGGATATATCATCTATTTAAATGCCCCAACATCATTGTAGTTGTAGGGTAGATGGCACCCCATTGTGCTAAATGGAAAGCCAAGATTATTTAGCTTCCCTTGAGTTGCACAGACAGTAAAACAATAGCTAGTTTTTCAACTCAGACCTGAATGTGAAGCTGTGTCCTCTACCCACACTGGCTCATCTGGAGCACCTATGATGTGCCTGGTACAGGACTAAACACAGCCTCTGCCCTCATCCAGTTCCCAGTTTGAAAAAGAGTTAGCATATGCACATGTGTACACTCCTGCCTCTTTTCTCTCCCAAAACTCAAACTGCTTTTCAGAGAGTTGCAGCTACTAATAGCAAGATGTGAGATGATTTTAGGTGAAATGTAAAAATGAACTATTTTTTTCAGTGTGTGTGTGTGTGTGTGTGTGTGTGTGTGTGTGTATCTCATAAAAATAGAGTTAGTTCAGGCTCCACACTTATAATTCCAGCAGCTCAAGAGGTTGAGGCAGGAAGATTACAAGTTCAAAGCCAGCCTCAGGAACTTAGTGAAGCCCTAAGCAATTTAGTGAGACCCTGTCTCTAAATAAAATATTGGAAAAAAAAAAGGCTGGGGATGTGGCACAGTTGTTAAGTGCTCCTGGGTTCAATCCCCAGTACAAAAAAAAATGAGCTAGTTCATAAAATATATGGTTTCATAGATATAAGAAATGATTATTTTAGTCTTTGTCCCCAGCTCCTGGCATAGAGCTCCTAAAACTTCATAATTTCCTGAGCAATAGGATATATCTTCTGTTATAATATTTGATCTTTGACCCTCAGAATTCCTGACACAGAACTTCTAATCCCTTGGAATTTCCTGAGTAATAGGATTGTCTTTTGTTCCAACAAAGAACAAAACTCTTGATGTCTTGGTGGATTCCTGAACGGCAACTGGTCAGAAGAACTACATCATGGTTAGAAGCTTAGAACCTTTGGCCCTATACCCAGTCCCCTGGGAAGAGGGACAGGAGATTGAGTCAATACTGACCATGGTTACATGATGAAGCTTCCATACAAATTCCTATTGGGTTTGGAGAGTTTCTCACTTGGTGAACACATGTATGTACCAGAAAGGTGGCACACCTCAGCTCCATGGGACCAGAAGCCCCAGCATTCAAAATCCTTCCAAATCTCACCCTATGTACCTCTTCATGTGTTTCTTCAGCTATATCCTTTATACCAGTTAAGCCAGTGTGCATAAGCAAGTAAGAATTCTGTGAGCTATTCCAACAAATTATGGAACCTGAGGACTGGGTTATGGGAACCTCCAGTTTATAGTCAGAAGAGTAGGTGGGAGAAAGAAGTTGTCAGAAACCTGACGACCCTTCCCTTGTAATCAGCATCTAAAACAGGGACCAATCTTGTGGGCATTATTCCTTAACTTTGGTGTCTGCACTAAATCCAGATAGTGTCAGAACTAAATTGAGTTATAGGACATCCAGCTGTAGGACACCCAAGCAAATAATTGAAGAATTGCTTGATATAAGAAAAAAAAAACCCACATATCTGGAGCCCAGAAGTTTTGCCAAAGTAGCAGAAAAATGAAGTTTTTCATCTACACAGACATTCCGTCAATGAGGCTGCAGGAGGTGGCCATGTGAGTAAAGGCCAGGAGACAGGAAATGACACTGTAAAGGAGCTGGGCCACCCTGGTCCTTCTGGGCATGAGCCCACTCCATGTCTCTGGGCACCTCCTGCCAACCTTCTTGCCCCTTCTGGTATTGCTGAAAACAAGACCTGCAGCTGGCCTTTCTCAAGCCCAAGGCACTTCTGCCTCACTTTTGGCCAAAGCTGGTGACCTCACCATGTTTCAGGTCAGGGTCCAGCAAGGAGGGTCCAGCAAGGAGGCCAGGGTCCCTCAGGTACCAATTCAGACACAGCACAGAAGCCAAGGTTGAGTGAGGGCATTGTAGGATCCAGTCCTTCTTTTACTCTATCCAATAAAATGCAGGCTTTAAGAAGTCACCAAGCGCCGGGCCCAGTGACACATGCCTGTAATCCCAGAGGCTCAGGAGGCTGAGGCAGGAGGATTGAGAGTTCAAAGCCAGCCTCAGCAAAAGCGAGGCACTAAGCAACTCAGTGAGAACCTGTCTCTAAATAAAATACAAAATTGGGCTGGAGGGGCTGGGGTTGTGGCTCAGAGGAAGAGTGCTTACCTAGCATGCATGAGGTACTGGGTTTGAACCTTAGCACCACATAAAAATAAAATGAAGGTACTGTGTCCACCTACAGCTAAAAATTAAATGTTAAAAAAAATGGGCTGGGGATGTGGCTCAGTGTTTGAGTGCCCCTGGGTTCAATCCCCAGTACCTCCCAACAGAAAAAGAAGTCACCAAAGTGGGTGCAATGGCTCACACCTGTAATTCCAGAGGCTTGGGAGGCTGAAGCAAAAGGATTGCAAATTTGAAGCCAGCTTGGACAACTTAGCAAGACTCTGAATCAAAATAAAAATTTTTAAAGGGCTGGGGATGTAACTCAGTACTAGAATGCATGCCTTGCATGTGAGGGGCCTTGAGTTCAATCTCTAGCACTACAGTGGGGGGAAAAGTCACTAAGAACCCCCTACGCTCAGTCCTGGGAAACCCATTCAGCATACACACGCAAGCCCCCACTATCATTACCTTCTCATAAGCCACAATACAATACAATTAGGGCAACATTCCGAGAATTAAACACTCATTAGAAAGGAAAATAGCTATAAGTGATTGAGAGCAATTTTCTTGACAAGAACTCATTAGGAGGCAAAGATTTCAGTTAATTAAATAGAAGAAAGTGGAGCCTTCTCTGGACTGGAGCATCACTGCCCAAGCCAGGCCCAGTGCCCCATAGTGAGATGCCCAAAGCCCTTTGTAGGCACTTCCTTCCTGGGAGGAAGAGCTGTGCTCCCAAGGAGCCTGGCAAGAGCGGGAAGTAAGTATGAAAGACAGAGAGACAGCAAGACAGAGAGGCGTCTCTTAAAGAGTCAGTTCAGAGGAGAGGCTAAGTATTACCAAGAAGAGCTGATGGGGGTGCAGGATAGCTTAGCAGTAGAGCACGTGCGTACATTTTGCATGGCCCTGGGTTCATTCTCCAGCATCTGCTCCCCCACCAACAAAGAGCACCAACCCTGTTCTAAGCCCTATACCACAACACTGCAGGGTAGATTTTGGTATTTTCCATCCCCATTTGACAGACAAAGGAATGGAGGCTCAGAAGGGATAGAGTCTTTGCCCTGGGTCTCACCTGGTCGGGGAGAGATTCTTGTTAACATATTGGAAGGTTCATGCTCACTTCTGCTGAAGCTGCACCATTAGGAAGCCCATTCCTTTACCTTCACGCATCCTAAACAACCTACTGAAATGCAAACATTAACCCCATTTTCATCCCTTATGACCTCCATGCTGAGTGTTGGGTGGATTAAGGATATGAAAGCAAGAAGAACCCACAGTATTCAGAGACACCACAAAATCCTGGGACTTCACATTACCCAGGGAGAATAGCTGAGAATGAGTGATACCAGGGAGGACACCCAAAGGGAAAGGGAGCCGAAGGTCCCTGAATCCTGGGATAGCACAGCTGCGGCTCTCAATGACATCACCCAGAGTTGCAGGAGCCCTTTCCCGCCAGCTCCTGTCATGGCTCCCTTTGGACATCTGTATCCTTGCAAGAAAACAATATGGAAGAGACCTCTAAAAGTATAGTGTACAAAAAGTAGAGTGTATAAAAGTATAGAGATCGGCTGGCTCTCAAAGCTTAGGAAAGGGGAAACCAGCAGCAGGGTGGACCATACCTTCCAAAGCAGGGTCCAGAGTAAATGGGGCCTCGTCTCCATTAATTAGAAGAAGAAATGCTTGAGCTAAAAGTTCTGGAGTAAGGCAGGATCACACTGGAGGTTAGGGGACTGCCTTTAATCCTCACTTCCCAATGTACAAATCACTGGAATCCCTAAATGATGCTTTGTCGTCTGTGCCCACCATGGACCCATCTTAAACCAGGCCTGCCACCTCACTGGCCAGCAGGGAGGAGGTGCTGGTCAGGCACACAAATCTCTGGTCTGCCTGGCAGTTATCATTCTCACTGGTGATGGATCAGTGGATGAATCATGCTGCCTCAGTCTCGGAGGATTTGGAGATGTGAGTCAGCTTCCCCAGGTCCTGTGTGCTATGAGATGCTGACCAGGTGGATCTCCTGAAGGTTGGAACAGGACTACAGTGACTCAGTCCACCTAGGGCAGAACCCTTATGAATCAGCCTCCTCCCTCAGGGTTTGCGTGCACTTTCCACTTAGAAACTTCTACCCAAAGTAGGTGCTTCGTGTTGGATAGAGAATGAGTGGACAGATGGATAGACAGATGAACAGAAGTAAGACTGCAGAGTCTAATCTCCTGACTTCTAGAGCTGAAACTCACCCACCATACTGGACCATCTTTTTGGCTATATCTTCATCTTTTGTTTCCCTGTTAAGGGGGACCCATGGCCAATACCCCCAGGCCTGCTCACCAAGTTCTTGCTGACCATCTGAACTGGACTCCAGCAGCAGGGATGGATCCAATGGACTTCATACTATGGGGGAGGGGCTCCTTCCTCCTGGATGATGGAGGTGGGGACTAACTTCACCCCTTTCCAGTTTCAGTGAGTAGGATGGAATGGGGTGGGGGTGAGTTCCTAAGGACAGTGCCCAGCTGAAAGCCACCTTCGACAGTCAAGCTGTTCTGGTGACACGAGGAGATGGGAATGTTTTAGGAGTTTTTTGTTTGTCTTAATGAACAGTGTAAAGAAATCTCCACCAGGCTCTGGGCATTGGCCAATCACTTGTCACTAAGGATAAGCACACAGCCTATAAGCAATTCCTACTCACAGTGGTTCTCAGTGTGTTTCTTGATGAGACACCTTGTTCAGGGACCCCAGGACCAAGTGGCAGAAGATCAAACTGTGTTCACTTTTGTGCTGTACCCAGGGGCCTTCCCATATGATGTCCCAGACCCTTCCTTCTGACCCCTCATTCCTCCTGAGACTGTTCTAGTAATAGAAGGAACTGGGGCTTTGGAATTCAGAGGCCAGGATTCATGTCCAGACCAGGCTTACCAGGTACAGTTGGTTGCCTTCTGTCCCCAAATATCTAGCAAAAGGGGTTCAGCCTCCAGCTGTGCATGTGCAGGACTGAGTCCATGAAGGTACCATATGGGTTATCAGGGGCCCGGTCAAGGTCCTGCCATTACTCATCCACATGTGCTTGGGAAAGTCATGGTCTCTTCTCCAAGACTTGGTTTTCTTACCTGTAGAAAGGAAGTAATGTGATGTTTGTTCTACTTACCTTGCAGGTGTATGTTGGGATCAACAACTTGTAGGACCCAGCAGTGCTTTGTGGACACAGGGTAGTAGTACCCCGTTGACCCACTTGGAGACAATACATTTGACCTCCTAGCATTCCAGGGCCACCATCCTGCTCTCTCCTGGGACCTGGTGATGCTTTAGAATTCCTTCCCAGCTGTATTTATTCTTCTCTTTTCCTTTTATTTCTCCTTTAAGACCTCTTTCCAGATTGCTGTTAAATTTTCCTTATTGATTTTTAAGTTATTGTAAAGGTAATCAATTATTCTAGTTTTAAAAAAGAGAGAGATCTTTGAGGCAGAAAATGAGAGGGAGAGGTTCACCATCCTGAAGCAGCCACTCCCTTCGGATGGCAGCAGAGTCTTCAGCCCTGCATTCTGGAGTCTGGCTCTTTGTTCTTTCCAAGCAACCCATGATGACACAGACATCTGTGGGCCCACCCCATCCTATTCATGAATATTAACTTGCAAGCACACCCTTTAGGGAGCAATGTCAACTTGACTGGAATGTTTGTAGGTCAGGAGGGAGATCCCACCACACACCCCTCAGCAAATAACACCCACCATTGGGCAGCATGACCACTTCCCCACCCACATCCCACCTCCAAGGGATTGGTTCTAGGGTGGCAGAGGCTCCTGGAGCCTGTGCTTTTGAGAAGGAAGGAGCTGACTAGGGAGGGTTGTCAGCTTTTCCTGAAATGTCAATAAATCATAAGTTTCTGCCTGAATTACTTAAAAAACTAGGACACTCAGAAATACATCACCTCCTACCCAGCTCCATTCCCTTCCCATGGCAGCTGCCAAACATGAAGCACAGGACTCGGGCATCCTCCATGCACCAGCAAGCCCTTGGCCGTGGGGGTGGGCATGTGGCAGGATGTGGAGTTGGAATGAGTGTTCCTGGGTCTTTCTAGGAGGTAAACCAGTGGTTGGTGGGGGGGGAAGACTGACTTCTGGTCCCAGCCACGTCCTAATGTACAAAGTGACCTCGGGTAAAACACTTCCTGTCTTTACCTGTCCCCCGTCTTTGCTGATCTGTATTTGCTGAGTCCACTGAGCTCGGCACTTCACTTGTAATGTCCTGGTGATCATGCCATAAGGCAGCTCCCTCCATCTTCTCTGTTATGGTCTTAGAATCCTGAGGTGTGCAGCGGTTAAAGAGCATACCAAAGGTCACAGGTGAGGCCTGGGCCTGGGCAGTCTAGCTCCAGTCCCTATATACTCACTACCAAGTCAGGGGCACCGACGGCACTCTCCAGAGGCTGGACTGGGGATCTCCGGCACAGTGAGAGCCTGCGCCTTCTTTCTACAGGGCCTTGAGAGATAGAAAGAAGGTGGGGGTCCCGAAAGTGAATCCTGACCACTCAGGAGGGGGGCCAGAGAGTAGGAAGAAGGCAGGGGCCTCTCATGTTAACTCATAAGATGAGCTAGTGACAGCTTCAGGGGCATTCAGAGTCCAGTCACAGGTGAGGTCTCAGGACAAGGACCAGGGAGCTCATGGATACCTTCACCTTCCTGACTCTTCCAACCTCAGGTAGCCTCCTCTCCTTCAAAACCACAAAGCCCCAAATGTCCATTTCTGCCAGCCCTGCCCAGAGAAAAAGGGTGACATGAGTGAGCCTTGTGTCACACTAGTGTAGTGACTTAGGGGTTTAGCTGAGGACTTGGCCTCAGCACCATCTGCTCCTCACTGGGACCCTTTGCAGGGCATAGGACCAACAGTCACCACAGCCAGGGGGACACCAAGAACTAGAATACTGATCCAGCTGTCCCTGTGCCCTCAGACATGCCTGAGTGACCGGGAGATCCATGGCAGAGAGGGAAAAAGACTCCAGTCCCTGCTGCACCACACACTTCCTAGGGGAGCCCATCCAAAGTCCAAGCTTAGGGCTCACAGTTCCAAGTAACAGAAACCCAAATCCAGCTGACTCAAAAATGGAGGGTGGGGGAGTGTTAAAGGATTCTGGAACTTTTCATCACCCATGTGCTCAGGAGAAGATAAAATGAAGACTGAAATACCATAGGATGCTACTCACCCCTCTGCCCTGTGTCAGCATCTGTCTTTCATGTTGCAGCCTGGTTTCCTCCACATGGGAAAAACAGGGCTGCCATGGTACCAGCCATCATCAGAGCAATACTGCTTCCCTTGCCTTAGATCCAGCCTGATGAAACCAAAATAGAGGTTTTCATGGGCCAAACTGGGGTCAGTAGCCCCTTCCCAGTTCAATCAATTTCAGCAAGGGGGAAGAGTCATAGGACATATCATGTGAGAAAGGGATCGCTACTAGGGCTATAAATGTGTCCATATCATTCCCAGAAAAGGAGACTCACCAGGGACCAGGAAGCCACTCCAGTTGGTTATCGATCATGCTTCTCTGAGCCTTCGTTTCTCCATAGTGAAGTAAGATGATATTGACACAGCTGTGAGTTTTTGATGAGACTGTGTATAACATGTCCAGTGGCTGGAAATGTTCCACAAATATTTGCATATTCATTTTTATTTGTTGTTACTATTGTTGTCGCTGCTGTCGGTAGAAGGGCTTGCTCAGTCAAGTGAGGACCAAGGTGCACACCAGGAGGCCGTGGGCCGAGCAGAGCCTTGGTCATAGGTGCTGCCTGAGCCCGTGTTCTCACAAGGCCACTGAGTGCAAGCTCACATGGACGTACCCAGGACCTGCAGTGAGGGTGGTGGGAGAAGGTGGACTCCAAGACAGCTCCCTGCCCAGGTCTCAGTTCATCCAAAGGGAGAACAGTCCAGATCCACTTCCTCTTCTCCAGTCGTGAGGAACAAGCAAGAGAATGTGAATGGAAGGGAAAACTGTAAAGTCTTATTAGCAGTTTATTGTTGTTATTAATTATCATCTCAGAAAACTGCTGGGATTATGAGTCTGAGTTTCCTCACGTTTTCTCTAATGGCTATTACCATGAGGGGAGCCAAGCAGACTTAATTTGCTAATGCCAACAACTTAATTATGCAAAACCAGATCTGCTAATGAATTTCTCCCACTCTGGCTGCTGGAGCTGATTAGTTTTGCAGGTACCTTTATTGGAGGGAGAGGGAGGGCAGGAGCCTGGGTGTTTGGCTGTCCCTCCTCTATGCCCAGAAGCCACCCACTCGCGCACACACACACACACCCTGGACCAGGGCCACCTAAGATATGAATCACCAGCTCTGAGAGGCATCAAGATGGCTGAATAGATTATTTGGTAATTTAAGGTGGTTTTTTTTCCCCCCACTGAGAACAGAATCAAATAGCTTGTCTCAGAAGGCAGAAAAAGGCCACTATTGAATTAAATGGAAGCTACAAATGACTTTTTTCCTCTCTCCTCTCTCTGCTCTATTTCTGATGGCTATTTATAGACCCGAGTCTTCTTGTTGCAAATGAGGGACATTCTCTTCCCCCATCCTCCACTGTTCTGCCCCATATCCTTGAGGATGGTGGTCTTTGGAGGATCTCAGGATTAGACTTTGGGCACTGGTAGCCCAGGCCCCTTCTTGGCCCTCCTGTACCCTCTTATCAGCTCCTTCAGAGGGCAGCTGCCCCATCCTTCTCCCCCTATGAACTTCTCCAGGAGCAGGACCAGTCTGCCTGCTCAGGGCCAGGTGGAGGCTGGGGACAGTGAAGACCCCAATCATGTCATAGTATTTCAGTGACAGACCAAGAAACCCCTCTGGCTTAGTGAGGCCAAAGAAGACAATTTACCAGAAGAATCCAAACACCTCACAGATGAAAAGGAAGGAGAATAAACTTTCACAGCCTTGGGGAGGGCACGATTCAGGACGGCCTGGGGGGCACAAATATTTTCCAGGTGTTTTAACAACAAATCGTTCAAATCCCACTGTACTATACTCACTGCGTGACCTTGAATAAGTTTCTTAACCTCTCTGGGGCTAATTTATCTGTCATAGGATCATAAATCCTTCCACCCCATCTCTCACAGTTTGTTGTGAGTATAACCCAGATGCCGGCTGCAGTCCTGCTGTTCTTTGAAATTTAAATGAAATTGGCTGGGACCCCAGATCGCTTGTCAATGGAAATCCAATATCCTCCCCCAAGATTTCTGTGAATACTTGGGGATGGTTGCACTCAGGGGCACCTCTTGTCCTGTGGGCATCTCCAGCTCATTGGTATGGTTGCAGAGGGAAACCTAAACAAACTCTCTAACTTCATTTACTCTTTGTTGACTTCAAAAAAAGAAAAATCACTTGGGAGGCTGGGACAGGAGGATCACAAGTTCAAAGTCAGCCTGGGTGACTTAGCAAGACGCTGTCTGAAAATAAAAAGTGAATTTAAAAAGGGGTGGGGATGTAACTCCGTGGTAGAGTGCTTGTCTAGCCTGTGTAAGGCTCTGGGTTCAGTGCCCAGTACTGTACACACACAGAAAAACAAAATCACTAGTTTGGGAAGTCACAAACTGGGTCTTGCATTATTAGTCTCCCCTTAGCCCTGCTGTAGATGACTTCTCCAAATGAAGGCAACTCACGGGTTGAAACTTTTCTTCTGTGAGCAGCTGCATTTCCCTATCTTTCCCAGCATAAAGTTGCTATTCTGTTATCTTTCCCTTTTCTCTGGTGAAAGATGCTTTTTTGTATCCTAATGGCTAACGGCTGAGTTAGCTATTCCTGGAAAAGGAATTAAAATGACATGAGTTATAAGACCTTCTAATCAGGAAATTTTCTTTAGACTTAAGATCCCAGGACTTCCAGTCGTCTGCAGATGACTGCAGTCCAGGCATTAGAAAACCAGACCACCCGAAACTTGTGACTACTCGAAACCTGTGATGTCCGTTGTCAGATATGCCTCCCCACCGCTCCCTCTGGAAGCCTTGCACCTACAAGCCCTAAGTGAGGTGGTCTTTGTTGGCAAGAGCTTCCATCTTCTTTGATTTGCTAGCTTTCTAAATAAATCCTGGTCCTTGTCCCAACAATGTATCCTCAAGTCCTTGGCCTTCTCAAGTGGCACGCCATGAACTTGGGTTCAGGGTCACAGCAGCCCACATCCATGGCTGTTTTGTGTCTCTGCAATTCAGCCTCCCTCCTTGATTTCCCCAAAGGAACATTTATGTTGTGATCTGGAACAAGCAAACTTCACTTCCCCACAAAACGGAGGATTTAATATTTTTGTATGGAATGTGCTTGTGCATTGGTGAATGATTATAAGATAGTACCTGTTGGGGTTTTAGCCCCCCCCCCCCCATGCCCCCCTTCCCTCCTGACCTGCGGGAGAGATGGGAAGAGCACGTCCTGACCAGGACAAGCCAAGAAAGGAGAGGGCCAACTGACCGCCGGCACCCAGCCCTCCCTCCCTCCCTCCCTGAGGACAATCAGATGCTTCAGGGAGACCAGTCAGAGCAGGATCTTGTTTATTGAGAAAACACACACAGCTAATATAATGTACAGGAGCCAATCAGGATAAAGGTCAGCAGGGTGGGGAGAGTTCACGTGTACACCCATCCTACAGGCAGTAATGGGAGACACGAGCTGTCCGTGAGGGCAGAAGAGTTCTGAGCCTATATTAGAGGTGGTCCGATTTTGCGTCACAACCCACGGCAATGACTTCTGGCTAATCGCCAGGCACCGTCTTAGCCACATGTGGCCCCAGGACTGGGAAGCGGGTAGCAGCCAGCAAGATAGGTTTGCTCTTATCTGATGCAACATGCCCCACATGTTACATCATGCCCTACAAGTACCCACTACAGTTACTATATAAAAGTTACTTTCATTGTTAAGAAAGTAGCCCTCTGCCATCTTGCCCAAGACTGCCTACCCACTTCTCTCTCCTCTGCACTACCCCACCTCCACCCAAAATCCTCTTGCATTTCTTATGTTGAGCACTGGATGATCCCTTTGCTTCACTGTCACCTTCCAGAATATTACCTTCCACCTGCAAATTGGCCTATCTTTAAAAGCATCATCCATTAAAATAATAATTTTCCATACTCAATACATGAAGATCAGTTAAGTATGAAAGTGCTTTGAAAACCACAAAGTACAGCCCACATGTGAAAGGTTATTAAGTCTGTTTCTCTTAGTCACTGGACAAAGCTTCTTGGAATGAATCTAAGCTCTTTTTGCTTGCATCCATCTCTCTGCCTTGTGAAAAGTATAGGATCTAAAGGATTTTCCTGAAACAACCATTTTCAGGCTCCAGAGAAACCTAGCCTCATTATCTTGAATTAAACATATCCATCCCCAACATCCATTTCCACTTTTAAAAATTCTTATTGGAAAATAATTTACATACAGAGAGACAAATCATGAATTTTTACATCTGTATCACCAGCACTCAGCTCAAGACAGAGAAAATGACTAGCTCTAGAAGCCTCCCTTGGGTTTCCTTCCAATCACTGCCCCTAAAGTTGACCTCTACTTGTTCCTGGTCACATGTGTACCAGTGGTGGAGCAGGGATTTGAGCCTGTGCAGCCTGAGCTCTTATCTCCGCTGCTTTCCTGTGTTTCTGAGAACACAGGCTAATAATAGACCATAGGAAGCGATTGCAATGGAAACCTCCAAAAAATGAAGCCTAAGTTTAGGGGAACCGAATATTTTATAATGAGCAGTAGGCATAGCTGCCCTTTGCTCCAGAAGGAAACAGTATCATGCACTTTTAAGGATACTTGCTGTCCAAACATCCTAGGAAAGATCATCTGGAGCAGAGGCAGCCAGTCCCTCTGCTCATGAGCTGCATAGAGAAATATGAGAACCCCATGAAGAAATGTGTCCTCACAGCTGCTCTGGCCTAGCCACCTTCCACATCTGCTGCCTCGTCATCAGCAGAGATGCTGGAGCTGCCCACAGAACCCAAGGACTTGAAAGGTGGGCCTGAAAGGGAGACTATCATGCCATCTGGAGGTGGCCCCTGAGCAGCTGTGACCTAATCCATGTCAGGCCTGCTGGCCCTGGTGAGGTTGTGGGCTCTGAGGACACCAGCTGCTGGGCTCATGCTCAGACCTCCCGGGCACACCCCCATTCTCTCCTCTGCCCTCTGCCTCCTCAAACCTTCTCTGCTTCTCCTAAACCTTCTCTTCACTTCATTTTATTCTCTCTTCATCATTTTTTCTTTTGTTCTGGCTCTTCCTGTATCTCTTCTTCTCTTGATGATTTTATATATGGGGCTGACTATATCACCATGAATGTGATAAAAGAAGGAATTGTCACTTACTCATAAGCTCTGCACCCAGAGATAACCACAGGGAACATTTTGGACACATTCTCCCAAAGTTTTCTCTACACGTGTCCAAATATACCAACATGCTTACCACCAAATTGAGATTCCACCCAAATGGCTCTCAGACTCTCTAAGCTGCTCCAGAGGAGAAGGCAAGAGGAAGAAGCCTTTCTTCCCTGCCTTCCCCTACAGAAAGGGAATGGCAAGAACCTGGGACCTTTGCTGGCTGCCCAGGGTATTGGTTTTTCTGGGACCCCAGCTGAACCTGAGTCCCCCTTCCTAGCCCATTTCCAGCAGCAGGGTCAAGTCTAGGGGAAATCTTAACTACGAGGGGTCCTCGGGAATGGAGGCTGGGATGATCACATCTGTTCTCATCCCTGAGCAGATCCCAACCAGGAGGAAAGGAAGCTTCTATGCACCCAGAGGAACCTGCAGATTGTAGAGCAGAGGCCAGAGTGAAGTGTTGGGGGGATTTTTATACTTGTGTCCAAGTATGCCCACACACCCATACAGACTTTCAGCTCCAGTCCCAGCAAACATTGTGGCGAAGGGTATGAACCTGCCTTGGCCACACAACTAGCTTTCCTTTGACTTAAATCGAGATTGATCCTCATTTTGGATGTGCATGAGCCCTCAATCACCCACCCCCATGAGCTGGGAAGACAGCCTGGCTGGACAGCCTGGTAAGGACGTATGGGTGGAAGGAGCATTTGGGTGGCTTTTAAGTCTTCACTATGATCAACAATGCATTTCCTCTGTTCTTAAAGGTTTATTACAGGAAATTCAGACAACAGCCAAGATTGTAGAATTATGTGAGAAGTTTTCCCTCAACCTGTCACCACTCCCCACAAAGATGACCACTGAAAATTGGTTAATACCTTCTCAGAATTATTCTTGTACATAGGCAAAAATATGAGCACATATGAAGTTTTGTTTTTTTAACACATACAGAAACTTCCTTTTCTCACTCATTTACTCAACAGCCTTCAGGAGTCTTTCTTTTGCCAGCTCAGTGCAGAGGGAGCTGCCACATTAGGAAGAAGATTTCTTGGAGAAGAGAACCATGTCGGTGTAAGACGACTTGGCAGAATGAGAATCCATTCAGCCTTCCCACAAACATTCTCCATCACCTATGTGTGCTGAACAGGCCTGCAGTTAGAGAGACCCAGGCTCAGAGCCCACCACCACACTGCCCAGCTGTGTGAAGGTCATGGAACCTTCCCGAGTACTTACCTCATTGTGCAGATTACGTGAGAAAGTATGTCAAAAGTTTGGCAGGGACCCAATGCATAGAGGGTGCCATGATGTCTCAAAACCTGAACAAGCTGGTCTTGGGGGTGTGGCTCATGGTAGTGTTGCTCAGCATATGTGAGGCCCTGGGTTTGATCCCCAGCACTGAAAATCAAGAACCAGACACAAAAATAGCTTCATGGCCCTCTATGGTCAGGGTGTATTGGGTGACTTTTTTTTTTTCTCACTCCACTGAAGAGCATGGATTTTTTTCCCCACAGTTTGCTCATTTATTTGACAGACAAGATCATTTCTTCCAGTTATGTTTTTCAAATCCTTACATGAACCTTTTGTAAAGAGACTGTTATGACCCCTCATTACTAAGTCACCTTGAGCAAAAACTTGATGTCTCTGAACACTTTCTGTCTCTAAAATGGATAAGAGTTAAATTAATCCTGTCTCTGCCCCTGCCCAAGGCCACCTAGAGGACAAATTAGAATATTGCCATAAAAATGCTTTGTCAACCCTACAGCAGTGTAGACACGTGTGGGAATTCAGAGGTGTCCAGGGCAGTGGCCCCACTAGAAAATACATTCCTGGGAGGGCAAAAATGGACTCAGCAAACACTTGTCAAATAATGAATGATACTTCTTGGTTGAAAAATAGGAGAATGCAAGTCCTGGGAGGTCTTTAGAAAGCTTACCAAGTGGGGAGGATAGAGGAGGAAGGCAGATCACATCAGAGTGTGGTCTTCTTTCCTCCCTCCCTCTCTGCCTTCTTTCTTTCTTTCATTCATTCAACATATTCACTCCCCTGATTTGTTTAAGGGGAGGAAAAAGAGTGACAATGACACTGACAAGAGCTCATTGTTTCACACACACTTCCCAGTCTACAGTGCACTATCACAGGATCACGCCTATTTCTTTCATTTGTCCCTTGAAGTAGAAAGTGCACTTCCACATTAAAGATGTAGAGACAGAGGCTCAAAAAAGTTATACAATCTCTCCAAAGTCACAGGATACAGTTGGGAACCAATGTACCACTCCTCCTGACCACATTCACCATCTCACTCTCTTTCTGAAGGATCACCCTTACTTCCCGCTCCTCCAAACACTTCCTTTCCCAGGTTTTACTCTGGACCAACCATGCATCAATACAACAAATGTCTGGAAGGAAAGGGCTCTAAGTGCTTTCCCTTCCTGGGGGGCCATGCATTCAATTAGTGTTTATTGAGCTGTGGGTTGGATGCTCCTTCTTCCTCCCTTCTTCTCTGTCCTTACTTACTGAGCACCCTTCAAGTATAGAGTCTTTCGGTAGATGTTGGAAGACACCTGTGATCCCAAAAGGAGCCGTCCTTGTTCTTATGGGGTTTCATAAAAACTCTCAGATGTCAGAGAGGAGGGGCTGCACCCAAGATTTTCTCTCCTCTTTGACCGGGTTCTAATGGAATCTCCATCCAGCAAGAACAGTCTTGTTTTCCTCCCGGTAACGGAGGAAAATCATTTCACAAACCAGCGCGCCCTCTGGTGGCCAGAGTTGGGGACTGTTTGTTTCTGCTTGGGAACCCTTTTCCTGGAACCGTGCTCAGGGAAGCTGTTTCCCCAGTCTTTGCGTCAGAGGCTCACCACTCACCTGAGCCCAGCCCCATAGCATCCTTCGCTATCCCTGACCACCAGGTGCTACCCTCCCTCAAGGTCCCTGTCCAAGCCACTTGTCCTGCAACTTTTCACCCCAGTTTCCATCAACTCTTGACAGTACTTGATATTTCTCTGTTTGCACCAGTGTTGCTAAAGGGTGTGTCCCCTCTCTCCTACTGAACAGAGGGGGCTTCCCGAGACTGGAAGAGAACCCAGAGCCTTTTCATGGTGGGTGCTCAGGCCATTTCTGAAGAATGCACAAAGGAATTTCAGACAAACCAGAAAGAGCCTCACTGGGAGAGCCCTGGGCATGCTGAGGGCCGAGTACTGGATTGCAGTTGAAATGCAGAACAACCTAGCTAAATCTGAATATCAGTTAGACAACAAGTAATCTTTTTTAGTCTAGGTATATCCCAAATATTGCATGGTACCTACTTATACTGATTTTTTTCATTGTTTAACTGAAATTTGAATTTAATCAACATCCTCTATTTTTATTTGCTAAATCTGGTGACCGTGGCTGAGTGGAGTAAGGGCCATCAGGAGGCCCATGTGGCCATGGTGGGGAGCAAGGTAGGGAGAGGCTGGGTGAGTAGGTTTCCAGAGAGGTTGGGGAAGACCAGAAGGTCTGGTATAAATCCAACTTGTGGCCAGAGAAGACAGCAGTAATGCAAACTTGCTTACCTGGAACTTACAACCATATCATCTGGGGGAACAGAGCCTTGGGAAACAAGGACAAACTTACCTGTTTCCCAAGGGTCTGCTCAGATGTCCCTTCCCAGCCTTTTCCATCTGTCCAACCACTAAAGGCCCTTCTCCATTATCTTCAAACTGATGTCTACAGGACACACCCAGAACGTGGAGTGTTTTTCTCCAAGTTAATCACTCCAACCCTTCCCTTAAGAGCAGAAGCTGAGTCTCCTTCTCCTAAGACACCTAGAAAGAATCAGTCATTGATATAAAACAAATGGATTTCAAGATGAAAATTCCCAAATCTTTACAGTCCACCTGTGCTGTATAATGTTGGGCCAGTTCTGCAACCTCTCCCTGTTTCAGTTTTCCTCATCAGTAAAACAACCAAACATACTTTATAAGGTAGTCACTGTAAAGTACCTGAAACAAGCCTGGCACATAATAAGTGCTCAATAAATATTAGCTCTTAACCTTTACTACTATTGCTCACACAGTGCTTGCTGAGATAAGTATCTCCCACTGATTTTTTCTCCTAGAATGCTATTGCACTCTAGTTCTTTCCTATGCTCCGTGGCAGGTAGGTTGGCTTGGGGAGATTTCCTTCAACCTGAGCAAAGTGCAGGCTGTGCAGGTGATGAGATATCACATTCCCTCAGTGAAACAATCTTTTGGCACGAGTTCCCGGTGACCATGGCTATGCATCTATGTTTCTAGCAATATTAGAGCCCATTTATAATGATTTATGGTAATTATACTAGACAAGAGTTTGATGGCTATTAGGCCTCTTTATTTGGCTGGAAAATATGTGAAGCATGAAGCTGTGTGAGACAATCAGCACCAGCACCATTACGAAAACATCCTTGTATTTGGAACCAATTTGGACTGTCATTTTTAATATCACGGATTATTCATCTTCAGATTCCAAGTCCTTGGTATCTCTGTTCTGCTGCTTCAGTATCTAGAGGACGTCGAGTAGCAAGGGGCCTGTCCTGGGGGTGGGCAGCCAGGCAGGCATCAGCCCCCAGGGACTGATTCACAGCGGATGCCAGATCCTCCCAACACAGCTTATCCCCAGCATCATCTCATCTCCCCTTTTATGGAAAGACACTACTGCAAGGGACATTCTCTGAAAGTACTGCCTCAATGTCCCCTCTTCTTCCTTCTCCTGAAGAGGGAACAGAATCATTGGGGCTGTCCTCTAGCCAACACACACCATGAATTTATATTGGCTGTTTGGGGCTGGCATACATGCTGAACCCAATGTTCAAATTGAATATCACCCCTGAATAAAGCAGTCACGAAATTATAATAAATAGGAATTTCTCAAGCTGTGCCTTTGCCTTGCCAAAAATAGCTGGATTAAAACTTTTAAAAAATTAATTAACAGGCCAGATGTTTAATTTTCCACAATGACAAATACAACATTCATCTATATTTCCTCTACTTTCCATCTAAATATTTCAGAGTAACATAGACAAGCACTCTGGCTCTGTTTCAGATTATTCCAACCTGCCCAGGTTTCATATATGAATGTTATTTTTTATTAATATTTTAGTTGTAGATGGACACAATACCTTTATTTATTTTTTTGTTTATTTGTTTATTTTTGTGGTGCTGAGGATTGAATCCAGTGTCTCACACATGCTAGGCAAATGTTCTACCACTGAGCTAGACCCCCAGCCCCTTGTATAGGTACATTCTTTACAAGCACAAGAAAGTAGAAAGACTCTGCCCAGGAGGACCTGAATTAAGGTCATGAAAGCATAAAGTCAACCCATGGCCCGTGTCTGTGCCCAGATGCCCCTGCAGTGGGCTCCTAGGCCCCTCCACAGTCTCCAGGGACCGCTGGAAAGATTTCTCTCCCCAAAAGCAAGTTGCCATAGGATTCCTTTGACCTTCAATTTAATGAGAAAGAACAATGAAGCAATTACTGGACAAGGGTTCCAGGGCTACCTGGACTTGGCAGGTCCGATTCATTTAACCTCTTCTTTGTTTGGAAACTCAGATTGACTTTAATGATATAAAATAAAGTGGCTTCTAGGAGCATCTCTTGACACTAATGGAGCCTGGATGCCCTTTTTTTTAAAATAGACATTGAAATATGTAAGAACACCCATGTCACCGGGACGCCCACTTACCAAGTTTTGGCCACTTTAACTACTCCTGGTAATTAGACTCCGGAAAACTGCAGCCATTTCGCTTGTCTCCATTCGGGAAGAAAATTCATTGTTTTAATATCCACTGGTAAACTTAGAATTCTATTTGCCCAGAGAAAACTCATGAAACAAGCTGGAGATAAGAACAGGAAAAACAACTGTGATGTTGGCACAGGTGATTGGAGAACCTGCCTCTCCTTCTCCTTGACCCCTACCCTGGGCACAGGCGGGTGCGTAGGAAGGCAGCACAGGTCGGCCTGACACTGATGGTTTTAGACTATCTGCTCTCTGCTCCTCCCAAGGCCAGGTCAGGATTGGGGCAGCTGTATATCAGAAGGTCATTTACAGGAGGAGCCTGGGGAGAGCCAGAGATGACTCCAGCCTTCCTTCCACCGAGGGATGGCACAAACCTGGAGGGCCTTACAGGGCAGGTGACCACATGGCTTGCTGGGGCCCGGGGAGCAGCTTTCTATTTTAGTTAACTCAGGCCCACAGTGCTGACTGGTGGCCTAGCCCCGGACTATGGACAGTGAACAGCAGGCATCTCAGAGCCCACTGCATGCCTTTCCCATTCACTTTCCTATGAGCCTAAGACCCAAAGCTCAAACGGCCATCTTGACAGCTCTAGGTGGAAGAGTCAAGCTCAGCACATTCAAGCCACACTTAGATGCTTCCTCCCCCCATACTCCTACCTGCTCCCCTTCCCACACCCCCTGTCTCAAGAAGGACCCTCCAACCTTCCAGCACAAAATTCAGAAGCCTTAAAGTCACCTCCCTTGTCCTCAGCCCTGACAGCAGAGGTTCTTGGTGCCTGGCCCACGTAGGGACACTGACACATGCCAACTTCTAGAATCTACAAAAGGCATCCTGGGAAACCATCTTTCCTCAGAAGGAGATCTGGAAGTGTCAGGAAGCTGGAACTCTCCAGGTGCAGCCTTTGAGCAATGATGCAAAACTCCCTCATTCCTCTGAGATGTATGTTCCACACTGTGTGACCAAGTCTCCCGGTAAGTTTAAACTCCAATTGCCCAACAGCAGGACTCACTTCACCGACATGCTACATGGGCAGCTAGCTGCAGGATCCCCATGCTTAGAAGGGCCCTGTGCTGGGCTGTGTGCTCTGCCACCAGCACTTTGAAATTCTTAACAACTTATGAGCAAGAGGCCTCCAATTTTCACTCTGTATTGGGCCCTGCAAAGGATGTAGCTTGTTCTGCCCAAGCTGACTTGAGAAGGTCCTGGCTACCTGCCTTCTTCTCTCCCCGTCTCTCTTCCCTGCTTCCTGGTCAATATTTTCTGGCTTCTCAACTAAACAGCTTGCACTCCAATCCTTGTCCCTTCTGAGAAAAGCCAAACCCAGACCCCTTCACATCCATTTCTTGGGAATCTTCCTGCTACCCTCCCTCCATCTGCCCTTACCTTGGTGCTCATTCTTGCCTGGTCACTGCAGTGGCTCCACTATGCTCCCTCATTCTCAGAAGCCACAGGGTTTCTTTGTCATGGTAACAAAGCTCCTCATGTCATCTTCTCTCTTGCAGTGGTTGACACTGGGTGATGTACATAAAGGCCTGTTACCTCATGTTCTATTTGGGAGCATACTTTTTAAATCCCATAATAAAAGTTAAATTAAAAGCAAAAATTGGGGCTGGGAATGTGGCTCAAGCGGTAGCGCGCTCGTCTGGCATGCGTGCGGCCCAGGTTCAATCCTCAGCACCACATACCAACAAAGATGTTGTGTCTGCCGAGAACTAAAAAAATAAATATTAAAAATTCAAAAAAAAAAGCAAAAATTAAATTACTTCCCATTGCTCTTCTCACAATAGCACAAATCACTGTGGCCTCTAAGAAACTGCAGGATCTGACAGCCCTTGGTTTCTTTCTCTGTAGACCAGCCTTTCTTTTCCTCAAGCTGGGTTTATTTCCTTCTCAGGGCCTTTGCACATGCTATGCCTTCTGTCAGGAATGCCCTCTTTCCTCATATTTCTCATTCCTCTCTAATACTTCTTTGCCTAGATACTTAACCTCTCTGCTTCTTGGTTTTTCTTCATCTGTAAAGCAAGAATTATCTTGCCTAGCACGTGCAAGGTCCTGAGTAGATTTTCAGCACCAAAAACAACAACAACAAAGGATGATAATAGTTCTTACCTCCCAGTATTTTCTTATAAGATTGTTATTAGAATAAAAGTGCCAGGCACGAAGCAAACACTTCATAAACACCGGCTACTATCAGTGTAAGTACAATGCCATTCCTTCTTGGCTTTAAGTAAAATCTCAGTCATGTTTATCCTGTGGCTTCAAATGACCCCAAATTCCCTCTAGTTGTACGTTCAGAAGATGGAAGAGCAATGCCAGGCCAGCAAAGTGTTGTCTGGGGACAGCGCCAGCAGGCCATCCCCCAATTATGGTGACAATCAAGTGAACCCTAAAGATATCGAGGGCCTTTAAGCACAAAACATGATTATCACATGCAGGACCCAGGGCTACAGCCAGCCCTCAGTGAATCAGAAGCCCCAAGGCCTGCACTGGCCTGTTCAACTGGTTCCATCAACTGTTGCTGGCCTTTGATTGGATGTTCACACATTTAATCAGATTCAACCTGAGGTTATCAGTAATAACCAGGATGCCAAAACTTCCTCTCTGTGAGTTGGCCAACTTCATGACTTACTATCTGGTGATCTGATTCAGGTTTAATTGGCTACCTGCGTGTCCAGAGAAATCCCCAGGGCAGCAGTTTCAGGGGCATCATTTTCTAGAGTTAGGAAGGGGAGAGCATCCCATAATTACCATATGCCAAATTAGTGTCCAGCCTCTGTGCCAAACTTTAAGGCCCCTACCATGTGCTATCTCACTGATCCATCCCCAAGTTACTCTTCTTTGAGGTTCTGGAGCTTGGGAGAGTGAAGAAACTTGCTTGAGAGCACCCTGGCAAGATTCAAAACCAGGTCTGTCTGGCCCTAAGACTGAATCCTTTCTCCAAATTCCATCAGCGTTTCCCAGATCCAGGATTCCTGGGCTCCATCCCCTCACCTCTGATTCAGAAAATGTTGGGGTGGGCCTGAGAATATTTTAAAAGTTTCCTAGGAAGCCCCAAAGATGTAGATTTAAGAACAATTTACAGAGTTAGGCAAGATGACACATGCCTGTAATCCCAGCGACTCTGGAGGCTGAGGCAGGAGGATCTGGAGTTCAAAAAGCCAACCTCAGCATAAACAAGGTGCTAAGCAAGTCAGTGAGGCCCTGTCTCTAAACAAAATAGAAAATAGGGCTGGAGATTGTGGCTCAGTGGTCGAGTGTCCCTGAGTTCAATCCCTTGTACCAAAACAACAACAACAAAACAACAACAAAAACAACATTTACAGGAAGCAACTCTTTCCTCAGATCCAAACAAAATAGCCTCATGAGGTTTAGTTTGTGATTTTGGTTCAGTTTAACCACTGGCTTTAAACTATAAACTAATCAACCTGAGTTTATTTTAAATTATACCTGATCTTATTTCAAATCAGACTTTTAGCCTCTCGATATAGCTTTTTATTTACTGACTAAGCCTCTGTTCCAAGGAAGCATTCATTCCATGACGGTCACACTGCAGCCCCCCCACCCCACCCACCATGCTCTTCTCACATTGTAAGCTCTTAGAGGAAGAAATTGGGTACCTATCACTTCACCGCACACAGAAAGACATTTAATCTGTTTCTTAGCCCAGCACACGTGGCTTGATAGCAAAAGGCACTTTCCTTGTCGCCTTCTCATATTACAGCAACAATTTTGGCTCCTGGAGTTCTGTAGACTCCTTTTTGGCAGGAAGATTAAACCAAGAGCTGCATTAAAGATACAGTCCTGTACCCTCCAAGGTATTAATAGACAGGAATCATGTCGGAGCTTCCTAGAGCAAAACCATCTCTGCAGTCGGAGCTGTGAGTCTGAACCAATTCAGGAGAAGTTGCTGCTTATGAAAAGAAGACTCTCTGAGCTTATAAATGGATTTTTTTTTTTATGAACTTCTTGCCCCTGCTTCTGATTTCAGCACTGGAGCATCCTGGATCATGCTTCTAACAAATGTGTTTCCCAATTCAAAACTTGGGCTTCTGATAAGAACCACTTTGACTAAGTCCTGAAGTCTATCTAAATAGTAGCCTATTTCATATGGACCATATTTCTATTAAAACACTATAACCCTCTTGTGTTCCTCTACCACTTGCAGAAAGCCTTAAGGAGTAATAACTAATTTAATAGCTATAATAAGTGCTTAAATCCATTGTAGAATCAGCCGCCAAGTCCCATTCCCCTAAAATTATAAAAGCAGGAACTGAAGACAAGGAAATCCAATAAGGCCAGTGATTTCAGCGATATGGCAAACTGGCCAACACCAAGAGGGTTAGTAAGCACCGGAAAAAAACTTTTTGCAGTCTCAGAGTGTCATCAACCAAGGAAATAAGGAGCCACAAATTAGGGGGGGAAAAGACGAAGAAGAAGAGAAGGTTAAAAAGAGGAATAACAGTGAGAGCAAAGAAAACCAGGAAACAAAATTAGACAATCCTGTTGAAAATGTCAGCAAGGATGAGGCCCAGTCAGGTAGTCAATGAAAGAGAGCTAATAAACACAGTGGATACCACTGCACTTAGATGATTCTAAGACCGGAGAGTCAGGAGAGACCTGGATCCGCAACAGTTTTCAGTGTTAACCTGAAGCAAATAAATCACCCCATAACAGGAGAAATGACACATGGAGTTGGAGGCAAGACAGACAAAAAAGAGATGATCACAATGAAGCGTCCAGTGCAAGGAGTAAGGGGGTAATATCCAAAGTTCCTTAAAAGGCTGAGGGAGAGGACGAGGACAGGGAAGAGGAGGAGGCAGAACTTTGATTATTTGTATGATTTCACGGTGAAAAGACAGACCAACCATTTCAAATAGAAATTAACACCATTATGATGGATTACTGTGACGATGGTACGGGTGTACAGGAGTATCCTGTGGAAGAAGCATTGCTTAAGGAGTATATTAAACATCAAATTGAACATCATTACTTCAGTATAGAAAACTTAGAACATGACTTCTTTCCTCAGAGAAAGATGGATGAGCAAGGTTTCTTGCCTATTTCCCTGATTGCTGGATTTCACCGTGTGCAGACTCTCACTACAAACCTTAATCTCATTTTAGAGGACCTGAAGGACAGCACAGAAGTAGAAGTTGTGGATGAAAAAAATGAGGAAAAAGATAGAACCAGAAAAATAGCCAATCCCGGGCCCTCCTCCCAGAAGTGTGCCACAAACAGACTTCTGTCTGCTGATCCATTGTCCAGAGTTCGTGCCAGGCCAAACCCAGTCAGGGTGATGATCTACTGATAGCCTGGATGTCATCTGATGGGCATGTGCAGTGGAACAGGTGACTCACTGAAATGCACTGTAAATACTGGAACAAACCATGCTGCAGAGATAGATGGAAGCCACCAGAGTGCCTTCTGTGTGACAGTGTCTACTGCCGACCCCCGGGCAACATGACAGTGGAGGTGACCAACTCTGCCACAACAGGAGACAGAGACAGAGATGGCTGCTGGCATTCCAGGAGCTGCCTGACCTTTTCCATGTGACTGGACTTAGGCCACGTGGCTACTTTTATTTACAGGGGAAGCTAATTATTATCACTGTGGAAATACTGCAAGGTTCAGTCTTTTGTTCCCAGGAATATGTACTTGTATCCAGGTCACTAAAGCAGAGGAAGAGAAGACTGTGTAGCGTTTCCCAGCGTGCCAGGCCCTGGCTCTTGATCTGCTCTTTGCCATGGTGAACACTGGGTAACTCACGTGTTAAGATGTTTCACGTGGGGCTGGGGATGTGGCTCAAGCGGTAGCGCGCTCGCCTGGCATGCGTGCGGCCCGGGTTCAATCCTCAGCACCACATACCAACAAAGATGTTGTGTCCGTCAACTAAAAAATAAATATTAAAAAAAAAAAAAAAGATGTTTCACGTGAGTCAAGTGTGATGGCTCACACCTCTAATCCTAGCAGCTCAAGAGGCTGAGACAGGATTATGAGTTCAAAGCCAGCCTCAGCAACTTAGCAAGGCGCTAAGCAACTCAGTGAGATTCTGTCTCTAAATAAAATACAAAATAGGGCTGAGGATGTGGCTCAGTGGTTGAGTGCCAAAAAAAAAAAAAAGTTTCACGTGGACTGTAAGATTTATTAATGTAGACATTTAAGGGGTAAGAAATTGAAGAAATAAACAAGGGTATTTTTTCCGTTATTCTTCAAGATGTATTTTTTGACACATCAGTATAAGTCCTGCCCATCAGAAAAGTATTAATGATGGACAGTTTCACAAGAAATTTTTATCTTATATTTCTTTGTCATCCCTGTGCTTCTAATCCGATGCAAGCAACTTGGGCAAGTGTTTTAAAAGTTGAAGAAATGCAACATTATTAGTTTGCTTGTTTTTTAAAGATATAATATCTGATTGTAAAAGTTAGATTTACTTATTGTATAAACTTGGTCCAAGATGACATTTTTAACCAGCTTATGAACAATCATTGGTAATTGTATAATATAGAAAATACTTTTTCCACAAGATATTTAATTTAGGTCAGTCAAGTTGGTGATATCTGTCCATTATGCAATTATGCATTATAAATAAAATTAAAAGAAAAAAATCATAAAAAAATTCATTTTAAAAAAATATTAATAGGGCTGGGGATGTGGCTCAAGCGGTAGCACGGTTGCCTGGCATGCGTGCAGCCCGGGTTCGATCCTCAGCACCACATACAAACAAAGATGTTGTGTCCTCCGAGATCTAAAAATTAAATATTAAAAATTCTCTCTCTCTCGCTCTCTTTAAAAAAATAATTTAAAAAATAGTAATAATAGCACAGCCATACTTAAGCATTTAAATATAGATTGCTGGCTCTCCTAATGAATCTCTTTCCTGCAGACTTGGCCAGAAAAGATATTTTAGATGTCCCACAGAATTTTTTTAATCTAGGAAAATCAGAATAAATTGACAGTCTAAATGGTGCCAAAACATTTGGATGAAGTGAAAAACTTTCAGTCAACTAAGTCTTATCTATACCACATCAAGAAATCTCTTTGAACCAGGCATGGTGGCACAGGCCTATAATCCAAGCTACTCAGGAGGCTGAGGCAGGAGGACCCCAAGCTTGAGGACAATACAGCAAGACCCTTCCTCAAAATAAAACAAAAAGGGGTGGGGACAAAGCTCAGTGAAAGAGTGCTTACCCAGGAGAGCAAGGCCAAAGAGGGTGGGAGTGCGTGCTTTGGGGAGTTGTTCAGAGATTGGTGCCATGCTGGAGGCCCACAGGCAGAGCCATCAGGTCACACAAACAAATGGACTACTTGGACAAATACAAGAACAAGGAGCTCAAGTACTGGCACGTCATGCTGCCCAAGGACATAGCAAAACTCCTCTCTAAAACCCATTTGATGCTGAATCTGAATGGAGGAATCTTGGCTTTCAGCAGAGTCAGGATGGGTTTATCATACAATCCGTGAACTAGAAACTCACATCTCCTTGTTCCGACAGCCACTACCCAAGAAGCCGAAGAAATGGAGCTGGCAAGCCACTTTTCAGCCTCAAGCTTTACACAGCTGTTCTTACTTGTTAACATCTTTCTAATAACATGATTATGTTGGCTTCTTGTTTTCCACTTTGATCTTTAAATGACGTTCAGTGCACTGCTTGAATGTGCTGGTAACTAGCAATAGAGCCTCCACCACCATTGCCCTGTCAGATGAGTTCTCTGGGGACCCAGCCTCCGCTGGTTGTGACCCCAGAAGCCACAATGTGCTTATATCCAGCAGAACACACTTGGCAAATGAAGTATCTGAGAATCAGACCGCAGTTGTTACAGGGATTGTGTAAACTTGCTGTTTTGTTTTATCCTGCTGGGTGTTGTATGAAGGGTGACTTGTGGATTTATGTTTCAATGTATTGGAAACTTTCCATTTTATTTCTGAAATCTGTTCCATACTAAAACCTTGATTAAAGAGGAAGTTTTTATAATATAAAAGAAAAGGAAAAAGGGGGCTGGGGTTGTGGTTTAGCAGTAGAGTGCTTGCCTAGTATGTGCGATGCCCTGGGTTGGATCCACAGCACCACATAAAAATAAATGAAGGGGCTGGGGATGTGGCTCAAGCGGTAGCGCGCTCGCCTTGTATGCGTGCGACCCGGGTTCGATCCTCAGCACCACATACCAACAAAGATGTTGTGTCCGCCGAGAACTAAAAAATAAATATTAAAAAAAAATAAATGAAATAAAGGGATTGCATCCATCTACAACTAAAAAATAAATATTAAAGAAAAAAAATGAGCCAGGTGCGATGGCACACCCAACAGTTCAGGAGGCTGAGATTGGTGGATCATGTCCAAAGCCAGCCTCAGCAACAGCAAGGCACTAAGCAATTGAGTGAGACTCTATCTCTCTATAAAATACAAAATAGGGCTGGGATGTGGTTCAGCAGTTGAGTGTCCCTGAGTTCAGTCCCTGGTACTTCCCTCCAAAAAACTTGTGAGGTACTGGGTATGATCCCCAGCACACAAGAAGGAAGAAGAGGAGGAAGAAGAAGAGAAGGAGAGGGAGGAGGAGAAAGGAACCACCTGTTTGATCATTTCCTACTGTGTGTGGTTTTTCTTAATATTGATATATGATATGCCTGGTTGGCATCAAGGATATGTGTGTATCAGCTTCTGCTATGCAATCAACTTGACACCTGCACATGTCATACTGGTTGGATAACATTTAGGGTGGGGTAACTTTGCTCTTCTGAACATCCCCTTCCTGAGACCCTGTCTGGGTGCCCTCTGCTGATGCTGGGGACCAAAAACATGCAAGGTAATTGCCCAGTGATTGAGTCACTCTGCCACTCTTGTCTGTACAGACATATGGACATAGTAAAGGCACACTGAGGAAGGGCACAACCAAGTCTGGAATGGAGACAGCGGGGAGGTTTAAGAGGGGACTTGGCAGACACATCTTGAAGAAGGAAAAAGAGAAATGGCAGGTTGTATGGTCTCCAGGAACCAAATTAGCAGCCAATTGTTGCACAGCCACTTCGCACATGCTGCATGGCCTATATGGAGAGTCCTCTCTCCTTGCAAATGTGCTCTCCTCTTGAGGAACGTGTTCCTGGCAGGAGGTTTTCCCAGCACACAGTGTTAACTTTCCATTTCTCCGTTTTAGCAACAGCCTTTGTCAGCCTGGTAGACCAGTCTGCAGCCGTTCGGTGGCAGTGGTGACAAGAAGTGCCTCTCTCCCCTGTGTTATGGTGACCCATCAGTTGTCAGCTGCAGGAACTGAGGCAGCTGTCTTGTCGGCTCCGTCTGTCATCCAGCTCAGTACTCATTTTCAATTCCTTTAATCCTTCCTCCTATATCAACCCACTAACCTTTTAATCCGACAGGCACAGACCAGGCAGAGAAGACATGCAGTGGGCCACCAATGTATAGGAGACAGGGACTGTGAGAGATTCCTCAGGGTAAAAGAGTTTCGGTGGCCTGAGTCCTTGCCCAGGAATTTGGACACTTTTTGTGTGTGTGGTAGAACCACCCCGCCTTAAGAATACTCGGTTTATGAAAATCTAAATTGACAAAACCAACACCACCAGGGTTGGTTTTTACTTATCCTGCTCAGCATTCAGGGAACTTCTATAATCAAGATTTATCTACTTCATCAAATCTCTTTCTTCCTTTCTGCAGGGTCACTTTTCATGTTGTTTAATTATCTCAAGTTCTCTGGGGCATTCATTCTTTTGATGCTGTGTCTGCTAATCTTCTCTAATGGTGTATCCATTCCTCATTTGAGTTCATTTAGCTCAGGTGCGTGTGTGTGTGCGTGTGTGTGTGTGTGTGTGTGTGTGAGAGAGAGAGAGAGAGAGAGAGAGAGAGAGAGAGAGAGAGAGAGAGTGAGAGTGAGAGAGAGCGTATAGGATGCATTCTGTGAGTTCTGGTATGTGGAAATAGCCCCACACATCAATTCTGAGTTTGGCTCTGCTAAGAGCCCCAATATTGCACATGACTGTGATTAGTTTTTATGTTAACTTATTGTCTCTGAATTGTCCCAATTAGGAAGAACAAATTTGGATTCTGTGACTTTGTATGTGCAGGATTAGGACTTTGGCTTTTCAAGGAGGTCCTGTTTTCCCAATCACAGAGTCCTGACAAAACAGAATTCCATGCTTGGGGAGGTGGACAATGTTTCTTGATTTTTCTGGATGTAGGGGTACAGCCATTCTGGACAATGGGTTAATGCAGGCATCAGCTCCCACACCCTGCCACTTGAGAGTTGGAGGCTATGTCTCCTATCCATTGTGGCCAATAAACTGTTTGGGCTCATATCAAGGTCCACTATCTCCCTGGGCTACCATGGCAGCAACTTGCATGGGCACAACTCTTGTGTGAAGTCCCCTTAATGGTTGGCACCTGGGAAGTACTCAATTCTCTTTTTTCAGCTGGACCATAGATTTCATTTTTTCCCCTTTCTTTCTTTCTTTCTTTCTTTCATAGATTTCATTTTTTCCCTTTCCTTCCTTCTTTCCTTCCTTCCAGATAATAAAAAAAAGTAAAACTCTCAGTTACTGGGCATTCAATAAATATAGCCTTAGTTCGTAGCATCTGCGTGCATCTGCAGGACACTTAGAATCAATTTATAGAATTTTACCATTAAAGTGTCTCCTGAAACCTCAAAGAAAGATGAAACTTTTCTGGGGGTGGAGTGGAGTGGACTCTGGCATCAGGCTGATCTGCCACTTAACTTTAGGCAAGTTAACTTCTCTGTACTTCAGTTTCCCTGTCTGTAAAACTGTAATAAAAGCAGTACCTATTTGAAGTTAATAAGCTAATAAATGAAAAGTTTCAGTCACATAATAAGTGCTATACAAAGGTTTGCTATTCCTCATAGAAATAATTTTAAGGCTATAGTCTGCTTTTTGGAAGTTTGATAATACAAAAGAGTCATATCTGAGAACTCACTTATCTAATAGAATTTATTATGCAGGATGCTTCTTCTCTTGATCATGTGTTCCAGTAAGCTTTTTCATTGCTGTGACCAAAAATCTGAAAAGAACAACATACAGAGGAAACGTTTATATTGGCTCATGGTTTCAGAGCTTCAGTCCATGGTCAGTCAATATCACAGCTTTGGGTCTGATGTCAGGCAGAATATCATTTTAGAAGGATATATCAACCAGGAAGCAGAGAGAGAGAGCTCCAGTTGCCAGAAATAAAATATAAATCCTGAAGGCACACCCCCAGGGACCAATTTCCCCCAGCCACACCCTATCTGCCCACAGTTGTTATCCAGTTAATCATATCAGTGAATTAATCCACTGATTAGGTTAAGTCTCTCATAACCTGATCATTTCACCTCTGAACATTCTTGCATTGTATCACACATAATTTTTTAAATATATTTTTAGTTGTAGATGGACACAATACCTTTATTTTATTTTATTTATTTTATTCATTTTAGTTGTTAATGGACCTTTATTTTTTATTTATATGTGGTGCTGAGAATAGAACCCAGTGCCTCATACATTCAAGGCAAGTGTTCTACCACTGAGCCACAAACCCAGCCCCAATACCTTTATTTTATTTGTTTATTTTTTTATGTGGTGCCAGAGATCAAACCCAGTGCCTCACACATGTTAGGCAAGTGCTCTACCACTGAGCCACAACCCCAGCCCATCACATAAATTTGGGGGGACACCTCATATCCAAACCATAACACAATGTCTACTGTTCTAGAGGGACAGATTAAAAAGCATGGTTAACATGAGTATAAACTCATGTTCAGTGTAGTATAGAAACAGATGCAAAGATACAGTATAATTAGACATTCATGTGCATATATGGGTTAGTAGTCAGAAATATTTTCCCTAGTTTTGCCCGCTGAGAGGACTGCAGTAGCCATGAGTATATCCAATATCACAGCATCTGAGTGCTTAGGTTAGGTTAACTACCTTATTTCTTTCATAAAGTTATTTTGTAACTCTACTGGAAATAACCATATTACTCTTCTCCCATGTTGAAAGTCATTAGTCTTAATATTTGTTACAAACCCATCATCTTGTAGATGATTTATTATTTTATTTTTAAAAAGCAGGAAGTGGAAATCAGAATCCCTTATTTATTTGTTCTTAAAGAACAATAGGGATGATTATAAAGCAACTACAACTTTAAGGTATGATGAAAGGACTAAAGGGTCATGCTTTCTTTTATTTTATTGCTTTAATTTATTTATTTATTTATTTTGGCACTGGGGACTGAACCCAGGGGTGCTTTGTCACTAAGCTACCTTCCCACTCCTTTTTATTTTTATTTTGAGACAGGAGTCCCTAAGTTGGTGAGCCTGGCCTCAAACTTGTGATCCTCCATCCTCAACCTCCCAAGCAACTAGGATTACAGGTCTGTGCCACCATGCCTGGCTCCAGATCATATTTTCTAAACTCTATTCTCCAAACAAAAGGAAACAGGAATCCTTGAAGAAATGGCTGATTGTGGTTAGAGTTGAGAAAGTAAGATAAGTCTGAAGATCTTGTAATGCCAGAAAGTAAGAAGTGCTAAAAAAGAAAAAAAAAGTTGGGAAGGGGATGAAACTTTGCAAAGGGAAACAGAAGCCAACCTGAAAGAATGCCAGTGGAAAAAATTAGAAAAATCTGAGCAACAAAATAAATAAATGATAACACTAAGACATCTGAGTTTTTAGGTTAGGTTAATTACCTTATTTCTTTCATAAACTTATTTTGTAACTCTACTGGAAATAACCATATTACTCTTCTCCCATGGTTGAAGCTCATTAGTCTTAATGTTTGTTACAAACCCATCATCTTCTAGATGATTTATTACCTTATTTTTTAAAAGCAGGAAGTGGACATCAGAATCTCTTATTTATTCATTCTTAAAGAACAATAGAGATGATTATGAAGCAACTACAACTTTAAGGTATGATGAAAGGACTAATAATAAATCAACATGGCACTGCTTATTTGCCAAGATTTGGAGTGGAAATTATAAAGGGAAAAAATGTAAAATTCCCATTAGCACCCTTGGAGGCAGTGCCTCTGCACTGAGTGGCTGGAATGTATTTGGGTTTTTCGAGGGCTTCTTTAACAGCTTTTGTCAAATCCTTTTCTCAAAGCTAATTCCCTCACTGCAAATTTTTGCTGTATCCAAATTCTCTGAAGAAAGGTGTCAGTAGTGCTACCAATTGGAAGGAGTTTTGATTTCTCACTCTCTTTTCTGGATTAAAAATAATTTCTCTGCTGTCTGTATCTGTTGGATGTATGCTGGCAAAAGTTGCCTATAGAGTTCTGTGGTTTCATTTGTATATCAAAAGGAGTATAAATCAAAAAGTCTGAACTAATTAGGTATGGTGGCACAAGCCTGGAATTCTAGCAACTTGGGAGGCTGAAGGAAGAGGATGGCAAGTTTGAGGCCAACCTGGGCAATTTATCGAGATCCTTGGCAATTTAGCAAGACCCTGTCTCAAAATGAAAAAAACAACATAAAAAAGACTAGAGATGTAGCTCAGTGGTAAAGTGCTCCTGGGTTCAATCCCTAGAACAAAAAAAACAAAAAACAAAAAACAAAAAAAACACCAAAAACTAGAATTTGCAACCTGGCAACCCCCAGATCAAATCTGACATATAAGTTTTTTGGGTAGGTCCCATAGAATTAAAAATAAATAAATAAATAAAAATTAAGGGCTGGGGATGTGGCTCAAGCGGTAGCGCGCTTGCCTGGCATGCGTGCGGCCCAGGTTCGATCCTCAGCACCACATACAGACAAAGATGTTGTGTTCGCCAAATACTGAAAAATAAACATTAAAAAATTCTCTCTCTCTCCCTCTCTCTCACTCTTTAAAAAAAATTAAACAAGTTCAAATAAAAATCTGGATATCCATATTCTCTTGAAATAGTAGTTCTGGCAATACAGGGCCCATATTTTCATATGGCTACAATTAGTTGGGTCTGAAAGGGGGCTTCCTAATTGAACTAACAGGAGTCCTCCTCAATGCAGCAATGCTCTTCAATCCAAATTGTATGACACCTAGTTTGCCCTGTCCATGCCTCTGCAGCTCATTTGATTTCCAAGTCATGATGTAGAATATCAAATACTTTCTTGGTCTAAATGATTTTCTTCAAAGTGTCATACAAATGAGAAAAAAATAAAGACAGAAAGCAAAAGAAACCCTGTACAAACTTTGTATAAACTAGCTTCAAATCATGATTTTGCCAGGAGTGGTAGCAGACACCTTAACCCCAGCCACTTGGGAGGCTGAGGCAGGAGAACTGCAAATTTGAGGCCAGCCTTAGCAACTTAGTGAGACCCTGTCTCAAAATAAAACATAAAAAGGACTGGAGATGGAACTCAATGGTAAAGCACTCCCTGGATTCAATTCCCAGTACAAAAGAAAATGCCATGATTTTGTGCATTTTTAGAATAAAGTAAAAAAAAAAGATCAACAATACTTTATCAGAAGTGGATCACTTTTAGAATAATACTCTCAAAGCTGTCAGCTAAAATTTGGGGTTCTTAGTAAAACACTACTCATGGCAAGAAACAAAAGTCACCTCCTAATCAGTACCCCCATTCCTGTTGCCATGGGATTTTATGCAGTCTTGGTGACTGACTTTCAGTTACATGGTGAATGATTTTAACTTGAAGTGTGTGGTGGTTTATTTTACATGTCAACCTGACTGGATTTAGGAATGCCCAGGAACCTGTTATAGCATTATTTTTGGTGTGTCCGTGCAGAGTAGACTAACATGTGAATCTGAGTGGGCTAGGTGGGGAGGATCCACCTTCGATGTGGGCAGGCACCATCCAATCTGGGGGTCAGGGAACTAACAAAGGAGGTGAATCAGTCTCTTCTCCAAGGGCTGGGATAGGTTCTTTTTTTTTTATGAACAAAGAACAGAATTCACTGTGTTCTGGTTCAGCTGGCCAAATGCCCAGCCCCTCCTAACCCTGTGAAGTGAGATGGTAAGAAGATTTAAATAAACAGAATCCACTGGGAAATTAAATGTGGGCCAGATAGAGCATTTCTAATGGATTTTCCTTTACCTGATGAAGCAGAAAGGGACTGGTTCACTGGTTAAAACTGGGTACCAGCCAGTAGTTCCCAGAGCAGAAACTGCTATTGTTTGGATCTGGAATGTTCTCCAAAAGCCCATGTGTTCAAAGTTTGTTGGAAGGTGGTAGAAATTTTTAAAAGGAGGGGCCTACTGGGATGTCTTTAGGTGCGTGAAGAAACTGGGACTTCAGTTGCTTTTGTTATCTCATTCTTTTCCCTTCCAGGTCATCAAGAAGTGAACAGACTTCTTCCACAATGTGTTTCCACTGTGATATGCTAGGCTGTCACAGCCCCAAAGAAACAGGGGGCAACTCAATCATGGGCTGAAAATGCCCATATAAATGAATACAGACCTTTCTTTATAAATTGATTATCTTGGGTATTTGTAACAGTAATGGAAAGCTGACTAACATAAACCTAAAAGAAATTCTCAGAGATTGATAACACTGTCACAAAATAATGTCCCCTTTATCCCTTAACTTTTCACTACCCCTTTCCTCCATCTATCCCAGACTAACACAAAAGACACCTTGATTGCAGGCTGGTAGATCAGGTGAGAAGAAAAAAAAGAGAGATGGAGAAAACATGATGAATAAGGATAAAGGAGACCAAGGCTATCCTGAGGACAGTATGGAAGAAAACACATTGAAACTCAAGGATCTGAGACCACAGTGGGCTTGTGATCCCCTAGGTGGGAAAGTTGCAAAACCCCAGAAAGGAAATGACTACAGAGTAGTCTATGTGGATGTGGTCAAAGAGGGTGACAGTTACTTCTCAATCCTGAGCACAGTGACAGAAGCAGAAGAATAATCCTGATCCATTCACAACAGTGTGGACCAACCCATCACACCTGAAGGCAGATGAGGGAGAAGGATAGCTCTGTGGATACTCGGTAGGCAGCATAGAGGTCAAACCCCAAATTCCTGGTATTATCAAGGCACTTAGAGCTAGACAAAACTGCAGAAAGGGAGGAACTCTGGCTTCCTCCAATCTGATCAACTCGGGGTCTGTGGTAGAAGTAGAGTTACAGAATAGACAAGGTTCTAGCTCCTGCACACTTCACTCGTATAGCCATTACAAAAGGCAGATTGATCTGGTTTGGGCCAAGACAACAGCACTGTGAATCTGAAATCTTAAAATATTCCTGACCACACACAACCACAGTCGGTGTGTCTGAATATGAATAATGCATGGCTGAACACTACTTATTGGGAATCTATGATTTATTTCATAATCTAAATTTAAAACCCTTTAATATGTCACCCAAGGGCTCATCTAATTTGGAAAATGAAAAAGGAAAACTAAAGAATGAGTAAGGCTACAGATAAAACAGAAATTATTGAATTTTTTTTCTAATGTGAAAGCTCTGCTTTGGCCAAGGAAGGTAAATTAATAAACTCACCTGCTTCTGGTACAATTTTTATTAAAATTTGGTGAAATTAAAGCCATACATTGAAGGTCCTTATTTGTGCATAAAATAGGAGTCTATGCACTTATATGTGCATAAAAAAAATGTTTGAGATGATGCCCAAGAGACTAATAGTAACAGAAATTGCTACCTGGGGAAGAGAGAACAGGAGATGTGGAGAAAAAGATAATTTTTTAAAAAATTCATACATGTATTACTTTGATTTTAAAAGCAACATCAGGAATTAGAAAAAAAAAAAGCCAAAGCCATTTGTAAGTCAAAGCTCTAAGAGGAATAGAGGAAGCAAATGAGCAAAAAGAGGACAGAGCGGGACACCAACACAGGAGGCACGCAGCCCCCAGAGTTCTGGTGCTGGGTTCCTGATGGTGTGTCTCAGTTCACTCAAGCTGTGATGACAAAACTCCAGAAACCAAGCAGCTTATCAGCTGTCTGCCTTGGCCTGCTACTTTGGAGCTCTTGGGGGGGGGGGGGACTCCTGGAGAGTTCCCATTGGTTGGGGAAGTGCGGTAGGAGAGAATTCCGGAGGAGGGATTTCCTGTTGGTGGAGTGTGTCCCGGGAGAAGACCCGTGCATGGCATTTGCGGGAGTTTGGGAAATAAAGTTTGTTCCTGCTTGGGTGGCTCGTGATTTTGTGCCCAGCCAGACTGCGGCAGGTTTCTAAGAGTTCTTACATGGCATTCTATTTTTTTTTTTGTAACTTCTTAACATTTCTAAACCTTTGATAAAAATCATAAAATCTCAGAATACATCACTTACTTAAACTATATTAATCACATAATCAATATTTATTAAGCATCAAAAATTGTTCCAAGGAATTAACCTGCATTGATATTCTCTTGAGAAGTTCTACATGGTTTCCCCATTTCATAAACAGGGGAACCAAGAAATGGAACACCTAGGTCACATGGCTAGTAAATGGTGCTGGGCTTTGAACTCTGGAGACTGGTGGGCTCCAGAGCCCTTGTAATAACTGCTGTGCTGTGCTGTGCTGCCTGTGCTTTGCCTGGCTACACTGCAGCAGGCAGAGTTCCAAGATGCCCTCAAGATTCCCCCCATTTTTGTACACACATGTGAATGAGCTTGTGAATATGGTGTGATATCACACCCGTGATTATGTTTCTTTACATAGCAAGAGGGCTTCTGCAGATACAGGTGCTCCTCAACTTACAATGGGGTTATATCCCAATAAGCCCATGGTGAATTGAAAATATTGCTTGGAAATAGAGTAAGTAGAAAATGAATTTAATCTACCTTACCTATGAAATATTATAGCTCTACCTCACACATGGAAGAATATTTTAACAGCAGCTTGAAGTTGGAAAAATCATAGAACAAAAACATATTTTATAATAAAGTGGTTTTTGGTTTGTTTGTTTGTTTTCTGAAGTTCTTTTTTCTGGTACTAGGGATTGAACCTAGGGATGCTTAACCACTGAGCCACATCCTTAGTGGCCACCCCCTCCCCTTTTTAAAAAAATTTGAAATAGGTTCTCACTAAGTTGCTTAGGGCCTTGCTAAGTTGCTGAGACTGGCCTCAAATGTGTGATCCCCCTGCTTCAGCCTCCCAAGTTGCTGGGATTACAGGCATGCACCACCATGCCTGGCTTCTTAAGTGTTGAACATCTCATGTAGCTTATTGAACACTGTACTGAAAGTGAAAAACAAAATGATAATGTGGCACAGAAGAAACATGGGTGTTTTTATATAAGATGGTATTTGAAACATAAGATGCAATATCCAGTGGGCTAGGATTGTAGCTCTATGGTAGAGTACTTACCTAGCATGTGTGAGGCACTAGGTTCAATTCTCAGCACCACATATAAATAAACAAAAGTCTATCAACAACTAAATTTTTTTTTTTGAAAAAAGGATGCAATATCCAAAACCCACTTACAAATGCAGTACACCATACAATATCAGTTGTTACCCTTCTAATTGTGTGATTGCCTGGGAATTGATGCTTCTGTCATTGTTCAGTTTACTGCATGTTGCTATCGCATGAAAAGGTCAAAATGCAAAAAGTACAGGTTTCACGTAATGCATATTGCTTTCACACCATTGCAAAGTCAAAAACGTGTAAGTTGGAGAACTATAAAGGAGGTCATCCATATAATAGTTGACTTTGAGTTAATCGAAAGTGAAAATATCCTAGGTGAACATGACCTAATCAAGTGACCAACTGAAAGTACTGAACCCTTTTTGAGGTGAGAGTTTTAAAGTGTGAGAGAAGACCATATTGCAAGTACTTCAGCGTGACCTCTGGGACCTGAAAATGATCCCCAGTCAATAGTTAGCAAGACCATGGGACCTCAGTTTTACAGTTACAAGGATGAGGTCTGGCAACAGCCTCCAGATGAAGATAGCTGCCTGGCACTGTTTCAGCTGTGTGAGACCCTGAGCAGAAAAACCAGATGCACTGTGCCCTGCCTCCTGAGCTACAGAACAAGCTGTTAAATTTGTGGTAATTTGTTGTGCAGCCTTAAAAAAAATAATTATTGAGTTCACAAAGTGATGAAAAACATAAATTTTAGATTTAAATTAAGAATCCTTTAAGAAATGTACACTTTTTAAAACAGAAAATGTTAGTCAAAGGTCTTAATTGGTAGTAACTATTAGGAAATGGAGAAAGCAGTAAAGAAAGGGGGACATTCTGGAGGGCAGAGATGCAGAGTTATTACTTCCAGCATTAATAGTTACAAAATAGCATAGATAGCTTCCAACTAGATGATTGAAATCATCCTGAGTGGGCCTGACCTAATCAGGTGAATCCATAAAAGGTACTAAACAGACCCAGTTGAACTTGGAGAAATTCACACACACTTTCCTCATACAGTGTCACTGCCTTTTATTTCAGGGTTTATCACCCATGTGAGTCAAAAAAAAAAAATCCCTTTGACTTCATTGCCCCTAAACACAACTGGATCCTTCTTATGCCTGTCATGACTTGATGACTTAGAACCCCTCTCTGCCTTTATTCCTTTACTGTTTTCATCCATCAAACACATAATAGATATTTATCAAATGATTATAAGAAATTGGAAGTGAACCAGAAACTTCTAAAAAAAATAATTAGGGAAATTCCCTTATGGAAAGTCAAATGACTTCCTCCAGTGTTATTACTTTATGCTTTTAGACATTCTGCTAAGATTTCTCCAAATAAAATATCCCACATGAGCACAAATTAAAGCAAAACTCATGTCTTGACAGCTTCTCTCTTTTTTTTTTTTTTTTTTTTTTTTGGAAATTTTTTAGAACTTTTATTTTATGTACAAAGAGTGAGCATGTTCTCCTTCACTGGATGGCTGTCTTGGGTAATCCATTCAAGGAAGATCACTTAGTCCAACTTATTAAAGCCTATATCCTTCGCATACTGACGGAAACACTGCCGGCACATGTTGAGGCCGTATTTCCAGATCAGACCGTGCGGGTTTGAACACACGTGGCAAGAGCGAGAACCCTGGCCAAATTTTCGCGGGTGGCTCCAATAGAGCTGTTGGTGACCCATCTTGCTTTCAAGGGTGCAACTTGACAGCTTCTCTACTTTGGCCAATTGAATCAATAGTCACAGGCATGGTGGGTTCTCAGATTCACTCTATCAGCATCCCTGCAATTCACAGTAGTTTAAGTAAACAAAATCCCAATGCAAAAGCCACAAAGGAAAAGAGAAAGAGACTTGACCACATAAAGCTTCTAAACGTGAAAAAATTAAAAGAAACTGGGGATATAGCTTAGTGGTAGAGTATTTGCCTAGTATGTGCAAAGCCCTGGGTTTGATTCCCAGTACCTCCTCTCCTTGGCCCCCGCCACACATACAACCATTACCACCACCACCACTACCATCATCATAACAGAAACAAAATGAAAAGGGAAGCAATAAACAGAGAAAGAAACTGAATGTATCTGAACACACTTTGGGGTGAATACTTTAATTATGTATGAAAGCTTTTTAGAATCTGTAAAAAAAAAAAAAAAAAAAAAAAAAAAACTAAGGGAGCCAGGCATGTTGGTACACACCTATAATCCCCGTCACAATGGAAGCTGAGGCAAAAGGATCTCAAGGATCTGCTTGAGCAACTTAGTGAGGCCCTGTCTCAAAATAAAAAATAAAAAGGATTATGATGTAGATCAATGGTAGAATGCTTGCCTAGCATGTACAAGGCTCTGGGTTCAGTTTCCAACAATGAAAAAAAAAAAAACAGTAACATTAAAACAATAAAATGCCATTTTCACTTACCAAATTAATCAAGATTTGAAAAACATATATACTACCAAGTGTCCCTGGGGTTCTGGGAAATGGCATCTTTCTATACTGCTAGTGGTGGCATAAATCATCCCACTTATAAGAACAATCTGGTGAAACTTAAATTTTTTTATTATTTATTTTTTAGTTTTCGGTGGACACAACATCTTTTATTTTATTTTTAATGTGGTGCTGAGGATCGAACCCAGTGCCCCGCACATGCCAGGCGAGCACGCTACCGCCTGAGCCACATTCCCAGCCCCTTAAATTTTTTTAAGTTAGAACATATTTTAACTCTTGGAGTTATTACTAGACATTTATCCTAAGGAAATAATCATGTATATGTACAAATATTTGAATAAAATGATGTTTATAATAGTACTAACTATACTAGGAAAATAAACACAAAAGCAATAAAGAATTTGTTAAATAAATGATGGATTATCCCTATAAGGAAACATAACCCAAAAAAACAAAACAAGTGAGCTGGGGTTGTGGCTCAGTGGTAGAGCACTCACCTAATGTGTGTGGGGCCCTGGGTTTGATCCTCAGCACCACATAAAGATAAATAACTAAAAAATATTTAAAAAAAAAACAAGGAAACACATCCTGTGTTCAGATATGGGAAGAGTTCCAAAGTATATTAAGTTCAAAAAAGGAAAGTACAAAACAAGATTTATGGTATTTACCTTTCATAAAAAAAAAAAAAAAGGAGGGCCTGGGGCTGGGGCTGAGCCCTAGCACACTTGCCTCGCATGTGAGGCATGGGGTTCAATTCTCAGCACCGCATATAAATAAATAAAATAGAGATCAATTAACAACTGAAATGGATATTTTTAAAGGAAAAATCAGAATATAAATATTCTTTTTTTAAGAATATAAATATTCTTATTTTCTTGTATATGCATAAAGAAACTTGGAAGGAATACAATGTATTAGAAGTGGGGTGGAATAGGGTGGAGTGGGGAATCAGGGTGAGTGTGGTGTTTCATGGTGTATCTTTTCATATATTTTAAATTCTAAAATATGTAAGTGTATTGCCTGTTCAGAATAATAGAAGTATATCTATTCATACAGAAAAATATTCACTATCTATTAAGCAAAAATTCAAGCTACAAAATACAAACACAGTAGTGTGACGATGTAATTTATTTTTGATTTCTAAAAATCTATTTGTATTTTTCAATTTTTACAAAGTAATAAATATTACTTTTATAAAACCATAGACATATGTATATATTGGGCAATACTTATGTACACTTTTACATCAGACTTCTATGAAGCTAATTTTTATTACCCTCTGAGGGAAAAAAAATGCAAAACAGCTTTGCTCTACAGTGGAAAAAAGGAAATGAAGGAAGGCTTTGGTTGGAGTTTCCAAATAACTTTGCCAACTGCTGTGGTCGTATATGCTCCCCTAGACTTCATGTGTTGAAACTTAAAAGACCAGCAGGGCACAGTGTTGTCTGACACCTGTTGTCCCAGTTACTTGGGAGGCTGAGGCAGGAGGATCCCAAGTTCAAGGCCTGCCTTAGCAACTTAATGAGACTTTGTTTCTAAATTAAAAATAAAAAGGGGGTGCTGCGGTTAGCTTTGTGGTAGAATATCCCTGGGTTCAATCCTCAGTACCAAAAAGAAAAAGCAAAATAATACTTAATAACCAATGTAACAGTATAAGAGGTAGGACCTTTGGAGGTGATTAAGTCACAAGGGCAGACTCTTCTGGATGCCCTCCTACGGCCTTTAAAATAGGGTTTGAGGGGAAAGGCTCACTCTTATCTGCTCTTCTGCCATGTGAGGATAGTTTCATCCCCCTTTCCTTTGCCTTTACATCACTTCCACCATACAAGGATGCAGCAAGAAGACCTTCACCAGAAGCCCAAATGCTGGCATCTCAGCATTGGACTTCCCAGCCTCCAGAATTGCAAGAAATGAATTTCTGTTCTTTGTAAATTACCCAGACAGCAATGTTTGTTCAGCAGTACAAACAGCCTAACATACTGACTTTCATTCTCCTTGCAGAACGCTCGACCATCAGCCCAAAAGACTATGAGGAAACAGGATGAATGTGACAAGGGGAGCAGGGAAGGGGAGTAGCAGGGACTGACCTCAGGGATACTTGGCCACTGAGCCACATCCCCAGTACTATTTTGTATTTTATTTAGAGACAGGGTCTCACTGAGTTGCTTAGCCCCTTGCTTTTGCTAAGGCTAGCTTTGAACTTGAGATGTTCCTGTCTCAGCTTCCGGAGCTGCTGGGATTATAGGCTTGTGCCACAGCACATGGCTCAGCCTGATTTTTTTTAAACAAAACTTATTCAAGACAAGTTTGTGGTGTGCTGATTATCTATTGCTGCATAACAAACCATTCCAAAACAAAAACAACATATTTAGGGCAAGATTCTGTGAGTAGGCAATTTGGGCTGGGCTGAACCAAGTGGTTCTTCTGGTTTTGTCAGGACTCACCCATAAATCCTCAGTCAGCTGTTAATCTGTTGGTGACTAGATTGAAAGCAGGCCTCACTGACATAGATGCCTGGCAATTGACTCAGTCTTTAATTGAGATGATGGAGTGACAGACCATGAGTCTCTTGTGATTTCATAGGCTAGCCTGGCTTTGTTTACACAGCACCTCAGCAGGTTCCAAATGAGAAAGCAGAAGCACACCAAGGCTGATTAAGACTCCCACTTGGAACTGGAAGATCACTCTGCCATATTCTATTGGCCAAAGCAACACACAACTCCAGCCCAGATTCCAGGAATGAAAACAAAAAATACGCCCAAAATTTCGACAAGAGGAACTGCAAAGTCACATTGCAAAAGGGCATAAATATGGGGAGGGGTGGGAAATTGTGGCTATTGTTACAAACTAAAACAGGCATAGTTGAATTGAATTATACTTAACATGGGTTTTTTTGTCTGATGGCTTGTTTTTGAGGCACTGGGGATTGCAGCCAGGGGTGCTCTTCCACTGAGCTACATCCCCAGCCCTTTTTTATTTTTTATTTTGAGAAACGGGTTTTGCCTAAGTTGTCCAAGCTGACTTTAAACTTGTAATCCTTCAACACTTGAGCCTTTGGGGGACATTCTAGATCCAAACTGTAACACAAGAGACACATGGTTTAAAACAATAGAAGACAGCCGGATACTGTGGCACACACCTGTAATCCCAGCAGCTTGGGAACCTGATAAAGAAGGATCACAAGTTTGAGGCCAACTTCGGCAATTTAGCAAGGCCCTAAGAAACTTCATGAGACCCAGTCTCAAAAAAAAAAATAAATAAATAAAATAATAATAATAATAATAATAAAGGGCTGGGGATATAACTCAGTAGTAAATTGCCCCTGATTTAATCAGAGTTTAACTGGTTTAATCTGTAGTACCCCCACACACAAAAAGAAAAAAATGATAGAAAGATTGAATGAGACTATAATGACTAGATGTTGAAAAGAGGACACATAGATGGGTCTTACAAAATTCCTAGACATTGCTCATAGACTTTTCTGTGTACCTGAGATAAATTGCTTTCCTATATAAATGACACAAAGGCAAATCAAATGGCTGTAGGTTAGGAGGAAAGCTAAGCTTGGCAAGCATAGATTTTACCCTCATACATAGTGTCCACCATCCAGAAGGCAGTGCTAATGCCTCATGGGCTGTGTTCCTAAACCAGATTTGAATCCCCTGCATGCTGAGTGATCTGGGGCACAGTTCTTATTTAGCTTTTCATGGTAAAGGTGGCTGAAATTCTCTACCGCACAGCTGATGTTGTAAAGATTAATAATATACGAGTGACCCATTTTTTTGGTGTGGATTTTGTATCCTGCAATTTTCTTGAATTCTTTTTTTAATGTTTTTATTAGTGTATTATAGTCATATGTAATATTGAGTTTCATTTTGACATAATCATACATTCATGGAATATAATTTGTTCTACTTCAGTCCCCAGTGCTTCCTCTTTCCCTCCCTTTCTCTGTCCCCCTGTTGTCCTTCCTCTATGCTACTGGTCTTCCTTCCATTTATTTATAGTTGTTTTTTTTTTCAAATGGTATTTTAAAGTTATACCTAAAAGTAGAATTCACTGTGGTATATTCATATGTGTACATAGCATAATTTGGTTAATTTTATTCCGTAGTTCCTCCCTTTCCTTGTCCCTCTTCCCTCTCCATCTAGCATTTTCCTCTAATCCACTAATCTATCTTCTATTTCCATGAGACCCCCCACCTTCTTTTTTTCTTATTTTGCTCTCACTTCTGCATATGAGAAAAAAACATTTGACCCTTGATTTTTTAATCTGGCCTTCTTTACTCAGCATACTGTTCTCTAGTTCCAACCATTTACCAGCAAATGCCATATTTTCATTCTTCTTTATGGCTGAGTAAAACTCCATTGTGCGGTCCACTAAAGAAATTAATAGTTTTTAATTTTGGTAAACAGAACATTTTACTGCACTGTTATCCTTGGGTTAGGTTTTTTTTTGCTGTTTTTGTGGATGCAGAGTGGCAAACACTTGTTCTCTGGTCCCATTTCTCAGTGGGTTGGATCACCCATGTGTTTTGAGTGTACTATGAAACTTGATATGCCTTTCTGCATGGACAGAGCCTGCCTGGTTCTGGAAGTCCTTCTAGACTTAGTGATTATTTTCCAGATGGCAAATGTACGTGTGTGTGTGTGTGTGTGTGTGTGTGTGTGTGTGTGTGTGTGCGCTACTGGCAAGCACTTTCATACTGAACTACATCCCCAGCCCTTTTTATTTGAGACAGAATATTGATAATTTGCCCAGGCTGGTATCAAACTTGCAATTCTTCTGCCTCAGTCTCCAGAGTAGTTGGGATTATAGGCAGATGGTTATACTTTAACACTAGTCAGCTTTCAAGATTTTTTAAAAGTATTAATACTGTTATTTCACATCTAACTTTAGAAGCTCCACTATCTACAAATGAATTAATCTGAAAAAAATGTGCCATAGAGTTTTTCTTCTGGGGAATTACATCTAATGCCTGGTAGCTATTAAGACAGATCTAGTTTATTTAAATATAGTTTTGTATTTTTTTCTGAAATAGTTAAAGCCCACCTTTAGCTTCCCTAAGTGAGGGTTCTGTCAGATACCAGGGAGACAAAAATATATGAGAGTGTCCATCTGCCTAATATCAATTCTTACCAGTCCTTCTCAATATTGCTTACAGTAAAGTCATGTTAAGAGTAAGCCTGAAACAGTCAGTTATTTCCAAGGAAATAAAATACATCAAGTAACAGGGAAGAAAAGAAAAAAAGAGTAGATGGGCACTAAATGACATGAGTGGATGGAAATAAAAAAGCAAAATTCAGAGTAAAACCAAAGAGAAGTTGCTTGTGGTGGGAGCAAATGGAAAGAGCCTTATGGTGCACAAATGGAAGAGCTGGGGCAATGTAGCCGGGTGTGGTAAGTGCCATTTTTGTAATTTACAAACTTCCTAAAACAGGTAGAACATGAAAATTCTATTAAGAGAATCAAACTTATTACAAAACAAATCTTCAAATGCCCAATTTAAAATTGACAGAGTATATTGATAATATAATTCAATAGAAATCAAGGGAAATTATCAAATTACAACATGTACAAAGCTCAAGCCAGCTGCAGTGACACACTTTGTTATGGTTTAGATACGAGGTGTTCCCCAAAAGCTCATATATGAGACAATGCAAGATGAAATGCTTGGGTTTATGAGAGCCTTAACACAATCAGTGAATTAATTCCTTGACAGGGATTAAATGAGTGGTTACTGAAAGCAGGTTGGGTGTGGCTGGAGGAGGTGGGTCATTGGGGGTGTGACGTTAGAGTTTATATTTTGTCCTGGTGAGGAGAGCACTCTACTTTGGGGGGGGGGAGTTGAGGTATACAGGGATTGAACTCAGAGGCACTCACAGAGGCACTCAACCATTGAGACACATCCCCAGCCCTATTTTCTATTTTATTTAGAGACAAGGTCTCACTGAGTTGCTTAGCGCCTTGCTTTTGCTGAGGCTGGCTTTGAATTTATAATCCTCCTGTCTTGTCTCGACATCCTGAGCCACTGCACCCCACCAAGTGCTCTACTTCTTGGTGCAATGCCTTGAGCCACTTTCTTCCACCACACTCTTCCACCATGATGTTCTGTTGTAAGGGGGGGGGGGGGGTCCGGCGGAACGTCGGAGGGAGAGACCACACAAGAGACTTACTCCATGCAATTGGCAAAAGGGGATTTATTGGGGATCCATTCCAGCTCACTGGGACTCTGTGCCCACTCAAGAAGGGAGCGCAGCTCAGAGCCCAGAGCAAAGGTCAAGCAGAGCTTAAGTACACTTTTTGGAGAGGGCCGTGGGCTTTGCATACATCAGAACAAATCATCATGAGGCGCGGGGAAATTGAACAACAACTCTGAGACGTGATTGGCACAATCATTGGCAGGAACAGGTGGGGCGGGGGTGATTGGTCATTCGTAAGCGGGTTACACATTCAAACTGATTGGTCCGGGCCCTGTGAGGAACTGCACAGGGCCCTAGGCTAAATGGCCAGTAGGGCATTGTTTTAACTATCTCAGGAATTCCAAGTTCTGGGTGTAACAGAGGAATTTAATAATACCTAATCTTTTACATTCAAGCTTTCCAGCTTAGAAACTTTACCCTTTCACTGTCCTACCTCAAACCCAAGAATGAAGTCAGCTTCCATGGAATGAGACCTCTAAAACTGTGAATGTCCCAGAAAACTTGTCCTCCTCTAATTGTTCTTGTCAGGTCTTTTGTTGGTCACAGTAGTGAAGAAGCTGACTAAACCACATCTGTAATCCTAGCATCTCAGGAGGCTCAGGTAAGAGGATCTCAAGTTTGAGGCCAGCCTAAGCAATTTAGTGAGACTCTGTCTCAAAAAATAAATTAAAAAGGGCTGAGGATGTAGCTCAGTGGTAGAGCACCTCTGGGTTTGATTCCCAACATGTTGGGGGTGAGGGGCAGGAAGCAGATGTTTCTGAGCAAAACCCTAGTATCACTTGCAATGCCTACATTTCTTATTTTGTTTTATTTACACAGCACTGGGAATTGAATCCAAGGATGCTCTTCCAGTCAGCTTCATCCCCAGCCCTTTTTATTTTATTTTTTAAGATAGGCTCTTATTAGCTTGCTGAGGCTGGCATCATACTTATGATCCTCCTGCCTCAGCCTTCCGAGTCGCTGGGATTACAGGTGTGTACCACTGCACCCAGCATTGTGTATTTTTTTTAACATAAAAATACTGTTTTAAAAACAAAAAGATTTTAAAATCAATTAATAAAGAAAATGCTTGGGAACATAATACACTCAGAAATTTTTATTTGTTGAACAAACATGTATTCAGTGTTCTGTGCCAGTTACTTTACTAGGAAATAAAGAAATTAAACAAAAACCACAAATCCTATCCATAAGGAGCCTAAAGTTTACTGGGCTACATATTCAAATTCTATCTAATCTAGTGCAGGAGTGCTAAGCATGCACAAATAGGAAAATCAGGAAATTCTTGGGGGCATACTATTGTGCATCACCCTTACACATGTGAATAGTGTTTCGATATAATAAGCTTCACGTTTGCAGATGCAGCTCAATATCAACTGGAAATGCATGTACCCAAACTGGTCTTCACCTTTCGCTTCTCTTTCTTTCACATCTTACATCAGCTTTATAACCATTACTTTCTGTGCTGCCTTCAAAATGGTTCCAGAATCCAGCCAATGCTAAACATCTAGTACCACTAAAATTATGAATATCTCTTACCTGGATTCTTGCAATTATCTCCTAATTTCTCCACTTAATGCTCTTCAATCTATTCTCAGTGCAGGAGTCAGGAAATCCTTTGAAAATGTCCATTTCATCCAATTGCTTCCCATCTCACCCTGGATAAAAGCTGAAGTCCATACAATGAATGTAAGCTACCATGTGACTTGTCTCACCTAATGAAAGGGTAAAGTTTCTAAACTGGAAAGCTTGAATGTAAAAGATTAGGTATTATTAAGTTCCTCTGTTACACCCAGATTCCTGAGATAGTTAAAACAATGCCCTACTGGCCATTTAGCCTAGGGCCCTGTGCAGTTCTTCACAGGGCCCGAACCAATCAGTTTGAATGTGTAACCCACTTACGAATGACCAATCACCCCCGCCCCACCTGTTCCCGCCAATCACGTCTCAAAGTTGTTGTTCAATTTCCCCGCGCCTCATGATGATTTGTTCTGATGTATGCAAAGCCTCCCGCCCTCCCCAAAAAGTGTACTTAAGCTCTGCTTGACCTTTGCTCTGGGCTCTAGGCTGCTCTCCCTTCTTGAGTGAGCACAGAGTCCCAGTGAGCTGGAATGGATCCCCAATAAATCCCCTTTTGCCAATTGCATGGAGTAAGTCTCTTGTGTGGTCTCTCCCTCCGATGCTCCGCCGGACCCCCCTTACACTTACCTTACCATTCTGACTTCAATCCCACTCTGCCCACAAGAAGCACACTCCTGCCTCAGGGTCTATACACTTGCTACTGCTTCAATGTGGACTGGAATGCTTTTCCCCCTCCAGGGCCTTACTCAAATGCCACTGAACAGTGGTCTACTTTATGCTTTGAACATAGCCCTTGCTGCTCTGCCACTGCAACTTTTTTTTTTTTTTTTTTTTGTACCAGGGATTGAACTCAGGGGCACTCAACCACTGAGAACTTCTGTATTTTATTTAGAGACAGGGTCTCACTGAGTTGCTTAGCACCTTGCTTTTTGCTGAGGCAATCTCTGAACTCACGATTCTCCTGTGTTAGCCTCCCAAGGAGCTGCTGGGATTACAGGCATGTGCCACCATGCCGGGCACTTCAATTTATTTTTAAAATGGACATGTTCCTTTCTCTTCCTTTCTTTCTGCTCTTCCCTAATCTCTTCCACTCCTTAGCCTGGGGGGTGGTGGTGGGGGGGACAAGATTACCCTTCTAGTCCATTTTAAGCAGATTTCTCTGTCCTTGAGTACACATACCCCACCCCATAGGAACAAAGTAATCCAGATGGTACCAGAAGATATCAGAAATGACTATTTCCCAAATTAACAAGTGAATTACAACTTCAACAGAGAATACATGGAATATAGCCTTTAAAGTACCTCTTTAAAAAGCTCCTTGTTCCTGGGCTAGGGATACAACTCAGTTGGTACAGCGCTTCCCTTCCGTGCACTAGGTTCAATCCCCAGCACCACAAAAAAACAAAAAAAAACCAACTCCCTGTCCTGCTGATGGGCAGAATCATAGCCTGTGTTTCTCCTTTGCTAGCAAAGCACTAAAACTTCTTTCCTTTTTCTCAAAACCATGTCCTCTTTACTGGGTTGGCACTGGGGACAAGGACCAAGCTTTCAGTAACATTACCACCACAGGAAGTCTTCTCTGGCCCTCATACCTAAAATTTCAACACTATATCCCTCTCCCAACATTTTTTATTCTCCTTTCCTTTCTGCAATTTTTTTCTCCTCAGCATTGATCACTATCCCCCTTATTACATATCTTATTTAATATTTATGAGAAAGTTAGTTCCATGAGGGCACACAGATGTTCTTCATTCAAGTGCCTAGAACAATATATATATATATACACACACACACACACACACATATGTTTCACTTAATTAATATTTGTAGAGCTAGGCACAGTGTTACATCCCTGTAATCCAACCTAATGGGGAGGCCAATGCAGGAGGATCAAAAGTTCAAGGCCAGCCTCAGCAATTTAGTGAGGCTTTATCTCAAAAATTTTTAAAAGGGGAGGGCCTTCTGGGGATGTATCTCAGTGGTAGAGCACCACTGGATTCAATCCCAAGTACCTCAAAAATAAATAAATACTTATGGGAAAGAACAAATGGATTGGGGCTGGGGATGTGGCTCAAGCGGTAGCGTGCTTGCCTGGCATGCGTGCGGCCCGGGTTCGATCCTCAGCACCACATACAAACAAAGATGTTGTGTCTGCCGAAAACTAAAAAAAAATAAAAAGTTAAAAATTCTCTTCTCTCTCTCTCTCTCTAAAAAAAAAAAAAAAAAAAAAAAAAAAAAAAAAAAAAAGAACAAATGGATTGACACAAATATTTCAGACAAAGAATTCATGTATTCAATCCACAGACATTTCTTGACTCAAAATACAAAGCTTTCTTTGGGGGCTGGGAAGGGGGTTTACTGACGATTAAATCACTTCACCACTGAGCTACACCCCCAGTCCTGTTTTTTTTTATTTTGAGACCAAGTCTCACTAAGTTGCTTAGGGCCTTGATAAATTGCTGAGGCTGGAGTTGTACCTGCAATCCTCCTATCTGAGCCTCCGGAGCCACTGAGATTACAGGTCTGTGCCACCATGCCCAGTTACAAAGCATTTTTTAAAGCAAAGGAAATAAAATGAGAAATAGTTCCTGCTCTCATGAAACTTAAGAAAAAAGTGAGAATAAATCCTTAAATAATTTTCACACTCAGAAAACTTAAGAACAACAGGACATAACCATGATTCTTGCTCTGTTGAACAAATCTACAGATGACATTCCCTTTATCCTAAAAGATCTTCCTGGACTCTAACAATCATAGAAGTATCTTCATCTCCAAAGACCAAAGGAATCCTTCATATCAGTAAGCCACATTCAATTCTCAATGAACACCCAATTCTGGATTCCAATTGCTGGAAAACACAGGCAGTGTTGAAAGCAGTCTTCACAGTGTATGAGACTCTGAAGGAAAAGGTCGTGCCCATTCTACAATGCCAGGCAAAGAGGGAGTATTCAACACATTTTAGTTGTTGTAACTGATACCCCCCTCAGAAAAGGAGAACAGTCACAATATGTAGCCTTGCGCAGAGCAACATTTAGAGGTCACAACAAATGTTTAGCATTTCATTAATCCTGCTGAGAAGAAAGATAAAAGAACTCTTAAGGAATTCTTGCACAGGTTAAGGCAAGATACTTTCCTTAAGGTGACCTTCAAATGATGGCCCTCCAAATAAGGAGAACTATTCATTCCTGACTCTAGTCAGTCCACTAATTCAGCAAGAGACTATTTAAATGGATTATCTCTGGGAGCCAGGTGAGTGGCTCAAGTCATGGTGACTGGGAAAACTAAGGCAGAAGGATGGCGAATTTCAAGGCAACTTAGGGAGACTCTATCTCAAATAAAAAAGGACTGGGGATGTAACTCAGTGGTAAAGAACCCCTGGCCAATCCGAAGTACCAAAATTAATTAATCAATCTTTGGTTTGCTGAAACAAAATTTCAAAATGGGATCTGTTTTTCAAGGAGAGAAAGACTTAAAAACCACAATTATTTTGAATGTGTTTCATCTCCTAAAGAGATCCCTCTAAAGAGTATTTTATAGTGCTTTATTTTAGAGAAAAATAGGGCTTCCACTGCCAAGGCTAATAATCTTCTATGGTTCTTAAGTGGATTTACCCCAGTTGGACCCGAGTAACTTGTTTCTTTAGTATGAAAAAATGCCAGCCAAGTTCACAGCTAAACCAGAGCTAAAGTAATGTGTCACTTACTTTGACCTAGAAATTGTAATTCAAAGCTACTGTTCTTACAATTTTGAGGTATTTTTCCCTGAATCATGGAAGAAAGCTAATGAATGTGAGCTGAAATGACAAATGTTGATGCTGATGGCCACTGGCTTGCTTCAGTTCCCCAGGAACTCTTTAATTATAGGATATTTTTGTTTCAAAAAAATTTTGACATTTTGATTAAAGAAACTTCCTTTTAAAATTGAACTATCGACAATTAAGCTCTATTTAAAAAAAGAAAAAAAAATTAAACTATCAAAATTAAATTGAGAACTTGATTCAGCTTTGTAGAATGCCCCAAAGAATTTCTAAAAGTTGAGAGGTAAAAAAATAACTTCTGGCCTGGGGTTGTGGTTCAGTGGTAGAGTGCTTGCCTAGCATGTATGATGAGGCACTAGGTTCAATCGTTAGCACCACATATAAATAAATAAAATAAAGGCCCATCAACAACTAAAAAAAGTAAAAAAAAAAAAAAAAAAAAGAACTTATACATTGGCCGTGATGGTGCACTCCTGTAATCTCAGTTACTAGGAAGGCTGAGGCAGAAGAATCAAAAGTTTGCAACCAGCTTCAGCAACTTAGCAAGACCTCTCTCAAAATAAAAAAATTTTAAAAGGGCTGGAGATGTGGCTTATTGGTAAAGCACCCCTGGGTTCAATTCTTAGTTCTGGGGGCAGGGAGAAGAATTTCTAAGGCATTTTCATCTCTCGAATAAAAATATTACCTTAATCACCAAATAATGAGCTAAGAACTAATTAAATAAATCATGGTACATCCTCACAATGTACATTGCTACAAAACAAGAAGAGAAAAGTCTCTATGTACTGATGTGGAAAGATTTTTAGGATCTTCAAGTAAACAAAGACAGTGTAGAGCAGTGCATAACCGTATGCTACTTTTTTTATCAAGGATAAGAATATAAATTTTATTTTCTTGAACTTGTAAAAAGAAACAATGAAATAATATGTAATAAATATAGGGAGATGGCTTGAGAGAAAACAGGTTGGAGAAGATAAGGATATGAGCAAGATTTCTCTTCATGTGGTTTTTATATATAGTTTAGATTTTTTTTTTCTTTTTTTTTTAACTAGAGATCGAACCCAAAGGCACTTTACCACTGAGGTACATCACCAGCCCTTTTTTATTGTTTTGTTTGAGACAGTTCTCACCAAGTTGTTTAAGGCCTTTCTTGCCAAGTTGCTGACACTGGCCTGGAACTTGCAATCCTTCTGTCTCAGCTTCCTGAGTAGTTGAGACTTTTGAATCACATAAATGTTAACAGAAATAATGTGTAGTATCTTCATTTCCTCTGGAAGCAAGATGTCTAGATTCTCACTTGAGACTCATAGGTCTAAGAAATATTCAAGTTGAGATAAAACTATAGGTTGATTCAGAAAGTCATTTACATTGTTGTAAGCTAGTTCAAATCAAGGTCTTTTGTCTGTCCACTTTCCTTTTTCATTTAAGAAACTGATCAATTCTTCAAATTCAGAAGTTTGGAGAGAAAGCATTGGAGACATCTTGATTAGGGTAGAAGTTTTTAAATATCAGATATATTTCGATATACAGTTCTGTGATAAGCCATCTTTAGTACTTTAGCCAGAACACAGCAGATTTGAAACTGTGTCACAAAAAGCATTGGCTGGGACTAGGTGAAGTTAGTTTCATTGAACTGGGTCCATGCTTATCATAAGCCTGAAAATCTTCCTCTGTGCCTCTGGAAGCACTGTCCATCAAAATCTCAGCAGCCTCAATGCCTCTGAACAGTTCCTTTGACTTCTTGTTCAAATGGAAACCTGCAGCCTTTTCAACTTGTGGCTGGTTTTCCTCCATATGAAGAAGATGACTTCAACTAGTCCCCAAACTTTGCCACCATAGTATGACTACTGCAAAACTCTCCCATTCCTCACCTTTTCCCCAGGCTCCAAGTGATTGGGTCCAAACCTGGAGTCTACCTCTCTACTGGTAACTGGAATTTCAAATTTAACTCTACCAAAATAGAACTCTTGATTCACACAACCATCAAATCTTCTCCCCCAGTCTATTTATTCTCTATCAATGACTCTATCATGGCTTAGTGTTTCATGTAAAAAAATCTGGAGGGCATCTTGACTTTTTCTTTAATTTTCCTACACCCACATTAAAATCAACCAGCAGTCCAAAAGGACCAGGATCCATAATCCATCAATGGTACCACATTCTCAACAAATTCTCACTGTCAAACACTATCAAACTCTTATCTTTCTTCCATTCTCACCATTGGCCTCCTTTGTAATAAATCCCTTTGTGATACAGTCAAAGGATTGTTGGAGTCAGGGTATTAGAGGGAGCAGAAAGATAAGTTAGTAGTCAGAAAATGGAATTAAGAGGGGTTTGTCAATGATAAAGTCATGGGACCCTGGTAATGAATAGCTTGAGTAGACAGGATCATTGGATCTGAGTTCAAAGAACTGAGAGGGCAAGGTGTAAGAACTATATTGAAATATCCAAGAATTGAGAAAAAATTGGAACTGGACAAACAACCAGGAACTGAAATTTTTTTAAAAATAGGGAAGAGTCAGGGGCTAGGTTTGTGGCTCAGTGGAAGAGCACTTGCCTAGCATGTGTGAGACACTGGGTTTGATTCTCAGCACCGCATATAAATAAATGAATAAAATAAAGGTCCATCAACATCTAAAAAGAATATTTTTTAAAATAGGGAAGAGTGATTTTAAGGGTGGATAAATTGATAACCTAACAAGGGTAGTAGGTGATAACAGTCTGGTGACTTCAGAATAAAAGCTTTGTGCTTTTAGGAATATGAAAGGGAGAAACACTTGAAAACACCAATAAAGACCAAGTATCTATTACATTTCGAGGTTTCACTTCATCGCCCGACCCATTTTTACTGTTCCCATCATAGTCCAAGTTGTCTACCTTCATCTCTCTTAATTGAGCTTCCTAGTTGGTTTCCTTGTTCATTGATTTACCAACATTTTATTTTGCTCAGGGCACTTAACCACTGAGCCACACCCCCAGCCCTTTTTATTTTATTTTTTTATTTAGAGACAGGGTCTTGCTAACTTGCTTAGTGCTTCACTAAATTGCTGAGGCTGGCCTTGAACTTGTAATTCTCCTGCCTCAGCTTCCTGAGTTGCTGGGAAAACAGGTGTGCACCATTGCATCTGGCTCTATTTTGTGTGTCTTTGATACTATAGTTTGTTTTAAGCCTGATGAAATTCACTAAGGAGAAATTACCTGACAAGAAAATTAAACTGAATTCCAGATTGTGACCACCTTGATGACTAAGACAATATCTAATGTTCTTTCTGTATTGAATTTTTCTTAGCTATGCTTTTTCTTTCTTTTTCTGATCAAACGATGTTGAAACCTCTTGGCATTCTAAGAGAAAGATTTGGCAATTAAAATGTCACTGCAGATTTTAGATGACTGTTCTCATGATTAAGGCATGGAAATTTCAATAAGCAAATTCATTCTGACTTTAGAACAAACGTTTTTGACTATATACAGGAACAAATTCTGTGTTCTTCATGTGTGAAATTGATAAAAATAAAGATATAAGCAATATTCTAGAATTGTAGCCCATGGCAGCAACTAAGAATTACATAAAATTTAGACTATACATGGCAATATATAGAAGTATTGTTCATAGTGTTAAAAGTGAAAACAATCTACATGTTCATAAACGGAATCACCTTAGACCATTTAAAAAAATACAGTGCTGTCACCCTACCTCAGCTCTTTAGTCAGTACCTTTGGGAGGAGAGGCCCATGTGTTGGCATTTTTAGAAAGTTCTATCATGCATTTCCAATGTGCAGTGAAAGTGAACGCTCCTTGATCTCATATCTTTATATACCATCACTACATTGATGGGCCTCAAATTTATCTCTTCAGTCTGCTTAAATCAATATTCCTCCTTGAGAAATGCAAATTGAAACCACAATGAGGGGATGGGTTATAGCTCAGTGGTAGAGTGCTTGCCTAGCCCTGGGCTCAATCTCCAGCACCTCAAAAAAAAAATGAGATTATCACCTCAGACACATTAGAATGGCTATTAATCAAAAAGACAAAAGCTAAAAAGGGTCGGCGAGGATGTGGAGAAAAAAGAAATCTTACACTTTGTTAGAACATAAGTTTGTACAGTGGTACAGTCATTATGGAGAACAATGTGTCTGTTCCTCAAAAAAACTAAAAATAGAATTCCCATATGATTCAGCCATCCCACTTCTGATATATTCCCAAAAGAACTGAAATCAGTTTTTCGAAGAGATGACTGCACTCATTCTCACTGCATTATTCATAATAATCAAGATATGGAATCAATCTAAACATCCATCAGGGGATGAATGGCTGAAGAAAATGTGGTATGTATACATATCCAATAGAATACTATTCAACCATTAAAAAGAAGGAAATTCTGTCATGTGACAATAGGGATAAATCTAGAGAATATTATGCTAAGTGAAAACCAGGCACACAAAAACAAATACCACATGATCTCATATGTGGAATCTAAAAAAACTTAAGTAGGAAGTAGAAAGGTAATTACCAGAGACTGGAGAAAGGAGAGGCCAAAGAGTATAATTTTAGTAAGATAGGAATATCAGTTTTCAAGACCTATTGTACATGGGCTGGGGATGTGGCTCAAGTGGTAGCATGCTCGCCTGGCATGCGCGCAGCCCGGGTTCGATCCTCAGCACCACGTACAAACAAAGATGTTGGGTCCGCCGAGAACTAAAAAATAAATATTTAAAATTCTCTATCTATCTCTCTCTCGCTCTCTCTTTAAAAAAAACCAAAAACAAAAAAAGACCTATTGTACAACACTGTCACCATAGTCAACAATAATATATTGTAGTTGGGCGCATAAGTGCATGCCTGTAATCCCAGCAGCTCAGGAGGCTGAGGCAGGAGAATCGTGAGTTCAAAGCCAGACTCAACAACTTAGCTAGGCCCTAAGGAACTCAGTGAGACCTGTCTCCAAGTAAAATACAAAAAAGTGCTGGGGATGTGGCTCAGTGGTTGAGTGCCCCTGAGTTCAATCCCTGGTATAAAATGATGATGATGACGACGACGACGATGATGACAACAATGACAATAATGCAGTATTATGTAGTTCAAAATTGCTAAAAATATTTTAAGTTTTTATTTATTTATTTTATTGATACTGAGGATTGAACCCAGGGTCTCACACATGCTAAACACAAGAATAGATTTTAAATGCATTATTACCAAAAAAGGTTATGTAAGGTGTTCAATATACTAGTTAGTGTGATAAAATCATTTCACGATACATACATTTACCAAGACATCACATTGTACTCTATACATATGTATATAATTATTGTCAATTAAAAATAAGGATTTTAAAATATTTATTTTCAATGCTGGGAATCAAACACAGGGCCTTATGCAAACTAGGAAAGCACTCTATTCCTGAGCTACACCTACAGCCCCCCAATTTTTTAAAATATATCTTTTAATTAAATTCAAAATCATTCCTTCTTGAAATCTACTGGCATATTTACTTTTTTTTCTTTTGAAACTAGGGACTGAATTCAGGAGTGGGTTTTTCATTTTTGAGACAAGATTTGATAAGTTGCCAAGGATGACCTTGAATTTATAGTCCTTCCAATGTCAACCTCCCAAGTCACTGGAAGTCCTGTGCCACCATGCTTGGCCCAAATGTTTATAATTTAACTAAACTTTTTTCACTTCATCCTTATTTCTACTCAACATTTAATTCTATCAGCTCAACATTCAAAATATATCCAGATTCCAACCATTCCTCACCAATCTACCATGAATGTCTTGGCCCACACTATCTATAACCTGGGTTTTATTATAATAGTTCCTTAACAAAACAATCACCTGGCCTGTGTAAACTCAGTGGTTCAGGAGGCTGAGACAGGAGGGTATCAAGTTCAAAGCCAACCTCAGCAAAGGTGAGGCTCTAAGCAATTCAGTGAGACCCTGTCTGTAAATAAAATACAAACTAGGGCTGGGGATGTAGCTCAGTGGTTGAATGCCCCTGAATTCAATCCCCAGTACCAAAAGAAAAAATAGGAAAAAAAAAAAAAAAGACAGCAAACAAGAATGATGAGTTTAAAATGCAATTTTCTCTCCTCTAACTAGAACCCTTTAATGGCTTCCTGTCTCACTCAGAGTAAAAGTCAGTCTTTATGAATGACTAGTGCCCCCTCAATCTACCTGCTTTGTTTCCCAGTCATACTGGTCCCCTTCCTGTAACTAGCCAGTTTATGTTCAACTGTAGAGCTTTTACAGTGTCATTCACTGCTTGGAAAAATTCTCTTCTCAAACATCCTCTGGGGACAGTGGTACATGCCTATAAATCCTAGCAACTCAGGAGGCTGAGGCAGGAGGATCAAGTTCAAAGCCAGCCTCAGCAACTTAGCGAGGCACGAAGAAACTTAGCAAGGTACTAAACAACTTAGCAAGACCATCTCAAAATAAAAAAATACAAGGGGCTGAGTATGTGGCTCAGTGGTAAAGAGCCCCTGGTACCAAAAAAAATAAAAAATAAAATCCCCAGTACCAAAAAAAAAAAAAAAAAAAGTCCTTGTTGCAGCTGGATACCATGGTGCACACTACTCAGGAGGATGAGGCAGGAAGAAAAAAAAAAGTAAAAAAGGTTAGGGATGTAGCTCATTATTTGTCTAACATCTGCTAGGCCCTAGGTACTATCTTTAGTGCAGCCAAAAAAAGAAAAATTCTTCATGCCTAACTGCCTCACCTCCTTAAGATCAATACAAATGTCACCTTATCAATTAGGCCTGTTGCCTTTCTTTATCTCCAGAGCACACATTATCATCAAATATACTATTTATTTACTTATTCATTGTCTGGCTTCCCTACAAGCAGGTAATTCTATAAAGGCAAGGATCTTGTTTTGTTTACAGCTATACCCCTAACACTGTAACAGTGCCTTGCACACAGTTGGTCTACAATATGTATTTGTTAAGTGAATGAATATGTATACATATCTTCTCCACCATTTTTTCTGATGCATAAATAGTTAGATATGTAAACTTACCCAGTCACCTTCTCTGCTTATTACACCATTATAGTGATGTAAGAAAACTTAACCTGGGGCTGGAGTTATAGCTCAGAGGAAAAACACTTGCCTAGTATGTATGAGACACTGGGTTCAATTCGGAGCATCACAATGTAAATAAATATATTAAAGATCCATTGACAACTAAAAAATATTTTTTTAAAAGCAAATATGCAAAAAATTGATTTAAAAAAAAATGAACCTTTACAACATGCTATAGCAGGGCTTGAAATGCTAGTGGTGGGGCTAGAATACCATATACAACTGTGTTGCTCCATCAATGAAAAAATCTAGCTTAGATACTACAAGGAATTTAGATATTTTCCAATAATATAAATCCCACAATTCTTTCTTCCCAGAGTACCAGCATCACCTTATAACAAGAACCATTAGCACTTTCTTCTATATCCCTGAGAAATATTTTAACTTGCATCACCTACTCTGTACATTCAAAACTATTTAAAGTTAGTAAGAAAAGCTACTTTCTGAATTGCTGAATGATGCACATATACAGCATTGTCTAAAGTAATGGATTACATATTTCTGTATTTAATTACTTGTGAACAGTATAAATGGCCTTCAAGAATACAGTACTGTAGTTCATACACTCCCTCCTAATCCCAATCGGCCTTCACCCCACACCAGCCCCACAATTTCACAAGCATACTGAATCAAAATAAAAGAACTGAACAACAATGTAAGCCTGGCAGAATCTGAAATCACTCCCGCCTCAAACTTTAAATCATCTGCCTAGTGAGAGCAGCCCTCAGATGCACTGTGACTCAGCATTTTATGGTTCTTGAGACACAGGATGAGATACAGGTCTTTTCTCCTTTATGGCATTAGCTAAATAATGGAGCTAAAATATATAAGGTACCTCAGAAAAACACTCAGTGACTGAAATGTTACAATGGTCACACTGACAGAGGTTTAACCCAAGTCCATGAGGACAGTCAGGAGAGCTTGTATCAGTTGAAGTATGCTGATCTGAAATAATATGTTCACCTATAAAATCAGCAATTAACAATTCTGACTACAAGTCACACTCAGAAATGGGTAAAATATTATAAATAAATGAATCAAAAATTTAAGATCAGGAAGTATGGAGCAAAGGAGGAATTTACCCAGGTATTGTTCATTAGAATATCAGAAGCTAATACTGAATCATAACCATTTTTTCCCCCTTGCAAAAAAGACTAAAAGTGAAACAAAGAGGAAAGTCCAGCTCTTTTTAACTGTTCATGGTATAAAGAAAGATTAAAAAATAAGATAAACTATATGAAGGTTGCAATAAAGTTCATATTCTTCAGTTCATATTCTCATGTGAAGCAAAAATTTATGGAGAAATCAGGAAAGAAAAATGGTAATTAGCAAGGAGGGAAATCTAGTGAGATACTATGGTTAAAAAAAAAAAAAAAAGGAGGGGCATTCCACATAGGTAATGGAGGAAGTTGGGGAATTCCACTAGAGAAGCCTGGAATTGAAATGAATAGAGAGGTAGCCTGTGAGCTAACAGAACCAAAACAATACTAATACTTGATTGCCCTAATTCCTGGTTCTAAGTACTCTGTATATATTCTGTGATCATCCAACAAGTCAATGATATATTTCCTCTATATTTCCTCTTTTACACAGAGGAAATATGCTCAGAAAAGTTAGGTAAAACTTGCTTAAGTTCCCATTATTAATAAATGGCAGAGAAAAGTTACCAACCTACATATACAATCTAACTTCACAACTTTATACTACCTCTTATAACAGTGGTTCACTTTATGCTTTGAATATAGCCCTTGCTGCACTGTCACTGAACATTTTTTATACTTATTTTTTAGTTGTAGTTGACCACAATATCTTTATTTTGTTTATTTATTTTTATGTGGTACTGAGGATCGAACCCAGGGTCTCCCACGTGGTAGGCTGAACCACAACCCCACCCCTGCAATTTACTTTTTAAATGGACAAGTTTCTTTGTCTTCCTTTCTCCCTGCTCCTCCCTAATCTCAGGGGAAGATTATCCTTCTTCCTGATTTTAGGCAGATTTATCTGTCCTTGAGTATACCCCCGCCCCCATAAGAACAAAGAAATCCAGACTTTGGGGATGGCACCAGATCTCAGAAATAATTATCGCCCAAATTAACAAGTGAATTACAACTCCTACGGAGAATACATGCAATGTAGCCTTTGAATTATCTTTTTAAAAGACCACTGCTCCTGCTGATGGGCAGAATCATAGCCTCTGGGACCAGGGTCTCCAGGTTCTCCTTTGCTAGCAAAGCAATAAAACCTTTTCCTTTTTCTCAAAACCACGTCATTGTTACTGAATTGGCACTGGGGTTGAGAACCAAGCTTTCAGTAACTTATTGAGATCCTGCTCGCTAAATAAATAAATAAATAATAGTGCTGTGGATGTTGCTCAGTGGTAGAGCATCCCTGGGTTCAATCCCCAGTATTGTTTAAAGGGGGGGTCCTCCTGTAAGGAACCTCCAGCCTATTTAAAGAGTTCAGACTCACATTCCAGAATAGCATTTATGTCAACATCATATCTGTCCACAAAAAACAAAACAAAACAAAACAAAACAAAAAACAAGGGTAATGGGAACTTAAATGAGACAGCAGTGTTCACCAGTTTATGGAATCAAGAAAAACTTCAGAGGGAGTAGCACTTCCAATGGCATTTCAGGAAGAGGGAGACTTTGATGGAAGGGGCATCTTAATTTCTCAAGAATCTCGAGGTTTCCAGTTCTTGGCTGCCACTCAGGGCCCTCCACAACTAGGACAGGGGGAATGTCCAGGAAGAAAGATTACGCTGAATGATATGCTTATGCTGTCTTTGTTACCAGTTCACTTTCCAATCGTCCAAAAATGTTTACTATCCCCATAAAGTGTAAATGGCTACATATCCTACCACGTGGTAGAGGCTAAACTAAAGCAAATGTAAATCAATAGGCCTCAATCACCTCATTGGCAGCGCATGCAGCGGCAGCCACTTAAAACTTTTGATGTTGGCTAGAGACATGGCCCAGACAACGGGGAAGACCTTGGTTTGGAAATGGATGCCATAAACCAATTATTGTTAATTTCATCAAATGTGATGATGTTGATTATGCCTTAAAAGTTATCTTGTTATTAATGAAATGGTTTCATTTTAAAACCTGGAGTGGGGTAAAATGGATGGAATAATTTGGTAAAAACGTAGCTAATTATATTGAGAAGTATAATATACTACCTTTGGTAAATGTTTGAGAATTCCCAAAACACACAAACATACACACACACACACCCCACGTGCTGTTTTTCATCTAAGGTCACACACACACACACCCCACGTGCTGTTTTTCATCTAAGGTCCCCAGGGAACCAGACCCAGAGGACGACCTCTGCTAGCCTCCAGCAGAAACCCACATGGACTTTCTTTCCTGCCAATCTCGAAGTTAACTGAGCCTCTTCATCCCCACAGCGCTCACGGCGTTAAAAACGCGGTCCCGCAATAAACGAATTGCTAAAGAACGCCCTGCAGCGTTCTTCCTCATTTTCTACGTCGGACCCGACTCGCGGCCTAGACCCTGGGTACAAGAGAGCACATGGTCCACTTAGCAGCACCCAACCGCACCGGTCGGAGCACGAGGGGGCGGGCTCTGCGAAGCGACGTCACGCCGCGCCGTGCGCCGGGTCAAAGTTTGGCCCCGCCTCGCTTCCCCCTCGCTGTCTCCCTCGGCCTGCGCCGCCGCCGACGCCACTCGTGGGCCCGGCTCCGCTTCGTTCGCTTCGCCGCCTGCCTCCCCGAGTGCTGCCCGTAGGCCGCCATGGCTAACGTGGCCGACACGAAACTGTACGACATCCTGGGCGTTCCGCCCGGCGCCAGTGAGAACGAGCTGAAGAAGGTATTGGGAAGAGGGCCGGTCGGGCACGGTGTGTGGGGCGCGGGGCCTGCGCGTCCGGGGCGGCCAGGCCGCGCTACGGGACGGCCCGTGAGCCGGCGCTGGCTGCAGCGAGCCCAGGCTGAGGAGTGGCGGCGGGACCGGCTTCGCCGTGGGCCGCACACCCCAGCCCCGGCTGACCTTGGGCCGCCGGCCCCGCCCGCCTGCAGATGCAGCAAATAAAACTCAGCCCTGCGCAAACAGGACGAAAACCTTTCCTTCCTCCCTTTGCGGGCTAGCGCCAGAGGCCGGGCGCTCCTGGGAGGCAGCAGCCCGTCGGGCTCTCCACGCTCACCACCCCGGAAAAACAGATTGGATCGAGGTGCCCTTAAGCATCCTGGCACCGGGAGAGAAGCTGTCCACGCCGCGGACGTCGGGGCCGGGTGTAGGGCGCCGCGAGGCGGAGCGGCAGGAGGGTCTTAGCCACCTCCGCCGGTGCCTCCGGGCTATTGGGTTTGTTTCCTGGGTGCCGCGGCTGCGGGCCTCAGCTCCTCCCTCTGTTCCTCCCTCGCCCTTACAGCCTGAGGTAGCGTGGGTCCCTGTTTGGATGCATTGTTCTATGGGCAGGTAATCTCCATGGCCTGTGCCCGCTTTAGGAATGAGCCATGGGTCCCAGCCAAACACCTGAGTGTACACTGACTAAAAATAAACAGGTCGTATTATCGCCCTTTGCAATACTACAGAATCTTTCATCTTAGAATTTCAAAGCATTTGTGACATTTAATTAATCCCCACAGCATCCTTCTGGGCTTAGGGTATCCGGATTTGAAAGCTGAGAAAAACGAGAATGCTCCTTAGGCAGTAGGACCGGTACAATCGAAAGAGTAAAATGGACTTCCTGTTACCCTACCGGAAATGCTAGTCTGTATTATATAATTCATGAGTCTGTGTGAATGAAGACTTAAATGTTGTATATCCAGACCACTTAATTGAGAGTATATGCAACTTTACGATAGAGGCCACAGTAGATCCCAGTCACCCACTTGTGCAAATAAAACACGTAAAAGACACCTTGTAGGAGCATCTCTTGGCTTTTTCTTAGTGTTACAGTTAAAAGGAAGACAAGGAGCCATCATAGACAGGGATCTGTAGCTTGATTCATACTAATATTTTGCTTTTGTACACCTTAATTTTTTCTCTCAGATTATTGGGGTTATCTTGATCTGTTTACTGGCCATAAAAACATTTGGCAGTAAAAACAAATAATATATTTCAAATATATTTTTTCTTTTGTAGCATTCATTGTTTGTATCTGGGTTTTTCTCAGTATAATCTATTTTCAAGTATAACTATCGACTCTATTATAGTAAACTGTTGAATAAACAATTTTGAGATGGAAAATACTAACCAGTCGTGATAATGACATTTTTGGAAGGTTATGACTTTAAAACATCCCTTCTTAGGAAAGTGGGTATTGTTGCAAATCTTGAAACTGATGTTTGTGTATAACCCTTTTTTAAAAATCTTTTTTGAAGGCATACAGGAAGTTAGCCAAGGAATACCATCCAGATAAGAATCCAAATGCTGGAGACAAAGTAAGTTATTTGAAACTTTTTGGTTTTCTTCGGTTTTGGTTTTAAATTTAATTGCCCTCTTTGAAAGGAGGAATATTGTAGGAAAAATCCATCTATTGACCCTAAAAGCCAAATATTTACATTAAGAATCTTTTACTTTTGTATTGCGAATGCTAACATTTGAGCAGTAGTTAGGGATAAATAGGACCAGAATCAAACCAAAGATAAATGACAGCTTTTATTGGAGTTAAGTGGATTCTGGTTTTCTAGAACTTTTCCCCACTCTTGTATTTGAAAATCCAATTGTTTTCTTTTTTTACTTTATTCTTTATAGTTTAAAGAAATCAGTTTTGCATATGAAGTATTATCAAATCCAGAGAAGCGTGAGCTGTATGACAGATATGGAGAACAAGGTCTTCGGGAAGGTAGCGGTGGAGGTGGTGGCATGGATGATATTTTCTCTCACATTTTTGGTGGAGGATTGTTCGGCTTCATGGGCAATCAGAGTAGAAGTCGAAATGGCAGAAGAAGAGGAGAGGACATGATGCATCCGCTAAAGTGAGTATCTTTTTTTGTCTTCTTTTTAGTAAATATTGTGTACTTTCTTCAAGTGGTAATAATCCGATAGAAATATCATAGAATATTCTCCTTCATTTGAAAACAACAAAAAGTCATTCCTTTGGACTTTGGAGGCTGAGGCAACCTCACTCAGCCAAAGCAAGGCCCTTGGCAACTCAGTAAGACCCTGTCTCTAAATAAAATATAAAAAAGAATTGGGAATATGGCTCAGTGGTCAAGCACCCCTGGATTCTTCCACGGTACCAAAAAAAAAAATGGTGTCTTCCTGTGTTCATTAAGTGACTAAATGAATTTAATAAACTGGATGTTTGTATTTTGCTTTAGATCATAAAAGGATAATTAATGTTGTTTACTGAGTAGGAAGATGGATTTTTCAAGTGTGGGATTATTTTCTCTGAAACATTTAAATCTTTCAAGTTATCTTTTATTTTAAAAAAATTACATAGTGATTGACCAGTCTGTTTACATGTTAAAGTCACTCATTACTTAATCTTCAGTGTGAACTCTCCAAAAATGGTTTCCATGGAGCTTGCTGGCTTCCAGCCTGGCATTAACCTGGTGTCGACTTTGATCTTAGACTGGGAATCCATAACCCCTGTATAATATGAAAGTAGATATTTCATTATTTGAAATTTGTGAGGTCTTTTATCCAGTGATTTTTTTTTTTTCCATGAGCCACTAAAGTTTTCACTAGCAAATGCCAGAGATAAGTTCATACTTTACGTGTATATTTCATTACTTAAACAAATATATCTTGTTTAATATTTGAATAAATTGTAGGAATTCATGTGAGTCATCCTTAAATTTATGTGTGTTTTGAAAGAATTTGCCCTTAGAAATAAATTCTCATTTGGATACTGTTCCAATAGTAATATTTTGTGCAGGGGGAGTTGGTTCTTCCATATTATTCTTGGATATAGAAATGTTCTAAAAAATAAATGGACTTTTTAAAAAAGGTAAACAGTGAGGCATATTGGTGCATATGTGTAATCCCAGCAACTTGGGAGGCCAAAGTAGGAGGATTAAAGTTGGAGGCCAGTCTCAGCAACTTAGTGAAGCCTTATCTTAAAATAAAAAGGGCTAGGCCTGTGGTATCCCTGGGTTCAAACCTGAGTACAAAAAAAAAAAAGAAAAAGACTCCAGTATTTCCTGTACCTTTTAAAAAAAAGTTTTTTATACTTTACAGCAAATGCATTTTTTGCTGTTCTAATATTACTTCTTATTTCTACTTATTGCATTTTCTTTTGTGGCTTTATAATATTTCATTTTGTGATACATTTACTCATTCATCTTTTTTATTTTTTTAATATTTAATTTTTAGTTGTAGTTGGGCACAATACCTTTATTTATTTTCATGTGGTGCAGAGGATAGAATTCAGGGCCTCACACATGCTAGGTGAGCACTCTACCACTGAGCCACAATCCCAGCCCTCATTCATTTATCTTTTATATAGGATATTATTAAGTTTTTTTTTCTGTAATAGTGTTGCTATGGGTATTTTTATGTACAGTTTTGTGTCTCTCTTGGCAGGCATCACTGTTTGAGACTGATAAATATAAGTGAATTGCCTTATGAAGGGATTGTACCAGTTTAGGCCGTGATAGGGAGTGCTAACTTTGCTGGATCATTACTCCCATTTTCCCTTTCTTGGCCCTGTTTGTTAAAATGTGGATTTTTCTGGCTTCTGAGATAGTGGTTTTTGCATACTAGTTGTAATTTAATATATATATATATATGTGAAATGGACTACCCCTTTGGATAAAGGTTTTTAGTGGGAGAAAAAAATAGTTGCGACGAATAAGTTTAAGACTTGAGATGTAGATGTGTCATCTGGAATTGTTGGTACTGTTGTGTCCATAAATGTTATTTTTATACAGTCTGCAGTGTATGAAAGTTTTAGCTTAAAGAGTGGTTTTGAGAAAGTTTGAATACCACAGAATAGTATAGGTGCCTTTTAAAGTGTTTCTTCATTTCTTCAACTCCAGGTTTTTTGTTTGTTTTGTTTTAAATATTTACTTTTTAGTTGTAATTGGACACAATACTTTTATTTTATTTATTTTTATGTGGTGCTGAGGATGAAACCCAGGGTTTCACACATGCTAGGCGAACGCTCTACTGCGCTAAGCCATAACCCCAGCCCCTTAACTCCCAGTTTTTTAAAAGTAAATCATTAATACTACTAAAGGAGGTTTAGGGGCTGGGGATATAGTTCAGTGGTAGAACACACTTACCTAGCATGGGTGAGGCCCTGGATTTGATTCCCAACTGTGGGGGGAAAAGAGATAAGATTGAAAGACAACAAGAATGGTAAAACTAAAAATATTAAAGGCTTTGCTGCCAAGTCCTAAATGAATAGTATTGGTGAGACTTTTGCTTTATATAGTTTTGGATGTAGTTGGTTGCTTTGTAGTATTGGGGATTGAATCCAGGAGTTTTGGTTTTTGTTTAGTTTTTAAGGCTGGTATGGAAATTGGTACTGTGATTCAATTACTATTTATGAATAAAAGTGAATTAAATTTTAGCAGTTGTATTTTTTTTAATAAGCCTTTTCTCCTTATGCCATTTTACCATATACACCTTTATGAGTGGATACCAGGCTTTTCAGTTAAACTTCTGAAAATTTTGACTCCTTTGAAAATTTGGTAAAGGTTGTTCAGCGTTGCTTATGATAAAATGGAATCTTCAGACACTCTAAAACTTGGAGACATTCTGTTGAAAACCTATTTTTCCCCCTCCTTTCTGTCACAGTGTAGGTAAATCTACCTTGTTCTTTTGCAATACTGGGACCTGAACCCGGGGCCCAAATGCAAGCCAGGCAGGTGTTCTACCACCAAAATACATTTCTTAGCCCAAGGCCACTTTTTTGAGACACAGTCTAAACACCTCCCTTAAGCTGTAACATAACTTTTTGTAGTCCTTGTAATGGGTAGGTGGGGGGCACAGCCTTGTCTTGGACAAGTTACTTAGCTTCTCTGTAAAATGGGGATAACTACCTCAGAAGGTTGTGATTAAGAATTACTTGGATGGAGGGCTCCTGCCTGAGGCCAGAAAAAGGTTTTAATGGCTGAGTTTGTGCAGTTATCAGCTCTATCTGAAATTGTGCCACAGTGAATTGTTGGTGTGATGCTGTAGATTCTGACTTTGAGCACCATTTACATTGTCTGTAGTCTTAAAATCTTTCTGTAAATTTGAGCTACAAAATAAGATGTGTCCATCGAACTGATTTAATGTGGGGTCTTTTTTAATTTTTGTTTTAAAAAATTACCATGGAATTTGCTGTATCAGCTATTTACATCTTATATTTAAGAAATTTGGCAAAATTTTAGTTGAATTTGATTTTTTTTTTCCTTCCCAGAGTATCTTTAGAAGATCTCTATAATGGCAAGACAACCAAACTACAACTTAGCAAGAATGTACTCTGTAGTGCATGCAGTGGGTAAGTGTGTATTTGTTTTATGCAATATTATTTTCCTCTTTAGTGGCAGGCCGAAAGTTTGTATTGGATAAAAATTGTTTGTGATTTTAAACTTACTACCAAACACAACATTTCTGATACCTCTTAAGGTCAGTTTAAATATTAGTAGTGGGGGATTAACAGCACAGTTTCTGGTTGAATGGCATATTGGAATGGTCTGTGGGTAAAAATCTAATTTATACTTTGCTCTCTTTAGCCAAGGCGGGAAGTCTGGAGCTGTTCAGAAGTGTAGTGCTTGTCGGGGTCGAGGTGTACGCATCATGATCAGACAGCTGGCTCCTGGAATGGTACAACAGATGCAGTCTGTGTGCTCTGATTGTAATGGAGAAGGTATACATGCCAGTATTTCTTTGCTTTTATGTTGGAATGAATTGGGAATGCAGATATTAAAGGGTTATAATTTTTCTTTTTCAATGTATATTTGTATAGAGGTCTAAAAGTGAAAATAATTATTCCATTATGGATAGGCTCAATGAACACAGTTAAGTAGTAAATTTGTGTTTATGTCCAATGAAAATGAGTGTTGTTTCACTTTTGGTTGTTGAAAATTGAACCCAGGACCTTGCTTGTGCTAAGCATACTGTGTACCACTAAGCTATACCCTCAGCCCCAAGTTAAGTCAGTCTTTTTTTTATTCGAAAAAGATGGGTAAAATGATTATTTGTCCCTTTGTATTTTACTTTTTTTTGTAATGGGGGTTGAATGCAGGGGTGCTTAACCACTGAGCCACATTCCCTTTTTTATATTTTATCTAGAGACAGGGTCTCAGTGAGTTGCTAAGTGCCTTGCTAATCTGCTGGGGCTGGCTTTGAACTCTCAGTCCTCTTGCCTCAGGGCCTCAGTAGTTGCAGGGATTACAGGTGTGTACCACTACGCCATAATTTTTAGTTAGCTTTTGAAGAAAGATACTAGAATGGAAGTTGTTCTCACAGAAGTTAATATTTTAGTTTTGTGGGACAAATAGTTCATCACATCTGCTTACCTCTGTCCTTTTGGTGCTTTTATAGCCATTGACAGTATGTACACGAATGGGCATGGCTGTGTTCTAAAGACTGATTAAAAAAAAAAAAAAGAAGCCTTCTGAATTTGACCTGTGAGATATTTCTGTTCTAGAGTACAACTCCACCAGCGCCTCACACGTGCCAGGCGAGTTCTCCACCTCTGAGCCACAACCCCAGCCTGATAAAAATGTTTTTTATCTGCAGTGTCATACAGGTGACCATTAATCACCTGTAGCAGTGCTTGAAATGTGGCTAGTAGATAATAGGAGTGTGGCTCAGTGATAGAACAGTTGTGATGTATATTTAAGGCCCTGGGTTCATTCCCCAGGGAGTACAACAAGAAAACAAAAAGAAAAAGAAGCTAGTGTGACTGAGGAACTGGATTTTTTTTTTTAATTACCTAGTAGATTTTTTTGAGGGGGTGGAAAAGTCTGCATTTTTCCTAGATAATCTTACGCTTTTAACATTATTGAAATTGCTAACAATTTGCTATCAAGAAATTGTAAAGGCTCAGTGATAGGGCACTTGCCTAGCCATGTGAAGCACCGAGTTCGATCCTCAGCACCACATAAAATTAATTAAAGGTATTGTGTCATCTATAATTAAAAAAAAAAGGAAACCAAAGTCAATTAGAATCCTTTCCCATGTACCATTACTATTTTGAGGAATTGGTATTTTACAAGTACTGCTCTAGAAACAGTCCATGAAGTTATTATATAAATCTTCTAACAATTAAAATATGTCAGCAACCAGGCATTAGAAAGCCATGCTGTTCTTCACATTGTACTGTGTAATGTAGTTTTATGTTATTATACCATAATTAGATTATTTCAGAAGAATATATGGAAAAGCCATGGTATCTTAAAATATGATACAGAGGAATTCATTGCCAGCTAAAACTCTCAAGACATCTCTAATTGATTTTGAAAAGTCAGTGATAGTAAATATTAGTTTAGGGTTGGGGATATAGCTCTGTGGTAGAGCTCATAAGGCCCTGTATTTTATCCCCAACACCACAATGGGGAAAGTTTTTTAAAATAAAAGAACATCTGCAGACACCTGAACAAGATTTTGTCTATGAAATAAACTCCAGTACCAACTATCTAATAATAAGGCATAGATATTTAAATTTTTATTTTGGTTATTTCTGTCCATTGTTAAACTTATGGAACTGAAAACATTTGCTAAAGAAGCAGTTAAAGCTCCAGCATCTCACCACCTAAATGTTTTCCTTGATTCTTAGACATCACTTTAACTTTAGGAAGTAGAATCAGGAGCAAAGAAAGTATAAGATACATTACATTCTGAAATTGTGTATAGCTGTGTCTTTCAGACGATTGCAGTAAGATGTGAGTTTTGGTCATTCAGAATGATACTTTAGACAGAAATATAGGTAGAAATTAGAAGTAATTCAGAACATGTATTTAATGAATTAAGGGCATTTTTGAGACATTTTACTTGAAAAGGCAGTAGATAGTACTCTTGCTGAAAGTTTGAATGTCCTCTCTTTTCAGGAGAGGTAATTAATGAAAAGGACCGCTGTAAAAAATGTGAAGGAAAGAAGGTGATTAAAGAAGTCAAGATTCTTGAAGTTCATGTAGACAAAGGCATGAAACATGGACAGAGAATTACATTCACTGGGGAAGCAGACCAGGCCCCAGGAGTGGAACCAGGAGACATTGTTCTTTTGCTACAGGAGAAAGAACATGAGGTAATTTCCTTTTTATTTAATTTTGTTTTATTCAGAAATTGGTCTTGCTTAAGAAATATGATAGATCCCCAGAGTAACACTGAACATAGGTGAAGTTGTTTCAGTGAGCATGGCTTGCTTACGCAAGAACTGACCAACAAAGCAGGTACATTGTAGGAGTTACTATAGTTTCAGTCCCAACTTTGCCATAGACAAGCACTATAACCTTAAGTAATCCTGTTATCTTTTCACCTCAGTTTCCTTTTTATGAAAATAGGGCATTGGGTCAGATGATTTGAGGCAGCTTATTTTTCATTGTGAAACTCCTTTGATGAGTGAGTGGATAGGGCTTTACACACTGCTCTGATTTGTTTTACTCTATACTTATTATGTAGCCAGATGAGTGTTCCTTGAAAGAACAGGTTGTGGAACTTGTCTAACAATATGGTCTAGTGTGTATTAATTTGATTATACCATTGTGCACATATGTATTCATACACACATGAACACATATGTATATATTTGGGGGTGAGGGGGGAGAGAGGGTTTTAAAAAATTAAAATCAAGAATCCAATGGATTCTCTTGATATACAGATGCTAAGTCACAATGGTGGAGGTAGACGAGAGGAGTAAAAGGAGGAGAGGGGGTAAGAAGATAAGAATCATAATAAAATGAATTGGACATTATTACCCTATGTACATACATGATTATATCATGTACAACCAGAAGAATGAGAAGTTACACTTCATATATGTATGATGTGTAGAACTGCATTCTACTTTCATGTATAACTAATTAGAACAAATAAAAAATTTTTTAAAAAATCCAAAGATAACAACATCAAGGCCATTACTGAGAAGCAGATTTCTGGGAATTTGTATTTCCTCACAAGGTTGTGGCTCACTTCCCTGGACTATCATTTTTTAGGGTACACTGATTTTTGTTAGAGTTCATGCTTCAGTAAAACTGTAATTTACTATGTTTCAGCTCTTCCTGGATATGCCCAAACCTACAAATGATAAGCATCTTTTTTTTTTTAAGTTGTGGGTGGGACACAATATCCTTTTTGTTTATTTATTTAAGGACACATTATCTTTAGTTATTTATTATTATGTAGTGCTGAGTATACAACCCAGTACCTCACATGTGCAAGGCAAGTGCTCTACCACTGAGCCACATTCCCAGCCCTATTTTGTATTAGAGACAGGGTCTCCACTGAGTTCCTTAGCTCCTCAGTGAGGGTCTCACTGAGTTGATTAGCTCCTCGATGTTGCTAAGGCTGGCTTTGAACTGGTAATCCTCCTGTCTCAGCCTCCCAAGCCTCTGGGATCACAGGTGTATGCCACCATACCTGGCATTTTAACTACTTCCTCATTTGTTCCCTCTTGCTTGCTGGACAACCATACAAAAACAACACCATACAAAGCATAAGAGGTGGGAGGCTGATTGAGATGTTTAATAGTCTGCTTTTGTGTAGATGATATTGAATGATGGTACAAATATCCCCAGAATATTTTTATTGATAGAATCATTGGAGTAGTTTTGAGATTATCAAATGATGTCTGGCAGTGCAGCAATATGAGAATAGTGAGAAAGTTAAGTAACAGTTACTTGGAGGAGAGGAGAAATAAATGATTGGTGTTTTTCAGTTTAGGGTTTGTCAAACTAATGGCAAAATCTTTTTATACTCAAGTTTTGCTATAATATTGCTTTATAATTAAATTTTAAAAGTAGATTGCTGGATTTGGACACAAGGAACTTAAGTTCTGACCCCCATTTAGTTACATGCATTGTGCTCCCCAGGCCTTGCTTACCAAAAACAAAGATAGTCCTCCCTCAGGAAGCATATTGTAGATAATTGCATGAGATTATGAATAAGCTGCTTTCTTGAGGGTGTGAGAAAGTGTTTTAGAAATAAGAAACCTTAAAATTGTTGGCATCAGTAGAATTGCTTGGAATTTCCAACGGAAAGCAAAGTAACTGATTGTCTAAGGTAGGAAATAGAAGCTGGTAAAGATTAGAATGGAAATTCACCTAGTTCCTTCTTTATTATGACCAGTAAAGTAAAAGATTACTTTTAGGAATCTTGGTTAGTTCATACAACTGAAAATATTTTGATCTCCTGAAGAAAGTAAGACATGGAGCTAACAGTTCAAGAAAACCGTTCCCACTTCTACTCCCATCACTTCCACTAAAGAAATTGGGGCCATAATGAAATGAAGATTGGTGCTATAGTTTAAACAACATAAATCTGATCAAAGGTCATTGGGAATGCTATCTCACGTGTGTTCAGATTCTTGCTATACTGTGTGTGTGTGTGTGTGTGTGTGTGTGTGTGTGTGTGTGTGTGTGTGTAGTGGTCTGGCTACAAAAGTGCATTTGTACAGCATAGAAAAACAGTTTCTGAAGATGTTAGTCCCTTCTTTGTAATCTAAGTATTATTTCTCAGAAACTGTTAAGGTTTTTATGTGCTTTGCTGTTTAGTATTTATTAGGCTCTTATTCATTTTGCTTTTTAAAAATTTTCTGGCAACAAAAAATTCTATGGTATTTTTGCTTATTTTTTGTGTTTGAACATTAGCATCAAATTGTCTTAATCCCAACATACTAAAAGAATAGCAGTGATTCTGTGTTTCTTTTGTTGTTGTTTTTATTTTGTTTTGGCTTTCAGACAGGGTCTTGCCAAGTTACTGAGACTAGTTTCTAACTTAAGATCCCCCTACTTCAGCCTCCCTAGTCACTGGGATTATAGGCATGCACCACCACCATTCCTAGCTTTTGTTAGGAATACCTCATACTTTTCACTGGAGTTACTTTAAGTTGAACTCTCCCACATAAGAACAGATATCTCTTCCTGCTCCCTATTTCTAATAAGCTATAACCAAAGAATTGTTGGCAAAAGGTGTTTCTTAGAATATTGGTATTTGGAAACACTGACATTTTAAGAACAATGTAGCATTTTAAAAGCATTGAAAAGTTCTGCCTTATTGGTTAAAGAAGGCTTATTGGTTCCATTGTGAGAAACACTCAAGTAAATGTCATAGTTAATATACATTCATTGGTTCTCAAAAACCTAAGCATTGCTTTAGAATCTCCTGAAAGGGTTATGAAAACTGTAGATTGCTAAGGCCCACCTCTTATTTTCTAGCATTAGGTGTGGAATGGGGCCCAAGAATGTGTGTTCCCAACAAATTTCCTCCTGCTGTTGATTTTGAGGCTGCCCAACCAGAATCACCCTTAAGAGAATCACTGCTTAAGATAACAGTTTATTTCATGGGAAAATTTAGGAGAATATTTTAGGAAAAGAGCTTATCTTTTGGATAGAACCAGCCAAGATTGCTCTTTAGAAGAGAGCCTGTTATATTAAAAACAAAAAACAACAACAACAACAAAAAAACTAGGTGACCTTTTACTGCAGTTACTTTTGTTTCATCTCAAATTTCAAAAGCTAAGTGTAGATATTTGCAAATTCTCCCAAGTAAAAATTACATGTTAAATATATGTGAAATTGAATTTATTTTTACTAAACATTGAAATCCTAGAGATAATCTTTGTGTCTATTTGGTAACCTTTGTATTACCTAGTCCATAGGCTTATGGTATTGGATTGAATAAGCCAACTTTATCATTTGTTTAATTAACATTCTTCTAAGCAGGTTTTCAATTTTAAATGAGATAAAATCTGTGCATATATGAAGCACTGAATTGAGCCTCTTCACTTTAATGTCTGAGCCTTCCTGGTAAAGCTTTTTAGTGTTGATCTTAAACCTCCTTCGCTTGTTAGGATCAAATCTGGGGAGAATTCCAGATTGAGCCTGTTCAATAGAAGCCTGCTGGTCTTTCTGTACCTTTCTGCCCAGAGACAGAATTAGAAAGTAATTGGAAAATATACTTGGTTCTAGGTTTTGGTGCCTCGGCTCTGTTCTTGTGCCAATGTTTTCCTGGTTCATTGCCTTCCTAATACAAGTTTTTAGCATACTCCCTGGGAATTACTAGCTTTTCTAACATAAATTTAGGAAACTAGGGACAGTGACACACAAGCTTTTAAAGCAGTGATACAGTTAAGATTTTGAAGTTGATTGAAGGAATGTAGTACAGGGTATGGATCTGTAATTTTTTAAAGTGTTTTTTTGTGTGCTTTATTTAAAGGTGTTCCAGAGAGATGGCAATGATTTGCACATGACATATAAGATAGGACTTGTTGAAGCTCTGTGTGGGTTTCAGTTCACATTTAAGCACCTTGATGGACGTCAAATTGTGGTGAAATACCCTCCTGGCAAAGTAATTGAACCAGGTAAATCTTGATTTTATCTGGTATAGGTTTTGGGGGAAGAGACTGGTTTGGTTTTGTAATGGTGATTGAATTCAGAGACACTTTACCACTGAGCCCTTTTCATTTTTTATTTTGAGGCAGGGTCTCACCAAGTTGCCTAGGGCCTTGATAAGTTGCTAAGGCTGGCCTTAAACTTGCAATACTCCTTCCTCAGGCCCTGAGTTGCGGGGATCATAGATTTCTGCCACTGTGCCTAGCTTGTATATTCTTTTTTTTTTTTTTTAAGAGAGAGGAGAGAGAGAGAGAGAATTTTTAATATTTATTTATTTATTTTAGTTCTCGGCGGACACAACATCTCTGTTGGTATGTGGTGCTGAGGATCGAACCCGGGCTGCACGCATGCCAGGCGAGCGCGCTAACGCTTGAGCCACATCCCCAGCCCCTAGCTTGTATATTCTTAAACATAATTTTTTCATAGTGGGTAACTCAAAGGAATGTTTCTACATACCTTTCTTTAAAGACAATAATAAAATAGCTTATTCCAGGAATACAGATTCAAGTTATTCTAAAAGATATCTTCCATTATTAGAAGAGGTTACATGAATTTTTATAGTCATAGGGAAAAAAGAAAGCCATAAATCAGTATATTTACCAATTAGATTGATAGGAACATCAGGCTACAGGAAGGCAGAGAAATCTCTGGTTTTAGTTTTCCATGTACCTTTATTTATATTGTGGTGCTGAAATTGAACCCAGTGCTTCACACATGCTAGGTAAGCGCTCTACCACTGAACTACAATCCCAGTCCCTCTTTTTTTTTTTTTTTAAAAAAAACAAGTACCAGATGTTATCTTATACAATTAGTAGAGTCTAGAGGTCTGCTAAACTTAGGGATGCGTTGTGAAAAGCTTATCTATTAGTTATGAGAATATTAGTTCAATACAAAAGTTAAGGTGAAAGGCTATTAAGAACATAGGACTGGGCTGGGGTTGTGGCTCAGTAGTAGAGCACTCACCTAGCACATATGAATGGCACTGGGGTCGATCCTCAGCACTATGTAAAAATAAATAACAGTATTGTGTTCAACTACAACTAAGAAAAAGAAATATTCTTAAAAAAAGCATAGGACAAGGGTGTGGCTCAGTGGTAGAACACCAGCCTAGCATTGCCAGTTTGATCCCCCACACCACAGAAGCAATTGGGGCATTGTTGATCAGCCAAGTTCAAGCAGTCTGCAGGATCTTTGATGTAGGTGCAGCTTCAAAGAACTTCACAATTTCCTCTTTACTTAAATAATAGGATGTGTTCGTGTAGTTCGAGGTGAAGGAATGCCACAGTATCGAAATCCCTTTGAAAAAGGTGATCTTTATATAAAGTTTGATGTGCAGTTTCCTGAAAACAACTGGATCAACCCAGATAAGCTTTCTGTAAGTGATCTTTAAATTTAGGCAACTCAAAGTTTCTTAATCATAGTTCTTTGTCACCTTCAATTTTGTTTTGTTTTTGTTTTCTCCAATTTGCTTTTACTAAGATCAGGCAAATTTTTATTTTGTTAATATTGTGCTATTGATGGGTTTTCATAATGGATGTGAAAGCAAGGATTGCTGATGTAATTGTGGGGCCTAACAAGGGAATTATAAGTAATAAAACAGACTGAGTCTGAGGTGGTGGTGGGAATTCTGGTAGCCCAGGGGAACACATTCCTCACCTGAAGAGGGCTGTGGTACAGGAAAGTATGTCTGCTGTGAAATTTTCCAGTGCTTAAATGTTAATAGCTAATTATAACTTAAGCAGTTGATGGGCTGCACAAAGGATATCTGCAGTTTGGGCCTGAGGGTCATTACTTTGTGATCTCTCAATTTATAGTGCAAACCAGTCACTTTGCTATTTTAATTCCCAGAGAAGTACATAGCTGGACTGTATTAAAGGGAAGTTGAAAACATTACAGTTAACCCATTTTTATTTATTCTAATGAAGGAACTAGAAGATCTTCTGCCATCTAGACCAGAAGTACCTAATGTAATCGGAGAAACAGAGGAGGTAGAGCTTCAGGAATTTGATAGCACTCGAGGCTCAGGAGGTGGTCAGAGGCGTGAAGCATATAATGATAGCTCTGATGAAGAAAGCAGCAGCCATCATGGACCTGGAGTACAGTGTGCCCATCAGTAACTCTGCAAACAAATTGCACAGGTGGATTTTCTTTCCACATTTGCCTGATTTGTTCTCAGCGAGCCAGCTGGAGTGTCTGATCAATCCAGATGAACTGATGGACATCTGTTGGTCTATGTGTAACTTTTAAAATTGGTATAGTATCTACAGAGTGTATAATTTAAACTAACCACCAAGCTTTACATCTTCATTTCGACTGTTCTGTAGCAGTTAAAGCACTTGAAAGGAAACAAGACTCCCTTTCACACATCGGTTATGAGTTTCAGTCTTATCTGTGCTTGATTTTTATCAGTTTTGTGTAGATTTTATGTTTCATATTTTAAATTCAAATCCCACATTGTAAAGTTTGTACAATTTGTCCTGAAGCTTTGTGTTTGGCTGCACCTGCATAAGCTGCTACAAATAGAATAAAGAATTTCATAGCCTGTATCTATCATTTAGATGCATGGAAAATGGGCTTTGCACAAAATGGGTTTGGAGCTGACTGGGAACAATGGAAAAAATTACATTAGCAGTGGTTGTATAAGTTTTTTTGGGTGCCCCCCCTTATCCCCCCCTTTTTTTTAACCATCTTATGGAAGGTTTCTGAAACTTGATAATAAAAAGCGGTTGGTGTAAATTATTCTTTGTGTCACATTTTTAGAAGGAAGAACACATTTTGAACTGCAAAATGCATCCTTAAACTGAAGAATGTATCCTTAGTTCTGGTTTTTAAACAGCCCTTAAAAACCCATTGGCTTGAAGCTTAGGCCTCAGGCACCTGCCCATTTTACTGTTGAGATAAAGGTTGGTAGAAACAGGCTTTATTGACTTCCAACTGATGCTTTGTAGAGTCAAGGACTTCTAAGTTATGTAATTCCTAAGTTATGATCCTGAACACTGGGGCTAGCCCAGGCCTCTGTATCTCCCCACCACCACCCTCTTTTAAAAATAAGGTAATGGCAAATCAATAATAGAACCATGTTTGCATAGAACCTGTTAAAATGCTCTGTTTTCATTAAATGTTAAGTTAAAATATGCTCTGTCTCCATTAAGTTGAGTATTTGACATTGGGGGAAGCATTGACTATTTGATTTTCTATAATGTTTTATAGAAAAGAAAGACATAGGCTGATAAGAGAAAAATCAGGTAAAACAACTTTTAAAAGGATGTTGTATTCCTCTTCTTTCCATCTTTTCTATTCACTCCTAGAGTTGATAGAGAACATGCTTGAGGGAAAAGAAACATTTACATTTGTAAAGAAACAAGTGGGGAAACTGAAACTAAAATTTTAAAATGTATTTTGCCATCCCTGAGCCTAAATATAGCACTTGTAGTTTATTTCTAGATCTGTTAGAACCTGAGTGAAAAAGAAAAAGTGTCCTGACACTAATCAAGGCCTGTGAGGTTTAAATTATTGCCCTATCAACTCTACCTCCATTGTACAAAAAAATATTTTACAAGAAGCCTGGGCAAGATTCAACAGCATAGTAGTTTTGTATTCAGGGTTGCTTCCCCACAACACTAAGCATAAGAAATGCAGTGGCAATATAAAGTTTGTAGCCTTTCCAATAAAGGTTTATAAAACAGTTGTTCAGTGTAGTCTTTCTTTCAGTTCTTCCATACCTCAGCTGTTTTGACTAGAACAAACAAAACTGTTTGGAAGAGGGGTAAACTTTAATGTTTAAGTTCACTCAGACTTGATCTGCTTAGTATTGCACCTGTCTTTAAAAACAACAGCAAAAAAAAAAAAAAGGTCACCAGTGGATTTTTCTGTAACACCTTTATTTAGAATTTACATATTGTAAAATGTACCTCATTTCAGTGGTTTTCCATATTTACATAAACTAATTTTCCAAAGTTTCATCACTGCATTAGTAGTCACTGCAATCATTAATGACTAATCCTATTTCCAAATATTTTTATATTTGGACATTTTGTATAAATGGAGTCATAACAATACATGGCCTTTTGTGATGCATTTAGCATAGTGTTTTCAAGTTCTATTCATGTGTGTAGCCTGCGTCAATATTTAATTTTTATTACCAAATAATACTTCATTATGTAGCTGCACTTATACATTTATCCACTGGTGGACATTCAGGTGTTACCTTGTGTTTTCCATTGCTGCTTATATTGATGTGAAGTCTGTGAACATGTTTTCATTTAGTGAAACAAACGTTCCCACTGTCTTCCATTTACTTAATAGTTCATTTCCAGTATATAACTGCTCCTGGATATCTGGTGGGATTACATCCTGATAAGCCCATTGTAAATTTGAAAATATTGTAAGTAGGAAATATATTTAATATACGTAACCTAAATGTGCTCACATACTAAGCCTGTGTCTGAGCAAAATTATAGAATACAAAGCCTTATAAAATGTTCAATATACCATGTACTTTATTGAATACACATCCAGAAAACACTGAACAACAGCACACTGTAGAGGAGGAGTACACTAGGGTATCATACCACAAATTAGTAGCCCAGAAAAATATCACAATTTAAAATTAGAAGTGTAGTTTCTACTGAATGTGCTGTTTTTTAAACACCATCATAGTTAGAACTTGTAGAGGAACCATTTTAAATCAGGGACAGGCTGTACATGTATAACAGTATCAGAATTTTCCCATCAGGTGGGAAGCAACTTTATCAACTAGAATACATTGAATGCTATGTATAGTTTTAATTTTTAATTTTACAGATTCTGTTTCAAACGTTACTTAGGTCAATATGCCCAGCTTCCACTCAATTCAATGTGGAATTGTTTCTATGTATTTGTAATAAAGTTAAGATTACAAAGTGGATCAATAACCAATACTTACATGTGTCCGTCAAAAGACACCAGAAGAGTTGGCTTTCAGCTATAGCTAAGAAAAGGGCCTGAGAAAGTTTTTACCAGCAGTAGGTTGAGAATCCTCAATAATATATTTAACCATTCTGTATGAATAACCAATTCTTTCCTGTGATCTACAATTAGCATATGAACTTTTTTGTTTGCATGGCACTCTGTGATCATTTGAAAATCAAACATTACAGAACTATGTAAATTGGAAAAATGAATGCCACACACTGCTACCTAAATCTCATAAGACTATGGACACAAACAGTTGGTCTTTATTTTTGGTAAATTGATCTTTTTTAAAAAATGCATATAGAATTCATCTTTCAACCTGTTCCCTTTCCCAATGGAATCACTTTAACTAGTTCCTTATATGTATGTTATGCAAAATAAGATATAATCACTTATTTTTATAAGTTTTGGTCTTATTACTTTGACATTTGCATACTAATACGTACGGATTTCTCCTTTAAGTGATCTTTTTTTCTCCATGGTATTAGGGATTGAACCCAGAGCCATGCACGCTCTGGGCATGTGTGCTACCACTGAGCTGCATCCCCATTTTTTAAAAAAAATATTTTTAGTTGTAGATGGACACAATATTTATTTCATTTATTTTTATGTGGTGCTGAGGATCAAACCCATATGCTAGGCAAAAGCTCTACCACTGGGTTATAACCCCAGCTCCCCCAGCCCTTTTTTAATGATCTTCTGTTGTATGGCTGAACAACAAACTTCTATTGATAGACATTTTAATTGTTTCAGTTATTCCTTATAAACAATACATTTTCATAAACAGGTCTTTGTGCATAAAACCAGATTAGTTGGAGGCCGTGCTGTGGCTCAGTGGCAGAGCACTCACCTAGCATATGCAAGGCACTGGGTTCAATTCTCAGTACCACATATTAATATGTAAATAAAATAAAGGTCCAACAACAACTAATAAAAATACTTTAAAAAAAAAAAACAGATTAGTCCAACCTTCTTGATTCCTGGGCTCACCAAATAAGCCTGTTAATATGGGTATCAGTGGCACAACAAATTAACACGATGACACCCCATCCCATTCTGTTCTCACCCCACTGGTTAGGAACATATGTCTTACAGGTGATTTTTTTTAGGTTCTAGGTCCTCTCTGGCTAGACACTGGATGTCAATTAGGATACCCAGAATTATCATCCCAAACAACATGAGTCTGCTCTGTGTATCTCAATAGCCTAGAAATGTCCACTACCATGGCCCTAACTACAGGAATTTATGCTTTGAATGCCTCATTTTTTGCTGTCAAAGGAGATTCAACTGTCGGCCAGGCTCTTATAATAAGGCAAGAGTTCCAAGACTTTAAGGATAGAGAAGCAGTGTTCCACTGGCTGGATCTGCCATCATTCCTTTAAAAACCCTGGCTCCTTACCTTTAGGCTGGCTTCTATCTCGAAGACATCCCCAGAGGGTCGGGGGTTGTGGCAGTCATAGAGCTCTTGCCTAGCACTTGAGAGGCACTGGGTTCAATCTTCAGCGCCACATAAATAAAGTTATGGTGTCCATCTACAACTAAAAAATAGGCTGGGGATATAGCTCGGTTGGTAGAGTGCTTGCTTCACATGCACATAGGCCCTGAGTTCAAACCCCAGCACCACCAAAAAAAAAGAAAGAAAAAAGTTTACAACTAAAAAATATATATATACAAAAAGTCATCCCCAGAGTTTCCTTCTCTTTCCTCATATTTACTCAGAGAGGACCATGGATTATACTTGCTCAATATAAGATTCTTCAAACTAATATTTGGTCAGTATGAAATCATCAGAATGCTTTTGCCAATGTACACATGATGGATTAACATTCTGCTAACATCAGTTAATATATACTTACATCTAAGACGTGAGTTCAGTGAATAAAAATGCCAATCATAACAAAACAATGAGACACACCTGGAGAGTGAGTAATCTATAACACATTATCTTGTACCATTGAAAGTTTGAGGGTCTTGATTCATGGATAATCATGAGTCCAGAGATCTGCCTAAGAAGAGAGTATGCACAAAATAAATGTTTATTTAAAAAGTAAAGCTGCAACACACAAGTTCCCTGGCATGCACTACATCTTTCTTAACCTCTGGTATGTAAGTAGATCCACAGACAGAAAGAGCCTCTTGTGGTTCCATCCACATAGACTGAGTCCCTGGCCCAGGTTAGTCATCTAACTTCCTCCTGTTTGCTTAAAGAGGACAAAAAAGGTAGATTATGCCAGGAGAGTTTGGGGCTCATCGTGATTGGATTTTGGGGGGGCAATTTTATTCAATTCTTTTTTAATAACTATAATCTGGTTTTCCCCCAAAGCTAGGGGTCAGCAAATTATAACCCATAGGCCAAATCCACCCTACCAACTATTTTTGTAATGAAAAGCCCAGCCTACTGCCTATGTTTTTTACCTTTATCTTATTTATTTATTTATTTTCCTGTGATGCTGAGGATCGAACAAACCCAGGGCCTCGCACATGCTAGGCAAGTGCGTAGATCTACCGCTGAGCACAACCCCAGGCCCCACTGCCTATTTTTGTAATTGAAGTTCTAGTGGAATATAGTCATGCTTGTTATTTTCCCCTTTTCTGTGTGTGTGTGTGTGAGTGTGTGTGTGGTGTGTGTGTGTTTGTGTGTGTGTGTTTCTGAGAATCAAATCAAGGGTTTCATGCATGCTAGTTTAGGGTCCTACCACTGAGCTATATCTCCAGCCCCGTTTACATATTTTCAATGCTGCCTTCATGCTATAAAAGTAAGGTTGAGCAGTTGCAACAGAGACCATATTTGTTAGTCAGCTTTATGTTGCTGTGACAAAATACCTGACAAAATCAACTATAAAAAAAGAAAGGTTTATTTTGGCTCATGGTTACATAGGTTTCAGTTCATGGTCATTTGTCTCTATCACTTTGGGCTACGATGAGGTAAAACATGGCAGGGAGCATATGCAAGGCAAAGCTGCTCCCTTCATAGCTGCTGGGAAGCAAAGATAGAGGAGGGGCCAAGGTCCCCTATATCCCCTTCAAGGGCATGCCCCCCAATGACCTCACTTCCTTCCATTAAACACCGCCTCCTAGAAGTTCCCCCACCTTCCATTAGCACCACAGACTAGCGACTAATCCCTCACCACATGGTTTTAGGGAGACATTTAAGACCCAAAACATAACACAAAGCTTACAGTGTTTATTTTCTGGTTCTTTACAGGAAAATTTTTCCACTTCTGCTTTAGGGGACCCCAACCTTACCAACTCTCAGTCACTGTGAGTTTGAATTATCCTGCAATCCATCAGCTAACAATTGGCTACCTCTCACTTGGCTACCAGTTGATATTACCTGACACAAAGGAAGCCCAGCCCAAATCACCTTTCCCCTGGCATAGCTTAACACACAGGTCTAGAGCAATGGCTTTCCCAGGATAGATGCAGAGGAATTAGCTTACTTTGACCAGACAGCTCTAACTTGTTTTCTGTCAACAGGATCAAATGTATGAAAGGAGGCACTTCCCAGAAAATTCCGGGCTCTGGTCAACATCTGGGGATGCCTCATTTACACGTACACTGTCTGTGGAAAAGGCATATATACTTGGTGAGAGAGCAATAGTGCTGTGGGCGAACAGGCTTAGCAAAGTGGAAGTTTTTACCTCCACATCTCAGGACTTGAACTGTGTCATAACAGCCAGCTGATATCATGGAATGATTTATACATACCAGGCTCAGCACTTGGTGTTTTACATGTTACATCATGTGAAATCCAGAACAACCCGTAACCTAGAAATGATTACTGCCCCAGTTTACAGATAAGGAAACCACATCTCAGAGGTATTACGGAATTCAGGAAAGGTCACCTGGGCATTAAGCGATGAAGAGGGGATTCCAAAATGAAGTCCAAAGCTCTCCCTGAAAGCCCATGCTCTTCGACATAAGGCCATACAACTAAGTCACAGCCCCTGTGAATGCAGCAATGCCTTCTCCACACTTCTAGTAAATATTCTGAGCCGGGCTTTAATTGGTCTGGTGAAGGTTAAATGCCATCCCAAGCCAATCACAGGGGTCGGAGTACACATGGAGAATTGATTAGCCAGGCCTGGCTCACCTGCCCAACTGGTAATCTGAGATAAACCATTCTTACCTAAATGATACTTCTTGTTAATTGAAGTGCCAAAATGTCCACATAGAGAGGGCTTAGAGAGGGCTGGGGTTGTGACTCAGTGGCAGAGCACTCGCCTAGCACGTTCAAAGCCCTGGGTTAGATCCTCAGCACCACATAAAAAATAAATAAACAAAATAAAGGTATTGTATCCAACTACACCTAAAAAATAAAAAGTTAAAAAAAAATAAAGAAAGGGCTTAGGGACTAGGGGTACAGTTCAATGGTACAATGTTTCCCTAGCATGTACAAAACCCTGGGTTCGATCCCCAGTTCCACCCCCAAAATAAAAAAATAAAACACTATTTTCACTAGAAAGGCTTGGGATTTGAAGGAGATGGCACTTAATGCATTTGAGAAATATCAATTGTCCACATTCAAGAATGCAAGGGGGATGGGGTGAAGTTTAAAAGATCAGTGGCTCTGTTAAGCATTCCTGGGTGCCAAGTGTTATTTAGGAGTCATGAACCCTCTTTCATTGTACAAACTTCAAAGTTAGAGGGGCGGTGTATGTGTGTGTGTGTGTGTTTGGGGTCAGTTGAAAAGATCACCCACTGCCACCCCTGCCTGTGGGTATGGTGTTTAGCTCCCCCTGGTGCTTAAACATTTTTTGTGGGGCAGTACCTGGGATTGAACTCAGGGGCACTCAACCACTGACCCACATTCCCTAGCCCTATTTTGTTTTATTTTTATTATTAAATTTGTTCTAATGAGGTATACAATACAGTAGAATGCATTTTGACCCATTGTTCACAAATGGAGCACAACTTCTTCTTCCTCTGGCTGAAAAGAGTGCAGAGTCACATGGGTAGCGTAATCACACATGTATATAGGGTAATAATGTCCATCTCATTCCACCGTCTTTCCCATTCCCACACTCCCACCCCTCTGCACAATCCAAAGTTCCTTCATTCTTCCCTCCCTCTGACCAGACCTATTCTGTATTTTTATTTAGAGACAGGGTCTCACTGAGTTGCTTAGCGCCTTGCTTTTGCTGAGGCTGGCTTTGAACTCGCGAACCTCCTGCCTCGCTTAGCCTCCCGAACTGCTGGGATTGTAGGTCTTCACCACCATGCCCCAACATTTTTTTAATCTACAAATCTTTCTAGCCCTTTATTTTAGGGAAGTTAGGGCAGTGAAACAAAAATTCAGTATAAGACTTTTGAAAAATTGTTTATGGTTGTGAGAAATTGCAAATAACCTGAACACTCCCCATTAAATTGTATTACATCCCTTCAATGCATAATATGTAGTTATTAGAAAGAAATGTGGTAAAGAATATTTTAGGTCATGCTATTTGAGCATGTATTCAATACAATGCTGTTTTTGAAGTGTATGCCTGTGGGGTGGGGGGGTATAGCTCAGTGGTGGAACATGTACGTTGCATGAACAGACCCTGGGTTGGGTTGGAGCCCCACCAAGTGCCAAATAAATAAAATAACAAAATAAAATCAATAAATAAAATGAAATATATACCTTCATAGCTGTTCTTTTATGTATGTGTGTGTGGTGCTGGAGATTGAACCCAGGACCTCGTGGCTATACACAAAATTGAAAGCCAGTGATTTTTGTCTGGGTTTAAGGATTATAGGTTTTAAAAATGTTTTTATTATGAATATTTTACTATGAAAATGTGTTATGAGCTGGGCACAGTGATGCACACCTGTAATCCCAGCCACTAGGAGGCCAAGACAGGAGGATTGCAAATTCAATGTCAGCCTCGGGAACTTAGTCATACCCTAAGCAACTTAGTGAGACCCTGTCTCTAAATAAAAAATAAAAAGGACTTGGGGATGTGGCTCAGTAGTTAAGTGCCCCTTGGTTAAATGCCCAGTACCAAGAAAGAAAAGGAAAATGTATTATGAAAGTAAACATCAAAGTAAAGAGAATAATATAATGAACCTCTATATGTTCATTGTTCCAATTATCAATATTTTGCCACAATTCCTTTAACATTCTTTTTTTTTTTTAATGTGGTGCTGAAGATGGAACCTAGTGCCTCACATGTGCTAGGCAAGCGCTCTACCACTGAGCCACAACCACAGTCCCAACTGCACTAGTTTTTATTTTTTATTTTTGTAGTTGTAGATGGACACAATGTCTTTATTTAATTAATTTTTTTAAATGAAAGCTTTTTTATCTTTATTTTACTTATTTTTTAAATATTTATTTATTTTTAGGTGTAGATGGACACAACACAATGCCTTTATTTTTATGTGGTGCTGAGGATAGAACTTAGGGCCTTGCACATGCTAGGAGAGTGCTTTACCACTGAGCCACAACCCCAGTCCCTATTTGTTTATTTTTATGTGGTGCTGAGGATCTAAGTGCCTCATGCATGCTAGGCAAGCGCTCTGCTGCTGAGCTACAGCCCCAGCCCCCCATTCTTTTTTTTTAACTGAATTATTTTTCTCCTGAAATAATTTAAAGTGAATCTCAGATATCACTGAATTTTTTTTCCATTCATAATTCAACCTGCATCTTATTTTGAAGGTTGTCTTATTATGTTGCCCAGATTGGCTTTTAACTCAGGATTCTCCTGCCTCAGCCCACCGAGTAGCTTGGATTACAGGTATGCACCACCAGGCCTGGCTTCAACCTACATCTTTTCAAAGAACATTTCTTATGTTTTTATAATTAACTGTTATCTTAATCTTACCCACAGGCCTGCTCTTTGCTCACAATCCACACTGCCTGCCTTTCAACAGCAAAGAATATCCCAGTCTCACCTTGCCAACAAAATTGACAATCATTGTGGACTGTTATTTTGTTATCCCAATCCTCCTTGCTCACAATCAGGCTGAAATGTTTATTTGAACATTTACAGACCAAATCCATGCAATAATATTGTTCCCTATTTTTGTCTATGCATATGCATATGGTTTGGTTGCCAGCGACAGAAACTTAACTCCAGCTAACATGGGCAAATAGGGGGAATTTATAGGCTCTTAAAATCCAAGCAATAAGGGGCTGGGGTTGTGGCTCAGAGAAAAGAGCACGCATGAGGCACTGGGTTTGATCCTCAGCGCCAAATAAAAATAAAATAAAGGTATTGTCTCCACCTGCAACTAAAAATATTTTTTTTAAATCCAAGAAATAAGATAGCCAAACAAGCCATAGGAAGGGATGTAGTGATAGACTTACAAAGCAACTGAAGAACTTCAGGACAGAGTACATTAAAAAAAAAAAAGGGGGGGGGGCTGGGGTGGTGGCTCAGTGGTAGAGTACTCACCCACCATGCATGAGGCACTGGGTTCAATCCTCAGCACTACATAAATGTAGAATAAAGACATTCTGTCCACCTAAAACTAAAAAATAAATATTTAAAAAAAAAAAAGAAAGAAAGAAAAGAAAGCTTTGGGCCATGGACTCTCATTGCTGATTCTCTCTGAATGTCAGTTTTAGTGTCTTTATAAAATGATCACTTTTGTAGTGGCACATGCCTGCAATGCCAGCGACTTGGGAGGGAGGCTGAGGCAGGAGGAACCCAAGTTTGAAGTCAGCCTGGGCAACTTAGAAAGATCCTGTCTCAAAAAATTTAAAGGGTTGGGAATGTGGGTACAGCACTCATGGGTTCAATCCCCAGTTCTAAAAATTAATAAATAAAAGTTAAAAATGGCTGGGGATATGGCTCAGTAATAGAGTACCCTGAATTCAATCCCCAGTACTACTAAAAAAAGACCCTTTTTCCTAAATATGACAAGAGCTGTTTGCCTTTGGGGTTCGCATTCCAAATTTTTAAAAATAATTTCAGCTTCTGGAGAATTAGACTCTTGTGTTTTGAGTTTGCTTATCCTGAGAATAGGTTTATTGACCCATCAAAACACCCAGGGGTAAAACTCACTTCAGAGTAAGGTGGCTCCCTTATTTGGGAGAGGAGAGAAAATTCCTAGGATATGGACAAGTTGAGTCTATTGAGATAATAATGGAGATGTTTACCACTATGCTGTGTTTGTGATTATAATTATTAGCTCAAGTTAATAATGTACCTTAAATGACCTTATTTAGGTATATACAGATGCACTCATTTGGATTAATAGTTGTATAGTATTCTTTAAAGTGATAAAACAATTCCTTATTAATGGATAGTGAGACCCACCACATGTACTTTTGTGTGTGGCAGAGAGTTATTGGGGGTTGAAACCAGGAGCACTGTACCATTGAGCTTCATCTCAATTCATCATTACAGGTATGTGTCACTGTACCTGGCCTCCATTTTCTTACTATGACCTATAATGCTACCAAGAATGTCCTTCTACATATATCGTTCACACATGGGAAAATGTTCTGTGGTAAGTTCCTCCAGGTGGAATTTCTAGATCAAGGGATGCATGTACTTCCAACCCCTCAAAATGAAATTTGTGGAGTCATATTTTACAAATAATGAAATGAGATGGGCGCAGTGGCGCACGCCTATAACCCCAGCAGTTCGGGAGACTGAGGCAGGAGGATCACCAGTTCAAAGCCAGCCTCAGCAACTTAGTGGGGTGGTAAGCAACCAGGGAGACCCTGTCTCTAAATCAAATACAAAATAGGGCTGGGGATGTGGCTCAATGGTTGAATGCCCCTGAGTTCAATCCCTAGTGCTCCCCAACAAAACAAAATAATGAAATGCCCAATTAGAGGATAGTTATAAATTTTTTTAAATGAATAATAGCCCTCCAAAGAGACAAAACAGGAAATTTTTGCTCCAGGCCCTGATGGAGTAAGAGAAGACTGAATTACCTGACAACCATAAATATCTAAAAACTTGGACAAAAGGGGCTGGGATGTGGCTCAAGCGGTAGCACGCTCGCCTGACATGCATGCGGCCCGGGTTCGATCCTCAGCACCACAAACAAAGATGTTGTGTCCGCCAAAAACTAAAAAAAATAAATATTAAAAATTTAAAAAAAAACTTGGACAAAAGATATGAAACAATAGTTTTCAGACATTATTCAACAGGCATCAGAAGACAGTGCTCCCCGAGAGTAAGAAACTCTCTAAAGTGAGCCCTAGGACCACCCTGACTTTCTGCCTGGGCAGGTTTTGCAGATGACAGTGCCAGCAGAGGGACACCAAAAAGAGTCTTCTTATTGTGTCATCTAGGGAGAAAAGGAGGACAGTAAAATATCATGTCCCTGAAGTGCCACTCTGTTCCCAGAATCTAGCCAAACTAAGGGAACAGTGAAAATGAGTCTGGGTCAGAATGTCCAGATAAATATTATCTTGAAGGACACTGGTTTTCTCTCATGTATGCTGGGAATTAGGGCAAGATATCTGTAGAGAGCGGTTTTCTTGCATGCATGCCAAGTTCCTTGGGCTGCTGGTCATACCATGCGACAAAACAAGCTAAACTGATGCTGCTTCTGTAACCCACTTACAAATCCCGCTCCCTGCAGTAGCTGGTGCAGAACAGAGCATCAGGGGAAGCTCTTGTCCAGCTACTAGTGGACAAAGCATTGGGAGGAAGGGAGGTGCTACTGTTCTGAAGAAGCCCTGAGACCCTGTTTCTAAATCAAATACAAAATAGGGCTGAGACACTGTATGAAATGGACCTGTACCTGTCCAGCCTGTCACTGGACTTTCTGACGAAGCACTGGTCCACTCATGCCTCCTTGCAAGCATTTTTCAATAAAACTTAACGCCTCACTCCCATCGCCAGGTGTCTTCTTTGGTCTATTGGAAACTTCTGCCACTGTCCTCGCACAACCGGGCTGTGGATGATGCACTTACACAAGGTTTTTGTGGATATGTATTTCTTTTGGGTAAATCCTCAGCTAGGAGTGGGGTTGCTGGGTCATAAAGTAGATGGATGTTTAACTTTGTAAGAAATCACCCTTTTCCAAAGTGACTGAATCACTTTTTCCTTCCCACCTAAATGATGCTAAATGTGGATGTTGTTCCACATCCTCAACATTTAGCATCACCAATCTTGTTTTCATTTCTGTCATTCTTGTGGTACCCTAGAGATTTCATTTGCATCTTTTTGCTGACTGATGATGATGAGTATCCTTCCTTATTCTTGATATGTATCTTTTTGTGAGGTGTCTGCTTATATCTTTCCTCCATTTTAGATAATAATAGTTAATATTTACAGGATACAGAGCTATTTATTACTTCATTTTTTGTAGCACTGAATATTGAACCTAGGGCCTCACACATGCCAGGCAAATGCTCTACCCCTGAGGAACCTTCAGTCTCTCCTCCTTTTTTTATTGGATTATTTGTCTTGTTATTGAAGTGTTTGGGATCTTTATATATTCTGGATACAAGTCCTTTATCGGATTTATGTTCTGTGGCTTTTCATTTTCTTAGTGTCCAGTTAAAAATTAGAAATTCTTAATTTAAATGAAACCCAGTTGCCAATTTTTAAAATGATTTGTATCTTTTTTTGTACTAGGGAAGATTTACTTATCTTAAAATCATAAAGATATTCTCTTATGCTTTCTTCTAGAAGCTTTATAATTACAGCTCTTTTTTTTTCTGGTACTGGGGATTAAACTCAGGGCCTTCATTTTATTTGTTTTTACTTTTATGTGATACTGAGAATCGAACCCAGTGCCTCACATGTTCTAGGCAAGTGCTCTGCCACTGAGCTGTACAGCCCCAGCCCTCAGGGACACTTTTTACTGAGCTACATCTCCAGCCTTTTTTAATTTTAATTTTTGAGACAGGGTCTCACCTAGTTTCCCAGGCTGGCCTCTGACTTGTGGTCCTCCTGCCTCAGCCTCCTGAGTTGCTAGGATTACAGGTGTGCACCACCACACCTGGCACAGCTCTTCAATTTTAGGTCCGTGATCCACCTAAAATTTTGCATTCCTGAGCAGTAGGCATTGATTGAGGTTCATTTCCCCCACCTATGGATACCCAGGTGTTACAACACCATTTATTAAGAGATTCTCCTTACTCTGACAAAATCTTTTTGTCAGCCAGGTGCAGTGGCACATGCCTGTAATTCCAGCAACTCTGGAGGCTGAAGCAGAAGGATTGCAAATTTGAGGCCAGCCTCAGCAAATTAGTGAGACTCTATCTCAAAATAAAATAAAAGGCCAGTGGTAGAGTGCCCCTGAGTTATACCTCTAGTATCTCAAAAAATAACTTTATCAATATAAGTACCAAAGGTATGTGTATGTATGTGCACAAACACAAGCATGTGTAGTCTCTTTTGTGCCAAAATAATAAATATGTGTGAATCTATTTCTAGACTGTATTCTGCTCCATTGTTTGTCCTTGCATCAATATCAGACTGTCTTGATTACTGTAGATTTAGAATAGGCATAAGTATGTTTAATGTGACAGTGCCAAATGCTCTCTCCTCCACCCCTACCAACAATGTAAACAGTTGGTCTCCTCATATGCAGTCTGGAGCATTATTACCTTTCTACACTGTGGGACCACACCTGTTCACTGCTGCATCCCTGTCACTCAGCGCTGTGCCTGGCACACAGCTTCTTTGCCAGTGTTTGCTGAATGAATGTATGACAAGAGACTCTAGCATATCTGAAGGTTGCTAACCCTTATTAAGATGCCCAATGTTTGGGGCTGGGGCTGTAGCTCAGTGGTAGAGCACTTGCCTTGTGCATGTAAGGCCCTGGGTTTGAGCCCCAGCACCACATAAAAATAAATAAACAAACAAATAAATAAATAAGAATGAAGATATTGTGTTCATCTACAACTAAAAAAGTTTAAAAATCCTTCTTTTAAAAAAAGATGACCAATATGTTAGCTTTCTATCATAATAACAATATACCTGAGATAAACAACTTAGAATAGATTTATTTTGGCTTACAGTTTTGGAGGCTTCAGTTTACAATCAATTGATCTTGCTGCTTTGGGGCCTATGTTAAGAGCATATGGTGGATGGGCTGAGGTTGGAGCTCAATGGTAAAGCACTAGCCTAGCATGTGTGAGGCACTGGGTTTGATCCTCAGCACCACATGACAATAAATGAATAAAATAAAGGTATTGTGTCCATCTACAACTACCCACAGACCCCACATCTTAAGGGTTCCACCACCTCACAATAGCACCACCCTGAGGATCAAGGCTTTAATACATGACTCTTTGGAGGACATTTGAGATCCACCCTACAAAGGGCATCTTACAAAGATAATAAGGATGGGACAATTAAACTAAACTCTAGACAGATGTTTCTGAAATCTCAAAAGATGTCATCATTAGGAGTAGGATGTAATAATAATAACAACAAAATAATTGATGAATATTACAGAGTATTTACTATGGGCAAGTATGTGGTCCTATTAGGGTGGATAAGATGCCATCCACTACAGTCATATTCTAAGCAGCTAGATAGAGGAAAGGACAGGGGAGCAAAGGGACACAGGGTAGACAAGACTTCTTTAAGGAAAATTCCTAGCAGCTGACCCATGACTCTCCCATTTATCTTCCACTAAATATAGGGCCACTACACCTGGCTGACAAAAATGTAGAAGTTATTTACCACATTTGTTGGGAGTCGCCTGGGCTCCAAAGACTAACTTCCCCATCCCCCAAGAAGAACCGTCCAATGGTGAGCCCTCCTGGCTCACCTGATCCTTACCCACCAATCAGACTAGTCCTGCTGGCTCACCTGATCCTTACCCACCAATCAAAAAGCACCCCATGCCAACTGTCAAACCCTTCAACCATTAAACTGTCATAACTGTCAACCCCCCCCCTCTATAAATATGCAGAGCTGTTCCTCAATAAACGGGCATTTTCTCCGACGGCAAGCCTTGATTGTTCTTTCATTGGTGCCAAAACCTGGAATGGGGAATGCCTTGATGCTCCAGGGCCCCCTCTCTCAAGGCTTGCCATCCTCGTCCACTCTTTCGAGCACTGCTACTCACACAACACTGGCTCTTCAGTAGGTGAGTTCCCCTATCGGGTATCCAACTTCAGACGGGCTACGCAGGGGCTTTGACCGTGATCGTCCGGCAAACCTCTGACGCCCAATCTGGAGGAGAGAACGCACCCCACCACGACCTTCATGGTCACGGTGGACTCTCTGGAACCCGGTTCATGAGCGGGAGGTACTGAGGGGTGGAAGAACAGGCACTCCCCTCCACCCCCCTCTCTCTGTCTTGTAACCACCCTTGTCCCTCTCCTGACCTATGGGGGCCTCTTCTTCCCTCCCTGCAGACTCCCCCTTATTAAATTCTGCACACAAGATTGGCCTTACTATCAATTAGACAATCAAAGTCAATGGCCCCCAGGAGGATCCCTAGATCCCGAAATTCTCAGAGATCTGTTTAACTTCTGCGAGTGCTCGAAAAAGTGGAAGGAGTTCCCCTATGTTGAGGCTTTTTCTCTTCTTCGTTCTCACCCCAACCTATCTGGCAGATGAACCCCCTCGTAACTGACCTCCCCTGTCGGCTCCATCCAGCCCCTCAGGTGCTCCCCCTGACTCGGCCGACACCTTTAGTACCCCCCAAACTAGGTCCCACCCCTTGTCCCATAAACCATGGCCCCTTTAAGAGAGGTTGCTGGACCTGAGGGCATTATCCTGGTACATGTCATTCATAGAGAATGACCCAATGCAACTCGAGCAAAGCTTGGGCTCATTCACCACAGATCCCACCACTTACATAAGAGAGTTTCAGTGGGTCCTCCAGGCTTATAGCCTCACTTATATGTTATTGGGTAATACTCTCCTTCTTGGGAACGTACCAGAGTCTGGGAACTTGCCAGAGCCCATTCGGATGAAATTCATGGAGTTAATCCCAATCACCCTCTGGGGCCACTTGCTGCCCCAGATCAAACTCCTGAAACCCCAGATGGCCGTCATGTCCTTATGACATATTTCCTCTCGAAGAGCTACCCTGACATCTGGGCCAAACTAAAAAACTCAAACAAGGCCCTGCCACCCCCCTGAGAAATTTCAGATGCTCGCCCAGGCCATACAGGGTGCTTCCTTGGGTTGCCACCCATCACCGAAACCCCCCGGGGTGCCTGCTTCAAGTGTGACAAGGAGGGACATTGGGCCAGGGCATGCCCCGCACCACGCACTCTGCGTACTCCATGCCCTAAATGTCAACAACAAGGACATTGGGGCTCTGACTGTCCTAGATCCCGTAGGAGGCCTATGGTCAGGGAACCCTTCGACCTTCTGGGCATGGCAATTGATTGACAGAGCCTTGGGTCCTTGTCCCTGCCATAACGATCAATAGATAGGAACCCAGGGTGCGGATTCAGGTGGATGGATGCAAGGTTGACTTTCTCCTTGACATCAGGGCTACCTTCTCAGTCCTGACAGAATTCTGGGGGCAAACAGTGCCATCTACCTCTCCTATTGTCGGGGTAGGAGGAAAGACCATCTATCCAAGAAAGACTCCCCTATTACTCTGTTCCATAGACAACTTCCCATTCTCTCAGACGTTCCTAGTTATACCCCGATGTCAAGTTCTTTTGCTCAGCCGAGATATTCTCTCTACATTCAATACAACAATCAGCATCTGGGCTCCTGGCATCAGTCAGGCCCCAGAATCGGCCTGTTCATCTTTTCTGTCCCTTTGGGCTGAAGACTGGCCATTCTGCTCCACTTGTGAGGCTGACATGAAATACCATAATAACCTAGTTGACCCGATTGTATGGGATACCCACACTCCCTCCACCATTTCCTGCCCACTAGTTATTATTCAGGACCTTCTTAGCAAGGGGAACCTCCGTCCTGCTCATTCCCCTTACAATACTCCCATACTAGTGGTAAAAAAGCCCAACGGGTCCTACCTACACCTCATCAACACCTCTGTTAGACCCGTACATCCTTTGGCTCCCAACCCATATACACTGCTGTCTCAGATGCCCCACACTGCCACCCACTTGTCGGTCATAGACTTAAAGGATATCTTTTTGCCTTTAACCTGGACTGTCCTTCCTCAGGGATTTCAAGATAGTCCACACCTCTTTGGACAAACCTTGGTCTCTGACCTCCAGTCTTTTCACCCCCAGTGCCCCGAATCCACCCTCTTGCAATATGTTGATTATCATCCGGCAAATCTCTTTGCCCACCTGCGGGGAGGAAAGCACCCCACCACAGCCTTTAAGGCTACGGTGGCCCTCAGGGACTCCTTCCTTGGGCAGATTCGAAAGTCCTAGTCCTCTCACCTTAAGACTTGGCCGCTAGAGACACTTACCCTCCCCTTCCTCTCCCCTCTTTCCGGCCCTGGGAGTATCCGGCCTCTCCAGGAGGGGTCCCGAAAAGCTGTGGCCAAGGTCTCCCACAGCTCAGTCTCTGTCTAGGACGAGAGCTTCAACTGTCAGGATTCGGTGACGACCAATCTCTGCAGCTCGAACCTGCCACTTAGGCACTCCTGATTTTTTGGCTCTAGCGGGGACACCCCTTTTGCCAATAAGTCAGTCTCCGCCTTCTCTGTGTCCTCTTCCCTCCTCCTTACATGGGTAATGTGTCCTCTCTGCTGGTCGACTTTCCCCTACAATGCCTCTTGGATCAAATATAGCACCCAGGCCTGGCCCACTTATTCCTTAGACAGCCAAAGCAGATGGTCCTTTTTTGGGTCCCTGGATCCCTCCGTTTTAAGGGATCTCTTCCAGGCTTTCTTCTTGCTCGGATCCAATCCTGCTCTCTGCACCTCTTGCAAACAAATTCTTCTAGCCCATCCAAAGGGCGCTCAACAGATGACAGAGTTATCCTACTTAATTTCTTGGCCTTAAAGGGATATCAGGCCTCTCCACAAAAGGCCCAAATAGCATGTATCTAGGGTTCTCTATCTCTCAAGGGAAAAAGGCCATTACAGTAGACAGAAAACAGCTTACTGTGTCTATACCTACACCAAAGACCAAAGATGACTCTCCTTCTTGGGTTTGGCTGGGTACTCCAGGGTCTGGATTACTTTTGAATTTCTGTCTCCTTGCCAGGCCGCTACATAATCTGGCCAAGGGCCCCCAAGATGAACCCCTACTCTCAGTGGTAGGGAAGCCCTTTAAAAAGGCCCTCCTCTGGGCCCCCGCCCTGCATCTCTCTGACCTCTCCCAACCCTTCACCCTCTATGTAAAAACAGGGACAAAGTCTGGGCATTCTGGGTCAGGATGGCCCCACATTTGCACTAGTGGCCTACCTATCCAAACAGTTTGACCCCACCATCAGGGGCTGGCCTCCATGCCTCAGAGCCCTAGCAGCAGCCCATGACCTCCAGAAAGAAGCACACAAGCTTACCTTTGGCTCCCTGCTAACCATCTCATCTCCTCACCATCTAAAGAGTATCTTCCCTTGCAAGGGGCTACAGTCACTTCCTCCTTCCAGGGTTCTATCCCTCCTTGTCTCTCCTTGAAAATCCCTCCATCTCTTTTCAGCCCTGCTCTCCATTAAACCCTGCCTCCCTCCTCCCATCGTCTCACTCACAAGATCTCTTCCACAAATGCCTGGAGGAATTAGAGACGATTTTACCCTGCCCTACCACCATTTCTGAGGGACCCCTGCCCTCTTCGGACCTCGTCTGGTTCTCAGATGGTAGCTCCTTTATACATGAAGGGGTTGAAGTAGTGGGGTATGCTGTTGTTTCCCTCTCATCCATGTTAGAGGCAAAACCTCTCCCACCCAATACCACCAACCAACAAGCTGAACTCATAGCTGCCACAAGGGCATGCGAGCTAGCAGAGGAAAAAACCCTCTCCCTATATACAGATCTCCCATGCAGCCATTTGGAAGAAAGGGGGCTATTGACCACCAGCGGGACGGCAGTCATTAATTCCACACTTATTTCTGGCCTACTACGAATCTCCAGGCTGGCTTCCCAACTGGGAATAATCCATTGCAAGGCCCATCAAACTGACTCCTCCCTTACTACTATGGGGAATTCCAAGGCCGATCAAGTGGCTTGATCAGCCTCCCTAGAGAGTTTTACCTCCTCTCCGCTACTCTTCATTACCACTGGGGATCAGCCCAAAGATCCCCAACAACTCTTCCAGTTTCTTCACTCTCTATTCCATTCTAGTCCACATAGTCTCACTATTTTCCTTCACTCCTTTTTCACCCTTTCCCCACACGATAAGACCCTTCTACAACAGATCACTTCTGCTTGTCAGATCTGCCAGAGAACCAATACCAATACTCCATTAAAACCTAAACCTTTCCCTTCTCATCAGGCCTGCAGTCATACCCTGGCTGCAGACTGGCAGATTGATTTCACCTGCATGCCCTGAGTAAAAAACAAGCCTTTCCCACTTCTAACAAGCAGGCCTCTATGGTAGTTGACTCACATAATCCCCCATTTCGGGATGCCCACTTCTATCCAACCAGACAATGGCCCAGAATTCACCTCACAGATAACTCAGGGACTGGCTCACGTGCTATCACTCCCTTGGCATTTCCATTGCTGTTGAGAGCCACAGCCGAAGCGGCCCCAGCAAACTTCCAGCTGCCAACTGATTGGCTCCTCTGTGGTGATGCTCATTGGGCTGTTTCCCCACCCTTTCAGACCATGGAGCTGCTCATTGGGGGACTTTTTTTGGCTCCACCCACACGACCCAGCCAATCGGCCTCAAGATCAGGAGGAGTGTGGGAGGTGGAGAGGCTTGTGGGAAGCCGGTGGTGGCAGTTGGGCTCTGAGGGTTTTTCCTGAGGACCTGTGTGGTGTGGTGTGTGTGTGTTCTAAAAATAAAGTTCGTTTCTTTTGACAAGTGGCTCCTGAATTGTGCCCAGCCAGACTGCGGCATTTGGTGGCCCATATGGGGAGATACAGAAGGTTGTACATGTCCTTCTGCTAATTGTTGTTTGACCAGGTCATGGGCTGCTTGTATCTTTTCTTTAGTCAGGGGCCACTGAGGAACCCATACTGGTCTTTCTGATTTCCAAGTAATTTTTATTGTCTCAGTGGCCCTTTCTGAAAATCCAACCCATGTCTGTCCGTTCCTTGATCTATTTGTATTGGTGCTGCTATACCTTATTCTTGTTCTCCTAATCTTTTTCCTTTCCTAAAACCTTGTCTAGTCATAATAGTGGGTGCATTTTGGTTGATGTTATTTGTTAATGTCAAACCTAATTGATCTAGGACATCTCGTCCCCATAAATTTACGGGAAGATGATCCAATGCATATGGCTGTATAGTTCCTTCACATCCTTCAGGATCCTTCCAATCTAATACCATTGCACTTCTATAGGGATTAGTTGCCACTCCTAGGCCTCGAAGCGTTTGAGTGGCTTGTTGTAATGGCCAATGTTTTGGCCATTCTTGACGAGAGATGATGCTAAGGTCTGCACCTATATCCAGTAGCCCATTAAATTCATGTCCTTGAATGTTTAGTTTTAGCATGGGGCGAGAATCTAAATTTAAAGAAAGCATAGCCCAATCTACACCTGTGGAGCCTAATCCCTTGGAACCTCTTTCTACAGTAGGACTGGAAAATTTATCATGTAGGCTGGGTACTATTAATAACTGTGCTATTCTATCTCCTGGTGAAATTACTGATATACCCTTTGGAGAACTGGCTATAATTTTTATTTCACCTTCATAATTGGGATCAATTACCCCACGACTTATCATAAGTCCTTTTAAAATAGAAGAACTGCGTCCCAATAATAAGCCTACTGTTCCTTTGGGAAGAGGTCCTTTCACCCCTGTGGAAATGATTTGAACTCCCATCTCTGGAGTTAGTACTGTTCTGGCAGAGGTGCAGATGTCCAATCCTGCGCTTCCTCTGGTTTGTCTGATGAGAGATCTAATGGACAATGTGTCCTGGGCACTACCCTGATGGGGTTGCTGGGTTCCTCCAGTGCTCCGTATATTTGTGGTCTTGGGCCCCGGAGCATTGGGCCCCCCTGTCCATTTTTTGGCAATGGAGCCCGATGCCTTTCTCCACGATATCGTGGATAAACACCTGGTCCTTATTCATTTTTTAATAATGGAGTACCCTCTATGGTGGTTTGAGAACGGTATTCATTAGCCCAATATCTCCCTCTATGGCATCGTGGGCAAATACCCAGTATTCTATTCCTTTGATACCTAGTTTTGTTAAACCCTCCTCCTATGGGGCAATTCCTTTTTAAATGACCTGTTTGTTCACAATTGTAGCATGTTCTTGGCCTGGCATCTAAAGCCTGTTTTACTGCAGCTGCCACGAGTTGCCCTTGTTCACTAATGTCTCTGGCATCTAAAACCTGTTGTACTGCAGCTGCCACGACTTGCCCTTGTTCATTAATGTCTCTACATAATTTAATATATGTGTTTAAATCTTCATGTTTCCATGGTCTAATGACCAACGATTCGCTTGCTCATAAGCCAGTTGTTTTATTAATGGCATTGCTTGTTCTGTATTCCCAAAAACTCTGGTAGCTGTTTGAATAAGCCTATCTACAAATTCAGCATAAGGTTCATTAGCTCCTTGTATTACCTTAGATAATTGACCTTGTAAACCTCCATGTCCTTGTAAAGTCTTCCATGCCTTAACTGCATCTGCAGCAATTTGTGCGTATACACCAGGATCATATGCAATTTGTTGCTGCTGATCCTCATAAGGTCCCTTTCCTAACAACATATCTAGATTTCTCTGAGGATAACCAGCTGCTGCATTTCGCCTAGCCGTCTCCTTGCAAAATTCCTCATTGGCAACCTTCCATAACAGGTATTGACCTCCATTTAGCACAGCTTTACACATATTAGCCCAATCTGCTGGTGTCATGTTCAAGTTGTTAATGGATTCGACCAAGCTTACAGTGAAGGGTGCTTGAGGACCATAGGTTGTTACAGCCTCTTTTAGCTGCTTCACTGTTTTGAAATTTAAAGCATTGTGAATTTGCTGCCCTCCTGCCTCAAATACAGGGCATGTTAATATTTGAGATCCTGTCTCAAGATCCCAACTATCAACTGCGGGGGTTGGGGGCCTCCCAGCATATGGAGGTGACGCTGTTGGTTAGACACTTACGCCCTCTTGTGATAGAAAGGTGTTAGTAGCAGTCTCCTGTAGAGGTGGTGCTGTTGGTTGGACACTTACACCCTCTGGTGATAGAAAGGTGTTAGTAGCAGTCTCCTGTTGTAACTTTTCCCCTGATGGCTTTTTCTGCTCTAAACTTTCTTCCTCTGTCTGACTAGCTCGAAAGACCTTCTCTTTTACTTGAATCTTTTCCTCTTTCTGACTAACTTGAGAGACCTTCTCTTTTACTTGAATCAATATGTCTTCTCCTTCCTCTACCTTTGTCTGAACTGAAGGCTTTGGACTAAGCAAACAAGATACCAACGCCCACAATGTCAATGTGCCAACTGGCAGAGTTCCTGGGCTTTTCTTTTCTATTCTTTTTTAAATCTTCACCATGATGGTTCCATTGTGATATATTCAACAACTCCTCCTTAAAAAGCCATGGGCTACATTTTTGTATTGTATCAATGTATGCCCTGACTGCTCTTGATTTTACTGGGATGCCTCCTTCCTCTAACAATTTACTTAACACTCTTTCAGTTTGTTTTTTTACTAATTTCTGATCCTATATTTCTACTATAATACAACCAACAAGATGACGCCAAACAAAACCGAGACAGAATGAAATAAAAATGGAACCACACAAAATCATTATATCAGCCTTTCTATCCTCCTGAAATGTCCATCCATCCTTTCTCCCTATCTGTTCCTCAGATGCAAATAGTTTTTCCTCAGATGTGAGCGGCTTTTCTTCCGTCTCACTCATCTCCAGGGACAGGCAACTTAAAACAAAAGTGAAACAAAACAAAAGAAGAATCCTAAAATGGCTACCTATCCTCTTGCCCTGCCCTCAAGGGCGAGCAGTTTACCTTATCACTTACCCTCAGTCGTTCCCCGTGCACTGCTTGCAGAACTTGCCTGGACTATGTATCACTTGTATGCATTGTAAACTCACTTGTATGCATTGTGAACTATCTGTTGGTGCAGTGACTTGTGGTAGTGTTGGGGTATTTTTGCTGATGGTGTCATCGGTGGTACAATTTTTCCAAAAGGAGCCGTCAATTGGCTTGGTGTATCTTCCTCCCTTCTGCTTGTCATGGTCGTTCAGCTAAAATTTGGGGGCCAACAGAGGTGAGGCAAAGAACCTCAACCCCCCACTGGTACAAAGACCTATCCACAGGTGTGGCTGTATGCTGGACCGGTAGTCAATGACGGGTAAGATCCAATTGCAATGGTACCAACCTAAGACAGGAGGCTGACGCCTTGAGGTCAGCTCATCTGATGACGGGTAAGGACCATATGTAGTATTGGACAACCTAAGGCAGGCACGGTCCCTAAGCCACATGCTTGTTGTTTAAACAGAGAGGGGGAGATGTTGAGAGCCACAGCCGAAGGGGCCCCAGCAAACTTCCAGCTGCCAACTGATTGGCTCCTCTGCAGTGATGCTCACTGGGCTGTTTCCCTGCCCTTTATACCACAGAGCTGCTCATTGGGGGACTTTTTTGGCTCCGTCCACACAACCTAGCCTATCGGCCTCAAGAGCAGGAGGAGTGTGGGTGGTGGAGAGGCTTGTGGGAAGCCAGTGGTGGCAGTTGGGCTCTGAGGGTTTTTCCTGAGGAGCTGTATGGTGTGGCTTAAGCCTGGCACTCCTACACCTTCATCAGAAGAGCCAATGATCGTCACCTGTCATTAAGTACTCTTGTCAATGCTCCCCCTCATTTCTGGCCCCTCTTGGGTTCTCTCTTCGCCCTATGTCTGAAGATTCAAGGCAAGTGACCCTAAGGGCCCCCTCCAGCCTGACCCCCCCCCCCAGTTGCTTGAATCTGGCCGGTAGTGGGACCGTTGTGTGTTGTCCTTCTGACAAACCACTTAGGTGTCCAGAGCATGGTGACCCCTGAATAAGTGTGAACTACCTTTATCATAAGAGAACACTTTACCAGTTGCCTTCTGGGCCTAAGGAGGAACATGTGTGTTTTGTTTACCCTTCTAGAATTTCAAGTATTTAAGGTTGAGTGTTTTACATAAAACCTGGAGAGATCTGACTGCTCTCAAAGGGAAATCTGGTAACAATGGGCCACCGTCCTCCCTTGGCTGCCTTCGTTCAGAGCATGGGAGAAGCTGCCTTCTTTATTACAAAGCCCGTGCTTTCTTGGTGTGACTAGGGAAAGCTGGTAACAGTGATAGAAGAGAGAAGCAAGCTGGTTTCAGAGACACCCAGGTAGGAGAGAGTTTGAAGAGCAGCCTTAATAGAGAGGGGAAGGAGCTAGATTGGACTAGGAATGAAGAGTGGAATTAAGGATGTTAGGGGCAGGACAGGCTGGTTTGCAGGTCATGCCAAACAAAGTTAGCTGCAGGATGACCTGGCTTCTCAAACCGTCTGTCTGGTTCTTTATCACCTGTTTGCTTCAAGCCCAAACGCCCAAGCCCCCGCTCAAGGCAACACTTAACCCCCCTTGTGCCAACAAGGCAGCTTGCAGACCCAGAGACCCCATTAGATTTGGGCTATAAAAACTCCCTGGGCCTGTTCCTTCCCGTTATCATAAAGTTCATTCAGACTCAGGTGGGTAAAATTTTTAATCAAGCTCTTAACCAGCTTCTCCTCAGGAATTACCAACTCCTGGCTACTGATGATACCTCCAGTCGAGACCTATGCCAAATGGACTGACATCATCATGGATCTGTGGTGACAAGGAACCTTCATTGATCTGGTTCCTAAAGTTATACCAGTCTTCTCTGCCCTCCTGTGGGGGCTCCTTACTTCCCTCCTCTCTTTCTCCCACACCGCCCCATTTCAGCAGGAAGCAGCCAGAATGAGTCGACGCCCACTCTCATTTAATAACAAAGAGGGGGGAATGTTGGGAGTTGCCCCGGCTCCAAAGACTAACTTCCCCATCCCCCAAGAAGAGCCATCCAATGGTGAGCCCTGCTGGCTCACCTGATCCTTACCCACCAATCAGACTAGCCCTGCTGGCTCACCTGAACCTTACCCACCAATCAAAAAGCACCCCATACCAACTGTCAAACCACCCCCGGCTCTATAAATATGCATAGCCGTTCCTCAATAAATGGGCATTTTCTCCGAAGGCAAGCCTTGATCGTTCTTTCAACATTCTTTTTGATTTCTTAGGTTTGGTTTTGTACACATGTGCAACTATAAGGATCCCAACTTATGCACCCTGTTTCACAGAGTGGGGTTTTGGCACCTGGTGTGTATCATGGTACTAACGGTACTGTAGCAAAAGATTGGGAGTGTTTTTTTTGGGGGGTGGGGAGGGGTACTGGGATTGAACCTAGGGGCACTTGACCACTGAGCCACAGCCACAGCCCTATTGTGTTTTTTATTTAGGGACAGGGTCTCACTGAATTGCTTAGTGCTTTGCTTTTTCTGAGGCTGGTTTTGAACTCAAGATCCTCCTGCCTCAGCCTCCCCAGCCCCTGGGATTACAGGCATGTGCCACCCCGCCCAGCTTGGGAGTGTTCTCAAGTTTTAATTTAGAAATGATAGCAGCTCACCTTAACCATACATGGACAAAGACAGTTATTTTGAGGGAAGACCTGACCCCATGTAAACACCAATGAGCCCAAATGGTCTACATTCTTAACTGGTGCCAACATATCAAGATGGACCAATACCAAAAACAAATGTCCACAATACCAGTTCCCATGAGATAGGTCTGGTTTAAGAAATACTTTTTATAAATATAGTGTAACTGAATCCAACACAGTTTTTTCCACCTATACTGGGGATGGAATCCAGGTTTCCAGCTCTGAGACAATGCACTTTTTATTGCAGAAATTATGACAAAGAAAAAATTTTAAAGACAAAAAATTGACTGGGCATGGTGGTACATTCCTGTAATCCCAGCAACTCAGGAAGCTGAGACAAGAGGATCACAAATTCATGATGAGCCTCAGCAATTTACTGAGAACCTCAGCAAATTAGTGAGGACTTTTCTCAAAAAATAAAATAAAAAGGACTGGGGCTGTGACTCTATGGTAAATCACCTCTGGGTTCAATTCCCAGTACAAAAAAAAAAATGACACTGACAAAATATTAACCTGTGTACTCTAGTTAGCAGAATATGTTCAAAAGTGTTGAAAGTGAGCCAAGTGTGGTGGTGCACATCTGTAATCCCAGTAACTCAAGAGGCTGAAGCAGGAGGATCGCAAGTTGGAGGCCAGCATTAGCAACTCAGCAAGTCCCTAAGTAACTTTGCAAGGCCTTGTCTCAAAATAAAATTCAGACTGGGGATGTAGCTCAATGGTAAAGCACCTTGGATTCAATCCCCAGTACCAAAAAGTAAAGTGTTAGAAAAACAGTCCTTACTTCCTCTAAGCATCATTTGTATAATGTATCTGGCATGCCGTGGGCATATTTTTTTTCATTTAATATAAACATTATATATCAGCACAGCTATAAATTGAAGATGATCAGGATATATGACAAATGCAGCTACTGCATGCTAGGAATTATACTAAATTATATACACACCATATACACTTTCCCGTTTAATACTCTAACTTACCCTATCACCCCATAGTGGGTGTTATTAACTCCATTTTGCACACAAGATGGCACTGTGTGATCCCACAGTGGGTAACTGGGACACTGCTCACAGGACAAGTAAAGAAGAGGTGCTGCTGCTTGGGGAGAGTTCAAGGGAAACCTCCCCCCCCCCCAGAATGCTCCAGAACAATACTAAATGCAAAAAAATACTTTATATAAGGATGTCCCTTATATAGTATTATTTTATTTTATTTTTTATATATGACAGCAGAATGCATTACAATTCTTATTACACATATAGAGCACAATTTTTCATATCTCTGGTTGTATACATAGTATATTCACACCAATTCGTGTTTTCATAAATGTACTTTGGATAATAATGACCATCACATTCTACCATCATTTCTAACCCCATGCCCCCTCCCTTCCCCCACAACCTCTCTGCCCTATCTAGAGTTCGTCTATTCCTCCCATGCTCCTTCTCCCTATCCCACCATGAATCAGCCTCTTTATATCAAAGAAAATATTTGGCATTTGGGTTTTTGGGATTGGTAACTTCACTTAGCATTATCTTCTCTAACTCCATTCATTTACCTGCAAATTCCATGATTTTATTCTCTTTTATTGCTTAGTAAAATTCCATTGTGTATATATGCCACTTTTTTTTATCCATTCATCTATTGAAGGGCATCTAGGTTGGTTCCACAGTTTAGCTATTGTGAATTGTGTTGCTATAATCATTGATGTGGCTGTGTCCCTGTAGTATGCTGCTTTTAAGTCCTTTGGGTATAGACCAAGGAGAGGGACAGCTGGGTCAAATAGTGGTTCCATTCCCAATTTTCCAAGAACTCTCCATACTGCTTTCTATATTGGCTGCACCAATTTGCAGTCCCACCAGCAGTGTATGAGTGTACCTTTTCCCCACATCCTTGCCAACCTTATTGTTGTTTGTCTTCCTAACAGCTGCCATCCTGACTGAGGTGAGATGAAATCTTAGAGTGGTTTTGATTTGCGTTTCTCTAATTGTTAGTGATGATGACCATTTTTTCATGTATTTGTTGATTGATTGAATATCAGTATTATTTTAAAAAAGAACACACACAACCTAAATGCTTAATTAAACATGTCATTAACTATATGGTCATCCATAGAATTGATGAATCATAAAAATTGCTTGTTTTTATTCAGGGGGATAAGTTAGGATCCCAAACTACACACAACACATGCATCTCAACCATATAAAATATTCTCAGAAAAAAACAGTAAGGAAATATTCCCTAGAATATGAGGTATAATGAATTCTGGAAAGGATTAAAGTAGATTTTATGTTTTTTTCCCCCTTTGACTTTTGTTTTCTTTTTTTTCCACATGAATATGCTTACTTTGGTAATATGAATATTTTTTGAGTTTAGCACTTTTGTATAACATACCTCTTTGTGCTCTGGCCTTATTTCTGGATCCATGGGAGTAGGGATACTGGGTATTTTGTGTGTGTACCCTGGGCTTCTTGCATGCTAGGCGAGCACTCTCATCACTGAGCTACATTAGCAGCCCTTTTTAGATTTTGAGGCAGGGTCTTGCTAAGTTGCTCAAGATGGCCTCAAACTTGGCAATCCTCCTTAGCTTCCTGAGTAGCTAGGATTATAGGTGTGGGTCATCACACCTGGCCCATTTTTTTTTAAAAAAGAGATGATTAATGTTTTTACTGGGCTACATATGAATTTTTAATATCTCCAAAAGGACTTCAAAGGATGCCTCAAATGGTTGCATGGAGGGCTGGGGTTGTAGCTCAGTGGTAGAGCGCCCACCTAGCACATGTGAGGCACTGGGTTTAATCCTCAGCACCACATAAAAATAAATAAAATAAAAGTATTATTTCTATCTACAACTTAAAAATATTAAAAAAAATAGTTGCATGGAGAGAAAAAGCCGATGGAATTGGGGAGGATACAAAAAGATGCCTTTTTAAATGGGAAACATCAATAGGAAATTCCATCATCTGAGTTGCGCCTCTGAAGGGAGACAGGCTGGAGGTACAGTTAGCATTAAATTTCATCTTCTTTTTTTGGGGATGTCCTGCTTGGGGGCAGGGTGAAGACTGAAGGCAGGGTATTTGGCAGTGTATTTGCCTTCTCTGTGGGCATTGAGAGGTGAGTAGTTGATCCCCCAGCCAAGCTGGTAGAGAACAGTGTCACCCCTCCCTCCTATGCTTCACCCATATATTTCTTTCAAGCCCAGCATTACTGGGTGGATAGAATTTGCTCATTGAACTTTATGGTAGCCATTCCCTCTCTAGGCTTTTTTTTTTTTTTTTTTTTTTGTACTAGGGTGCTTAACTACTGAGTCACATCACTAGCACCATCCTCACCTTTTTAAAAATTTTGAGACAAAGTCTCTCGCTAAGTTGCTGAGGCTGGGTTTGAGCCTACAATTTTTTTCCTGCCTCAGCCTCCTTGGATTACCAGTATTCACCACCATGATTGGTCCACTCTCGGCTTCTTAAATATAGTGACTGTATGTTATTAGCTTTTTTTGTTTGTTTTGTTTTTCTATTTTTATATTAGTTGTTCAAAACATTACAAAGCTCTTGACATATCATATTTCATACATTTGATTCAAGTGGGTTATGAACTCCCATTTTTACCCCGTATACATATTGCAGATTCATACAGGTTACACATCCACTTTTTTACATACTGCCATACTAGTGTATGTTGTATTCTGCTGCCTTTCCTATCCTCTACTATCCCCCCTCCCCTCCCCTCCCCTCCCCTCCACTCCCATCTTCTCTCTCTACCCCATCTACTGTAATTCATTTCTCCCCCTTGTTTTTTTCCCCTTTCCCCTCACTTCCTCTTATATGTAATTTTTGTATAACAATGAGGGTCTCCTTCCTTTACCATGCAATTTCCCTTCTCTCTTTCCCTCCCCCCGCTCATCCCTGTTCTGTTATTAGCTTCTGACTTGCTATTCCTTTGAAGTCCGTGGCTCATGCTGGGTCTTCATGAAATACTTGCTGAAAGCTTTTTAGCTGTAGTTATGACAATCAATGTTGAAAACAATCTAGAATAACAACTCTTTTTCAATCTCTATTTGATAGACTCACTGTATGGTAAACAATGCCAAGTTTACTCCTGAGACAGGGAGATCTGTTTCCAGTTTTTGTTGTACAGTGGGAAGATATAGAGTATATTCGATCCTGTTGGTTATCATCCAGCAATAACCCTCAGCTCACCTGAACACACCACTCCATCTCTCTGGAAAGGTCCAGTGGCAAATGAAATCCCACCATGACATATAATTATAATGCACCAATAAAGAATAATTTTAAAAGAGTGAACATTAGAAGCCAAGCCAGCTTCCCTCCCAGTCACATAAGACAACACACTTCTCTTGGCTGCTTAAGCTACTTGGAGTAGGTTCGTAATGATTCCAAGAAAGAGGGTCCTGATTTTTCTTTGTAAATTTTCTAAATTTTCTTTAATAAAGATATAGAAATTTTATTTGGGAGAAAAAGTTTAAAAATCACATATCAAAACCAGTGTGGATATGGGAAACCTGGGGACAATTAATGCAACTCTTGTATAGACAACTCCCCTGTGGCCCCTGGCCTTACAATGTCCCTTTCCAGCTCCTCCTACACACCCATGCCCCAGAAAGATGCCATCATGTTCACCAGAAAACAAAGGTCTCCATATTCACTTTTTAAAAAAATTTCTAGTTGTAGATGGACACACCTTTATTTTTTAAATTTATGTATTTTTATGTGGTGCTAAGGATCCAACCCAATGCCTAACACATGCTAGGCAAGCACTTTACCACTGAGCCACAACCCCAGCCCTCTTTTTAATTTTAATATACATATTTTTAGTTTTAGATGGACACAATATCTTTATTATTTTTATGTGATGCTGAGGATGAAACCCAGTGCCTCATGTGTGCTTGGCAAGCACTCTACAGCTGAGCTACGACCTCAGCCCTCAGCATTCATTTTTAATAACATCCCAGCTCAAAGGATGCATGAAGTTTCTCCACCTCAAGTAAAAGAAAAAGCGGCTCAAGGTCCTAATGTCCTTAGGGTGGAACCCTAGGACAAAAAGGAAACTGAGAAGCTGTAACTGAAGGGTATAGTGTGTAAGATGAAGTGCTTGTTATTGCAATAGGAATGTACATTACAAAAGCAAAATTAGTGAGGAGAGTTAAACACCAGTCACCATTTTGGAACACATATTTTATTGTTTAGAAACTTCCAGCAGAGTTATCATCAAGTACCTTTGTCAGGAGATGTCTGTGTCTGCTCCTCCCCAAACCTCCACACATCAGAACAGAAACAATGAGCCCAGTCTCAAGATGTGAGGTGACAGACCAGCCAAGGGACAGCCTGGCATAAGCTTCCCCAGCATCACCCACACGCAGAGCTGGGTGAACAACAGAAACCGCACACGTGTAGATACAAAGTGCAACCCCAAATGACCATCAACTTTCTAAGATGGTACCGGAACAGGAAAGGCATCAGAATAGAATCTGCAGAAAATCAAATTAATCATGATTGGCTTTCCTACCTGAAGTTAGCCTCCTAAACTAGCTGACCTTATTATTCATTTTTTTTTAAAGCAAACCAAGTATATATGGCGTCTTTTAAAAAATCATGTAAACGTGGTAAAGTTTTTAGGGGTTATTTATAATCTGAAGAGACTTATAAAAAATTACTGGACTTGTTAAGACTATAAATACTAGCCCCTCCTCCCCCCATGAAAAAAGCAATTGTTACAAAAATATAAAAAATATACTAGCCTCTACTATTTAACCTTTCTACCAGAAATCTCACGACTCTGGGACACATCCTGGTTCATATAGCATACGGCAAGCATGAGTGCAACTTTTTCAACTTTTTAAGGAAGAAAAAGTGCCAAAACATTCCCTTTTGTTATTTGGGATTGTGGCGGCTTTCTTCACAGGGACTATAATGCTAATGAGTAATGACCATTTGAAGTTTTCTACGGTGTTCCCCTGCAAGGAAGGACCCAGTGTGGAAGTAGTAGCATAGGAGGCTGCTTTCAAACCTCACTCCTTATTCTTCAGATTTCTCTCTCCAGCTCCTTCAATTCCATTTTGGGACTTGTTGGGTCCCCAAACTCCTGAGCTGGCCATGGTTTCCCTAACTTCCTGGAATAGGCAGATGGTAAGGGGGAGGGTGCCTGGTGAGGAGGATAGGAGTACTGAGCTTCTGGAGTGTGGGTCAAGCCTGGTCCAGGTTTACTAATGCCAGGGAAGGGGCATGGTTGGTAGATGATACCTTCCTGACCTGGAGAGATGACTGATGCTACCAGTCCCTGTCTGCAGAGCTGGGAGGGGAGGCAGCAGCTAATGTGAAGGCAAAACACTTTGCATTAAGTTAAAACACTTCAATTCAGTTGAATAAGCAAATCAGATTGCATTCACTCCTCCATAGCAAGCTCCCAGGCACTTCAAACAATTAAGAGCTACAAAATGGACTTTAATTCCATTTAAAATAACTGAAGAAACTACAGGGGCTTGACTGTCATTGGTTGGTCAAGTCCTTAAGGATCCCTTCCCGGCTTAGGACATTTTTAGTCTTTCCTTATCTCTGCTGCTGCCAGCAGGGGGCGATGTGTGTAAAGACTCAATCAAGCCCTTGGGAGAAAACAGTCACTGGGTAACCAGGGGGAGATCCACAAGCCAACAGGCAGACCCTCTCCTCATAACTAGGATATTGCTGGGCTACGTGCCCTGTGTCCCTGAAGTCCAGGGAGACCTCTCAGACCAAGATCTCAGCCTAGCATGTTCAAGAGACCCCTTCATCCCCAAAGCCCTTCAATACCCCCTGCTCAGAAGCAGAGACCTGGCTCAACCAGGTACCTGACTTACACCCACTCTTCCCTACAGGACCTCTAATCTTGGGCATCGTCCCCAGCGTCTACCACAACCTAGCCTGGCAACCTGTCCTGTGTGCTACTGCCCTCATGGTTTTTTTCTGAGATGGGCCTGACTGCCCCCAAGCCAGAATGATGGACCCTGTCTGAGTCCCCACTGGACTTCCAGGCTTTACTGTTTGAAGGACTACATTTTCACACCACTAAGGGTTTTATTTCATAGATCACATTAGATGTTCTGGGCTTCCAGTCCTCACCATGGTTGTCATACATTTCCCAATAACCTGTTTCTCCAGATCTAAAACATCTCATCCGACATACCCTGGTTGTTTAAAACCCAAGGGAACTTTCCAAAAGCAATGATAGATGATTTGGAGAACTTGGCCACATCTACTGAGCAAGACCCCTCTGCTTTGGTTGCATCAAAAAAACAGCCTTTGAGACATTGAGAATTCATATTTGCTCAGAAGAGAAGTGCTCCCAACACCAAGGCACAGAGAAAGAAGTCTCCTGGGCAAAATGATGATGGACACAACCAGTGGCCTCAGTGAGACCTTGAGGCAGAGTCAGTGGGGGAGGCCTGGGCGGCATTGCGGGGGGAGACCTGGAGATGGGGGTCTCCCCTGGGGCCTGAGGCATCCTCACGCATACTTCTCCAGGAACTTTATGTGAAAGTCCTTCACCTTCTGGAGCACTGTCTTCAGCTTCTCCACTGGAGGGAGAATGGTCATTCTGTCAGGAAAGAGAACAGTGTCAGCCTGACTGCTCTAGAAAAGGAGACAGGAATGAATCCAGCAGCTCATCTTGCTCTATCAGAGTGGAGACAAGGAGGTGGCGGTAAGGTGCACGGAGAGGGACAGGCCTGACTTGTCCTCTTTGACAGCTTGCATAGTACCTGGCACTTGTGGGGGGCCATTCTCTCCCCCATTCATATATACGTTCATTCAAAATGGGGTCTCACTATGTTGCCCATGCTGGTCTTGAACTCCTGGGCTCAAGCCATCCACCTGTTCCAGCCTCCCAGTAGTCTACAGGTGCACACCACTGTACCCGGCTCCTTTATATTTATGTGTGTGTGTGTGTGTGTGTGTGTGTGTGTGTGTGTGTATACATACATATATATATTTTACACCCAAGTAATATATGCAAACAAAAGCAATAAACTGGGGCAACATTTAGGCTAAGATGCATTTACCCATTTCTGCAGAAGGCCTGCAACACATTTTGACTAGTGTACACACATTTTAGGGCATGACTCTTGGTATTTCCTATACTCCTGTTAGATGATATTTTTTTTTTCCTAAAACCTCTAGCAGTCAGACTAACAGTGAGACAACTTCCATTCACAGCTCTCCTTCCACGTTGTCATAGCTACTATCTCCCCCCAGTCCATCAATACACTTCCCGACCCTATAGGCAACTTTCTTGATTATACTACCATTTATTTATTTATTACTTAGTGCTGAGAACTGAACCCAGGGCTGGTTTGGTATGCCACTACCACTGAGCTACATATGCCCCAACCCCAGGACATTTGGAATGGGCCATGAATTGCAAAGGTAAGTCTTACTAAGAACAGGCCAATAAGACATGGTTTCTCCATCTGAGGAACACCACCCACAACCTTGACAGTGAAGACCTGGTTCCAGGTGCCAATGGCTCATGACTTTTCTTTTTTTAGCATCTGCCACAGGAGACATCTGAGAGCAATGTGCATGGAAAGGATGCTGTTCTGAACAGAATGGACCTCAGCAGGAAAACCTTATAACTGCTCTACCCGGCTCAGCCCTGGGAATTTGCATGCCTATCTGCCAGGGAGCTGCACCAGGGTACGTCTGTGAAAGGCTGCACAGTCAGCACAGCTAATTCTACTGTGTGGCGGGTTGCACCTTAGCAGGCTTACGGTGTAGACAAGGGGCTATCAAGCATCTATTACGTGCCAGGCATTGTCCTAGACATCTGGAAGCTATATGCTGCTGTCATAGACTTTGAAGCACAGGAAAATAAAGAAGAAAACACTACTTGGGACATGTCTGATGGTGATGTGATAGATTAGTCAGCAGAGGGCACAAAGAATAGTGAAGGAAGATCTCTCTCATAGGTGACCCTGGAGTCCACTGGACTGAGGGTCACCCTGGACAGAGGGTCAGCTTGGCTTCACAACTGGACTGAACAGGGTGAGATGCGTGGGGAGTATGGCTCCATCCCTCTCAGGCTCTGAAGTCAGCCATCCTGTGCTCTATGTTAAGGAGCCTACGTTTCCCTGGAAAAACCTGGGATCTGCCTAGTACACAGGGTGTCGTACCTGAAGTGGTAGGTGCCTTCCCTCTGCCCAAAGCCGCTGCCAGGCACAACGCAGATGCCAGTCTCCTCCAGTAGCTTCATGCAGTAGAACATGTCTGGGGCCATTTTATGCGCCTATGGGAGCAGGGTAGAACTTTAGAATCATACCTAGCTTTATACAGTACCAACACGCCATTGAAAACTATAAACCAAATACAACATAAACAGCAAGTTATCTTTCCAGTGACAGGGCCCTTCTACCCTGAGCTACTGCTAGTGGCTGGCATAGAGAATCAGACACCTGAAGGCTACTGCAGACCAGCCAGGAGCTGAGACAGTTCAGTACTTTATCAGGGATTACCATCCTATTTCCTTTCTATTCATCCCTAGTAGCTGCTCAACAAGCACTGATGGTGGCCTCCTAACGTGCTAAGCCACACGGTGCTCAGCAGGTTCTGGGGTGAGGTGAGGACAACACTTTCAGAAACACTGCTCTTGGGGCTGGGGCTGTGGCTCAGAGGCAGAGCACTCGCCTGGCATGCGTGAGGCACTGGGTTCGATCCTCAGCACCAAATAAAATAAAGTTATTAAAAAAAAAAGAAAAGAAAAGAAACACCGCTCTGCCCCTGCTCTTCAAGGTGAGGTCTGCTGCACCTCAGAATCTGCTGGAAATGCAGTGAAACCAGAACTGGCATTTCAACAGGAACCCAGGTGACTGGAGTACATGTTCAAGTTTGGGAAGTGCAGCTCCAGGACACAGTGGCTGGGGGAGGAGATGGCTCTTCTGTTCTTCTGTTCCCCCAGCATCACACCACACCAAGTACCTCCCTTAGGAGCAGTGTTAACAGAGCCCAAATCAGTTCCTCTCACCTGGGGCTGAAGCCATATTTTCCCCATCACCACAGCTTGCAGCTGGGTCTGGGCATCTGAGAAAATGCCATCTTTACACAGTAAATAGTATCTGGCTGAGAATCCACAGAGTTCAGAGCCCCCAGGGCCAGCATCTCTGCTCTCCAAGGCAGGAAGTCTGACCTGGCTGTTTCAAGTGAACCCTGGGAGAGAGCAAGCCCAGCCGCGACCCGTCCCAGACCTGAGCTGCCTCCACAGCTTTGGCAGGAATGAAGATCCGAGGAAAGGCATACATGGCTCCCTGCAAGGGGTTGCAGTGAATTCCTGGGACTTGGTTAAACAGGTCTTCTGTCAGCTTTGCTTTTTTGGCCAGATTACCCAGGACAGATTCCTTCTCCTGATGAGAGACAGGGAAAGTACAGAAGTGAGCATCTTAGCACAAGGACAGCCATCCCTTCAACATTATGGGTAACTGAATTGACTGACAAAAGATGAGCTTGAGTGTGCACGAGCACAGCCAATCAGACAAGTGGGTGAAACACATATTCCTACATGAAGTTTTTCCAAGGATTCTCAGGCCAGGAAACTGCCATGTGCCCCGGGACACATGAATACATGGGAGTTTCAGGCCACAGGGAAGATCCTGAGTGGCCTGGTCATAGGATCTATTCTTATATGAGGATGTCATTTCTGAAAATGAGCAAAACAGTCCCTGCCTATCAGTCTAATGGACTTGGCTCTGAGTGGAATATCCCAGAAATACTTCTAGTAGACACGGGCCTCCTTCTGAAGTCAGCAGGGCTCTTCATTTGGGAGGACACCCCCACACACTCTCAGTCCATGTGTATGCACAGGGACACATGACCCAGGTGAAGCAAAGCAGAATCAGTGACTGGTTCAGAGCTGGACACATGCCCAGAGTTGGAGCAGAGTCATCCAGGACTTCTGTAAGCACAGCGGGAAAGCCGGGTAAAAAGGTGTGAGCCTACAGATGAGCAGATAAACAAAATGTGGTATATCCGTACAATGACACAACTCAGCCATCCGTTGTGACACAGGCTACCACATGGATGAACCTGGGATGCTAAGTGGAATGAGCCACTCACAGGAGAACAAACATTGTATAATTCCACCTGTGTCAGGTACGTAGAACAGGTGAATTCACAGAAACAGAGAGTAGAACAGTGGTTCCTGGGGGGGAGGAAGAGTGATTATTTAATAGGTATGACAAAAAGTTATGAGATGGATGGTAGAGGTGGCTGCATAATAATGTGAATGTCAATAATGCCACAGAACTGTATACTGAAAAATGATGAATCTTTTGCTGTGTATATTTTATCACAGTTTAAAAGAAAAGGAAAAAAAATGTGAGACTAGATCAGTTGGGAACTGACTTCTAGTTAACTGGCCCATAAGTTTATTGTGTTTTTTTTTTTTTTTTTGCAATGAGGTGACACTGTGTTGCTCAGGCTGGTGTCGAACTCGTAGACTCAAGAGATCCTCCTGCCTCAGTCTCCAGAGTAGCTGGGATTACAGGTGCACACCACCTTGCCCAGCTCTATAAGTTCCTTTTTTGTTCAAACTAGTGAGTGTTGGGCTTTTGTCACACAGTTGAAAGGTTCTTACTGGGCTGGGGATGTGGCTCAGGCAGTAGTGCGCTCGCCTGGCATGCGTGCGGCCCAGGTTCAAGCCTCAGCACCACATACAAACAAAGATATTGTATCCGCCGAAAACTAAGAAATAAATATTCATTCTCATTCTCTCTCTCTCTCTCTCCTCTCTCTCTTTAAAAAAAAAAAAGAAAAGAAAAGAAAAAGAAAGGTCCTGACTAGACTGCATGGAGCTGGATAGGCCAGGGATAGTCCCAAGGCCTAGAACTGATACTGTTCCCCTCCATGTCCCCTTCTTTTTAGCCCAGTAACAGAATCCCCTGAGAGTGTTATCAGGACACAAGGAACTTCCCTTCGGGTGCCTTCCCATCTGGATGCTCACAGCCAAGGAAGAGGAAGCAGGGGTGGGTCTACCCACATGCAGCTATAGTCCTCCCACTTCAAAATAAGCCCTTCTGCATCCTCAATCTTAACCAACTTGTGAGGGTAGTTCAAGAACCAGGAGGCACCATGAATGTCCCCTGGAGAACACAGACATTCACAAACCAGCAGATGTATGGCCACCTGGAGATAACCCAACCACCCGCCATGGAAGGAATTCACCTGTGACTCTGATAGTAACTGTAATGTATGCAGGTCACAGCAGACTTACCCGGCTGAATTGTTCAAAGGACTCCTCTCCTGGCACTGGGGGGTTCACAACAATGTCCATGGCTGCCTGTCCAGACACAGGTGGGCACAGACGCACTGAGAGCAGCTTCACCAGCTGGCCCTTGATCTCAGGGTGGAGGTTGATCACCTCCATGTAGCCTCCTCTATAGCCACACCTAGAGGATTGAGGACAGGGACACATCCACCAGTTACAAAAGACCTCACAAAGTGCAATTCAGACAGCCAGCATCTGTAACCATCCCCACCCTAACACCAAATGGCCAGGTGCAGCTGAGGTTTTGCCACTGGCAAGAAGGTGAATGGAAGTTATATGCACAAATTCACTTTTTTTTTAATAAGAAAAAGCAATGTGCATTCCTTCCTCTTTCCCTTTCCCCATTTCCTGAGAGGTGGAGATACTGGAGCAGAAGCCCCAGTGCTAGAGACGGACAGAGAAGGCAAAGCCAATAGCCTCGGTCCTTGAGTGAGCTCATGAAGCACAGACTACCCTGGACTTCCCCCCACCTTTGGACTATTATGTCAAGGAGAGAGACATGCCCATCTTGTCTGAGTCACTGTATTTTGGGGCTGGTTTGTTATAGCAACTTAGCCTGAAACTTAACACAGTAGCCTTTGCTCAGAAGATGAGGTCCCGGCATCGCCCTGTGCAGTCTCCATGGACAAACACATGATTCACTGGTGCTAATGGGAATCAGCCTGAGGACTTTCATAGGAAAAATGTTTGCTTCCTGAAAACAAACCCAACACAGAGGACAGCACAGCTGAGAAAGGAAATAAGACAGAACAAAAAAACAGAAACAGGGAGTCCCAATGACATCTTTTTTGTTTGCTTTTTGATTTGAGGGATTAAACCTAGGGCCTCTTGCATGCTAAGCATACCACTGAGCTACATCCCCAGCACCTCTTAGATCTCTCTCTCACTCTTGTTTTCCAGTACTGGGAACTAACCCACTCTGCCATTGAGTGACATCACCAGCCCTTTTTACTTTTATTTATTTATTTTTGGGGGGTTACTGGGGATTGAATTCAGGGGCACGCAACCAGTGAGCCACATCCCCAACCCCATTTTGTATTTTACTTTGAAACAGTGTCCCACTTTTGCTGAGGCTGGCTTTGAACTTTCGACCTCCTGCTTCAGCCTCCTGAGCTTCTGGAATTATGAGCATGCACCACCACTCTGGCTCCACTAACTTTTTTTTTTTTTTTTGGCACTGGGGATTGAACCCAGGGGCACTTTACTACTGAGCTCCATCCCTAGATCTTTTTTGTTCTTTATTTTGAGACAGGGTCTCATTAAGTTATCAAGGTTAAAAGCCTTGATAAGTTGCTGAGGCTGGCTTCTAATTTCAATCCTCCTGCCTCAGTCTCTTGAGTTGACAGGATTACAGGTGTGTGTCACTGCACCTGGCTTCCATTGACTTCTTTAAGTCCTCTGATTCAACTCTACTCCTAAATTTTTTGCCAATATAGAACTTTTTTTAATGCCTCTTTGATGTAAGCCAATTCATAATGAGTTCTGTATGTTATAGCCAAAAGACTCCTGCCTACTGCCAAGTCAAATGATATGAAAATAAGCTGGGAGAATACAATGAGTTAAAAAATGTTTCTCTACCAAATCAGCAGTATCAGGCATACTTCTGGAGCATACCTCTTTCTCTAGTCTGTCTCTGCCAGTGATCAGATTAATGTTCACAAAAACACAGGTACCCTTAGGCAGGGACCTGGTTACCCAACTGTGCATCCCCACCCCCAACTTCAGAGAACCTGACATTATGAGATTCTCAATAAAATGTTTTTTGGATCATGCAGCTGAACTGAACCAGCGAAGACAGATTCCTATCTGATCCTTGGACTGGAACTTCTAAGGCAGGAAGATAAATTTGGGCATTTTGGAAAAGTTTCCCCTTTTTTTCAATAAAAGTTGAAAAAAGAACATTCTGTTCAACCCTCCACTGAGGAGCAGAAAATCAAACTGTGGCCAGGTGTGGTGGCACACACTGGGATTACAGAATCCCAATGACTTGGGAGGCCAAGGCAAGACAAATTTTAAAAAAATCAAATTATGCAAAGCACTCTAGTCTTAGGTAATCAGGATCTGAGAACGACAGGGAATAATAACTTGGGATTCAAACATCCAGGGGACTGTTTGTTAAAAAGCCCAATCAAGGGCTGGGGTGTGGCTCAGTGGTAGAGCACCTGCCTAGCATGTGTGAGGCACTGGGTTCGATTCTCAGCACCACATACAAATAAATAAAGAATGATGGTTCAAAAATATAGATGGTTAAAAAAAAAAAAAGCCTAATCAATAACAGAGATGGAGAGATGGGTAGGTATGTGATGAACAGAGCTGAGTTTGGAAAATGAACAGAGAACAGTTTGTTCTACACAGTATACAAAAGTCTAGCCAGGAAGTAGCACTACTACCTGAGTAGACTAGAAAGACTAGCATTAACTAACCCCTGTCAACATCACACAAAATCAACAACAGCCTGGCAACCATCCCAAAGGGACAGTCCCCCAAACCTGGCTAAAATATTTCTTCAAGCTTCACAGTTATACCAGCTCCCAGCCTACCAAATGAGAACACTCCCCACACTGACATTTGGCACATGAGAACTCCACTGGCTGGGAATAATGTCTTTAGCTTAATAATCTCCTGGTCTTTCCTTCTCAGTGTCCTTTGCAGGTTCCTCCTCTTCTCCCAACCTCTGAGCAGTGGGGGCCCAGTCCTTGGACCTCTTCGTTAAGCTCACTGCGTGTGAGATGTCCAGCTTTAGAGCTTCAATAAACTAACAACCCATACACTAACATCTCCCAAATTTAAATCTCAAGCCAGATATCCACCCTGATCTCCAGACTCACACATTCATCTCTAGCTGGACACCAAATAAGCATTAGCAAGTTTACATGTCCACGGTGAAAGTCCCTCTCTTCCCCCCCCCACCCCGAAAACCATCCTCATCTGTTGATGGCAGCTCCATCTTTCCTGGTGTCTGAACAGAAAACTCGGGATTCATCCCTGACTTCTCTCTCTTATCTTTCCCATCAGCAACTCCTTTCAACTCCACCTTCAGAAGATATTTCAGACATTCTTCCAATCTCTACCCTGATCTGTGACACCTTGCCTGGGGACTAATATGGACCCTTGACTTGAGTCCCTGCTCCTAATTGAACAAGGAGTCTAACAAAACACAAGTCAGGTGAGGTCATACTATTGCTCAAACATGCTAATGGCTCCCATCTCACTCTGAATAAAAGCAGAAAGTAATCAAAGTGGCCCAAGTGATCTGGTCTCTATGACTTTAGTCTCACCTTCTGCTACTTTTCCCCTTGTTCATCCTTCCAGCCTTGGGGCTGCTCCTCCATGTCCCCATGTATGCTTCCACCTCTGCACTTCTGCATGTGCTATTCCTTCTGCTTGGAATGTCTTTACCCTAGATGTTTCCCTCCCTCCCCCTCCTTTGGGTCTTAACTCAAAGGCCAACTCCTCAGTGGGGGTGCACTAGTTAAGCCTGCAACACTCCCCTGCCCGGCATTCCTCTGGTTATTGTTCTTGACTTGTCATATGATTTTCCTCATTTGTCTATTGCCTTCTTCCTCCTAGAACATATGCCCTATGAGGGCAGGGACTGCTGTAGTTCATTCACTGTTATATCCTCAGAGTGAAGATCAGTAAGCACTCAGGAAGTATTCGTCAAATGAGGACTGAAGCTGACCCTTTGGCCCTGAGGTCACCCAGGGTCAAGGTAGCCTTCCATGCAGAGCTTGGCCCATCAGTTTAATAGCATTTGTTTGTCAACTCAAATCTGTACTCCTTGCAGACTTTAATCAATGTCAGAGCAACAGTGACATGACAGAAAACTCTAGGTGTTGGAACTACTATGAGATCCTGTTTTCATTTCTGTCATTTATCCACAGTCTGGTTTCTTTCAAGCATGGCTTTATAAGTGTGAGCCTCTGTTGAAGGGTGGTTCTCATACCCTTGAGCTCCTCTCTGGGGTGGTGCAGACTTGTCTCCTGATTCTTAGGTCAGCAGAAGGCTGCCTTCCCTCCAGCCAAGTGAGTGGACCATAGGGCAGGGCAGAGGAAAAGGCAAAGAGGAGACAGCAGCATTGGGAAATCCCTAGGAAGGCCCAGGGAAAGTAGGGGTGAGGGGTGAAGGTGGAGCCAACATACTCGCCCATGTAGCCCTTGGAGGTGGAGTGGAAGGAGGCGAGCTCCACGTTGCTAGAGTACTCAGGCCCCATCTCATAAAGCACCTTCTTAAAGGAGTGGAATCGGCAATCTGGAGAGTACACGTTGTCCTGGTATACCTGCAGGGAAGGATGCCACAGGGACAGTTAAGGCAAGTTCTTCTGAGAGATCTAAGCCCATGAGGGCTGCTGCTGTGTGCAGCCAAGATGGCAGAACACAGGGGATGACGGGTCACATATGCTGAGGGATAACCAACAGATCGTGTGTTTGAGGCCCAGACCTGAAAAGACCAGCCAGCCCAGCCTCCACTGCCACTTCCAGGAATGAACCAAAATATCACTTGAAGGAACTTCCAGAACAAGCAAAGAGAAGAGGCCTCAGGCTAGACCCTGACCTTAAGATATCTTAGGGGTTCATTTGATTTCTCTCACATTCATCCCCATCCAATCTCCAGACTTCCTCTCTAACTTCTCAGACCAGTGATGATACCAAGAACTCCCATATTCTCAAGAAAATTTTCTTCCAAAAGCACAATGATAACCTTCCTTTAATAATATTAATGAGCAATTAATGTTCTCTGATCTCCCTGTTTAAGCAGTTAGCTCTGTCTGGTTTCCTTCATAACACCCAGGTTACAATTATTTTTTCTCTCCACTTTTTGTTGTCAAACCAGCACCCATACCCATTTTGTTCCCCCCAATCTCCAGAGTCTAGTACCCACAGCGTGCAAGCTGAGAGTTAAATTAAATTTAGCTCTTGAGATTAAATTCCCCACACCCATTTTGGAAATCATGGAAATGGAAGCTTTCTAGGGGCCCAAAGGGCTACTGGGAGTGTTAGGCAGGCTCCATCTTCAACATGCCAAGCACCAGCCTCTTCCTCCTCCTCCTCCCAGACTCAGACGGGAAGCTGTGCATCAGGTCACAAGGAAAACCATGGGTCTCTCTTCGGTCCCTTCTCTCCTTTAAAAATGAAAGTTTTGGGGCTGGGGTTGTGGATCAGCGGTAGAGCACTCGCTTCACACATGTGAGACCCTGGGTTCCATCCTCAGCACCACATAAAAATAAATAAGTGAAATAAAGGTATAAAAAAATACTTTAAAAAAATGAAAGTTTTAGATCCTTCTATGGTTAATTATGGCAACAATCTAATGGGGAAGCTGTGTATATGCATGGAGTTGAGGTGGGAATGCCAAGGAACAAAGAAAGGAAGGTAGTGTGCTAGAAGCTACAACTAACCAGAAACCGTACAGAAATAAAGATGAAACGAAAATGGAACTGATAGATCCTCAATTTCTTCCTTGAAAGGCAGAAGAAGAATGGGCAGGCCTCTGCTACAGAACTGGGGTTCAAGAAGCAACAGTTACAGGGTTAATTAAGATACCCTCTTCAGGTTGTTGAGAGAGTTAATGAGATGGTAGATATGGAAATACTAGGAGGCAAAAAACTGCAGCTTTATGGAGGGGTCATTTGTCATTTCTGCCATGGGGCACACATTCTCATGATTTGCCCTTAAGGAATGACTCCCCAGGTTTCCACTTGGAGATTTGCAGAAGATAGGCAGGGAGGAATCCCATATCTTGCCCCTTGCTCTGGGCCTGGCCAAGTTGCATATTACAATTCCCAGGCCAAAGTGACTGGTTCAGCTATTGCATAGGCTGAGCCAATGAAGTGCAACTCTAAGACTTTTGCTGAAACTACAAGGATAAAATTCTCTCCTTCTGGGGCTGGAGTTGTGAGGCCCTGGGTTCAATCCTCAGCACTGCATATAAATAAATAAATAAAATGAAAGATCCATTTACAACTAAAAAATATGTTTTAAAAAATTCTCTCTTGGGGGCAGGGGTTGTGGCTCAGCGGTAGAGCACTTACTTGTCTAGCATGTGCAAGGCCCTGGGTTAAATCCTCAGCACCACAAAAAAATAAATAAAATAAAGGTATTGTGTCCAACTACAACTAAAAACTAAATATTAAAAAAAAAATCTTTCTGGGCTGGGAAGATAATAGGCCTATGTTTTGAAGCCAAAACAGAGAGATGAAAGGAGGAGAGAGAATATGGAAGATATGGTTTGAGTCCTTGGATCTAGCCACACATCTGACCCTTCCTTTATTTTACTTATTTTATAGTTTAAGTGATTTGTGGTAAATTTCTGATATTTACAACTAATTAGTATCCAAACCAATATAGGGATAAGTTAGGTCACAGACTCATAGGCTGTAAGAATGAACATCCTTACTGTTGACCAGAATCATTTCTCCAAAATCTAGAAAGTTCTCTCTGGCTATAAAACATTCATGCCTGGATCCCACCCTAGAAGAGAAAGCTCACCCCCACCCCTCTCTGAGAGGGCAGCTGGGACTGCTCTTACCTCATCAGCCAGGAGAAAGAGCTTCTCTTCCCAGGCAAAGTGAATCACATCTTCTATGCACTTTCTGCTTTGTACCTGGCCTATAAAAATCCCCAAAAAAACCAAAATGTAGGTTGTAACGCTGTTTAAATGGTCCCCAGGTCAGAATCCCACCCCGAATCACTCGGGTGTCCTATGTTGCCTCAAGAGATCACCCTTCTAGTTGCTGTCCATGATGGTGTACTCAACCTCCAGGGATGCACAGAGGGTTGGCCTCTCGTCTGACTCACTGAAACCAATTATGTGGAGGGAGTAGGGTTTCACACTCCATTTCTTGTGGGGTATGTTTGCATGAAATGTTTCTTTGTCTGTTCTGGAGCACAGGAAGATAGGGAAGTATCATGAAATACAGGAAAATAAAACTCAAAAGTTAAATCTGTCAGCTCACTTCCTGCTCTCCCATATGCACCCTGATATGGTAATTAGGTAAGAGTCAGCAGAGCAGAATTGGGGGTGCTTACAACTTCTGTAAACACCTTCTCCCCAGAAAGGCACCCACAAGCTTCACAAGGCAGAGACAAGAGTCTATCCTGGTTCATCACTATCCTCAAAGCTGACACTCAACAGGTGTTCAACAAATATTTGCAGATTAAATGCTGAATGAATGAGTCTGGGCAACAGCTTTGGAATCTCCTGTCAGCTGTTCCTGGCGAGCTAGGTGTTGCTAAAGACTATGATAACGGCACTCTGCAGTTTTCCATGGCTCAGTCTCTCCTCCCTCAGGAACTGACTCAAAACTAACAAAGAAAACAACCACCATCCATTCTAGAAATATGAGTGCAAATGAAAGACAGCAATACAGTAAGTCACAGGAAATGCCACAGAGGTGGGAAAAGGAACAAAGACAAGAAGGTAAAAATGAGACCTTCCCCCAGTATTTTCTGAGACCTACTTTGAGGGTGCACTGGAAATGTCAGAGGTGCTCACAATATCATCTCAAGCAGCACCACTCTAATCAGGCTTGTCAATTTCTTTTAAAAGGCCATGTTTCTTTACCATATACATGTACATATCTATGTGTGTTATATACATGTTTGTGTATATGTGTAAACATATGCATATGTATTATTTGTGTATACATATATATTATAATGTATAGCAATATGCAGAATGTTATTTATTTTAAAAAACACCTATATTCTTGTCTATGGAAGAATTTTTTTTAAAGTTGGGAAAAATGTATATACATTTATCTTGTAAAAGCATGGTATGATTCAGCCAGGATTTCTGCCTTAAACTATCTAAGCAATGAACTAATTTCTTTATTAAGAAACTGTTTTTTCTCCTGCCAACCAAGTACCCACTGGGCTTCATATCAAGCAAGCACAGGGCTCTGGGATTCCAGATGAGTGGCAGGCCCTGGTTTCTCTAAGGAAACAGCCACTATCCTCACAAAGAGGGCGATGTCTACCTTAAGGGCAGAACCTCCTGCAAACCCTCTTGGCCTTTCCCTCTCACACCTGTGGTCACATAACTATATCCTATCAGAATGCAAGAAGGATTTGAGCACCAGAATGTACAAAAACATGTTCATTAAATGCTAAATGGAACACATAGAGAAACTAAGGAAAGACCAAAGTCTCAAAAGCCTTCAACCTGGCAGAGGAAATGAGATCCAATGGATGCAAATAATTCCACTGATGTACATAATGCAAACTTGAGAATAGGACATAACTTATGTCTCACCAGTGCCTGGGACACAGCAGTCACATAGAGCAGACCCACCGAGCCACTGAAGGGACAAACTCATGAACAGTGGTGAAGAAAAGCCTTACATGGCTTTCGAAGGGTCAGGGCACAATTGTGCCCAGATGGGAGATACAGGAAATATGTCTTTGATACAGGCCCTAAAGGCTAGAGAGGGGTTCCCAAGTGTCTCTCATCAGAGTCTGGCTGGAAGGAATTTCCCATGATCATGGGAATATCTATTGCTTTGTCTTCTGAGCACCCTTCACTGCTTTGAGTAACAGATCATGAGTGTCCTATGGGGACCTCCAGCACGGAACGTGGACAGAGACCCGGAGAAGAGTTTCAGTGATTTAAAGTGGTTCAGGAAAGGGAGGTTGACCAAACTTAGGCCACAAACAATCTGCCCTAAGACTTTTGGTGAAACTAGGGAGAAGCTCTCCAATAAGGTTGCTCAGCTAATGGGCAATGGCTGGAGCTGCTGGAGGCCCTTCCAAGAATGGATCATCCCTTCGAAGGAATCTAATCCAGGGAAAAGCAGAGCTGAGACATGGATGGAGATTCTTCTGACAATGACACCGGTTCAGGTGTACTACTTTACCCCAGACTTAAGAGACCCACAATCTAATTCCTTCAGTCTTTGAAACCAAAACAGCCCAGGCTTAATGCTCCAGTCCATTTTGACACCTCTTATCCAAAATGGCCACAGTGTGTGGTCCAGACAAGATACATGGTCACCCCAGGTGAGTTTCTACTTTCCATCATCCCTCTTCTAACAGCTGAATGATTTTCACACATGGCCTCAGAGCACAAAACCAGAGACTGCCACTCATAAAATTACTGTATAAGAATATTTATATTAATGCACATTCATAGAACACTTTTACTTAGAACAGGAAAGTCTCTGGTGCCATTACTTCTTCCCAAACCGCTAAGTGAAAAGATTCATGTAAACACCTGGCCAAGAAAGAAACTGGTTCTAATGCAGACTAGGAATACAGTCCTTCCTAAGATGTTGTAAGACTTCTATTGCAAGTGTGGTCCTGGGACCAGCAGAAGTGTCTGTCACCTGGGAACTTGTTAGAAACGAAATACCCAGGGCACATTCAATTCCAATTACAAGAAAGTCTCTAAGAGCAGGGCCCACAATCTATATTTAACAAGTTAAAAGTTTGAGAACCACTGTTCTAAGGAAGTGGTTCTCATTTGCTGCACTGAATACTGATGCCTAGGCCTCACCCTCAGAGAATCTGGGGTACAGACTTTGAAATTTTTTTCAAAGCTCCCTTTGTGATTCTAATGTACAATCTGATTGGGAACCTAGCTCCGTGTCAATTTCCTACTCCACCACGGTTAGAATCTTTATCCTTCCACTCAAGGCACTGGGGTAAATAAACCAGTATTAACACCAGCTGCACCCATTTTCTGCATTCAGGAATTCAAGTGGTGCTTTCAGCTGATTGAAGCATCATTTGATGTTCCCGAGAAGCAGATTCCACAATCAACTCCAACACATTTTGGCCCCAACCCAACTTCTCTCAACAAAGGAGGAGAGAGGAGCCCTTGTTCTCTGCATCCAAATAGCATCAAGGCATATGAAGCCAGCAACCCAGAAAAATCAAAACAGGCAGGACTGTATTTTTTTTTCTTAAAGAAAAATATGCAAAATTGGGGGTGCTTTTCAACTTCTAAAAATAGGCTCTTTTTGTTTTTAATATGGCATTTCCTCCTTCAGGCCTCAAGGTGCATAGCAATGCTGCATCAAAGAAAACAAAAAATGCATGCATCAGCATTCTGAAAACCAGTTCAGAAAACAAGTGGGAGAGAAGGTAAAATGAGGCCTAGGACTCATGGTGATGGACAGTGAGTGAATAATCTCAAGGATATGAGTCTTCACAAATACAAGGAGAACAGGAAGAAAAAAAAAACTGGTCTTACTAATAATACACAACCCTGCCCAAGAAAATGCCTGCATTTGCTCACCTCCTAAGGCAGCCTGAGGCAAATCTTATGGCTTCACATTAGGAAATCTGGAATTGGACTGGGAAACTGAGTGCAGAGAGGACTCTGCATTATTCCTTAACCCTTTATTTTGAAAATCTCCAGTAGAGCAGTACCCCTAAGAAACTGTCAAGGAATTTAAGTGCAGACCTGTGGGGTTCCCGGGGTTGATGATGCAGAGCACCTTGGGGTCACAGTGGTCTTTGGCCTCCCGCACTGCTCGCCGAAGCTCGTTCACATTCAGGGCCCAGCAGTTCTCCTCATCCAGGTAGTAGTTCACCTGGATGGCATCGAGCTCAGAGATAACCGCCGAGTAGAGGGGATACTGTGGGATGGGGATCATCACACCGGTCCGTGACTTGCCGCCCCCAGAGACGAGGATCTTCAGGATTGTCTACAACCACAAAGCCACAAAAAAGAGGTTCCCCACCATTCTCCACTCTTTGAGCGCTGGTGAGCAGACAAACCAGATAAGCCCCGGCCCCAGCCTTTTACAGTGGCCCCTCTGTTGTTTCCAGTGCGAGCCCGTGCAACTTGCTTCACTTCCCGAGTCTCAGTTTCCTTAGGTATGAAATGAGGGCTGCCATAGGAGTAAGCAAAATAGAATGCTTCAAACTTCTTAGTACAACATATGGCATACATAAAGACTCAAGAGCTGGGGGTATGGCTCAGTAGAAGAGCACTTGCCTAACATTTATGAGGCCCTAGGTTCAAGCCCCCGCAGCACCAAAAAAGAAAACAAATAGAAAGAAAACCTCAATTCTTGTTAGAATGTTTACTACTTCTAAAATATACCCCAAAATGACCCTATCTCAGAATTATTCTGACCCCATCCCTGTAGCTCTAATTTAGAATCTGTCTTATAATAATAAGACCCCCAAACAGGGGCTGTTGAAATGAAATAAAATACACTTCTACTGCCACCAGGTGGCGCGCCAACCTGTTTTCAAGGTTGAGCAAGATGGATCTTTGAAGGATTCCCGAGGAACCAGGCCGTGGGAATTCGGTGGGTTGTTGGGGGAAGTGACAATAATTCACTGAATAAGCCAAAACCATCCATGGGGAGACTCTCCACCTTATACTTGGCATAGGTCCTTTTTTTTTTTTTGCTGCAAGAATGCCTCCTCTCCTCCAGGACCTCCGCCAATACTGGGCTTCTCTGGGAATGGAGAGGGTTTATGGCAGCAGAAGATAATGGAAGATACTGTGTGGTTGGGGGCTGGAGCTTCAACATCAGAATCTCAGATGTCACAAGAACTGATTCAGAGCAGGCAGAACACTTAATGTTTCTGGGCCTGTTTCCTCATGGCTCCAGGAATCCAGTGTTTATCTGAAAGGTTTTAGGAAAGGAATAAAATGTTCAACAAACATTAACAAAAGCCCTGAGGTCAGGAGACTAAGATAACCCTGATAAGAAAAAGGGTCAAAGAGCACGCTCCTCCCTGAACTGGAAAACGGGTGAGTGACCTCACTGGAACCAAGTCAGGCCCTGGAGGAAGAGGCTAAAGCAAGAGTCCAGGGCTGGGTAGTTCAGTGTAGGGCACTTGCCTGGCAGAGCGAGACCCTGGGTTAGAGCCCCAGCACCACACACACATACACACAAAATGAACATCACCAGTACTCCAAATCCAGAATTCTGGACTCCTCCAGCCAAGTATCCACTGATACCATCACCCCCCTGCCCCACCCCCAATCCATGGCTGACTCCCCAGTCTGAGTCACCTCTTCTCTCACCTCCTAAATGTTTCCTCACATCTACTAGGCTCCTCTCAGCCAAGGCTTAAATTCAGGAATATTTACTGAATCATGTGCCCGATCTGCTTCAGTGGGCCCCTGCTGTTCTTAGACCAGTGACCTAAATCCTCAGGGTAGCCTCTAAGAGCAACCTGAACTTAGCCACCATGTCTCCCCAGGCCATATTTCTGGTAACTCTGTTCCTCACTGTGTGCACACGTCCACCTAGACTCCATCTCCAAACACTGAGCAGACCGCCACTAAAGGCATATGTTGACCTTCAGCTCAGAACACACCCCTTCTCCTGCCTCCCCAGTTCACCCCTGTGTATCCTTCAGCTTTTCTTGGAGAAGCCTTCCTGACCCTGTCACATCAGGCCAGAGTCCTGCTGCTCCCTCCTATAGCACTTTGTCCTTCTCTTCACTGTAGAAGAGAAACTGAACACTTGTGATATGACTTTTATTTATGAGAGGTTAATACTGGTCTGCTCCAGCCCGAGTGTGTAGACAGAGGCCCCATGATGTGTTTGTCTCCTTAAGGTCTTCCCAGCATCTGGCTCAGAGCTTGGCAGAGGAGGACACCGATCGGTGCCAAGTGATAAAAAGGCCAATAGGCACCCTCAAATGCCCACAGCTCCTCTTCAGCTGAAAGAACCTATTGCTGTGTACCCTGGAAGGAAACTGAGGCTGCAGTTGTACCCAGGCTGATAGAGATTAAAAGTTTCAAAGACTGCAGTCCACCAGGACAGGGGGACCAAGGAGTGGCCTGCCCTCCCTACCAGGCCTGTTCTTTGCTAATCAGTTCAAACACTAGGCCCCCACATGCAAGGCTGTTCTTCATGTGGGTAAACACTGGGTAAAAACGAGCTACCCTCACACATACAGAAATGCCGTCGCTCGCTCCAGTGGTCAGGTAAATGTTGTCTGGGTCTGCAGGCACACCGCCATCCCTCCTGGTAATGTAGGCAGCCACATCTTCTCGGATGCAGTTGACACCCTGGCTAGCACTGTAAGAGCCTGTAAGACAGCAAGCAAAATAGCAACTAGAGGGATGTCTGGCTCCCAGAATCAGGGTGACAGACATATAATTAATAAACTGGGGGGGAAGAATGGTTGGAGGGGTTGTCTCAGGTAGGAGCCAACTCCAATTATTCTAGGCTCTGGAATTATGATAAGCTGCTTAACCACTTACCTGGGCTTGCACCATCCATCTATCATCCAATATTTACTGAGCACCTACTATATGTTAAACATTATTCCAGGACCTGCCTCCTAACCCGCTAAACTATGCCCATACCTCTTTAACCCACCCTCCTGTGATTGACACATGTTCTACATATAAATGTAGCCATTAGATCTTGGCATTTTTCTATGCTTTTACGACAGTTGCCCACACATGGTTCCACTTAACTTAAAAGAATGGGTCAACACTTATGCTGCAAAACAGCCCAGAGCCCTGACCAGCACCAACCACAGATCCCTGGGGCTGCCAGCCATATCCCCGACTCCACTCCATATCAAGACTATCCTTAGGCTTTCATTTGGAATCTAAAGTCAGGTATTTATTACATTAAGTTTAAAACCAGGCAAAACTAATTGATGGTGCCAGAAGTAAGAACAGTGGTAACTACTCTCCAGGTGTGAGAGGTTCTGACCAGAAAGAAGTAAAAAGAAGCCTTCTGGAGTTTTTGATCTGGGTGGGGAATTACAAAGGTGTATGTAAAAATTATTCAAGCTGAACATTAATATGGGTGCATTTTACTAACTGATCATTATAGCTCCACATAAGGGTTGTTTGGTTTGGTTTGGTCTGGTTTGGTGTGTGTGGTGTGCCAGGATGGAATAAGGGGCCTCAAACAATAAGCAACTGCTCTATCCCTGAGCCACATCCCTAGCCCTAGATCTTTCTTTTTTTTAAATGTCAGATCATTATGGTTTTTTTTTAATATTTATTTTTTAGTTTTGGGTGGACACACTACCTTTTTTTTTTTTTTTTTAATGTGGTGCTGAGAATCGAACCCCGTGCTTCACACATGCTCGGCAAACGCGCTACCACTTGAGCCACATCCTCAGCCCCAAGATCCATTATGGTTTTTAAAAAAAGTTGGAAATCTACAGATTTCTTCCATATACACAATCTCTCTGGAAGGAGACTCAAACTGGTGAGGTGAATGGTGAATTTTCTAAGTGCATCAGGACCTGAAGGTCATAAGTGGGAGGTGGGTTTTTCATTGTGTGTGTGAACACCCTTTCTGAATTTCATACCATATTTAAAGAAAACCAACTTATTCTTTGTATGACTACTGCAAAACCATCCACCAGGAGGCAGGATGGGGCTCTGGGAAGTTGCAGTCTTCTCTGGAACTGAAGCATGTATCAGTCCAGTCCTGGCACCCAGGAGGGACACAGTTAAATGCTCTCAAAGAGCATTAGCACTAGCTCTGGCTCAGGCTCTGCCTCAGTCTCTCTGTGCAGCATTGGGCTCACCTTTTCCCCATCTGACAAGATGTAAAATGAGGGGGCTGAACCAATACCTAAGATGCTAAGTGACAAACATTACCATGCATCAACTCTGGGTGGTGACAGTGTAGGACACTTTGATATGTTATTTTGGTATTCTAAGAAATTTGAAATATTTTATAAACTAAAAAGGGGGTGTTGGGGGCTGGGGTTGTGATTCAGTGGTAGAGTGCTCGCCTAGCAATTGCAAGGCCCTGGGTTCAATCCTCAGCACCACATAAAAATAAATTTAAAAAGGTATTTTGTCCAAATACAAAAAAAAAAAAAATAAAAAAATAAATCTTTAAAAAATAAAAAAAAATAAAAGGGTATGTGTATGAATTTTGGTATTAGAGAAACCTGCGTTCCCCGGGTAACTCATTTGATATTTCTGAGCTTCCATACTCAAGACACCTTCCAGGGATCCCTCTTTCCCTCTGATTTCTTTCAATCCCCCCCCCCCCGTGGTCCCCCAACCTTCTATTCCATGGGCCTGGCTATCCCACCAGTCGGGTATCTCCTTCTTCCTATCTCTAAGCCCAGCCGCTTCCTTGAATTCTCAGGCCTTCACTCACTGACAAGTTCTCTGCTTCTTCAGGTCACAGACCTTCCACTGTTCCAAGGAGGCTCCTGGGTTTCTTTTTCGCCTTTATATCTTCTGTTATTCTCCAAACCACACTGATCCTTCAAGGTTCATTTCTAGTTGGTCCCAGCCTATCTCCTGAATTGGAATTTCTCCAGTTATTTTATACCAAAGAAGTCTTGCATCTCCCCTAGAACACCTAGCCCACTGCTGGAACACATCCTATTAATGCTCTGCTTAGGACTCACTGCCCTGAATAATGACCAATCTACTCCCACACTCTACAAACCAGCACCATCGCCCCTGCCAAACTCCCCACCTCAGCGAATACTGCCATACCCAGACCCTTTCACTAGATCACACTCTGTTCCAACCCTCAGGGCCTTTGCACTTGCTATTCCAGGTTTGTGGTTTGCATCTGTGGGTTATCTTTCATTTATCTTCCACATGAGCTTGAATGCCACTTTCTCCTTTTAAGCCTTCCCTCTACATTAGAATCCCATGATATAATCCTACAACTCTCTGCCCTTTCTCCAATGAGCCATGAAAGCTGAGAATTATATATTCACATAATTGATTGATTTTTTAAGTACTGGGGATTGAACCTAAGGGTGCTCTACCATTAAGCTAAATCCACAGCCCTTTTTATTTTGATACAGGGTCTAAGTTGCCTAGGATGGTCTTGAACTTGAGATCCCCTTGCTTCTAGCCTCCCCAGTTGCTGGGACTACAGGTGTGCACCACTGTGCCTGGCTCATATGAATATTTTTAATGTTTGTTTTTCCCAAATCTGATAGTGAGCTTCATGAGTGTAGAAAATACACCTACCTTGTTCACCACTGTCAGTGTCTGGAACAGTGCCTGGTAATGGTGTGTGTGCAGGGAGGGGCTGAACAAGGGCACATAGATCCCTTTTCCCCTAGATGGTGTGCTAGGTTTTAACCTCAATTCTATTTAACTCATTTATAGGAACACCTACATTTATTACATTTACAGAACTGAAAATTTGGGACTTAATGGGTTAGTATCCACACACAACCTGAGAACTGAATTACTTGTCAAACTGATAATAATAAACCCTAGTTTTTAAAAAAAAAAAAGAAAGGAGAGAGATGGGGGACTCACTATGCTGCCCAGACTGAACTCCTATGCACAAAGGATCCTCTTGCCTCAGGTTCCCAAGTCCTGACTACAGGAGCATGCTAACACCCTCAGTTCTTCTTAGAAACAATTTGAAAGGGCATGATAAAAATATGACCTGGGTGAGCTTCAAGATCTCATGTAATAAATAATAGTCAACACTTGGGTCAGGGTGGCCTTAGGGAAACAGTGACATGTTCCATTTCCTTTTATGTCTATGGGCAGGAAACCGCTCAGGATACACAAGGCTTAGCTGACAGAGAGTGATACCTTCACAGCCCTGTCACGGGAAGGACCACAGTGCCAGCCGCCCTGTGATAGGCAGGGCCTGGTAGTGCCTCTAAGAAGGGGTTTCATCATACATATCAACTTTCATCATAAGCCTAGGTGGGGACAAAGCCCTTCCTAGCTCAAGGATGAGGAGGGAGGCTCAGGCACACCTCCTTTGTGCTCCCAAGCTCCCGAGACAGAACTCAGTACAGGTCACAAAAACATCAAAGGTCAACTGGTCTCTTGTAACACTCCAAGATGGGGCTTCCACAGACACAGTCTCCCAACCCCACTTCCCACTCCCCCACTCCCCCACTTCCCCCCCCCTCCCCAGCTCTGGCTGATACAGAGTTGCAAAAACTATTGATGAAGTTTAGTACTCTGGAACAAGGCTCTCCCCACCCTTCCCCTAACATTCACATCATGCACATCGGGCAAACTCTGCCTTGCCTCACCTCTCCTCTGAGGCTTCCATGGTTTTTCTTTCCTTTATTTATTTATTTTTAATTTGGGGGGGGGGTGTATAAGGGTGCTCTACCACTGAGTTATATCCCCAGCCCTTTTTTTTTTTTTTTGAGATAGGGTATCCTAAGTTGCCCAGCTGGCACCAAGCTTGAAATCATCCTGCCTTAGTCTCCCAAGTAGTTGGGATTATAGGTGTGCACCACGACACCCAATGGCCATAGGGGTCTTTGACAAACGCCTTTGTCCTCTGGGCTGGGCAGAATGTGCAGGAACAAGAGGAGCCAGTGGATGAGCCTCTGCACTACGGACTCTTTCTGCCAGCCTGTGGTTTAGAGTCTGGAACATAAGGCACTGGCTCACATCCTGTCTAGGCTGGCAGGCAGAGAAGCAAGGGGTGCTAGCCCTTTCCTAAGAGGGACTCCACAAGAACCTTGCCCAGATTCAGACAGAGCTAGTGGAATGACTGCAGTTAGGAAGATAAGAACAAGGCCTTGAATTTTAGGGATAAATGGAAAAAGGTAGGGGGAGAGACAGAGAGACTGATCCCAGTGGGGGGTGATCTGTGGCTGAGCAAACCACAAAAATCCCTCCTCTTAGCTCCAGGCCTCAGGACATTAGGGCACACTTCCTAAGAAAGCTTCAAAAACAACTGGTTTCCTTAGCAAGAGAAGCTGAATTCCCCATGCAGGCGCTGAGGGAAGGAACAGGGCAAAAATAAATAGAAGCAAGAAAATGAGAGAACAAAGAGTCAGAGGCCTAGGGGCTGGAAATCCATCTCAGCAGGAGAGAATATCATTTTCACATCTACAAGGGTCAGATTCCAGGACCTCCTTCCATGGAGCCCCCTGGTGCCTGGTGTTCTCTGAGGAGGCAGACAGTTGGGCCTGGGCTCTTAACAAAGTAAAGACCAGGGTGACAGCAACACAGTGAAACGGGAGGGGTCATGGGTACTGTCAGACTGAAGGAAGCCACAAAAAAAGGGGGGCCAGAGGGATCTCAGGGCGCTTCCCTTTCCTAACAACTAGCAGCCACCTTCCATAAGATACAGGGAGGGACATCTCTGGCTGGGGGCCACAGAGAAGCAGGAATGCTGAGCAAAGCTAGGCACTGCATTTCCACTTAGCCTGCTGACCAATGCGTCAAACCTTCTGCTCTTGCTGAAAAAAAGGCCCAGCTGTTAAAACTGGCTCCTAGGTGTAAAACCCAAATCCAGCAAAATACAGGCACTTGCACCTGGACTACCCCCATCCACCAAGACAATATTTATACCATCAACTTAGTCAACAAGAGGCTAAGAGCACAGATGGGGAGAACTTCTTTTTTTTTCTGCATGCACACTACAGGTCAGCCACCCCACACATTCACACACTCACATGCATAACCCCTCGTTCATTTCACACCCCTGGGGACCTAATAAGTTGAGGCCTTACCCAGGCTATTCCCACCACAAGCCTGTAGGATTCGCCGGGCTCGCTTCTTAGCATCTTCTGGGAAGCTAGGGCTGTTCAACAGGTTTGGGTAGGTACACAACGCCATCACCTAGGAGAACAAGGATGCAGACTAAGCTCCCAGCACTCCCACCCCAGTCCCCAGGAAAGGCACAAAGGAGCTGGGCAGGAGATTCTGGGAAGATGACAACTCCAGGGGACAAGGTTTTCTGTGAGGGCTCAGTCTGTGGGCTTGGGGGTGAGTGGGAAGGAGAACACTGGATTTTGCAGCTGAAGAAACAAGCTGAGAGCCAGATTTGAGTTTGGGAGTCCAAGAAGAAATGGCCAGAAGAAGAGCTGAGGAAAAGAGTGAGGCCTGCTTCAAGGCCCCTAGCCTCAACTTGTCCATAACTGGGACAGTGGGTATACAAGGTCACATGCAGTGGGCACATACAAGGTCACAAGAACCGGGGGTCTCCTGAGCAGGGGGCCAGGATTGGGCAGGCAAGTGAAGCCCAGCTGACAGGAGCAGGGGTGCAAGACCCCCTCAGTACCTTTAGCCAAGCTCCCTTCTACACCCTGGCCCTCTTCCCTGGGCCCTCCTCCCTTCGTCCCCTTTCGACATCTGAAAATAGGATAGTTTTCTCATCTCTGTAACAGAAAATCACTCTAAACTCAAAAATTAAGAGGATTAAGCAAGGACATGTGTGCAAAAGTACAGTAAACCCCAGCTCACTGGGCAAGTCTCAGCTGGCAGCTTAGGAGTAGCTGAGCCAGGTCCACTAAGGCAGGGATCTGACACCAGCCAGGTGACTGCCTGGCTTCTTAGAGCTGGGCTTTTCTTCCTCTACACAATGGGCAATGACCTGGCCTGCCCTTCTCCCAGGGGCACTTCTGAAGATCAGAAGATACACATAAAGGCTGGAGGTAGCCAGTGCCCTGTAGGAGAGGCTGGACCTGCTGTGGCCAGTGGCAGGGCTGGATTTGGGGACGCAACTACCAAGCCAGTAAAGGCTAAGTCCTGCTTTGGAACCTGTTTATGACCTGAGCTATAGGTGCTATGTGGGGAACCTCTGCGGAGAGGCTACTTTTGGTCCTTCCCTCCAATGTCCATACTTTCAGGACAACCAGGGAGGGGCCTTTGCCCTCTTTCTGCCTGCATTTCTCTGGCAGAGCATCTGTTTTGACTTCTCCCTTTCCCGTTTGGTATGATCCATTTCCCCATCCTGGGCCCAGCCTGGGGACTCTGATATCCACAGGCAGCTAGGACTCTGATATCTGAGGGTCAGCAGTGGTGACCATAGGACATGGTCCTATAATGTAATGGGGAAGAGAACAAGTGCCAGCCTTGTTCTCTTCCCCATTACACTCTGTCAACTCCCCCAGGGGCTGCAGGCTGGGACCCCCTCCTCCCGACAGCTTTCTGCCCTGAAGAGTAGTTGGGGTTGCTCCTCCTCTGTGCCACCCTATAGTCAGAGATACAGGTAGGTAAAAGGGAACTGGGGTGCCTGATGCTCAACTTCCTTGCCTGCCCAGATTGTGAAACCTAACCACATGCAAAAACTACATCTTGGTTCAAAACAGGCTCTCCTTGCCCCACAGAAAGCTTTCCACAGCTGGGTGTCCCCCCTCTATTCAGGCTGCCCTGTGGCATTCTCCCACCCTGATTTCTCCCTTTCTAGTCCACCAATCCCACAATTTTGGTTTGTGACATGGTTGTGGTGAAGTCTCAAACTGAAACATTCAGACCCGCCTCCTCTGGCTCACATCAAAGGCAGCCAGGGGAGCAGCAGGTAACAATGGCTGCCATGGCCTGCATTCTCCTGCTGGGCTAGAGGGAGGCATTTATACTCATCACCTCACCGAGGCCTCCAGCAGTCCTCCCGGGCACTGCTCTGACACCAGCCAGGTGACTTCCCATCTTCTTGGAATCCAGCTTTTCTTCCTTTACACAATGGGCAGAGTCTGCCATCCTCCCAGGGCCACTTATGAAGATCAGAGGAGATAAGGTGATGGCTGGAGGCAGCCAGCACCACGCAGAAAAGGCTGGCCCTGCTGTGGCCAGTGGCAAGGCTGAATTTGGAGAAGGCACTTATCAGACAGCAAAGTGATTTTCACTTTACTGTAGAAAAGCTGGTAAGTAGCAGAGTCAACAGTCAAATGGGAGATGTCTTACTCTGGAGGTCGCATTTTCATCCTCACACACCACCTCTCTGCCCAGCTGCTGCCTAACCCACAGATGCTCTCACCAACCAGGCTCCTACCTCAGCATCCAGGAACATGCACTATGGATGAGTCTTCCTGGAAGTTTCTTATACCAGAGTAACCCCAAAATAGGTTTAGGAATTTTTGACAATCTTGGAAGGGGAGGAACTAAGGGAGAGAACAGGGGCATCAGGGAATGGAAGGGGCCGCCACTTCAATGGCACCTGAGAGATTCTGTGCCTTACTGTGTCCCGAGAAGGCTGATGGACAAGGAGACAGCGGTTCCTACAAGCCCATGCCAGCCCCTCCCAGCCTCCAGGTCCCCAATCTCCCAGTAGCCTCTGCTCCCATGGGCTGGCTCACCTGTCGGAGAAAGGTGATTGGCTGCTGGCCCATAGCCTGGGCATCCCCGATGTTGGCCCTGATGACCTCAGTGAATGGTTTTTTGATACCCTGAGTAGAAAGAAGGCAACAGGTGGTTAAAGATTCTCAGAAGCTGGATTCCTGAGGACAACCAGTGTTCCCACAGGATATTAATACGCAGTCCTATTTTCAGTCTTACCAAGTGTCAGGCATGGTGCCAAGTCCTTGACACTCCTGGTTTCATTTAACCTACACAACAACCACATAAGGAAGAACTAACATTAATCTCATTTTACAGATAAGGAAATTGAGGCTCCAAAAGGCTAAGGAACTTGCCCAATGTTACATAATTGACATATTAAATATAAGTATGAGGATTTGAACCCAAGATCATTGTTTGAGTGTGTATATTACTGGGGATTGAACCCAGGGTGTCATGCATGGTATTCAAGCATTCTACCACTAAGCTTCATCCCTAGCCCTTTTTATTATTTTTTATTTTGAGACACAGTCTCACCAAGTTGCATAAGCTGTCCTCAAATTTGTGATTCTTCTATCTTAGCCTCCCAAGTAGGTACGATTACAAGTGTGTGCCACCATGTCACCAAGTTCATTTTTAACCACCATGCTCCACTGCTCCCCACTTTCTGGAAAGGCAGGAAGACCTTTCCTGGGTGGCTGGGGCATCCTGAGATGCTGCAGGTCCACAGCCGGATTCACCTCATGGGAATGTCTAAAAGGCGGCTCTGGGGAAAATGTAGTAGAAGGGAGGTAGGAGTTAACAGCAGAACATGCCAAATGTCAGAGAGAGAGAAAGGACCTGCACCTGTGCCCAAGTGCAATTCCACTTTAACAGCTTACTAATCAGGGACACTAAGGACACCGTCACCCCAGAAGACACTCATCAGCAAGGAACTCTTAGGGTTATTCTCTTGCAATGCTGGCTTGGCAGAATGTAGAATATGGGCTAATTTTCATTTTTTAAAAAAAGCAGTAGGAATGAAAGATTGATTGAAGAGCAAAATTGAGGCCAGCCACCGCCTGAGCAATGTGCTTAGCACAGAAAAGAGATCACAAAGAGAAGAACTCAGAGACACTTTGCCGCAAACTGCCCGGCCCCGGGCCGGCTGAGTCCCGCTCCTGCTGCCGAGCACTGCCTGCGGCACCCCTGCTGAGCGATCCCCTGCTGAGCTGTCAGTGCACACGGGCTTGCAATCTTGCAACCCGGTTGGGCACAAAAACACAAGCCAGTCAAACTGAGACAAAGTTTTATTTAGAGAGAGGCCGTGTGCATCCCCTAACAGGTGGGTCCGCCACGTGTGTGTCTACCTGAGCCGGGGGGCTTCCACTTCCCCCGGAACACCCTCCTACCATCCTTTTCCAACCAATGGGAACTCTCCCATTACAAGAGTGACATGAGTAACCTGAGTCCTGAAATGGGCCCAGCTGAACAGCATGAGTCCAAATACCATATGAATGTGAATTGCTGGCTGGCAGTTATTAAATCCAAAGGTGCCTGTATCAATATTTTTGCTGTGGCTCCTAACAACACTTGGATGTCACTGGGGAGGGGACTGAAAAATACCTCAGTTGCTGCAAAGGTGAAAAAGTGGTCTGACGTAGACTGTGGAAACGTGGGAATTGTACACAGCTCCTTGCTAAATCTGGAATTAGCTACTGGGAGAAATGGAATCAACTACAAGCTCGAGGACCTCCCAGGGCAGCTGAAAGGATAATCTGAGATAAACAGTAGGAAAGCACTTGGCAGAGTATACATATTATCATCTTATAAAGCTGGCTCAGGAACAAGATCATGAGGGTCAGGGAAGAAGAAAAAGGACCAAGCAAGAAGGTAGCAGTATCAAAGAGTAGTCTTGGTGGGAAGGTCTGGCCCCTTTCCCATTTCCAATTGTCCATAAGGTACCCCAAATACAAACTTTAAAGATACAATTCCATGATTTTACACTTTTTTTCTCCATTTCACACAATGCTTAAATATAAGCAACTTCAGAAAACTGCTTTTTTAGAATCAGTAACATAGCCAGGCACGGTAGCCTGTAATCCCAGCTACTCAGGAGACTAAGGCAGGAGGATTCCAAGTTCCAGGCTGGCCTTGGAAACTTAGCAAGACCCTGTCTCAAAACAAAAAAGGCTGGGGGTAAGCTCAGTGGTAAAGCACCTGTGGTTAATTCCCAGCACCAAAATAAATAAATAAAAATAAAATCAGTAATATACACCTTAGGTAAAAAAACACTGGGTTTAAGACCAAAGCAGCTGCCAAACAAGTTTTCCTGGTTTAACTTGCCACCTCAAAACAAGAGGGCATGGCAGGCTAAGGAAGGCACCCCAGATATGGTCTTGGAGCTTCATAAATAAGGCTCACATCTCTAAAAGCTAGGTATATGGGGGAAAAGGGGAACTTCTAAGTCTCTTGTGCCCCTCCCACCAAGTTCTTAAAGGCTGGCCAAAATGGAGAAAGATTCCTAGGACACTAAGAAGCAGCCAATGTGTCTGGGGAGCCAAGGCGGGTGGCAGCACCACCCACTGCACCAGCGGGAGACTGCAGTGAAAGCAGTCTGGTGGAGAGACTCAGGCTCTGGACATGTGGCCCCAGGAGCCAAGTAGCTACTCAAGTCACTCTGTGCAAAAGAGCAGAACCAATCCACCCCCTGGCACTGGGCCCTCAGTCAGTCTGACTGACTCACCACAGCCCCCAGGCTGAACACAGGTGATTTCTATAGTGTGGGCACAGCCCATTCTTAGTTAAAGAATACATCCGTCATAGTTGTGAGGGCCAGGCACCAACACACAGCTGCGAGACCTGGGCCCCAGGCCAGCCCAATACAGGGAGAGAATAACGCCTGGAACAGAGCCCTAGATGTTCCTTTCCTGTGCACCCCCACTGGCACTGCTCAGCCAATTCAGGGCCTGGCGACATGAAGCCTGGGAACATTGAGCATCTCTTTTCTTGGGTCTTAGTGTCCACAGACCCTGGATGCTTTACCATGATGGATGAGCTGGGAGACAGGAAATTGGCTTCCTTGAATGGACAAGGGGACCAGCCTACCGAGTCAAGAACAACCATAGACAGGACTGTTCTGGGCCAACTCCTGCGTCTGGGCACACAAGGCCTACATGAGTAGGGAAGTATCAGGGAGCAATGAGCAGACTCCTGTCTACAGTGACTCACATAGGCCTGGTAAATACACCCAATGGTGACATCACTGCAGCCTAGTGCCCGGGGCCAGGTCAGAGGGACTAAAGCATGTAGAACTCTGGTTTCTGCCTGAAGAATTCTAGAGCCTTCCTGTCTAATCTACCCTGCATCCCACCCAGAACTGCCTCTCTATGTGGCACTGAGAGAAGGTAGAAGGTCCTACGTAGGTAGGGCTCCCTCCTCACCACTTTGGCTCAGGTAAGGATCAGGAGTTAGGTCCCCCATGCTCTGAGGGAATGGCATATTCCAGTGGGGAGAAGAAAACAAGATTTATCATTGTCCTTTGCAGCCAATCAGCCTAGTACCACTGAAAGTACTACTGATTCTATGAGGCACAAAGCCCAGCAAAGCAAATAATCAACAAAATGAAAAGGCAACCTACAGAACACTATTATTTGCAAACCATATCTGATAAGGCGTTAATATCTAAAATACATAAGAAACTCCAACTCAACAGTAAATAAATAAATAAAGCTGATTTAAAAATGGACAAATGTTCAGAATATTTTTCCAAAGACATAAAAATGGCTAACAAGCATATGAAAAAGGTACTCAACATAACTAATTAAATGCAAATCAAAACCACAATGAGAGATCAACTCATGCCTGTTATGATGGCTATTATTAAAAAGAGAAAAGATAAGTAATGGCAAGGGTGTGGAGAAAAGATGAGCCTCATACACTGGTGGTAGGAAATATAAACTGGTTTTCCATCACGGAAAACTATATGGAGGGTCCTCAATAAGTAAAAAATAGAACTACCACATGACATTGCAATCCCACTTTGGGGTACCTAGCGAAAAGAAATGAATTCAGTGTCTTGAAGAGATGTGCACTCTCATTTTGACTGCAGCATTATTCTCAGTAGTCAACCTAAGTATCTATCAACAAATGAATGTATAAAGAAAATATGGACAGTTACTCTCCAAAGAACCTCCCTTTTGTTCAACAAACATTCCTAACACAGCAAGGGAGAAGGGGCAAACAAATACTTATGAATCACCCAGGCTGGAGTGACAGGAAGTGAAGAATAAGAAGTGGGTACAAGGAAGTAATACAGTAGGTAGGAGAGAGGCCGTGCCAGGCCCCAAAAACCTTGTATTAAAAGACCCCGTGCCTCCTGACCCCAAATGAACAATAAGCACTTGGGACTGGGGCAGTCCTGCAGAGAGCTCCAGAGACAATCTCCAATTATAACCCACAGATGCATTTCACAGAGAAAGCTATAGCTCAGCACAAAGTTTAACCCCTACATGAAAAGACAAGTGAAGATGGAAGAAACTGGAGTGGCAGCTGTTTATGCCTGTGATTGAGAGATTAGGTGAGAGCTCCTAGGGCCAAGTTTCCTAACAACTAAAGCAGGGAAAGCTGGATGTAGGTCCCTGAACTCTGTGGGTCTGTGGGACAACCAAGATTTATAAGGCAGAAGCAGGGATGAAACCTTATTTCAAACAGGATCATTCATGACAGCAAGTCTAGAAAAAGTAAGCCCTACAGAGTATGTTCCCAGATCCAGAGGGATTTAGGATGTAGGAGAGCAAAGAGGGACAATGAGCACTTTTTTTGTGTGTCGGGGGAAGGGTACTGAGGATTGAATCCAGGGGCTCTAGCACTGACCACTGAGCTACATCCCCAGTCCTTTTTATTTTTTATGTTGAGACAAGGTCTTGCTAAATTTTACAGGCTGGCCTCAAACCCGAGATCCTCCTGCCTCTGTCTCCTAAATTGCTGAGATTATAGGTATGCACTATCATACTTATTTGAGCCTCTGCACTTTCTATTCCCAAGAAACTCTCACTGGTTTGAGAACAGTCCTTTTTCTTTTTCTTTTGGATATGGAGTCTCCATCTCAGCCTCCCCAGTAGCTTGGGACTATAGGCTTAGGCCACTCTAGGCTGAAAATAGAGACTTTTAGTAGTTCTAAATGGCATTATCACTAACTCTACAAACTAGTTTTTTTTAAAAATATTTAATTATTTATTCATTTGGCGGACACAACATCTTTGTTTGTATGTGGTGCTGAGGATCGAACCCGGGCCGCACACATGCCAGGCGAGCGCGCTACCGCTTGAGTCACATCCCCAGCCCCCAAACTAGTTTTTGGATGAAATCAATTGGCCTCATTTTGTAGAAGAGTAAACTGAGGCCAATATGCTCTAAATGACTTGCCTAAGGCCTACAGCACCTAAAGGCAGAGCCTGGGATATAGGTCCTTGGTAACCTGGGCAGGGTGACAACTGGAAGGTTCATCTTGTTGGAAGCCTACATTCCAGTTTTCCTTATTTTATTTTGTCTTTGTCCTTTATTATTAATTTTCCTTATTTTAAAGTAGGACAATGACTAGCAAGATTTTACCACCCGTGCTTAGCACACCCAGGGTTACCAATCTTAGTTCTTAGCTAACTACAGCCATGTGCTACAGCTCCCTGCTTTTATCTGTGTTTAGATGCAACACAGACTGATGTTAACAATAGCAATCAGTTTTCTCTATTTCTGAATGTTTTGCCCTAACTATGTGTACTCTCTCTCTCTCTTTTTTTTTTTTTTTTTTGCAGTACTGGGGATTGAACCCAGGGGCGCTCTACAACTGAACTACATCATTATTTTTCATTTTGGACAGGGTCATGCAAAACTGCCCAAGTTGGCCTCAAACTTGTGATTCTGCTGCCTCAGCCTCCTGAGTCATTGGGATTACAGATGTAGCCACCACACTCAGCTTTTTTGTTTTTTGAGATGAGTCTCACTATATTGCCCAGGCTGGCCTCAAACACCTGGGCCCAAGTGATTCTCCTGCCTCAGCCTCCCAAGGAGCTAAACTATATATAGAAGCTACTGTGCCCAGTTTGTGTGTACTTTTACTGTTAGAAAAAGTAACACCATTCCTCTGTCTCCACTTGTGCCAACCCACAACCCCCGCCCCAATAAAGCAAAGGAAAAAAGAGTAGGTTGAGGAACTGTAACATCTTTTCAAAACTCCTACTAATTGCAGCTTATTTTTAAGTGCTGATCCCAGTGAAGACCAGGATCTGAAAAGTTAAGACCGGTTTGCTGCCCTGAGTTGCTGGCAGGAAAAAAAAAAAAACAAAAAAAAAAACAGGGCCTCCCAGAGAGTAGAGTAAACAGCCTGGGCTAGAGGAGAATGGCCCCTTTCACACCCTCAGCCACCTCCCCTCTTCCTTCAAGCTCTCCTGTCAGAGAAGTAAAAAGTCCTGCCAGCCACCCCAAAGTCAAACACCAAAGCCACGTGTCTAGCCAAATAGCCTGTACTGTTTGCAGAGCACCTGGTGAAATTATTCCATAGCATAAAAGCCCTGCTACCAAGCAGGGGTCATCACAGATCTCCCAGTACATGTTCAGAAGTACAAAACAGGGCAGGAAACCCTAAGCTAGCCAGGTTACTTCTCTCCTTTTATAAACTAGGAAAACTGAGGTCCAAAGAGGATATAGGATTCACCCCAAGTCCTATAAGTCCTGGCCCATCCCATCTCTTACCAAATAAAACCCCACATAATACTAGTCCAACTTTGACCATTATAGTTCAAAACAGAAGTAGAAAAACAAAAACTGTTCGAAGTCAAGGGAAGCCAAAAAATAAATTCAACAAATGACTGACAGAAACATGGCTCTCTCAGAAGGGGCAATGTTTAAACTGGCACAGTGAAGAGGGGCTATTTCCCAAGAACAAAAGTTTCTTTCTTTCTTTCTTCCTTCCTTTCTTTCTTTCAGTCCCAGGGATTAAACCCAGGGGCACTTTACTACTAAGCTACATTCCCAGTCCTTTTTATTGTTTGAGATAGGATCTCTCTAAGTTGCTGAGGCTAGTCTCAGACTTGCCATCCTCCTGCTTCAGCCTCCCAAATCACTGGGATTATAGGCAGGCATCACTTTATTGGGCAACAAAAGGTTTAAGTGAGGATATAATGATTAGGCTGGGGCTATACCTTCAACACCTAAGCAACTGAAACTTAGTCAAGCAAGAAGAGAACAAAAAGGAACAAGCTTGAATGAAAGCACCAGAGAATGTAGATGAAAAGAAAGACATTCTTAACTAACTCAGAGGCAGGAGCACTTGTCTCAGAAATCAGAGAAGACCTCTGGACCAAAGACCAAGAAATTTGCCCACCTATAATCACTAACCTACATCCCTGCTACAAGCCTTTCCTGGCTCCCTATGACCCACCAAAAGGCACCAGAGAATCCAAGCACACAGACTCCAGTCTATCTTTTCCCTCTGCCAGACAGAGCTCAACTAAGAGCGCCAGCCCCCTTCCCCAAAGGCCCAACTTCCCAACCTTCTGCTTTCTCTCAAAGCACTGCTCCCACTTGGAATGCTCTCACATTTTCTGTTGGCTGAAAAAAACCCCACCAATCCTTAATGAATAGGGGGAGGATAGACTGAGGGAACAATATGGTAGTCAGCTCCCTGAGAGCAAAGACAGTGCCCCCCTCTGTCCTCGTCATCCTCATATTCAATAGGAGCCAACACAGAAGTTGCTGTTTAGCAAAAGGTATAATTCCTGGAACCCCTCCCAACTCTGGAACCAAAGAGATCAGCTGTAATGTGATAAATCAGGAACACTTTAATCCTAGCTTTGTTTTAGCAAGGTGACTGTTGCCTCAAGGAAAGGCCAGATGCAGCTGGCCAGGTATCTGCACTGGACTAGGGAGGCACAGAAATGGAGCTGGCCTTTTCGAGGCTAAACTTTAAACTTAGCCCTGCAAGGAGTGGGCAGAAGTCACTGGACTCCAGACTTGTCCAGCTCACTGTTTTGAGTCAGCAGAATTGGGTGTCCCAGGGAGGGCTCAGCAGGCCATGAGTTCATCAAACTTCCAAAGTCCCCATGGGAATGGAAGCAAAAGTCATTGCCCACCCCCTCCTGCCAGACCTCCTCTCATGTATTCAAGGAAACTACCTGACCATTTTGCCTTGGAGACACGGAGATGTGGCGCCTATGAAAGCGAAATCAAAGAACTCTACTCCAGGAACATTGTGGGGCAGAGCTATCTTGAGCAAGCAGCTGGATGACTATTTCATAGGAACCTGAGGAGTGTTTCCTTTTTTAGATAACCCCTCTTGACTCTGCCTACTGATTTCCACCCAGGTTAGGACTACAAGGGCATCTCACACATCTACCCCAGCTACCCTGGCTGTGGGGAGGTGAAATCACTCCTGGCCAATGAACACAGCAGCTATGAACTCAAACCAAGATCCCACTCAGCCATCAGGATGAAGAAAGTCCCAGGGCCACCTTATTAAGGTCCAACCCTCAAGACTCCCCACAATTAGTGACTGTTCCCAGATAAGTCAAGGTTCTGACCAACAAGAAGGAATTCTGCTGACACTCCTCCACACCTCCACTCTTGTTAGGGAATTATGATTGGCAAAGGTCCAACAGGCCTCAAAGAGAGAAAAAAAATCTTCCAAGAACAAACTCTCCTTACAGCCTCCCTCCCTCCCCTCCTATCTAAAATGGTTTCCCTCTCATTTATCACCCATCCAGTAACCCCATTTTACTTTCTTCGAAGCACTTATTCACTATCTGAAACTCCCATTTCTTTATTCGCTTGTTGGATCTTGATTCCACACGGGCGGGACACATATGGAACACGCAGTGCCTGGCAATACGGGCCGCTCAATAATTGAACACAATTCAACAAGTGAACCGTATTTGAAGGCCTTACTTTGTGCCAGGTACCAGGCATTAGTGAGTGAGGGGATGGATGGAGGGCATTCTCTTGTTGTAGCTAAGCTTGGCAAATCGAAGGAGTTGGACATGCGGGTGGGAGGAAGTCCGGCGGGAGAACCTCAGCAGGGCTGCTGCAGCCCATGCCTCCATCAACGCCCCCTAATCTGCCCGGGTTCCCCCAAGTCCTGGCGCCCGAGCTCACCCGCTGCAGCTCCAGCTCGATCTCGCCAGCCTTGAGCACAATGGGTCCCCGCACCGCGTACTCCACCGCCTTCACCTGCGGGTTCATGGACTCCAGGGTGAGGATGCGTTCGCGCGGGCTGCGCTCTGGCCGCACCTTGAGCACCGCGGAGGCCTCAGCGGCCGCGCTGCTCTGACTACGGCCCCAAGGGCCCGAGGTCCGGGGGCTGCAGCCCCGTCGGACCAGCGCTGCCGCCCGCTGCATAGCTCGCTGGCTGAAGGAATCCTTGGAACAAAAAAGAACAAACACGTCGCTCACAGCCCAAGGCGGACACCGTCCCCCTCACAAGCCTAGCTCGGGGCTCTTTCTGCCAGCAGTGCCAGCCTAGCACCGGTGCTAAGGACCCATCGCCCAGTGACTGGGACCTTCCACCACGCCTGCAGTGCCAAATCGCTGCACAACAGGGTTTGGCACAGGTTGTGCCCAATGCGTGCATGTAACGTGCCTGTCGCCGCCTCGCCGCCCCTCACCGCGCCGGGCTCACGCGCGCGCCTGGAGTGCTCCCGGGCCCCGGCTCCCGCAACCTCATCCCCACGCCTGGCGCCCGCACAGCCCGGCCTCCTGCGCTCGCACACCCACCACCGACGACTCCGCCTTGGGCCTGCGCGTTGGCTCTTGGGTCTTGTAGTTCTTTTGACCATTTTGAAGCAGCTGTGAAGAGCTAGAAGAACTACAAGTCCCTTGGTGCTTCGCGCCGGCCCGGACGGGGGCCGGGCAGTAGGCGGGAGTGACGGTCTGGCTCTACCCCAGGCTGGGCGGGCTCTTTGTCTCGGCAGAGGGGATAAAGAACCCAGAGGGGACCCAGCAGGGGCAGGGCGGGTATTTTCTATTTTGCCGCTTTTGAGAATTTAGAGCTATTTTCAGCTTCCCTCTGGAGATGTGTCCCAGCACCCTCCACCCTCATCTCCCAACACCTGCCAGGACACCGGCTGCGAGATGGTGCAGTCTTCACCCCGAGTTTCATCATCCAAGGCCTTACGGTGCCACTGGCCTCTGAACAGCGGCTGGTAGGCAGTGGGGGTTAGGCGCCAGGAACTTGATCATACCTCCCCGACCCCTTCTCAACGTCAGTTCCCTTGTCAGCAAAACACCTAAGGGTTGTGAGGATTACAGAACTCTTAGACCAGGTGGCAAGGCTTTTCCTGACCACTCTGTCTGAAGCCCTCCCCCACATTCATTACTCCCGATTTGGTTTCTTGCTAGCATCTAAAATTATCTAGATACTTTTCACTGGTTTATGGTCTTTAGCCCCATCCTTACCCCAAATTAACCATGAAAGTTCCAGAAGGACAGGAGCATTGTTTTTCTTGTCCATCGTACTGACAGCATCTCTAATTGTTTCTGGCTCATAGTAGGCACTGAGTTGTTGAAGAATGAATGCTCAGCACAGGGTGGCTATTATTTTTGGAAAAAGGTATCTCATGAGAAAGGCTCCCTGGCTCACCTAAAGCAAGTGTAAGACAAGACTAGGTGGTAGTTTAGGATATGCAAAGAGTGGAAATGAAATATGTTGGATATAATTGAGACATCAAAATCTGCAGAGAGGATGGGGAACAGTCACTTCCTTTTCCTGGCCTCAGATCCATATCTGTAAAACAAATTAGAATAAATGGCCTCTTTGGTCCCTCCTATTATAACAGTGGTCCACCTCATGCTTTGAATATAGCCCTTGTTGCTCTGCCACTGAGGCTTATTTTAAAATGATCGTGTTTTTTCTTTTCCTCTTCTCCCTGTCCTCCTTGCCCACTCCCTAACCTGGGAGCCAGGGAACAAGATTACCTTTTCCCATCCTAGGCCAAATTATCTGTCTTTGAGTACACAGCCACCAAAGGAAGGAGATGGCCCAGAAGATCTAAAAGTGACTATCCCTAAATTAACAAGTGAATTTCAGCACCCCATTAGGACATACTTGGGCTGTAGTCTTTGATTAGCTTCTTTTAAAACTCTCTCTTTCCCTTTATGGGCAGAATCACCACCTCTGGGACTGGAGTCCCTAAGCTTCTCCTTTGCTAACAAAGCAACAAACCTTTTTTCTTTTCTCAAAACCATGTCCTCATTATTGAATTGGCATGAATTGGCATCAGGGACAAGGACCGAGCTCACTGGAGATCAAACTTGGGCACTCCAACTACCCATTTTGTATTTTATTCAGAGAGGGTCTCACTGAGTTGCTTAGTGCCTTGCTTTTGCTGAGACTGCCTTTGAACTCCTGCCTCAGCCTCCACTAGAATTACACAGTAGTGTTCACCACCATGTCCTACAAGGATGGAGATTTCAGTAACTCTATCTTGGAAATTCTGTAAATCTAGGTGTTTTCAGTCAGAAAAACAGCTCAGAACTCCAACACCCCAACAAGCACACACTCACATTAGGTTTGTAAAAGTTGAAAGCAGGAGGCACTTAATAACCCAACAATGTAGGGGACAGGGTAGCAGGAAATCTGAGTTTGAATATAGCTGCACACAGCCACTTAACTCTTGATCTGACTTTGAGCATGTTACTTAGTCTTTTTAAGTCAAATCTCCACCTGTATAAAATGAGTATAGCAACATCAACCTCATGCACCTGTACAGAAAGTTCAAGGGGGTAACTTTGTGAAAACCAAAGCTTGGCCCATAATGCTGTGAGTCATTCTTATTCATCCTTGTCAACAGAATGCCATGTACTTTGATTAAATAGATTGATTACCAATAAAGGGGAAGTTGGCTGGGGAGAGCAACAGAAACCAAAGATACTCTCAGCATCCCTATGTTAGCAAACTGGTTTAAAAAACTACCCAGGATCCTGAAAAGTTGTTTGGGCTTCTAATCTACCTAGTTCCACCCCCAACACTTGTGTTTACACTGTCTCCTTCCCAGGCTTTGTCTCATGGCCAGGTATTTAGCCTCCAGGTAAAAATTGTTTCCACAGTGAACTTAGCTCCTTCTGAGGACTCTGCTCCCTTCAACGTCATCACCACTGTACCCAGTAGAAGAGTCACAGAAACACGCTCCTCCACCTCCAAAGCATGTTTAACTGTGATCCCTATATGATGCAAATGCAGTCTCTTGCTGTCCACCTGTGATTCAGTGCAGTGTCCCTCTTCTCTCTGCCCCTAATCAGTATGAGCGGGAGAACTGGGAGGAGGGCTTAGAGAGGTGAACACAAATCCATTTGCACAACTGGGAAAAATAACACACAGCTCATGGCCTACTTTCGTGGGTTCCCCCACGTCATCATTGTAAAAAAAACAAGTAGTTATTGTCCCTAACATGTCCTGTGACACGTGCCTTTCCGAGATTGCATAAGAAGAAAGCTCCCTTGTTCTCTCCTGAACCATACTTTGCAATTTGCAAAACAATTTCTTGCCCAAAAAGGCAGGCAGTGTTATTTCCACTTTTCAGAGGCTCAGAGAGGTTACACAACTTATTGAAGAGGCACAGCTAAATGTAGAGTAAGAATTGTGCTTCCTAACCCAATGCTACAGCTCCTACACACAAGGCCCAGTCTTACATAGCTCTCTGAGTTTTGAAATTTGAATTACCCATTGCCACTGAGCTTTTAAAATTGACTGGAATCAGGCATAGTTGTCCACCCCTGTAATCCCAGCTACATGAGAGACTGAGGCAGGTGGATCACAAGTTCCCAGTCAGCCAGGGCAATTTAGCAAAATCTTATCTCAAAATTAAAATGAATAAATAAAAAGTTGGGAATGTATGGGGATGTAGCTCAGTGGTAGAGTGCTTGACTAACAAGATTTGAGAATCTGGGTTCAATCCCCAGTATACACATACACACACACACACACACACACACACATACACACACATACACACAGTTTCTGGATAGTAATTTTGATATTGTGGTGATAGTGGTAATAGCATAAATTTTGCATTTTTTGTGGGGAAGGGGGTTCTGGGAATTGAACTCAGGGGCACTCAACCACTGAGCCACATCCCCAGCCCTACTTTCTATTTTACTTAGAGACAGGGTCTCACTGACTTGCTTAGCGTCTTGCTAAGTTGCTGTCTCAGCCTCCCAAGCCGCTGGGATTACAGGTGTGCACCACTGTGCCCAGCATAAACTTTGCTTTTATTTTGCTCTGTAAATCAGGTGGGGGTGGAGTAGGAGTAGCCTCCTAAATAATTATTAGAGATAAAACCTGATTTAATGATCAGGAAATGCCCTCCCCGTTAGCTGGATGAGAGCTTCATATACAGCAAACACTGTCCATGCAATTGGAATAGTTATGTATTTGCAAAACATGATATTGTCTTCATTCCTTAATTCAACAAGTTTTTATTAAGCATTTATGTGCCAGGTACTGAGCTAAGTTCTGGGACATCCATAAGTCATCCCTGCCTGCATGAAACCAAATTTTTTAGCAAAAGCTGACAGCAATCAGATCATCTCTCTCTCTCTCTCTCTCTCTCTCTCTCTCTCTCTCTCTCTCTCTTACAACACACACACACACACACACACAAATATGATAATACAAACTGTGGTAACTGCTGGGGAGAAGAAGAATGGCATTTTATGAGAGTTCAGAGGTCTCAGATCTCTTTTCAGATTAAGTGACCTGGGAACTTTCCTAAGGATAATAAGGGACAGCAGTATCAGTGGTGGTAAACATGGAAATGTGGCTTGCCTAAGGTTGCAGTCATGTCCTAACTGGAGAGGCAAACACCAGGGTTTTTCCCTGAGCAAAGCAGGGTAGAAGGATCCAATCATTTCTATTGCTTCTGGGCTTTCCCAAGCAGCTTGGCTGAGGCTTTGCCATGCCTGAGTCACTGGTTTTCTTTCTTTGCTCATCCTGCTTCCTCCTACTTTTTCTTGCAGGAGTTGACCCCTAACATTCATCTTATACTTCATAACCCATCTCATTGTCAGTGGTGAGATGGTTAGCTTCCTAGGACAGGGACCACTAAAGAGTTAGAGGTCTAAGGAACTCTAAGAAGGCCAAGCTGATTGTGGGGCAAACAGTGACTGAAAGCCTGTGGAAGGCTTAAAGAGGAATGGCATGATAAGATTCATGTTTTAAATTCTGTTGCATGGAGGATGAAATGGAGGGAGTAATGGAGGGTTCAGGAACATAAACTGTGGCATCAAGGTCTGACATTGGCCACAGAAGAAAGAGATGGGAAGTGAATATAGGCTCTTCTACATCCCCAGCGCTTGGTGTATTACCTGGCACATACATTCTCAGAAAATTTTTGTTGAATGAATGAGGAACTAGATTGTACAAGGCCCATGCTCTTGAGGTATTTGCAGTCCAGCAGGAGATGGTGGGGCAAGGTGCAGACTAGACTGTCCTTGGAGGCAGTGAGTGCCATTCATAAGTAACCACAGAGGAACTGCAAATTGGTGCAACCACTTTGGAAATCAGTATGGAGATTCCTCAGAAAACATTGAATGGAACCACCATTTGACAGTTATCCCACTTCTTATCATATACTCAGAGGACTTAAAATCAGCATACTATAGTGACATGGCCATGTAGCAGCTCAATTCACAATAGCTAAGCTATCATGCCCTTCAATAGATTAATGGATAAAGAAAATGTAATACATATACAAAATGGAATAATATTCAACCATAAAGAAAAATGAAATTAGGGCATTTGCTGGTAAATGTATGGAACTCTACATCATGCTAAGTGAAATAAGCCAATCCCCCCAAAACAAAACCCAAATGTTCTCTCTGATATGTGGATGCTAACACACAATAAGAGCGGGTAAAAAGGGAAGAATAGAAATTCACTGAATTAGACAAAGGGGAATGAAGGGAAGGGAGGGATATTGGGAATACGAAAGACAGTAGAATGAATCAGACATAACTTTCCTTTGTTCATATATGAATATGACCAGTGTAACTCTACATCATGTACAACCACAAAAATTGGAAGTTATGCTTCATGTATGTATGATATGTCAAAATACATTCTTACTGTCATGTATAACTATAAAGAACAAACGAAAAAATAAGTAACCACAGTGTATTACAGAGAGGGTTTTTCAGGAAGAAAGGACAGGTACTGTGGGGCTGTAAGGTGGAATTAATAGCATCTCAGAATGTCAAATCATGCTGGGGCTAGAGGTTTGGTATCTTTGAGTGCTGGATTCTTTGAAAGGAAATTCTGAGTCCCCTGTTCCCAAGGACATTTGAGGAGTTCAGTAGGATTTAGTGCTCTCAATAATCAAATGCCTTGGTTTACATACTAGAGGAGTGAGTCTAGTGTTGTCTAAAGGATCACCTGAGTGTTTACTTAAAAATGCAAATTCCAGAACATTGCAGATGTGCTGGTTCTGATATTCCAGGAATTTTCCTTTAATCAAGATTTTGATGTGCTCTAAAGTTTGAAAACAACAGTTGCAGGACCTGGCTAGGATCTGACTAGTCATTCCATGCTGGAAAAAGACCACATCAGGGAGGTCTGAATTCTGGTTCAAAATTTGTCACTAATCCTATATACGATACTGAGCCAGTGCTATCTCCCTTTTTGGCCTTAGCACCCTCCTCCTCCTCAACAGAGTTTCCTGTATTTATGCCTGATTTCTGAGTTACTGGCTCTTCTGAGAAGTTTGAAAACATTACAGCCTGTGCTTTCAAACCAACTGACTCCCTCAGTCACAGTTGCACCTTCTACTCACTGAGCCTGTTTTTTCACTTGCCAATAAGGTTGACAGCGAGACCTGTGTCTGAGGATTGCTGAAAGGATTAGAGATGATAGGTTTAAAATTTCCTTATCGAAGGATTAGAAAGGAGAAACACTCCTTTCTTTAAGTGGTAGGATTGTTGATGAGTAATTTTTCTTTTTGCTTAATGTATTTTCAGTTTTAAGAAATAATCAATTTTAAGATAATGATTAATAAAAACAAATGTATAAAAATAAACATAAGATGATCATATGATCTAGACATTTCATTTCTGAATATATATAAACAAAAGAATTGAAAGCCGGGTCGTGAACAGGTATTTGTATATCTATGTTCATAGCAACATTATTCACAATAGCCGAAAGAGATGAATGGAGAAACAAAAACGCATACATATACAATGGAATATTAAGTGGCCTTAAGGATGGAAGGTGGTGAGGGAAGGGGAAAGTGCTGGGGAGTGATATTGGCCAAATTATATTGTTATATTGTATGCATGTACAAATATGTAACAATAAATCTCATCATTATGAACAACTATAATACACCAATTAAAAATATGTGGAAAAAAATCAGCCTTAAAAAAAAGACAGAAATTCTAATACATGCTACAACTAGATGAAACTTAAAGACATTATTTTAAGTGAGAAGCCAGACACAAAAGAACAAAAATTATATGGTTCCACTTGTAAAATATCCAGAATAAGAAAATTATTTATAGAGGCAAAACAAGAGTAGAGATTACTGAGGGCTGAGTGGAGGGGAATGAGGACATTTGTTTAACGGGTTCATAGTTTCGGTTTGGGACAATGAATAAGTTCTTGAGATGAATGGTGTTAATGGTTGCACAACCCATGAATATGCTTAAGGTCACAGAGCTGTACACTTAAAAATAGTTAAAATGTTGCTGGTAAATGAATAGAACTGGAGAACATCATGCTAAGTGAAATAAGCCAGACTCAGAAAGTCAGGATCAAGTAGAAGAGGGAATGTCACAAAAATAAGAAAGAGACCAATAGAATCGACAAAGAAGGGCTGGGGTTGTGGCTCAGCAGTAGAGCGCTCACTTAGCATGTGCAAGTCCCTGGGTTCGATCCTCAGCACCACATAAAAATAAAATAAAGATATTGTGTCTATATACAACTAATTAATAATAATAATAATAATAATAAATATTTTTTTAAAAAGAATCCACAAAGGTGATAAAGGGAGGGAGGACAGGAGGGCATGGGTAAGTACTAGGGAATGAAATCTTCTAAATTATGCTATGTCCAGGTATGAATACACCACAATGAATCATCTACCTATCTGTATCTATACATATATATATTCGTATAATGCATTAATTAAAATAGTAAGAAGAAGAAGAAGAATAGAAGAATAGAAAAGAGATCAGTAGAGTAGAGCAAGCAGATCATAGGGAAGAAGGGGAGGAGAGAGGAGGGAAAAGGAAGGTCCTAGGGAATGAGATTATGGCATAATGAATCCCTCTGTTTTGTATTATTATAATGCATCGGTAAAAGAAGAGAATCCTAGTAACTATGTTGAATGGATGAATTTAATGATTTATCCTTGACCTAATATAATAGAAAATCTCTAATAAAAGAAGGTGAATGGTGAATGGTTAAAAAGATAAATCGATGTATATTTTACCACAGTAAAAAAAAAAATGAATAAAGATTTTCTGCATCATCCAAGAAAATTTAAAAAGGGAAGCAATGTAAATCTCAGAATATTTATGAGCCCTCAGTACTCTCTACTCAATTAAAGTAATAGGCACAAATATTTATCTAGAATTTTATCTATTATTTTCATTTAGCACCTATAGCCTGGCATAATTTTCTTGATAAATAATAATATCATTAAACCTATAGTTAAGATTTATAGAACATTTTTAATGTGCTGAGTACTGTGCTGAGTACTGAGCTAAGCACTTCATCTCATACATGACTCAGAACAACTCCATAACATATTTAATACTACTATCCCATTATACATATAGGAAAACCGATGTGTGGAGATTGGGCTACCTATCAAGATCACAAAGCTAGCATGGCAGAACTAAGACCTGAACTTTAGACTCACAGATGGTCTCAGTCCCACAGACTCCCTCCACTTTAGATACCAGCCACTACTGACAGCCCCAGACTTTAAGTACTTCTACATAGTTGACTAAAAGCTGAGGCATTCCCATGACTTGTCCCCCAATTTTGATAATTCACTAGAATGACTCAGAACTCAGGAAAACACTGTACTCATGTTATAAAGGACACATCTTAGAAACAGCCATATGGAAGGGAGGAATAGAGCAAAGTATTCAAAAGGAAGTTCAAAGAACTTCTGTACCCCTTGTAGGTATGCTACCCTCCTAGAACATTGGTTTGCTCACTAACCCATAAGTATAATTACAAACCAAAATTACAGTAACACTGGTTTTCATATTTGTTCACGTATTTAACCTTCACTAGTAAATACTAGAGAACTTTATATTGCTATATGACTTCAAGCTACTGTCTAGTGCTATTTCATTTCTACTTGAAAGACTCCTTTTGTCATTTCTTATAGGGAAAAATCTAGTGAAAATGAACTCCCTCTGCTTTTTTTTTCTTGTTGTTCATTTATGAAATGCTCTTAATTTTTATTTTAAAATGTACATATAATATTGTAATATTTTAGGGTACAATATTGTAATTCAGTGTACATAGACAATGTGTAATGATCAAATTAGAATAATTAGCATTTCCATCTCCTCGAATACTTTCATTTCTATGTGTTAGGAACTCTCAGACTCTTCTCCTCTAGTTATTCTGAAATATATGAGGAATTATTCTACATTAGAGTTGCCATACTGGGCTTCAAAACATTAGAAGTATTCTACCCAATTATGTTTTTCTTTTTGGCAGTTTCCAAGTCATTTTATTCAGAATTTTGTGTTTGTTTCCTGAATCAATAAATACTATACAAAACAATGTAAAAATGGCTACCATTTTCTCTCCCCTGCTCCTCCCACCTGGAGACAATCCCTTGGGCAACCTCACTTAGGGGTTCTCCTCGAAGATTTGGTCCAACAAATGAGGTTGTGACGTTAACCACTTGAATCATTTGGGATTCAAGTGGGGTGGGAGAGCCTCTGGGATTTGGAGGTGACTAGGTTAGGGGCATGGATTAGTGTTTTCTGGGAGGAGACAGCGCCTGGGGCAAGAGCCTACCCCAAAGAAAAGGGTGTCTAAAATGTTCACGGTTCCTTTTTTTGCCTCAAAAAGTGATATTTATTCAAAGAAAAAAAAAAAGAAAAAAAAATGACAAGATGTCCATCCCTTGGCTCCCTTCCCTACTCCTTCCAGCTGCTCCTTAGCCCCCAGGATTGAACCCTGGCTGGAGCTAGGTAGCAGGACAGCCCCTCTCAGATGAGGTCAGCAACATTAAGGGACATCTCTTCAATGGAGGTGTTGTAGAAGGTCTCCATGTCTCGGAGAGTCCTCTTGTCTTCTTCTGTCACCATGTTAACAGCCACACCCTTACGGCCAAAACACCCACCTTGACCAATTCTGTGGATGTAGTTTTCCCTGTTGGTGGGAAGGTCATAGTTGATGACTAAAGACACTTGCTGCACATCAATGCCTCTGGCCAGTAAGTCAGTGGTAATCAATACTCTGCTAGAGCCAGACCGGAACTCCCTCATGATCATATCTCTTTCCTTTTGGTCCATGTCTCCATGCATGGCAGAGACAGTAAAATCTCGGGCATGCATCTTCTCAGTGAGCCAATCAACCTTCCTTTGGGTGTTGATGAAGATCACTGCCTGGGTAATGGTCAGGGTTTCATACAAGTCACACAGTGTGTCCAGCTTCCACTTCTCTCGTTCAGCGTTGATGTAGAACTGGAGGAGACCCTCCAGGGTCAACTTTTCCTTCTTGACAGGAATTCGAATGGGGTCCCTCATGAACTTCTTGGTCACCTCAAGCACATCGGAAGGCATTGTAGTTGACAACAAAACCACCTGGGTATTGCTGTTAAGCTTCTGGAATATGTCGTAGATCTGGTCCTTGAATCCACGGCTTAACATTTCATCAGCTTCATCCCATACAAACATCTTAATGTATTTGGGAGACAGGTATCTCCTGTTGCGCATATCAAACACGCGGCCAGAGGTACCCACAATGATATGGGGAAATTCCATCTGCAACTTTTGTACCTCAGCACGCACATTGGTGCCCCCAATGCATGCATGACAGGAGGCACCCATGTGATCTCTTAATGCCATGACCACCTTTTGTATCTGCTGAGCCAATTCTTGAGTAGGTGCCAGTACCAAAGCTTGGGTGGCCTTTAGATCTAATTCAATCTGCTGGAGAATTGATATGGCAAATGTAGCTGTTTTCCCAGTCCCAGATTGGGCCTGAGCAATCACATCATAACCTTGATACAAGAAAGAATGGCTCACTACTGGATGGCAGAGGGCTTCTCAAAACCATAGGCGTAGATGCCACAGAGGAGGGACTCGGGGAGATTCATGTCATCAAAGCTGTCAACAATCTCATTCCAGTTACTCTGGATGACACCTTCGGGCTCCATTCCATCGGGGCCATTGTCTCTGGATCGGGAATCCTGATTCGAAAACATAATCCTTAGAAACTAGCCCCAATTATGTTTTAATACCCATTTTCTACCCTCTGACTCTCTCCTTCCTCCCCCCTCCACTTTCATTTGTCTTAATTTCTCCCTTGTTGTTGTTTTGGTACCAGGGATTGAACCCAGGGGCACTTTACCACTGAGCTCTATCCCCGGCCCTATTTTTTATTTTATTTTAGTTGTTGATGGACTTTTTTAAAAAATTAAATTATTTATTTATTCTGATTTTTATACATGATGGCAAAATGGAATTCATTGCATGTTACATATATAGAGCACAATTTTTCAAGTCACTGGTTGTACACAAAGTATTTTCACACCATTTGTGTCTTCATATATGTACTCAGGGTAATGGTGTCTAATTCATTCCACGGTCATTCTTACCCCCTTGCACCCTCCCTTCCCCTCCCTCCCCTTTGCCCTATCTAAACTTCCTCCATTCCTCCCATGCTCCTCCCCACTCCATCTTCATTATGAGTCAGCATCCTCATATCAAAGAAAACATTTACCCTTTGGTTTTTTGGGATTGGCTAACTTCACTTAGCATTATCTTCTCCAACTCCATCCATTCACCTGCAAATGCCATGAGTTTATTCTCTTTTAATGCTGAGTAATGTTCCATTGTGTATATATACTAAAGTTTTCCTATCCATTCATGTACTGAAGGGTATCTGGGTTGGTTCCACAGTTTAGCTATTGTGAATTGTGCTGCTATAAACATTGATGTGGCTGTGTCCCTGTTGTATGCTGTTTTTAAGTCCTTTGGGTATAGACCAAGGAGTGGGATAGCTGGGTCAAATGGTGGTTCCATTTCAGGTTTTTCAAGGAATCTCCATACAGCTTTCTAGATTGGCTGCACCAATTTGCAGTCCCACCAGCAATGTCTGAGTGGATCTTTTCCCCCACATCCTCGCCAACATTTATTGTTGTTTATATTCTTGATAGCTGCCATTCTGACTGGAGTGAGATGAAATCTTAGAGTAGTTTTGATTTGCATTTCTCTAATTGATAAAGATGTTGAACAGTTTTTCATGTTTGTTGATAGATTTTATATCCTCTTCTGAGAAGTTTCTGTTCAGTACCTTGGCCCATTTATTTTATGTATTTTTATATGGTGCTGAAGATTGAATCCAGTGCCTCACACCGTGCTAGGCAAGCACTCTACCCAGCCGTATTTTCTTTCTTTCTTTCTCTTTCTTTCTTTCTTTCTTTCTTTCTTTCTTTCTTTCTTTCTTTCTTTCTTTCTTTCTTTCTTCCCTCCTCCTCCTCCTCCTCCTCCTCCTCCTCCTCCTCCTCTTCTTCTTCTTCTTCGTTGTTGTATTTTATTTAGAGACAGTGTCTCATTGAGTTGCTTAGTGCCTTGCTATTGCTGAGGCTGTATTTGAACTCATGTCTCAGCTTCCTGAGCTGCTAGAATTACAGTATGTGACACCATGCCTGGCTCTCCCTTGTTTTTCAAGGACAGTTTTGCTGGATATAGAATTCTCAGCTTCCAGGTTTTTCTTTAAGCATTTCTGTCCTATGATGAGAAATCTGCTGATAGTCTCAGTAAAGATACTTTATGTGCAATGAGTTGCTTCTCTTATTTTCAAGAAATTTTCTTTGTCTTTTTCTTTCAATATTTTGATTATAATGTATCTCAGTATGTGGCTATTTGGATTTATCATCCCTGGGCCTTATGATCTTCAATTGATAATATTAATGCCTTTCCTCAAATCTGGGAAGTTTTCCACCATTATTTTTTCAAATAAAGTGCTCGCACTTTTTTCTTTCTCTTATTCTGGAGCTCTCAGATCTACTTGATGGAGTCCTAGGTTCCTTAGTTTCTGTTCACATTTCTTTATTCTTGTTTCTTTTTGTTCTTCAGACACAATCATCTCAAATGTTCTGTTTTCATGATGCTAATTCCTTCTTTTGCTAGTTTAAGTCTGCTATTGAACCCCTCTAGTGAATTTTTTTAAAAACTTTAGTTGTAGATGAACACATACATTTACTTTCTTTCTTTATTTTTATGTGGTGTTGAGGATTGAACTCAGCGCCTCACACATGCTAGGCAATTTTCTTTACCACTGAGCTACAATCCCAGCCCCTCTAGTGAATTTTTAAATCAGTTATCATAATTTTAAGCTTCAGGATTTCTGGTTTTTGTTTTTGTTTGTTTTGTGCTGGCGACCAAACCCAGAGCCTCATGCAGGTGAGGCAAGTGTTACTAATGAACCATTATCCCTAACCTTGTTCATTCTTTTTTATAATTTTTTTTTGGTAATTTATTTCAATTTGCTAATATTTATTTTTCAGTACTGGAGATTGAATCCAAGGGTCCTCTGCCACTGAGCTACACCCCTGGCCTTTTTTATTTTTTATTTTGAGAAAGGGTCTCATTACCCTGTTAAGATTAGTCTTGTAGCTGAGTGTGGAGGCACATGCCTGTAATCCCAGCAGCTCAAAAGTTTGAGGCAGACGAGGATCTCAAGTTCAAAGCCAGCCTCAACAAAGTGAAGTGCTAAGCAACTCAGTGAGACCTTGTCTCTAAACAAAATACTAAATAGGGCTGGGGATGTGGCTCAGTGTTTGAGTGTTCCTGAGTTCAATCCCTGGTACCAAAATAATAATAATAATAATAATAATAATAATAATAATAATAATGGCCTTGTACTTGTGACCTTCCTGCCTCAGCCTCCTGAGTTGCTGGGATTATAGGTGTGTGCTACTATGCCTGACTCCAATATTCCAAATTTGTTTATGTATTGTTTTTCTAATTTCCTTTACTTCTTTGTATTACTTTTTAGATCTTTGAGCATATTCAAGAAAGTTGTTTTTTTTTCTTTTTTTTGAGAGAGAATTTTAATATTTATTTTTTTTTTAGTTTTTTCGGCGGACACAACATCGTTGTTTGTATGTGGTGCTGAGGATTCAACCTGGGCCACACTCATGCCAGGCAAGCATGCTACCACTTGAGCCACATCCCCAACCCAAGAAAGTTTTTTTTTTAAAGGTCTTTGTCTAGTAAGTCTAGTACCCATGTTTCTTCAGAGATGATAGCTGGCCAGGCATGGGGGTACACACCTGTAATCCCAGCTACTCAGGAGTTTGAGGCAGGAAGGTCACAAGACCAGTCTAGCAACTTGGCAAGGCTTTATCTCAAAATAAAATAAAAAGGGTTGGGATGTAATTCAGTAGTTGAACACCCCTGAGTTTAATTCCTAGTAGGAGAGAGAGAGAAAGAGAGAGAGAGAGAGAGAGAGAGAGAGAGAGAGAGAGAGAGCGCGCGCTTCTGGACACTTATTTTGGTCTTTTGTATGGCTTGGATCTTTTGGTGAAAATTTAGCATTTGAAAAAACAGTCACCTCTCCCAGTCTTAACAAATTGGTTCTGTGCAGCAGAAGACCCTCAGTAATTATACAACCTAAAGCCTTAAGGTCTTCTCAAGCCGTGCGTCCTCAATACTCCTGTATATGCAGCAGCTCAGTCAGTTGTTCTGCATTCCATGTTCAGTAATCTCTTGCCCCCTGTATCTGTGGGTCAGTAGTGACTTTCATAAGTGATGCCTGTGTCTAGCAGTCGCTGATCTTATCCATTTGGGGTTTGCTATATCATCTATCAGAACACAGTCCTGAAAGGCTTGTTCTCTTTTTTTTCTTATGGAATCTGGTGTTCCAGTTCCTTACCCTATTTGCTTCAGGAGGAGGTGGTGTGCATTGAATATGTGACTTTACCATGGGCAGAATTATAGTTGCTTACCTCAAGTCACAGGGAGCAGAGTTGGCTCTTAAAGAGTTTGGGGAAACAGAGCAGACAGAAATAATACAAAAATAATGAGAAAAAGGCAATCTTACAAAGACCTAACAATTTGTAGTAGAGTACCCAGGACCCTACTTGGCCAATCAGGACTTCTTGGAGATTAAGAAAGGCTCCAGCCAATTCAGTTGTTTGAGAATCACTCTTGCATTAAAGGGGAAAAGACCAAAGTAGAGTACAAGAGTTGTGTCATATTTTAATTGATTAATGTATGTATGTATTGTAATGCCAGATTCATGGGACCCAATAAGAGATTAACACACAGATAAAGCTAAAAGCCACACTGACCATTTCCCCACCCCCAACCGAAGTTCCCTGGCTATTTTTTTTATTGCCTGGCTGGACTTTAACAGGACTTTAACAAACTCTGGGTTCTGACCCTCTGTCCTGCTATAATAGCATTTCAAGTCATTTTAACATTAATCAGAGTTAACTGTAATTATGAAAGTGAATCTGTAAACAGCAGTTTTGAGGAATTGTTTTGTTGCTGTCCTCTGTACAAAATGTTAAACTTGAGAAAGGTTAAAAATTTTAGAACTATGTTACTGGTTCTTTCTCTGTTCTTCAGCATAGTGTAGGCTGCTTACTGTTCCACCAGAACATTGCTAACTGATGGATCTTTTGGCTTTGTTTATTGGTTTATTGAGATTGTTTTGATTAGGATGTTTATGATTCAAGAGGCAGAAAATCCTACTCACATGGGCTTTTAAAAAGGTATTTATTGATTCATGAAAGCCAACCATGTGGAGGTGTTTGACACTTCGGGAGTGACTAGATTTGTAGCTCAAATCAGGTGAGGGCAATACTGCCCTGCCCAACCCCAGGAGGCCCTATTGTGTGGCAGGAGGAGCCACAGTGGAACATGTGATATAACCTTCTGGTATAAAACCTGGGTCCCCTCTCTTTATTCTGCTTTCTCTGTAGATTGACTCAAAAAGCAAGTTGTATATTGACTCAAGAGGCAAGGAAGATGGAATCAAGCATGGTTAACAGGGGAAGGAGGTTGTGACAAGGAATGGCTCAGCAAGACTTAGAGACTTCTCTCTGAAGGTGCAGCATATCAGGATGGTCCAGGGCATGGGCTATGAAATCAAACCACATTGGTTCTAATTCTGACTTTACCATTTAAGGGTGTGTGACCTTGGGTAAATTACCAAACCTCTCTGTGCCTTTCCCCTCATAACATTGTTGTGACACAAAATCGATTCAATAGGCTTGGAACAACAACTGATATGAGTCAAGATCTAGATGAGCCTTTGCCATTATGGAAGTTCAGAGATCCTTAGGAGACGGTGGGGGAAATCCTCACTTTAGTGCATGTTCAATGAAGGATATGGTCCCTTTGATCTAAGGTTGTAATTTTGGGCCTGGTAATGACCTTTTTTTTTTTTTTTATCAGTTCATCCATCTTCTTTGGATCTAAGCAGTCTCCAGATTCCACTCATTTGCATGCTGGATGCGGCTTGTTTTGAGGCAGGCCTGGGGGTGAGGGTGCAGCTGGTGAATACCACTAAGGTCAATCCTTTGTGAGATCTGATTCACATTGTTCTAGAACTTTAGACTCTGATTCATGATTTTGTTGCCAGCCTGTGCAGCAGCAACTGCTTCAATCTGTGACGCAACACACTGATTTATAAACCATTTATAGTTCTCCTCTCCACTTAACCCAGCTGTTCCACAAATGCAGCTAGGGGGAAATTGTGGACTGCGATTGAACTTTCTCTATAATGAAGTGTAAATTGTCCTTTTGAATAGGAGTTTTCTTTATAAATTCCAGGTCTCAAATGTGGTAATTAAGAGAAGGCTGAAAAAACAAAAGAGGCTTGTGTTCCAGGTCTTCTTTTCAAACTCCAAATGCTGCATTCTCTGTGCCTGTGTCCTGGCCTGGCATCTTATTTCCCTCTATGCCCTCCTCCCGTCCCTTTCTTAGTAACAATCTCACATCCTGGCAGCAAATTATATGTGAAGCTGGGCACATTTTTATTCTACCCAGAAGGGTTATATAAATCTTCCTGTTTTAAAGTAATTTATTTTGCCCTTTATTTCTTTTGTGTGCTTTTAGGTATCTGTGTGGATTCCTAATGGGCTAGATCTCTGGCTAGCTTTGTTCTCTGTTTTAAGCTAAACATATTGATTCCAGTTACTTTTATCTAGGGGTTCAAATATTTATTGAGGTCAAATTATATGATAATTGCCTTACTAGGCCTTGATAAAGAGCTTCTTCATATCCTTTTTAGCTAGTTCTTTGTCCAGAAACATTCTTTTTTTCATATTCCCCCTTTAATTTTCATTAAAAAAAAAAAAAAAAGCATTGGCCTGGCTATAGGACCTAGTTCCTATACAATTACTTCCTGTTTTGGGAAATTAATGTGGAGAAAGTGAGGCCATCAACTGGCCACTGAATACATCAGGCTATGTTACATTTTCTTGTCTACTAACATGCTTCAGAGGGCACCATCTTCCTCTCCTTCATCTTGCTGATAATTCCTTATCCTTTTGCTAAAGTTAGGTCAACATCCTGAATCTGCTGAGAAACTTCCCTGGATCCCTTTCATTTAGATCATCCTTTCCCAGGATCCTTTGAGACCATCATTCTTGGAGAAAGCATTGCAGTTGGACCGTGATCGTTGATTTATATCTCTGTGTCCCTCATTGGGATAGAAACCAGGAAGGGACAATGTCTAAGTGGATTTACTATTCTTGGTTTTTAATAGATAATTATCAAATAAATGAATGAAATATATTTACTGAGTTCCTACTGTGTGTCTACTATAATATGCTCTGGGAACACCAAAGACCTTTTCCCTTTGAAGATTATAATCTCGTGGAAAGATACTTCTAGGATAATAATCACACATATCACTATGTAATCTTGAACTGATCAGTTCTTTGAAGGAAAAGAACAACATGTTAGGAGGACCCAGAGACAGAATAAGCTGGACTTTTATCTTGAGAGAAAGGGAGAGCAGGGGCTTGAAAGTGCCTTGAGGCAAGAGGGTCTGAGGTGTACTGAATGAATGAATGAATAGATTACTGTGTGGAAAGAAAAGAAAAACTAGCTGGTCATGATGGACATCTGCTGATTGAGCTTGTCTTGTGTTCCTTCTTTGGGTGACAGAACCTTGATTTTATTTTTTTAAGCTCCAAACCTCTCATTCTCATCCTAACCTCCCTCTCTAATAATGGGAACTGGGCCTGACTAATGGGGGTATGTCATCTCCCAGGTCTCCTCCCTGTGATTAATTTAGGATTGAGTTTGACTTTAGGCAAGTCTAGGGCTTTTGACAGAACTATGAGGAAAGACATGTTTCTTTCATCACTTGGGAGATAGTGTTTGAGAGAAAATGATGATATAGATGGAGACAAATAGATTCCTGATGATATTTTTGAGCACCTGGATCCAGGCATGCCTGAGACTCTTATGATTGATAAAGCCATGTCTAAATTCACATACTTAAGGCTCTTAAGGTTATTTGCTAAATAATTTCCTCATCTTTTTATTTGGCTTAAGCTAGTTTGCACAGGGCTTTAGCTATTTGTCTTTATTAACATAATGGTTTTGATTTGTGTTACTCATTTGGCAAGTCCAAAGAGGGTGAGGGTGACCAACTAAAGTGATTACTTAGGGTTATTTAGCCAGGAGGAAGGACAGCCCAAACACACCACTATTTGTTTCCTGGTTAGAAGGGTGCATATTCTACAGCAATCTCCCCAGAGAACCAGACCCTTGGGTCTGTATAAATGTTTAGGTGTTTAGCAACGAGTGCATAGAGGGCAGGTGAGGGAGATATCAAAAGGAAGCTTCCAGGTCCTGGCAAGGCAGGAAGTCCCAGGTATCCAAGGTGCTGAAAAACAATAGGCTGATTCTGCCTTGAAAGAATGGGGGAAAACCCTGATTTGAATGTGGAGAGCTGGCTTTTGCTGAACTGTGAATAGTGAACATGCATGGCCAGGCAAGTGGGGACTCCTAATGGGTGTCTGTGAGCAACAACCGTGGTGGGTCACAGCTGCCACCTAGTGCCAGATGTTAGCTTTTACAAGTTGTTTATTGCCTGTTTCCAGTTGGAAGGCTTTCAGAGGGCCAGATTAGGGGGAAGAAGGATGGGTCCTTATCTCTACTTTTATATTCAGGAAAAAAAAAAAAATCAGACTTTCAGTATGTTCTCTAAATTAGTGTATTACATGTATATTCCTAGAGTCAAAGTGTTTGGGTGGGGAAAATGGAGACACAATCTACAATATTAAACTTGCATCCCATTCCAAATCTCTGGAGTGCTATGAATTTTATAGAAACAGTTTGGATAGATAGATATTTTAAAAGATAAGTTGTCTTATTTGTTTATTATTTGTGGTACTGGAGATTTAACCCAGAAGTGCTCTACTACTGAATTACACCCTCAGCCTTTCTTTATTTTTATTTTAAGACAGAGTCTCACTAAGTTGCCCAGGCTAGCCTTGAAGTTGTAATCATGAGTCTCTGGTGTTACAGGTACATGCGCCATGCTTGGCTATGTAATTGGTCATATTTATAAAGATTCAGATTTCTACCTGGGCACAGTGGCCCATGCCTGTAATCCCTTCAGCTCAGGAGGCTGAAGCAGAAGGATCCTGAGTTCAAAACCAGTCTCGGCAATTTACTGAGACCCTAAGCTACTTAGGGAGACCCTGTTTTTTTTTTTTTTTAATAAAACAAAAAAGTGCTAGAGATATGACTCAGTGGTTAAGTGCCCCTGGATTCAATCCATGGTACCTACTACCTCCAAGTAAGATTCAGGTTTCTGTCAGGAAATACCCAAAGGAATGACTAGGGAGAGTTGAATAAAAGACCACAAACAAAGATGTGAGAAGGGACCAAAGAAAACATTCAAGGAGCAGGGTTAGTGACAGTAGGAAGTAGCTACCCCTCACAGGTCTGATGGGTAAAAAGAGAAAACCCAGTAGAAGCAGGTCAGTAGGAGAGAGCCAGTTGATGGGTACCCCAGTTGTTGATTGATGGTTGGGTTCCTGAGAAGCACACCCTAAGACAAGGATCCATGTGTAAATCAGGGTTTAAGGAAGCACTCCCAAGGGACATGGGCAATGGAGTGGGAAGGAACAGATCAGACCTGGCCAGAGGAGACAGGAAGGTGTGATCTCAGGCCAAGTCCTAAGAAGAATGGTTTCAGCCTGATCTTGCAGAGACGCTCTGAAAGACAAGTTATATTTCAGAATGTCTGACTGGAGGCAAAGAGGCCTGACATTGAAACTCCTGACTTACATCATTGATAAGTGGGAGATGAGCAAGAAATGTGGGGAAGTCATTCCCCCCACCCCCTGCACTGTGGTCTTTCTGCATGTTGGGCTGGGCAAAGTGGTTTCAGTGCTCTGACAGTAAACTAGCTGAGCAAATGTAACATCCAGAGCTAGGTGTTAGGAGAGCAAAATGAAAAACAGCAGAAAGGGGCTGGGTGCAGTGGCACATGCTTGTGTAATCCCAGCAATTTGTGAGGCTGAGGCAGGTGGATTGCAAATTCAATGCCAGCCTCAGCGAGGCCCTAAGCAACTTAGCGAGGCCCTGTTTCAAAATACAAGGGAAAAGGGTCGAGAATGAAGCTCAGTAGTTAAGCACCTCTGGGTCCAATCCCTAGCACCAAAAAAAAAAAAAAAAAACAAACAAAAAACAAAAACAAAAACAAAAACAAAAACCCAAAACCCAGAACTAAGGAACTCACAGGGATCTGGGTGAAGTAAGGACAACTGCGCTTCACATGGGGATTGGAACCAGAGACATGATGAGGCTTTGGCTTCTTAAGGAGGAAGACAGTGAAATGGAGTTTGGAGTACAAGGTTTGTTTAGGAGAAAGGGCAATGCCTGGGGAAGATAAAAGAGGAGGAAGTGGGGTTGGGCAGGAAAGGTTTAGAGCACAATCAAATCTGACGTTCTAGGCAAATTCCATGGGGAGCTCTAGAGCAGAGGTGGCCCATTATGGGAGACATGCACTGAGCAGAAATGACCAGGCCCTAGTACAACGCATCATGTCTAGTCATTGGCTGGTGATTGAGAAGGTCACGGATCCTGAAAGAGGTACAGTTGGAGGCTGTAAACCAATTGGGCACCTTATAGCAATAGCAAGTTACTCTTGAAGGGAAAAAAGAAAAAATGGAGCACTTCTGTGGCTATCACACTTAATGAAATGTAGCATATTTGACAATTCTAGTCATCCTCCCAACACCAACATGGAAATGCCTACCTGGAAAGGGTGCAAAACAAAGGGCAGAAGGAAAAATAGGCTCACATGAGCACATAGATCTAGCTGTGCCTGAAGCCCATAAGATTCTTGGCTTTTTTTTTTTATTATGTAAGTCAATAAATAGTCTTTTTACTTAAGCCATTTCCTAGATCAGCAAAATTTCTGATTCTTGATTTGTATATTGCCTCAGATTCATTTTCCTTACCCCGTTTCAGGATTTGGGGTGGAAGAGACACAGTTAATATAAAGCACAGGCACAGAGTAGTTGCCCAATAAATAGCATTTATACTATGAAAGGAGAAAGCAATGGAGGCAAGATAATGTGTGGGGCTCCTAGAAGCCCCTCTTGTTGCTTAGAGATTGTGGCTTTTCTCCAATCAATGCTCCCTCCCAATGCTTTATTAGCCATGTAGGAGGAAAAGAAATATCTTTCAGGACACAGATGAGGTTTCTCGTGCTTTTTTCTCAAAGAACAGTTCTTTGCACTTATTTTTGTTCCTTTTGTTACATATAGACCTTTTCTTTGTAAAGTGAAGTTTGTAACAAAATAAAAGGAATAAACAAGCAATGACCACATTTGCAGCACTGTGGTGATTACAAAGCTTTTGGGGAAAAAACACAAACAAGAAGATCAAAGACCTATATTTTGTAACTATTTTTTTTAACAAAAATGGTAATTTTATATTTCAAAGATCTGCTGAGATTCCTATTGCCTTTTTTTTCTCTCACCAAAAATGTAAAAGCTTTAAATGGCTCATTGGTAGATGTGTTCTGAATATTAAAACAATGACAGGAATAGAGGTGGGAGCTGTTGCATCTAATTTCTTCCAGTCTTCCTGAGGAAGCTCAGGTCCTAATTATAAAAGAGAACAAAAGGCTGGGGATATAGCTCAGTTGGTAGAGGGCTTGCCTCCATACACAAGGCCCTGGGTTCAAGCTCTAGCACCACACACATACACACACACACAAAGAGAACAAAAACCAGCTTTGAATAACCATTTTGGTTCTTTGAGTACTTAATACCTGTTATTAAAGGAGCAACTGCCTAGTCTAATTGCATATTTTGAGACAAGAAGCACCTATAGCTACTTAGCAGTATGCCCATGAAAGATCTTGAGCAAAGTTAGAAATAGCATCAAAAACCAGTGAAAAGTGAACTTCTCTGGCATCCGTCCTGGTTTTTTCTATCTTCAGGTCAAGGACAGACTAGATGACATTTACTGGTCCTTCTTATTTTTCTCGGGGTCAACAGGATTCCAAAGGCCCACTTCATTTTAAAAATTTGTTATTTTTAGTTATATGTGACAGTAGAATGTATTCTGACATACATATATGGAGTTATATGTATACATGGAGTTATATGTAACGATTCTTGTGGTTGTACATGATGTGGAGTTACACTAGTTGTGTATTCATATATGAGCATAGAAAGTTATATCCAATTCATTCTACTGTTTTTCCTATTCCCGTCTCCCCTCCTTTCCCTTCATTCTCTTTTGTCTAATCCAATTAACTTCTATTCTTCCCTCCCTCCCCTTATTGTGTGTTAGCATCCATATATCAGAGAGAACATTTAGGCTTTGCTTTTTTGGGGGGTTTAGCTTATTTCACTTAGCACGATAGTCTCCAGTTCCATCCATTTACTGGCAAATGCCCTAATTTAATTTTTCTTTAAGTCTGAGTAATATTCCATTGTGTATGCCTCATTTTCTTTATCCATTCATCTGTTGAAGGGTGCCTAGGTTGGTTCCATAGCTTAGCTATTGTGAATTGAACTGATATACACATTAATGTGGCCTTGTCACTATAATATGCTGATTTTAAGTCCTCTTGGTATATGTAGAGGAGTGGGATAACAACTGAGTCAAATGGTGGTTCCATTCCAAGTTTTATGAGGAATCTCCCTACTGCTTTCCAGAGTGGTTGAACCAACTTGCAATCCAACCAGCAATGTATGAGTGTACCTTTTCCCCCACATCCTCGTCAACATTTACTTTACTTGTATTCTTCTTTTAAAATATTTTTTAATTGTCATGAGCCTTTTCTTAATTTATTTATTTGTTTATATTATTTGTTTACATGTGGTACTGAGAATTGAACCTAGTGCCTCACACGTGCTAGGCAAGTGCGCTACCACTGAGCTACAACCCCAGCCCCTGTTACTTGTATTGTTCGTTTGTTTGTTTGTTTTTGGTTGTAGTTGGACACAATACTTTTATTTTATTTATTTTTATGTGGTGCTGAGGATTGAACCCAGGGCCTCGAATGTGCTAGGAGAGTACTCTACCGCCGAGCCATAACCCCAGCCCAGTTTACTTTTATTCTTTTTTTTTTTTTAGAATTTTTTTTTTTTTTAATATTTATTTTTTAGTTTTCGGCGGACACAACATCTTTGTTGGTATGTGGTGCTGAGGATCGAACCCGGGTCGCACGCATGCCAGGCGAGCGCGCTACCGCTTGAGCCACATCCCCAGCCCCAACTTTTATTCTTGATAATTGCCATTTTGAGTAGAGTGAGCTGAAATCTCAGTGAAGTGGGGTTTGGTTTTTTTGTTTGTTTGTTTTTTAACCTGGGGATTGAACTCACTGAGCCACATCCTCAGCCCTATTTTGTATTTTATTCAGAGACAGGGTCTCGCCGAGTTTCTTAGTTGGCTTTGAACTGGTGACCTCCTGCCACAGCCTCCTGAGCCACTGGGATTAAAGGCATGTGCCACTGCGCTAGGCTTCAGTGCAGTTTTAATTTTCATTTCTCTAATTGCTAGTGATGTGGAAAAGTTTTTCATATATTTGTTGACCCATCATATTTCTTCTGTGAAGTGTTTGTTCAGTTCCTTTGCCCATTTATTGATTGGATTATTATTATTATTATTATATTGGTGTTAAGTTTTTTGAGTTCTTTATATATCCTAGAGATTAATGCTGTATCTGAAATTCAGGTGGCAAAAATAGTCTTCCAGGGGCTGGGGATGTGGCTCAAGCGGTAGCGTGCTCACCTGGCATGCGTGCGGCCTGGGTTCGATCCTCAGCACCACATACCAACAAAGATGTTGTGTCCACCGAGAACTAAAAAATAAATATTAAAAATTCTCTCTCTCTCTCTCTCTCTCTCCTCTCTCACTCTCTCTTTTTAAAAAAAAAAATAGTCTTCCATTCTTTAGGCCCTTTGTTCACATTCTTGATTGTTTCCTTTGTTGTGAAAAAGCTTTTTAGTTTGATACCATCCCATTTGTTAATCATTTAAAAATTTCTCTTTTTTTTTAGTTGTAGATGAACACAATACCTTTATTTATTTATTTATTTATTTTTATGTGGTGCTAAGGATCAAATCCAGTGCCTCATACATGCTAGGCAAGCACTCAGCCACTGAGCTACAATCCCAGGTCTCGCATTTATTAATTCTTGATTTTACTTCTTGAGCTTTAAGGGTTTTCTTGGGGAATTTGGTTCCTAAGCCCAGATGATGGAGAGCTGGGCTTACTTTTTCTTCTAGTAGGTGCAGGGTCTCTGTCTAATGCCTAAGTCCTTGATCCACTTTGAGTTGCATTTTGTGCAGGGTGACAGATAGGGGTCTAATTTCACTTTGCTACATATGGATTTCTAGTTTCCCCTGAAACCATTTGTTGAAGAGGCTATCTTTTCTTCAATATATATTTAGGGGCACCATTGTCTAGTATTAGATAACTGTTTTTATGTGGGTTTGTCTCTGTGTCCTCTATTCTGTACCATTGGTCTTCATATCTGTTTTGGTGCCAATACCAGGCCATTTTTGCTACTATAGCTCTATAGTACAATTTAAGGCTTGATATTGCAATGCCTCCTGCTTCACTTTTCTCACAGAGGATTGCTTTGGCTTTTATGTAAGACCCACTTCTTATGTCACTTCCTCTTCGAAACCTTCCCTTAGCATGCCCCTGACAAAAACATATACTCTTCTTAAATACCTTCCCATACTGAATGGGGTTCACCTGTGAGAATGAGACAGGAATTTAGGATAAAGAGAGATATACTGAGTCACAGAGGAAACATCCATGAGCCATTGAGATTCAGAAAGCACATTTGTAGATTTTGGCCTGTGCCCTTGTAATATGAGAGAAATACGAAGATGCAGGGAAAACTGTCACCAGATGATGCAGCTCCCCCTGGCTCCACCTGCAGGTTCACACTTCTATAAGGACTGGACCCCAACCCATGAAGGGGTTTCTCACTCTTTTTTTTTTTTTTAAGAGAATTTTTGAGAGAGAGAGAGAGAGAGAGAGAGAGAGAGAGAGAGAGAATTTTTAATATTTATTTTTTAGTTCTCGGCGGACACAACATCTTTGTTGGTATGTGGTGCTGAGGATTGAACCCGGGCTGCACGCATGCCAGGCGAGCGCGCTACAGCTTGAGCCACATCCCCAGCCCCGGTTTCTCACTCTTGAGATAGGCTACATTCTCCCTTGAATGTGTATCTATTTCCTAAATACACCTCTGTCTATGCCTTTGTCTGACTTATGCTGAAATTCTTTTCCTTCACATCTACCAAGAAACACGCTAATCCTGAGTTGTATTCCCTCTTCCCTCTGAGAATTCCTTATACCCTTCTCTGGAGACATCTCTTCTGTGACATAACAAAGAGGATATTGCAGAAATGATAGAGTGTAACTTCTAAAGTTAGGTCATAAAAGACATTGTGGATCAGTTATTCTTTCTTGGATCATATGCTCTGCGGAAAGCTAACTGCCACATCATAAGGACTCTGAAACAGTCCAATGAGAGGCCTACGTGGTAAGGAACTGAGGCCTCTTCAACTTAGTGGGGACCCTGTCTCAAAATAAAATTTAAAAAAGGGCTGGGGTGTAGCTTAGTGGTAGAGAGATTGCCCAGACTGCTCAAGGTCCCAAAGAGAATTCCCAGCACTTAAAAAAAAAAAAAGTTGGTCTATGACTGTTTATAGCAGCATTATTTATAATATCTAAAAGTCAGAAATAACCTGTGTATAAGGGAAATATTTGATTCAGTTTTATTGATCTATGTTTGTACTAGTACCACACTTGCTTCATTTCTGTAGTTTTCTAGTATGAATGATCTTCTTTATAAGATTGTTTTGTTTTTCATTTTCAAGATTGTTCATGGACAAAATTCCAAGTCTTTGGAATTCCTATGTGAATATTTAGATAAATTTGTAGATTTTTGCAAATAAGCTAGCTGGATTTTTTTTTTTTTTTTTTTTTGGTACTGGGGATTGAACTCAGGGGTACTCAATCACTGAGTCACATCCCAGACCTATTTAATATTTTATTTAGAGACAAGGTTTCACTGAGTTACTTAGCACCTCCCTGCTGCTGAGGCTGGCTTTGAACTTTTGATCCTCCTGCCTCAGGCCCCCTGAACCCCACCGGGATTACAGGTATGCGCCTCTGAACCGGCTACTAGCTGGGTTTTGATAAGGATAGTGTTGTCTAAGTAGATCCATTTGGGGAGTATTGTTACCTAATGAACATGAAATACCTTTCCATTTATTTAGAACTGTATTTTTTTTCATAATGACTTGTAGTATTTAGAGTAAGTATTTTTTTCTTTTCTTTCTTTATTTTGGGGGTGGTAGTGAAGTGATATTGGTGAATGAGGTCTTGCTAAATTGCCTAGGCTGGTCTCCAATTCCTAATCTTCCTACCTCAGCCTCACAAGTAGCTGGGACTACACACAGGTGCCTCTATGCTTGGCTCTAAGTTTTTTTTTTTAATTCCTTATTTAAAAATTTTTTTAAGTTATTGATGGATCTTTAATTTATTTATTTATATGTGTGCTGAGAATCGAACCCAGTGCCTAGGTTGCTAGGCAAGTGCCCTACCACTGAGCTACAAACCAAGCCCCAGCCCCAGCGTTTACAACTTTTTAAGGACAAGAATTGGTCAGAATTGTTCATTTTTCTAATATCTTTGGTATTTTAAATGATTCTAGTATATTACTTCCTATTTTGCAATTTAGATGCTTCATATTTCTTTTTCTTGCTTAATTATTCTGGCTATAACTTTTAATATTGACTTAAGTAGAAGTGAATCTGGGTATCCTTGTCTTGTTCCTGATTTTAAGGGAACAATTTTCAGTCCTTCATCATTGAGTATGATGTTAACTGTGGATATTTCAGATATGGGCTTTTGTCGTGTTAAAGATGTTTCCTTCCATTTCTGTTCCTTATATAATTTCATTATAACATTTTAAACTTCATTGTATCATTTTAAGTGTACAGGTTAGTGACATTAAGTACATTTATGTTATTGTATAAAAATCATGGCTCTCCATCTCATACTATACTAAAATTTTCATCATGATACCATACTAAAACTTTATGCATTAATAATATTTACCCCCTTTTCCTTTCCTCTAGGGTCTGGTAATTGATAGTTTACTTTCTGTTTCTATGATTTTTTTTTTCAGTGCTGGGGATCAAACTCAGTGCCTTGTACATGCCAGGCAAGCACTCTACCACTGAACTAGTATACCTGTAGTCTTTTCTCCACGAATCTGATTACTTTAGATACCGCATATAAGTGGAATCATATGATATTTGTCCTTTTGTATCTGACTTATTTCACTTAGCGTAATGTCTTTAAGGTTCATCTGCCTAGCACATCTGTCCAGCACAGATGGCTAACTCAAGGTCACTCAGGGAAAATTCCCAAGGCGTTAGAAATAAAACAGACCACAATTTACCTTTAAACCAAGCTCTGGGGGTGGGGGGGGGAGAGGGAGGGAGAGACACGGACAGCAAGCACGCTTTGGAGTGACCTTTTATTAGGGGAATCTAAATTCTTAGGAAATCCCGTCCAGTGAAAGTCAAGGGGGGCAGAGTGAGGTGAGGTGATTGGATCCCTGGGGATGTGGAGAGACATGCTCCTGCACAAGACACAGTCGCTGGAACCCTAGAGGACCGGGGCTATCTAGCAGCGTGACCCCACAGGATGCCACATCGCTCAGCCAGGGAGTCGGACCCAGTTATATGCTAGATTGGTCTCCCACATTCATCCAAGTTATAGCATGTTGGAATTTCTTTCCTTTTATGGCGTATAATATTCCATTGTATTCCATACCCTACATTTTGTTTATCCACTCATCTGTCAATGTACATTTGGGTTATTTCTACGTTTTGGGTTTTGTGAATAAAGTTACTCTAAGCATTGGTGTGCAAATATCTGTTTGAGTCTTAGTTTTCAAATCTTGTGTATACTATGATTTGAATGTGGTTCTCCCCCACCCAATCTCATACTAGAAGGGGTATGTTTTCTCTCATGTGGAAGTTAGAAGAATCTTATGAAAATGAAAGGGAGATCAGTAGAGTAGAGAAGGGGAGAAAAAGGGAAAATACTGGGAAATGAAATTAACCAAAGGATGTTGTGTGCATGTCCAAATAAGTAATAATGAATCTCACTATTAAATATAATTATAATGCCCAATAAAAATTTTAAGGAACTCACACTGGAGTTTAACCTCCATTGTAAGGTATTAAGAGTGTGGAAACTTAATCTGATTATGGGTGTTTAGAGGTGGGCCTTTGGGAGGAGCTTTGAATTAGATAAAATCATCAGGATGGGTCCTCCATGATTGAATATTGGTGAAGAGAGACCAGAGGATATATAAACATGTGTGCTCCCTGACTCTTGCCATATGATGCCTGCACTGCCTGGGGACTCTGCGGTAGAGGGAATTGTCTATTAAGAGAATTGTCTCATGTGATTATAGAAGCTCAAAGGTCTAGACAAATCCTCTGCAGGTTATAGACTCTGGAATGCTGGTAGCATGTCTCAGCCCACATCAGCAGGCCTTCAAATCAGGGAAGTTACTGGTGTTAATTCTCTACAAAAACCTTAGTACCTTTGGAGGGAGCTGATGGAGTTAAGTTCTGGAGTGTAAAGGCCAATAAACCTATAGATATAACAAAACAAAACAAAAAACAAAAACCTGTAGATCTGATGTCTAAGGCAGAAGACAAGTATCAGAGGGAGTTACCAATCTGCCCTCTGTATTTATTCTCAAAGGACCCCAGCTTAATGGATGGTGTCCAGCCACATTGGGGGCAAGTATTCCCTAACTAGTCTGTTCAGACTCATATTCTCTGGTAACACTCTCACAGACACATGAAAAACAATGTGTTACTCCTTAATCCAAATTGACTGTTACAAATGTCATCACCAGATATGGTCCCTTGACTTTGGACCACAACTGTGAATGAAAATAAACCTCTCTCTCTCTCTCTCTCTTTTTTTAAATAACATACCCAGTCTGTGGTATTGTTTTATTACCAAAAGAGAATGGGTTAATATAGTACATATACCTAGAAGTTGGACTGCTGGATTAAATGCTAATTCTATGTTTAATATTTTGAGGAACATCCATGCTGCTTTCCACAGTAGCTGCACCATTTTATACTCCTATCAGCAGTGGACAAGAGTTCTAATTTTCCACATCCAGGTGAACACTTAATTTCTGTTATTGAGTGTTTTTATCATGAAAGAGTGTTTAACTTTGTCAAATGCTTTTTCTGCGTTAATCAAAATGGTAATATGGTTTTCCCCTTCCTTTCATTAATGTGGGATACTACATCAACTGATTTTTATATGTTGAAACATTCCTACATTCCAGGAATAAGTCCTACTTGGTCATGGTGTATAATTCATTTAATATGCTGCTGAATATAGTTTGCTAGTATTTTGTGGAGGATTTTTGGTTCTTAATAATTTAGTGTAAGGAAGAACATAGTATGTTTTTCCACTAGGATTAAGGATACAAATTTAAGTTAACTTGGAAGAACAGAGATTTTAAATATTGTTATGAAATGTTCCATATTTTAACAATTTTTATTAATGAAAGAGGCAAGGAGCTTGACATCACACATCTGTGAAAAGTTATAACTAAAAACTTTACAAATATGAGACAACAGTTTGAATTTAATTTTCCCTTAAAAGAAAATTCACGCATAGGAAATCATGGCTTTGGAATTCATTTCTTTCAAGGAAAGATGATTTAAAATTTACTACTTTACAGGACAAATTGTTAGAACTGGCCAGTTATGAGGACTGTTATATGAATTTTCAAAATACATCACCTTTTTTTTTGGTACTGGGGATTGAACCCAGGGGCACTGAACGACTGAGCCACATACCCAGCCCCCCAGCCCCTTTTTGTATTTTATTAGAGACAGAGCCTGAGTTGCTTAGTGCCTCGAGGCTGGCTTTCAACTTGCAATCTTCCTGCCTCAGCCTCCCGAGCTGCTGGGATTACAAGCGTGCGCTACTGCGCACCGGTATCAATTCATTTTGAATAGAAATTTAAAAATGAATATCCTTGCCGGTGTGGTGGTTCATGATGTTATCCCAGCTATCTGGGATGGGAGGCTGAGGCAGAAGGATCACAAGTTCCAGGACAGTCTGGGCAATTTAGGCACCTGCTCAGAATGGAGATTGCTCCTCCAAGGCAGACATTTACTATTACTCAATGTGTCTGACAATGGGCCTTAAACAATTATTTTTTGACTAAATGAATGAACTTTCAACTACTGCCTCGGGTCCAAGACTTTCGTCAAATATCTATTATAGTGGCTCGCCAACTAGCCTTGCTAATATTTACTGAAGTGTACTAAATGACAGGACCTGTGCTAAACATGGTACCGTCCCCTCTCCCTTCAGGGAGGTCAAACAATTTGTTCTGCAAAGGAATAGTTAAAAATTTCTTCTACCAGGGAGGGGGCGTGCCCAGCACCACGGCCCGCCCTACCCCGGCAGCCGTGGGCCGAGCTCGACCCCCGTTCCCCGAGCCACGCACACCGCAGTCCGCCCGGGAGGAGACTTGGCCATCGCCACGCCAGACTGCCCAGGCACGCTCCTCGTGAGACTCGGGGAGAGCTCCGGGGGCGCCGGGTGCAGGGCACAAGCTGAGGCACTGGGGCACGTGAGCCGCAGTCCCGAGGACCGGACCCTCAGTCCACCGCCGGCCACCACGGCGCCCCGCCCCTCAGCACGCAGGCCCGGCGCGAGCTCGCGCACGTGCGCGCGCGCCGTCAGATCCTGGGTCCGACCTGCGTGAGTGGGGACGGGGCGGGCGGAGGCCGGGCTGCTGAGGTACTTAGGAGAGGAGCCCGAGCCGTCGTTGCCGAAGGAGAGGAGCATGTCTGCAACTCGAGCCAAGAAAGTGAAGATGGCCACCAAATCATGCCCCGAGTGCGACCAACAGGTGGGCGCCGGGGGCCGGGCGCGCGAGCGGTCGGGGCGGGTGCGCGCAGGCGGTGGCCGTTGCTAGGCTACCGTTGGGACCGGTCGGGCGGAGCCGAGAGGTTGCCAGGGAAACGCCCAGGCGGGTGGCCAGACTGGAGGCCCCCGGGTGGTCTGACCCGGCTGCGCGGGAGGGGGCGTGGGTTTGTGTCGGGACCCTACGGAGTCGCCTTGCGGGCCGCGGCCCCAGTGGAGGATCATGGCCCCTTCTAGCTCCCTTGGGCTGGCGGGAATGCCCGGTGTGCCCGACTCCAGGCCCCTGGCCCCAAGGCTCCGTCCTGCCACACAGGGTTGCTTTGTTCCCATTTCAGTTGTGTGTGGTGATCTCCCAAAATTGCCCAGACAGTGTCTTGGGCGGACACTTTAACGTGACGAAAGGGACCCCTATGTAATGACGTAATTCAGTAAATTGGTGATTTTAATATACTTTTAAATTTAATAACCACAGTAATAATCTGTTGAAAAGTTTTTATTTGAATTTATACTTTATAATTATTAGCGCATATTACTTGTACAGAATAACGAGTTTCATTGTGAAGTATCCGTGCTTTATTGGTAACCACTCTCTCTGTTTACATATTTTACTGACACACTCCCTACCACTTTTTGTAGTCCTCCTTACCCAACCTTCACTCTCTGTGCCGCATTTGAGGAAATGTGGAATACTTGTATGAGTCTGGCTTATTTCGCTTAACATGATGATCTCCAGTTCCATCCATTTACCTGCAAATGACATAATTTCTATCTTCTTTATGACTGCAAAATACTCCATTGTATTATATATAGCATTTTTAAAATCCATTCATTCATGGGCATCTAGACTGATTCCATATGTTCGCTATTGTAAACAGTGCTGCAATAAACATTGGGAATGCAGGTGTCTCTTTTTTTTGTATGCTAGCATTGATTCATTCTGCTATATACCAGGAATGATATAACTGGATCATATGATGATTATATTTTTAGAAACCTTCATACTGGTTTTGGATCTACTAGTTTACATTCCCATCAGCAGTGTGTAAGGATTCCTTTTTCCCACATTCTTAGCATTTGTTATTTTTTGATTTCTTACTAGTAACCATTCTGTTTGGGGTGATATGGAATCTCAATGTAGGTTTTTTTTTTTTTTTTTTTGGTATCAAGGATTGAATTTAGGGGCATTCGACCACTGAGCCATGTCCCCAGCCCTAGTTTGTATTTTATTTACAGATAGGGTCTCATTGAGTTGCTTGGTGCCTAGCTTTTTTTTTTTAATTAAGTTTTTAAAAATTATTTATTTTAAAATTTATTTATTTAAATTAAATATATATGAAGCACTAGCTTTTGCTGAGGCTTGGGTTTGAACTCAAGGTCCTCCTGCCTCAGCCTCTGTAGCAGCTGGGGTTCCAGGGGTGCTTCAGTCATCACACTGGCTCAGTGTAGTTTTTGTGATTTGCATTTCCCTAATGGCTAATGATGTTTAGCATTTTTCATATTCTTATTGGCCATTTGTGCTTATTTTGGGGAGGTGTCTGTTAAACTCATTTGCCCACTTATTGATTGGATTACAATTTTTTAGTTCTTTGTATATTCTGGATATTAATTCCTGTCATTTTGTAGGCTGTCTGCATCCTGTTGATAGTTTCCTTTGCTGTGCAAAAGCTTTCTAATTTGAAGTAATCCCACTTGTCATTTCTTGCTATTATTTCCAGAGCTATTGGAGCACTATGCAGGAAATGGTTGGTGATACTAATATTTTGAATTGTTTCCCTTATGTTTTCCTCTAGTCATTAGAAAGTTTCAGGACTTAAGATCTTTGATCCATTTTGAGTTTATTTTTGTACAGGGTGAGAGATAAGGATTTGAATTTCAATCTTCTACAGAGGGATATCCCATTTTCCCAGCACAATTTGTTTAAAAGACTATTTTCATCAAAAAAATTTTTTGACTCCCCTGTTTAGAATCAGATGACCTTCAGTGTGTGGGTTTATTCCTGTGTATTCTTGTTCTATTCCATTGGTCTTCATTCCTATTTTTATGCAAGTACCATTCTGTTTTTGTTATTATGACTCTAGTACATTTCAAAATCAAGTATTATGATGTCTCCAGCATTGCTCTTTTTGCTCAGGATTTCTTTGCTATTTGAAGTCTTTGTGCTTCCATATGAATTTTAGGTTTGTTTTTTCTAATTCTGTGAAAAATGTCATTGGTATTTGATAGGTACTGTACTGACTCTGTAGATCACTTTATAAGGCAATTTTTTTTTAAAAAAAGAGAGAGTGAGAGAGGAGAGAGAATTTTTTTTTAATATTTATTTTTCAGTTCTCGGCGGACACAACATCTTTGTTGGTATGTGGTGCTGAGGATCAAACCCGGGTCTCACGCATACCAGGCGAGCGCACTACCGCTTGAGCCACATCCCCAGCCCAAGGCAATTTTAACTATTAAATTCTCTCAGTCCATGAACATGGGAGATTTTCCACATTTACTGTCTTACTCAATTTCTTCATTGTTTTATAATTTTCATTGAAGAGGTGCTAGATCCATTATTCTCAGAATTTTGTTTTTCTTAGCCTTTAATTTTTTTTGTAATTGTAGATGAACAACATGATTTTATTTTATTTTATTTATGTGGTGATAAGGATCAAACCCAGTGCCTCACATGTGCTAGATAAATGTTCTGCCACCAAGCTATAGCCCCAGCCCCGTTTCTTAGCCCTTGATCAAAACTTTATCCTCACAGAAAAACTGCATCCTCAGTGCAGAAGCCAAAATAGGTCATTTTTTCCAAAAGCAGAATTGCCTGGTAGCATTGCTGACATTCCACCTCTATCATACTAATAGTACCAGAGGAAGGTTCACAAATGGCTTTGTTCACATAAAAGTTTTGTTAGCCCTTTACTCATATGTCATAACCCAAATCTTTTAAACTGTATCCTCTGCGAAAGTATATAGCATATAATTATTCTTGACTAGAAAAGTTATTCATTTAAAACTCCCTCTTAAAACCATTTTTAAGGCCTCTACTTTCATGCCACAATGTGAACCTTACTCTGTGTTTTTTTAAAAATAATTACCTCTTCTCTAGCTTTCTCTCAGCAAGAGAAGTTTATTGCCTCCTCTTTATTTCTCTCAGCAGTGTTTTCCATTTTCAGTGTACAGGTTTTATACATATTTTATTAAATCTATCCCTGTGAATTTGTTTTCTGGATGCTATTTTAAGTGCAATTGGTTTACAGTTTTTTTTATTATTTTTTTTAGTTGTAGTTGGACACAATACCTTTATTCCATTCATTTATTTTTATGTGGTGCTGAGGATCAAACCCAGGGCCCTGCGCCTGCTAGGTGAACTCTCTACTGCTGAGCCACAACTCTAGCCTTTGGTTTACAATTTTCATTCATTGCGGATTATATGTAGTGTTGAACTTTTTATTATGGTAAAAAGATATACTGTTTTCAGGGCTCGTCCATATGTGTAGCATGTGTCAGTTCTTCATTCCTTTTCATAGTAAAATGACATTTTGTTTATCTATTTTTCTATTGAGGGACATAAATAATACTTGTTGGTTATTGTGAATAGTGGTGTTGTGAACATTCATGTACATGTTTTTGTTTCAACACCTATTTTTATTTTTAGTATATACCTAGAAGTGGAATTGCAAAGTCATATGATAATTTTAACTTATTGAGGAATTGCCAGTTTTCCACAGCAGCTGTTCTATTTTAAATTCTCATCAGCAGTGTAAGAAGGTTCTAATTTTTCCATATCCTCATCAATACTTATGTTAGTTTTTGTTAGAAAATAGTCACACTAGTGTGTGTGATATGAGATCAATTGTGGTTTTAAACTGAATTTTTCTATTAAGAACATTGAGCATCTTGTGCTTATTGGCCATATGTATATCTTACTTGAAGAAAAATCTTTTTAAAAAAAAACCTTTTTTTTTAGTTGTAGATGGGCAAAATATCTTTGTTTATTTATTTTTATGTAGTGCTGAGGATTGAACCCAGTGCCTTATATGTGCAAGGCAAGACCTCTGCCACTGAGCTACAGTCCCAGCCCTGAAATGTCTAATTTTTTAAATTGGGTTTTCTTCTTGGAGTTGTTATAAGAGCTTTTGTACATTTTGTATGTTAGAACCTTATCAGATATATTATTTGCAGATATTGGCAAAAACTCATTGTGTAGGTTTTATTTTTTATTTTCTTGATAGTCTTTTGATGCTCAGAAGTTTTAAATTTTGACGTAGTCCAATTTGATGTAGCTGCTTGTGCTTTTATTGTCACAACTAAGAAAGTATTTTCAAACCCAAGATGATGAAGATTTACCCCATTTTTCATCTAAGAGTTTTATACTTTAGTTGTTATATTTAATAGGTCTCTAATTAATTTTGAGTTAATTTTCATTTATGATTTAAGGTAAGGGTTTGCCTTCCTTGTTTTGTATATGGATATCTAGTTTTCTTGGCACCATTGGTTGAAGAGAGGTTTTTTCCCTTATTGAATGATGGTGGCACTGTTACTGAAAATCAGTTGACCACAAATGAATTTGTAAAAGATTGGAAATAAAAAGTGAATCCTTCAATTTTGTTCTTCTTTTTTAAGATTGTTTTGGCTTCTCAGGATCCTATATAATTCTATATTAATTTTAAGATCAGAGTTTGCATTTTTGCAAAAAAAAAGACCATTGGAATTTTGGTAGGATTGCACTGAGTTTATAGATTGCTTTTTGGAGTATTGGAATCTTAATATTAGGTCTTTAATTAATGTTGTCTTACATAAAGGGTTGTCTAAGTTTATTTAGGCTAAGATTTCAGCAATTTTCTGTAATTTTGAGTGTATATAAGTCTTTATTTCCTTGGTTAAATTTATTCCTAAGTGTTTTATTTTAATTTTTCCCAAAAAATACAGGCTCTCAGTATATTTAATAGGCAGGCCTTGAACTCCCAGGCTCAGGGATCCTTGATTCTCCTGCTTTAGTTTCTGTTACTAGTACTCACTGTGGTGCCTGGCTGTGTATTATTTTATTCTTTTTGATGGTCTTATAAATTAATTGTTTTCAGATTGATCGTTGCTAGTATATAGAAATAAGGCTGATTTTGAGTTTTTTTCTTACATCTGCCAATATTACCTGCAAATAGAGAAAGTTTTGCTTCTTTTTCAACGTAGGTGCCTTTTTAAAATTTTTCTTGCCTAATTGATCTGGTTAGAACTTCTAGTACAGTGTTGAATAGAACTGCTTATAACCAGAGCAGATGAAACTGGATGCCGTGGTACATGTTTTTAGTCTCAGCTGCTCAGGAGACTGAGGCAAGAGGATCATAATTTTAAAGGCCATCTGGACAATTTAGCAAGACCCTATATAAATTTTTTTTTAAAGGGTTTCGGATATAGCTTAGTGGTAGAGCACTTGCCTAGGTTGTAGTAGGCTCTGGATTAAATCTCCAGTACACCCCCCCACACACACAGACACAAAAAGGCTCAGTTTCATTTGAAAGGAGCTCATTGGGTATTGTTAAATTAAATTTGGCCTAAACCTGCCTCCTACCTATCTAGCTAACCTTGACTTTAGTTTGTAAATAAGCTGTAACCAACTTAAGTGTATATTCTTGTGACAAATTGCTGAGTCTCAACCAGTCATAGGCTGCCAATTGATCAGAATACGTGGAGAGCAAGCTGTGCCCTGCTCTGAATTACTCTGTTGTATAGAACAGCAGTGCCTAGCCCTGAACCATTTTGTACTTTATCAGTTTATTTTTAGCTATGCCATTTTGGTGCAAGGGCTAAGGCAGAATGACTTGGTGACTTGTCTGGGCAAACAGATAACCACCAGACATTGGACTTATAAAATTTGTCAAAAAGAATAATATCCAACTGCACAGCAAGATCCTAAGGCACAAACTGATAACAAATTAGTTTTGCTATAATAATAATAATAATAATACACCTGCGGAGTATCTGAACTAAATCAGAAGCACATGGATGCATGAGTGTATCAAACTCTTGTCAGAGAAACCAGGCCCTAGAATTTATCAGATATATCAGACCTCTGAATGGTGCAATTCCCTTACCTAAAACACATAAAAGGGGGCTGGGGTTGTGGCTCAGCAGTGGAGCGCTTGCCTACCACTTGCAATGCCCTGGGTTCAATCCTCAGCACCACATAAAAATAAAGAAAATAAAGGTATTGTGTCTAACTACATCTAAAAAATAAATATAAAAAAAAGAAAAAAAAACACAAAAGGAGAGGCACCTAAGTTAGTGGTATGAGGGGGTACACTACAATCCCTCATCTTGTCAGGCCACGAGATTGACAGGCCACAAAACTCCTGACTCCTTAGGTCTTTAGATCTGATCAGTCTCCCTGTTTGATGTGGCCCACTTCAAAACTGCCTGCTGTCCAGACCATTTGGACTCGAACAGTTTTGTACCCTGAGGGTTCTGTGCCCTGAACAAGTTCTTTGATTGGTTCTTAATCTTATATAACCAACCTGCATTGACTCTTTTGCATATATATTCAGCCCTCTGCCTTTGCTCTCAGTTCTGCCTCTTGGAACCCTGTGTGCCGCAGTCTGGCTGGGCACAAATCACGAGCCACTAAAGCAGGAACAAATTTTATTTTTTCTACTGCAAGAAAAAACCTCACACACGCTCCTGGGGAATCCTCCCGAAAAAACCACGAGGCTCCTCCAGGAACCCCCAGCCGGAAATATCTCCCCGGGAAAACCCTCCTCCTGCCCTTCGCCAACCAATGGGAACTCCCGGGGAATCCCCGTGAGAACTAAAAATAGCGCGAGAACTCAAAATTAGCGCTAGAACTCAAAAGTAGCGGCAGAGGCGGATATTAACGCCTTGCCTGTCAATCAATACTGTTGGCAAAATGCCAGGGGCCATACAGACTCGGCTGTGGCTCTCAGCATCTCCCCCCTTCTGTTTAATTAAACAACAAGTAATGTGGCTTAGGGACCGTGCCTGTTAGGTAGTCCAATTCAACATATGGTCCTTACCCGTCATCGGATGAACTGACCTCTAGGCGTCAGCCTCCTGTCTTAGGTTGGTACCACTGCAATCGGATCATACCCGTCACTGACTACCGGTCCAGCATACAGCCATACTTGTGGATAGGCCTTTGCACCAGTGGGGGGGTGAGGTTCTTTGCCTCACCTCTGTTGGCCCCCAAACTTGTCCTTGGTGCCAAATGGGGGGGTGAGGTTCTTTGCCTCACCTCTGTTGGCCCCCAAATTTTAGACCATCACTAGTAGAAGGGAGGAGGATGAAAAATGCCATGACACCAAGCCAATTGAGGGCTCCTTTGAAAAATTGTACCACCGGTGACACCATCAGCAAAGATGCCAGCATTACCACAATTCGCTGCACCAACAGATAGTTCACAATGCATACAAGTGATACATAGTCCAGGCAAGTTCTGCAAGCAGTTCAAAGTAGAGGAATCTGTCAATATGTCCATTTCTTCCCAAAGTAAATCTACTCCTTGATTGAGCATTACTTGTTGAGTTATTATTCACTGATGCATCAGTTTATACAGTTTGTTGATAGCTACCGAAGAAGCTGTAGTTTGGTTTTATCTTTGTCTTCACCGGCACTGGGATGAAGATAGGAATTCTGGCAATGATGCTAGGAAAAAAATTATGTAACATTCCAACAGGCATTAAGAAAACAATTTTTTGAACAATTTACATTATCCTGAACAGAATTATTAAATATAATGAGAAGGAAAGGTGAAAGCAAACAAACAGATCTGTTAACCTCCTTATTTGTTCACATATTAAAACAATTTTCAACAGCTGTTTACCCAATCTAAATTAAACCATTAAAATCACGTGAATAAAAAAAAATTCGGATCCATTTATTCATGAGCGCTCCTCATATAAGATATATGGATATACACACATACAGACATACAACACAAAACAGAAGTGTGCGCACATAACATACAACATATAAGACAATAATAAAGGCCTTGTAGCTTTACCTAGGTGAAATCTCCATTGCAATGTTTAGAAACTCCACAGTCAAAAAATAAAACACAGTCAAAAAACAAAACTGATCAGAAAAACATTAACCTAGGTTTGTATGAGCTCAAAAAATAAAATAGAACTTTATGATGTGGGAAAAATGCAATAATAAAATAGATATTGAAAAAAGGCACCGTGGTTAATCACTGTCGCAGATGTAAGAATAGCCAAGCTGGAGCTCTGGATATCAGCTGTTATGGATTTCAGTCAAATCATCTTCTTTTTCTGTAGAAATTGTTTTGGTTAACCTCTCTGGAATCCAAATCGGCTGCTGTTCTCCCTGTGGGAACACACAAACGGAACCCCGACTCCAGACAATAACTGGGTCGGGACCTTTCCATTGTCCTGTTAGAATATCTTTCCAAAGTACCTTAGGCTTATGTACATTTTTCGGATACATATGTCTTTCCGCAGCACTAAGTCCTGATGAATCCAAATTTAGAAAGTTTAGAGTAAAAAGGGTTATTTTAAGTTTATCTTTGGGGGATATATACCCCTTTCCAATTCCCTCTTTTTGCTTTAATAAGTACATTTTAATAGTTTGATGAGCTCTTTCAACTATGCCTTGTCCCTGTGGATTGTATGGGATTCCTGTTATATGAGTAATACCAAAAGATGAGCAAAATTGTTTAAAAGAGTTAGAAGTGTAACCAGGACCATTATCAGTTTTTAACTGTTTAGGAACACCCACAGTGGCAAAATTTTGTAAGCAATGAGCTATAACATCTTTAGTTTTTTCTCCGGCATGAAGGGAGCCCATCAAAAATCCGGAAGAAGTATCAACTGTAACATGTAAATATTTTAATTTTCCAAATTCTGGCAAGTGTGTGACGTCCATCTGCCAAATATGGTTAGGTATCAGTCCTCTAGGATTGACTCCAAGATTAACTTGTGGTAAAAAGGTCACACAATTTTGGCATTGTTTTATTATATGCCTGGCTTGTTCCTTAGTTATTTTAAAACGTTTTTGTAAAGTATTAGCATTAACGTGAAACCTTTTATGAAAATTTGTAGCTTCTTCTACAGTAGAAAAAATATGTATATCATGTGTAGTTTTATCTGCTAAATCATTGCCCAAACTAAGGGCTCCAGGCAATCCTGTATGTGCCCTGATATGTCCTATAAAGAATGGATCTTTTCTATCCCAGATTAGACTTTGTATAGTGGAAAACAAAGAGAAAACAGTAGAGGAAGGGGAAATCCTACCAGCATCTTCAAGGGATATTATAGCATTAACTATATACTGACTATCAGAAAATAAATTAAATACAGAATCTTTAAACATCACAAAAGCTTGTAAAACTGCATTGAGCTCTACCTTTTGAGCTGATTGTTTGGGAACTAAAAATGTAAAAGTTTGATCAGGGGTAACTACTGCTGCTGTACCATTATTAGACCCATCAGTGAATATATTTGGAGCATTCACGATAGGTGTTTTTCTTGTCATTTTAGGAAAAACTACAGGATGCTTAGACCAAAAAGACAACAAAGGATTAGATGGTAAATGATTATCAAATGAAACATTTGATTTACACATGATTATTGCCCATGTATTTAACTCATTAGCTAACTCATCAATTTGCTCCATAGTATATGGAGTAATAATTTTATTGGGAGAAATTCCAAACACTCCCTTTGCTGCTTTTATTCCTTTCAGTATTAATTGTCCTACAGCCTCAGGATACCTAGTAAGAATAGTGTTAGGAGAGTAAGATAAATGTATCCACAATAATGGACCTTCTTGCCAAAATACTCCTGTAGGAATATTTTTTGTTGGTATTACAATGAATAATAAAGGCAAACTTATATCAATTCTGTCCAAATGCATATTTTCCATATATGTTTCAATAATTTTTAATGCCTTTCTTGCTTCAGGAGTTAATATGCGGGGTGAATTTGGATCTGATGGACCTTTTAGGATATCAAATAAAGGTCCCAACTCTCCTGTTGGTATGCCTAGATAAGGCCTTATCCAATTTATATCTCCCAACAACTTTTGAAAGTCATTAAGCGATTTGAGTTGATCTACTCGTATTTGAATTTTAGGTGGACGGACCATGGTTGAGGATAATAGAACTCCTAAATAATTAATTGGAAAATTTAATTGTACTTTATCTATTGCTATCTCTAGATTATAATTTTTTAACAAATTTGTAAGTGTGGCATAACATTCCAACAATGTGTTTTTATCTTTGTGTGCTAACAATACATCATCCATATAGTGAAATATTTGTAGTTCAGGATTTTGATTTCTAAGTGGCTGGATTGCTTTATTAACATAAATTTGACACATAGTTGGGCTGTTAGCCATCCCTTGAGGGAGCACTTTCCATTCATATCTCTGATCAGGACCTTCATGATTCAGTGCAGGGATAGTAAATGCAAAATGTGGACTATCCTCAGGATGAATTGGAATTGAAAAGAAACAATCTTTAATATCTATAGCTAAAACATACCAGGTTTTTGGTAAAGCAGACAATTGAGGAATCCCTGATTGAGCAGGTCCCATAATAACCATCTCATTATTAATGGCTCTTAAATCTTGTAATAATCTCCATTTACCAGATTTCTTTTTAATGACAAAAATGGGAGTATTATAGGGAGATACAGAAGGTTGTATATGTCCCTCCGCTAATTGTTGTTTGACCAGGTCATGGGCTGCTTGTATCTTTTCTTTAGTCAGGGGCCACTGAGAAACCCATACTGGTCTATCTGATTTCCAAGTGATTTTTATTGCCTCAGTGACCCCTTCTGAAAACCCAGTCCATGTCTATTTATTCTTTGATCTATTTGTATTGGTGCTGCTATACCTTGTTCTTGTTTTTCTAATCTTTTTCCTTTCCTAAAACCTTGTCTAGCCATAATAGTGGGTGCATTTTGATTGATATTATTTGTTAATGTCAAACCTAATTGATCTAAGACATCTCGTCCCCATAAATTTACGGGAAGATGATCCAATACATATGGCTGTATAGTTCCTTCACATCCTTCAGGATCCTTCCAATCTAAGACCATTGCACTTCTATGGGGATTAGTTGCCACTCCTAGGCCTCGAAGCGTTTGAGTGGCTTGTTGTAATGGCCAATGTTTTGGCCATTCTTGACGAGATATGATGCTAAGGTCTGCACCTGTATCCAGTAGCCCATTAAATTCATGTCCTTGAATATTTAGTTTTAGCATTGGGCGAGAATCTAAATTCAAAGACAGCATAGCCCAATCTACACCTGTGGAGCCTAAACCCCTGGAACCTCTTTCCATAGTAGTACTGGAAAATTTATCATGTAGGCTGGATATTATTAATAACTGTGCTATTCTATCTCCTGGTGAAATTACTGATATACCCTTTGGAGAACTAGCTATAATTTTTATTTCACCTTCATAATCGGGATCAATTACCCCGGGACTTATCATAAGTCCTTTTAGCGTAGAAGAACTACGTCCTAACAATAAGCCTACTGTTCCTTTGGGAAGAGGTCCTTTTACTCCTGTGGGAATGATTTGAACTCCCATCTCTGGAGTTAGTACTGCTCTGGCGGAGGCGCAGATGTCCAACCCTGCGCTCCCTCTGGTTCGTCTGATGAGAGATCGGATGGATAATGTGTCCTGGGTACTACCCTGATGGGGTTGCTGGGTTCCTCCATGGTTTTTCTGGGTTCCTCCAGTGCCCCGTACATTTGTGGTCGTGGGCCCCGGAGCATTGGGCCCCCCTGTCCGTTTTTTGGCAATGGAGCCTGATGCCTTTCTCCACGATATCGTGGGTAACCACCTGGTCCTTGTCCATTTTTTGATAATGGAGTACCCTCTATGGTGGTTTGAGAACGGCATTCATTAGCCCAGTGTCTCCCTCTACGGCATCGTGGGCAAATATCTGGTGTTCTATTCCTTTGATACCTAACTTTGTTATACCTTCCTCCTATGGGGCAACTCCTTTTAAAATGTCCTGTTTGTTCACAATTGTAGCATGTTTTTGGCCTGGCATCTAAAGCCTGTTGTACTGCTGCCAAGACTTGTCCTTGTTCATTAATGTCTCTACATAATTTAATATATGTGTTTAAATCTTCATGTTTCCATGGTCTAATGACCTCTCTGCAGCAACGATTTGCTTGGTCATAAGCCAGTTGTTTTATAAATGGCATTGCTTGTTCTGTGTCACCAAAAATTTTGGAGGCTGTTTGAATAAGCCTATCTACAAAGTCAGCGTAAGGTTCATTAGGTCTCTGTATTACCTTAGATAGCTGACCTTGTAAATCTCCATGTCCTTGTAAAGTCTTCCATGCCCTAACTGCGTCTGCAGCAATCTGTGCATATACAGCAGGATCATATTGAATTTGTTGCCGCTGACCCTCATAAGGTCCTTTTCCTAGCAACATCTCTAGACTTCTTTGAGGGTAACCGGCTGCTGCATTTCGTCTAGCTGTCTCCCTGCAAAATTCCTCATTGGCAACCTTCCATAACAAATATTGTCCTCCATTTAGCACAGATCTACACATGCTAGCCCAATCTGCTGGAGTCATGTCCAAGTTAGTAATGGATTCGACCATGCTTACAGTGAAGGGTGCATGAGGACCATAGGTTGTTACAGCCTCCTTTAATTGCTTCACTGTTTTGAACTCTAACTCACGGTGAATTCGCTGCCCTCCTGCCTGCTCAAGTACAGGGCATGCTAATCTTTGAGGTCCTGTCTCAGGATCCCATCTATCAACTACGGGGGTTGAGGGGGTTGAGGGCCACTCAGCTATCTCCATAGGTGGAGCTGTTGGCTGAATTACGCCCTCTGGCGATAGATCGGTGTTAGTAGCAGCCTCCTGTTGTTGCTTCCCCCCTGATAGCTGTTTCTCCTCTAAGCTTTCTTCCTTTAAATTTTCTTCCTCTGTCTGACTAGCTTGAGAGACCTTCTCTTTTGCTTGATCTAAATTGTCTTTCTCCATGGTTTGAACCTCTAACAATTTATTTAACACTCTTTCAGTTTGTTTTTTACTAATTTCTAATCTGTTACAAAGATAACGCAACCCAAAAAGATAACACAAAACAAGACCGAAACAGAATGAAACAAAAATGGAACAAAAAATCGTTGTATCAATTTTCCTATTTTCTGGACATGTGCATTTGTGGTCTATTTCTATCTCTTCCTCAGGGGCAAACAACTTCAAACCTTGAGCCAACCATTTTTCCCAGTCTGCCTGAGAAAATTCTAGGGATAGGCAGCTTGAAACAAAACCAAAACAAATCAAAGCAAGAACATATTGTTTTTTAAAATGGTCACCCATTCTCTTGCCTTCCCTTAGGGGCAAGCAATTTCACTTACCCCGAAGCTTCAGACGTTCCCCGTCCGGGCCGCCAAATGCCGCAGTCTGGCTGGGCACAAATCACGAGCCACTAAAGCAGGAACAAATTTTATTTTTTCTACTGCAAGAAAAAACCTCACACACGCTCCTGGGGAATCCTCCTGAAAAAACCACGAGGCTCCTCCAGGAACCCCCAGCCGGAAATATCTCCCCGGGAAAACCCTCCTCCTGCCCTTCGCCAACCAATGGGAACTCCCGGGGAATCCCCGTGAGAACTAAAAATAGCGCGAGAACTCAAAATTAGCGCTAGAACTCAAAAGTAGCGGCAGAGGCGGATATTAACGCCTTGCCTGTCAATCAATACTGTTGGCAAAATGCCAGGGGCCATACAGACTCGGCTGTGGCTCTCAGCACCTGTGACCACTGTTAACCGATTCTGTAACTTCTAAATCATTGTGTAAAGTGTGATATGTGACTTGAGTATTATAGATAATAGTAATTAAGATTGGGATGGAATAAAAGAATTGTGATTGCTTTGGTCATAACACAACTGAACCATGAGTATTTTGATGAGTTGAAGTGGATGAAGGTGATGTAGCTTGTGACGTTATTGTTATTCAGTAAATTTTTACATTGTGGAAAGACATAAGTGTGTGTGGTATATATTAATGATAATATATATTTATGTGTGTATGTACATATTTATGTATATATATATGTGTGTGTGTGTGTGTGTGTATATATATATATATATATATATATATATATATATATATGTAAATGTTATAGCTCACACAGGACTTATCATGTCCTCATTTGGGCCTCATATTTCCTGGTACTGGGGATTGAAACCACAGGTGCTTCACCACTGAGCCATACCCCCAACCCTACTTTAAAACTTTTTTTTTTTTTTTCTTGAGAACAGTGTCTTGTTAAATTGCTTAGGCTGGCCTGGAACTTTCAATTCTCCTTCTTCAGCATCCCAAATTGCTGGGATTACAGGTGTGCGTCACTATACTCTATGAGCTCAGGTGGAGCTCTCTGAACTTCTGTTGGTTTGGGGTGATTCCCAATTCATTAATTGTTTTTTGTGTAAGTAAACACTTGTGAGTATTTTGTTAAAAACAAAATGTTACAGTATGTTACATATATTCTTTTTTTTTTATTGTTGGTCGTTCAAAACATTACATAGTTCCTCATACATCATATATTCTTTTTTAAAAATATTTTTTAGTTGTTGATGGACCTTTATTTTATTTATTTGTATGTGGTGCTGAGAATCGAGCTTAATGCCTTATGCATGCCAGCCAAGTGCGATGGAGCTACAACCCAGCCCACATATATTCTTTTGAGTATTCCAAATATTACATAAATTGGAATACATTGTGTTAGTTAAAGGAACGTAGTATTCATTTTAGTAAAAATAACTGAAGAAAATAAAATTGCTTTTTGATTATAACGGGAAGCTTTCTAATTTGGCAGGGGCAGTTTACTGGAGATTGAACCCAGGGGTACTTATAACCACTAACCACATCCCTACCCCTTCTGATTTTTCATTTTGAGACAGGTCTCACTAAGTTGCTTAGGGCCTCGATAAGTTGCTGATGCTGGCCTTGAACTTGTGATTCTTCTGCTTTAGCCTCCTGAGTTGTTAGGATTACAGGCATGTGCTTGACTCTAATATTTTTAAAGGTGAGGGTTCTTTTTTTTTATTAATACTTAACTCTGGTTATGAAACTAGGCTTTAAGATATTAAATAGAGGAGCAAGATGTATCTCAGTGGTCAAGTGTTTGCCTAGTGTGTGCAAGGCCCTTAATTTAATTTCCAGCACTGCCAAAAAACAAAACCAAAACCAAAACACACACACACACACACAAAAAAAAAAAACAAACCCACAAAATTGTTTTGTTTTTAGGAATCAACCTAGATGCCCTTCAATAGATGAATGGATAAAGAAACTGTGGTATATATACTCAATGGAATATTACTCAGCATTAAAAGAGAATAAAATTATGGCATGTGCAGGTAAATGGATAGAGTTGGAGAATATCATGCTAAACAAAGTAAGCCGAAATCCCCAGAAAACAAAGACTGAATGTTCTCTCTGATAAGTGGATTCTGATCCATAATGTGGGGGCAGGCATTGGAAAAATGGAGGAACTTTGATTGGGCAAAGGGGAGGAAGGAGAAGGGAGGAGGAATAGGGGCAGGAGAGATGGTGAAATGAGATAGACACCATTTCCCTAGGTACATGTATGACTGCACATATGGTGTGATGCTACATGGTGTACAACCAGAGAAAGAAAAATTGTGCTGCAATTGTGTACAGTGAATCAAAATGCATTCTGCTGTCATATAGACCCAATTAGAATAAATAAATAATGAAAAAGCAAAAACTCCAAACCTCCAAAATGAAAAATAAAACCCTCAAATCCCCCAACAAAAACATCAGGAGTGTCAAAATTGAGACCCTGATCAGTGTTTTTACTTTTCATTTTCAAGGTGTTTCATATCTGTTTTTCTTATCACACAGTTTATAAGTCCTTGTGATGTGTATATTTTATTCAAAATTATTACTGTTCTTTCATTAATATTTTTTAGAATTGTGGTAAAATATGCATAACTACCATTTTAACGATTTTTCAGCATATCATTTTTCCTGTCTCTGAATTTGCTCACAGAAGTGGAATCACATATTTGTCCTATCTAGTAATTTTTGTTTATAAGTTTTAATTTTTACCTTAAGTTTTCTCCTATTTGGTTTTTGGTATAGAACAGATTTTTTATTTTTATTTTAGAGACTGTTCATAGAATATTTTGTTGTATGTCTACTGACAAATGATTTTTGGTTCTTATAATAATAAAAGGTTGAGAAGAATTATAGAATTTTAAAGCCGCTTTAAAAGGAAACAAAATAAGACAAGGACTTTTTTTCTTTTCTTTTTTGATTTTTTTCTTAATAGTTTCCTTCAGTCTTTCTTTGAAAATATAAAAACAACCTGTGTTCAAAGAATCATTTAATATAGTGCTCCACAATTTTTTATGGTTGCATAATTTTTAAAAATATTTTTTAGTTCTAGCTGGACACAATACCTTTATTTTTTTATTTAAAAAATACCTTTATTTTATTTGTTTATTTTTCTGTGGTGCTGAGGATCCAACCCAGCGCCTGGCACGAGCTAGGCGAGTGCTGTATCTCCTGCTGAGCCACAATGCCAGCCCCATGGTTGCATATTTTTTATGCTTAATTGATCAAGTACAACAAAAGAACAACAAATGTGATAGCAATACTTTTTTGTCATAAATAAATTTACAAATATGCACTGCATGTGCTCTGTGAGGAGGAAAGAGAGTAAGGTGAAGAAACTTTCATACAGGGTACTCAAGGAGCTATGGACAGGGTTAAGAGAATGAATGGAATGCCGGGTGTAGGTAAATCTATAATTAGAAGAAAGGAAAGCACAAATACCCAGAGAGTAGAGTCCATCATAGTCATTAAAACCAGCACTCAAATTTTGCTTTGATATTTTTGACAGTTAAGGTTCAAGGAAGATATGGTCCTCAATATCATCCTCCTCATAAAAATATTTGCCATTCATCGAGTGCATGGTGCCAAGTAATTGTTAGAAAAATCCACTGGAGTTAGTGAGAAGACATCGAATGCCCCCTTTCTGTTCCTAAAAAAGCTAGCCAATTTAGGGAACCATGGGAGCAAGTCTGGGCCAGATGGTCCATAAACATGCTGGTTTGTTTGTTTCTTTCTACATATACATGACAGTAAAGTGTATTTTGATATATTATACATACATAGACTAAGTATAACTTGTTCCAGTCAGGATCCCATGATTATGGTTGTATATGATATGGAGTTACATTGGTTGTGTATTCATATGTAAGGATAGGAAAGATATGTTTGCTTCATTCTACTCTCTCTTTTATTCTCATCCCCCCTCTCTGCCCTTCATTGGCCTTTGTCTAGTCCAGTAAACTTCTAATCTTCCCCTTTCTTGTTGTGGGTTAGCATTCACATATCAAAGAGAACATTCTGACTTTGATTTTTGGGGGGACTGGATTATTTCACTTAGCAGTTCCATCCTTTTACAGTACCATCCTTTTACTGGCAAATGCCATAATTCTTGTTTATGAGTGCCCCACAATTTTGTCAATACATATTTTAATTTTAATTTTCCTTCTTAAATTCCTGGAAATACAGGATTAGAATAATTCATCAATAATTATCTTCAACACAAAATACAAATTATATTGTAATTAACCCTTGGATTAATGCTATCCAGCTTGTTCAATCCATTTTATAAGTGTTTTTACAGTAAACTTTCTTTTCATAAGTGGATTTTGTGGAAGTAGTGATTGTTTTTGTTTGTTGTGGGAGGTGATAATTAGTTCAGTAGATGGGATGTTTATATTAAATATTTTCATTAACTAGTGGAAATCAACCTTTTTAATTAATATCAGCATATCCTTTAACTAGAAAAGTCTCTGCTAGTTTTGAATAAGGTCATATGATTTTCTTCATAACTAAAAACATTAGAAAATGTTTTTAGTTGTGGGTGGACATAATAGCTTTATTTTGTTTGTTTATTTTTATGTGGTGCTGAGGATTGAACCCAGTGCTTCACATGTGCTAGGAAAGTGCTCTACCACTGAGCTACAGTTCCAGTCCTGATATGTTGAATTTTAAGCAGTGAGTTAATTGTCTTTGAATTTCATTTGAACTGAGATGTAAAATGAAAAACAAGCAAACGTACCACACCTATCTATGGCATATTTTACTTTAAAAAATAATTTTTAGTTGTAGTTTGAAAGAGCCACATGTCATACTTAATAAAATATGGACTTGAGTATATCTGGAGTTTAATTGTGTTTTATAAATTAGTTATTAAGGATTTTATTCTCTAAAATACAGGCTCTTGCAGTATTTTTTTTAAAAAAACTATTATTGTTCATTGTTGTTTTGGCTATATTTACAATTTCAGCAGCATCTTAAATAGACAGTATGTCTATGTACAATGAAATACTCTTACAATATTTTTATTGAAAAAGGAATACTAGAATTTGTTAGCTAATTAGACAACATGTTATACAGTAGAGTATTAGGCATGAATATAAAGTATGACAGCTAAGCTTTATTAGATAAAAACAGAGAAGAATTGGCTTTTTTACAATTTTTTGGCTATATAGCAGTCCCTCCTTATTCTCACGGGATATGTTCCTAGGCCTTATTTATTTACTGTTGTTTCCCTATATATATGCATACCTATGGTAAGTTTTAATGTATAAATTAGGCATAGTAAGAACTAATAAAATAGAACAGATAAAGGAGTAAACTGAAATAAAATTGCCAGCATCACTATTCTTGTTCTTTGGTGTCATTATTAAGTAAATTAAGAGTTACTTGAAAATATGCATTGCTGTACCAAGACAGTTGGTCTGATAACCTGCAGCTATTGACTAATAGGTAGATAGAAACAGTGAACAAAGGGATGATTCACATCCCATGTGGCATGAAACATGTTGGCATAAGATTTCATGCTATTCAGGCATGTAATTTTAATTTTATAAATTATTTCTGGGATTTTTCATGTAATATTTTGAAACCTTGGTTGGCTGCCAGTAACTAAAATGGGAGAAAGTACTATTACAAATAAGGGAGAATTGTACTTACTCTTGCAGATACTGTTTTGTTGAAATTCATTTTTGTGTTTGATAAATCTTAATTCAAGGATCTTCATTATTTGGGGATAACATCTCTTCAACAGGTTCTCTTATAGGGAATTTAAATATTAGAATATGGAAATGTCTGAATGAAATCAGTGAATTGTATTAATATCAATGTCCTGGTTGTAGGAACTAGAAGTATGTATTCACAAGGCCCTAAGTTCAATCCACAACAACCCCCCCCAAAAAAAAATCTAGTTGTGATATTTATTATACTATTTTTTTTTGCAAGGTGTTACTATTGGAGGAAACTAGACACAGTATATAAGGAGTCTCTATAGTGTTTCTCACAACTATGTGAATCAAAATTTTCTTAAAGGAAAAAAAATGAGAAAAGACTTTCATTTTTCGTGGAGTCATAGTAACATATTTTTTCTCCCCTTTGAAACAACTGTAAAAAAACAGGTGAAATATTTGAAATGATTCTTTTCAAGGCATTGGACATTTGTAGTGAAATAATATTGACCTTGAAAATTTGAAAATAGAGTTCTTTTATTGCCTTGTGTATGCCCTTGAGAGAATTTTTTGTTGTGGCACAGGGAAAGGAAACTGCAGTAACATGGAAGACTCTGCAAGTTGAGGAGCTGGAGCTAAACCTCCAGAGAGACTAATGAAACAAAAAAAACTGAAAAAAGTTCCAAAATTTGGTGTGTTTTTTTCTTTGTTTGTTTGTTCTTTTGTTTTTAATGTGGTATGGGGGATTGAACCCAAGGGCATTTAAGTGTATCGCACTTAACACCAGCTGGAGCACATGAAACCCTGAAGATATTCCCTGCTAATTAAAGCAGTTAATATGGCCCAATATAAATTAAAAAAGGGCCTTGATGGATTGAAAATTGGTATGTAAGACCCACTTAGAGAAGGGATTGTAATCTTCTTGGCTTGCCCATCTAATAATTCAATTTTACTTTCTTTTTAAACTTGGAAAAAGTAAATATTGCCTCACAGTTGATTGCTGTCCCTTAATGCTATAGTTCTATTTGTCAAGGCCTCCATACCCAATATTATTGAAATCATTGAGTCTTTCTACTATATAACTCATAAACACTCTGCATAGGTTTGGCTAACATATTTTGAACAGTCCTTATTACCGGAGTCTCTCAGCTGTAGTTTGCTTTCATTTTCAGGAAATATAATACCTTCCTAGCCATCTATAAGGTCCCTACTCCTCAATAACCCTGCCATCATATACATCTTTATAAACAAGATCTTAAAAATATACAGCTTTTTCCAAAAACTCAGGTAAGACATAACATTGATGTTATCTGCCTCTGAAGAGATTGATGTGTAACTTTTTTTGTGTGTGGTGCTGGGGCTTGAATCCAGGCTCTTGTGTGTGCAGGGAAAGAGGCCTGATGAGCTACATCTCTAACCCCCAAGAGATTGACTTGACAAACTCATTCAAGACATACAAATACTTAAAAAGAATTTCACAACAAGAGCATGGGTTGTTGCCCTAAACATAGTATAAGGCCCTGCCATCTTGGTTAAATTCTTGAAAAATTATTTTGTTAGCTGAGGCCAGCTCTACCCTGACTGTCTAGAAACAGGTATTAACTCCTCTGCAGGTCTCATATAGTACTATAATGACTTGTTTATAAACAAATTCACATTCAGTTAAACTACACACTTTAGTGATCAGGTAAACATTAGGGAGTGAATTGTAATAAATTTATTTTTGCAGTACTGGGGATTGAACCCAGAGTTTCACATGTGATAGGCAAGCACTGTGCTACATCTACATCTTCAGATCTTTTTTCCCCCCATTTTATTTTGAGATAGGGTTTTACTTAGTTGCCTGGGCTGGCCTCTAACTTGGACTCCTCCTGCCTCAGCCTCCCAAGTAAACGTTATTACAGTTGTGTGTAACCACAGCATGCCTGACTATTTTTGATGCTTGATTGCTAATATCCTTGAAACTTCACCACTTATTTTTCCTTCTGTCTCTCATCTGATGAAGTCGTTAAGAAAGCCCAGGTGCTTCTTCCTTTAGAACTTACAGGATATTCAAACTACACATGCCCCTTGAAGCTCATATGTAAGAACTCTCAGTTAAGCCCCATCTTCTAGTCACAATAAAAATTGAGAAGGTCTCCTGATTTTGCTCTGTCAAGATGGTTTTGGATCTGTATGGAGCCACATTTTCATATCCTGTCAGTACAAAGGTGGTGTGGTGTCATCTGTGTCAATACCTAAACTGAATCTTGGTTGGGAGGTCCATCTATCCTCTTTAGGGTGACCACAATAGAGAAAGGATTTTTTCTTTTCAATAAATATTAAGAAAGATAAAACCCAAACAAAACTCTCCTTGTTTTTTTAAAAACTATCATATATTTATTATATAGAACATAATAAACTTCATTTTTAAATTTTTATTTTTTAAAATTGACAAAACCCATATATCTTTATAGTATAACATTATATTTTGAAATATGTGTAAATGATGGAATGGTTAAACTAAACTAATTAACATGCATATTACCTCACATGCTTTTTTATTTGTGGTGAGAACACTTAACGCCTACTCTTTCAGCAATTTCCAAGTGTGTGTAATATTGTTATTAACAGTAGAGAACAGAATATACTAGAAACATTAATAAAGAACAAGCTGAAAAAATTATTTTCTTTTATAATATTTTATTCTATACTTTTTTTTTTTTTGGTACTGGGGATTGACCCCCAAGAGCACTTAACCACTCACTGAACCACCTCCCTTTTTTTGTGTGTATGTGTGTGTTAAGATATACATAACATAAATTTACCATCTTAACCATTTTCTAAAAACTGGACTTAATTTTTAAGAGTTATTTTAGGTTCACAGCAAAATTGAGTGGAACCTGGTGTGTGGTATGGTGGTGCATATGTGTAATCCCAGCGACTTGGGAGGCTAAGGCAGGAGAATTGCAAATTTGAGACCAGCCTCAGCAATTTAGTTGAGACCCTGTCCCTGGGTTCAATCCCAGTACCTCTCCCCACAAAAAAATTTAGGTGGAAGGTATAGAATAGCCTTGTTCATATCAGGACCATTCCCACCAATGGGTAAATCTGATAAATTTACTTTGACATACCATTATCACCTAAAGTCCCTAGTTTGCATTATGATTCGTGATTCACTCTTGGTGTTGTACATTTTATGGGTTTGGACAAATTTTATAATGACATATATCCAACACTGTAGTATTATATGGAGTTGTGTCACTACTATCAAAATGCTCTTTGTTCCACCTGTTCGTTCCTCTTTCCCCCAGCTTGTGGGGAAAATGCATTTACTGTATTCATAGTTTTAGTTTTTTTTTTCAGAATGGCATATATGGTATGCAACTTTCTTCAGTTGACTTCTTTAACTTAGTAATATGCACTTAAGATTCCTCCATGTCTTTTCTTGGCTTGATACTTCATTTCTTTTTAGTGCTGGATAATATTCCATTGTCTGTATAACGATGAGGGTCTCCCTCCTTCTTCCGTGTAATTCCCCTTCTCCCTTCCTTTCCCTCCCACTACTCTTCCCCATTTAGTGGTAATCATCTTCTCATGCTCTTCTTTCCCTATCCCATTTTGAGTCACCCCCCTTATATTAGAGAAGACATTCAGCCTTTGTTTTTTAGGGATTGGCAAACTTCACTTAGCATAATCTGCTGTAATGCAACCCATTTCCCTGCAAATGCCATGATCTTATTATTTTTTAGTGCTGAGTAATATTCCATTGGGTATAAATGCCACATTTTTTTTTTTATCCATTCATCCATTGAAGGGCATCTAGGTTGGTTCCACAGTCTAGCTATTGTGAATTGCGCTGCTATAAACATTGATGTGGCTGTGTCCCTGTAGTATGCTCTTTTTAGGTCTTTTGAGTATAGTCCAAGAAGGGGAATAGCTGGGTCAAATGGTCGTTCCATTCCCAGCTTTCCAAGGAATCTCCATATTGCTTTCCAAACGGGCTGCAGTCCCACCAGCAATGTCTGAGTGTACCTTTTCCCCCACATCCTTTCCAACACTTACTATTGCTTGTATTCCTGGGGATAACTGCCATTCTGACTGGAGTGAGATGAAATATTAGAGTAGTTTTGGTTTGCATTTCTCTAATTACTAAAGATGAACACTTTTTCATATATTTGTTAATTGCTTATATATCTTCTTCTGAGAAGTGTCTGTTCAGTTCTTTAGCCCGTTTATTGATTGGGTTGTTTGTTTTTTTTGGTATTAGGTTTTTTGAGTTCTTTATATATCCTAGAGATTAGCGTTCTATCTGATGTGTATGTGGTAAAAATTTGCTCCCATACTGTAGGCTCTATCTTTACCTCAGTGATTGTTTCTTTTGCTGAGAAGAAGCTTTTTAATTTGAGTCCATCCCATTTATTGATTCTTGGTTTTAATTATTGTGCTATAGGAATCTTATTAAGGAAGTTGGGGCCTAATCTGATATGATGAGTTGGGTCTACTCTTTCTTCTATGAGGTGCAGGTTCTCTGGTCTAATTCCTAGGTCCTTGATCCACTTTGAGTTGAATTTTGTGCATGGGGAGAGAAAATGGTTTAATTTCATTTTGCTACATATGGATTTCCAGTTTTCCCCAGAAGCATTTGTTGAAGAGGCTATTCCTCCTACAATGTATGTTTTTGGCACCTTTGTCTAGTATGAGATAACTGTTTTTATGTGGGTTGGTCTCCGTGTCTTCTGTTCTGTACCATTGGTCTATATATCTATTTCTTGCCAATACCATGCTGTTTTTGTTACTATTTCTCTGTAGTATAGTTTAGGGTCTGGTATTGTGATGCCTCCTGCTTCACTATTTTTGCTAAGGATTACTTTGGATATTCAGGGTCTCTTATATTTCCAAATGAATTTCATGATTGCTTTTTCTAGTTCTATGAAGAATGTCATTTGGATTTTAATAGGACTTGCATTAAATCTATATAACAGTTTTGGTAGTATGGCCATTTTGACTATATTAATTCTGCCTATCCAAGAATATGGGAGATCTTTCCATCCTCTAAGGTCTTCTTCAATTTCTTTCTTTGGTGTTCTGTAGTTTTCATTGTAGAGGTCTTTCACCTCTTCTTCTGTTAGATTGATTCCCAAGTATTTTATATTTTTTGAGGCTATTTTGAATGAGGTAGTTTTCCTAATTTCTCTTGCAGTGGATTCATCACTTATGTATAGAAATGCATTTGATTTATGGGTATTGATTTTATATCCTGCTACTTTGTTGAATTCATTTATTAATTCTAGAAGTTTTCTGGTGGAGTTTTTTGGATCTTCTAAATATAGAATCATGTCGGCAAACAGTTTGAGTTCTTCTTTTCCTATGTGTATCCCTATAATTTCTTTTGTCTGATTTCTCTGTAGTATTTTAATTTTTTCTAAAAAATATATATTTTTTTTAGTTGTAGATGGACCTTTATTTTATGTATTTATATGCAGTGCTGAGGATCGAACCCAGGGCCTCACACATGCTAGGCAAGCACTCCACCACTGAACCACAACCCCAGCCCCTTAATTTTTTCTTGATAGCCACATGTGATAAACTGAGTAAAAGAAATTGCTGTAAATATGTCTTCAATAACATGGTGTAAGATGTTGGGGAAGGGAGATATTCTGTAGCCTGTGCCTCTGGAATGTGAACTTCATTTGTGAATTTCAATTTTTCTCTCTCCCTCTTAATTGGATCAGGATTATCTGAGTGGGTTGGAGTTGGAATTTTCCTTTGCACAGGTCAGTTAAGCTCTGATGAAATGACCTGGGATGTGCCTGGTGGCATATCTGTAATTCCAGTGGCTCAGGAGGCTGAGGTTGGAGGACCACAAGTTCAAAGCCAGCGTCAGCAATTTAGCAAGGCCCTAAGCAACTCAGTGAGACACTGTCTCTAAATAAAATACAATAAGGGGTGGGGAGTGTGTGGCTCAGTGGTTAAACACCCTTGGGTTCAATCCCTGGTGCCAAAATAAACAAACAAAAAAACCTCCCAAACTAACAACTAGTGTGTTAAGCTCTGGTTAAACATTTCTCCTGAGGGCAGACCTTTTTAAGAATGGAATAATGGTGTCTTTCAAAACTTGCCTTTGCTGTATGTTCAGTGGGAGGACTTAGAGCTTTAGGAGGTAAAACTCATAAAAGTGTGGGTCCCTTATACTGGATTTCCCTGAAGTATTTAACTCTCAGAATTGTCCACTCTGAGCTTACAGCAATTCATCATTTACAGTTTAGGTTTTCCTACCACATGAGTTTCTGCTCTAGTTGTGATTCTTTGCATTCACCTGTTGGGCTCTTCAATTTTGGAGGCAACAGTTTGCCCTGTGATCTCACTTCTCTTTTTTTTGGTGGTACTGGGGATTAAACCTAGGGGCCCTTTACCACTGAACTACATCCCCAACCCCTTCTAAAAAAAATTTTTTTTTTTTGATACAGGGTCTCACTAAGTTGCCCAAAGTGGCCTTGAACTTGTGATCTCCCTGCCTAAGCCTCCCAAGTGGCTGGGATTATTACAGGCATGTGCTGCCATCACCACAACTTATGGATGGATCTAAGAAGAATTGTTGATTTTTCAGTTTGTTTTTTTACTTTTTGTTAGGATGGGGTACCAGCTTAAAGCTTCCTATATGCTGGACTGGAAATTGGAAGTTTAGACTATTAAATATATTCATATTGTTGTGGCACCACTACCACCATGCATCTTTAGAACTCTTCATTTTGAATATTTTATTTATTTATTTATTTATTTTTTGAGAGAGAGAGAGAGAGAGAGAGAGAGAGAGAATGTGAATCTTTTTTGTAGATGAACACAACACAATGCCTTTATTTTTTTTTTTATGTGGTGCTGAGAATCGAACCCGGGTCCCACCCGGGCTAAGCGATTGCTCTACTGATGAGCCACAATCCCAGCCCAAAACTCTTCATTTTGTAAAACTAAAGTTTTATCCTCATTAAACAGTAACTTATTTCCCTCTCCAACTACCCCTGGCAACCACCATCCTGTTTTCTATTTCCATGAATTTGAAATACTCTAGGTATTTTCTATAAGTGGAATCAAACAGTATTTGTTTTATTTTGGGGTTTTTTTGTGACTTCCTTATTTCATTTAGCATGAGTCCCTTTAGGACTGTGTTTTATTAAGTTTTTGAAAAAGCTTGAGGGAGACTAGTATTGGTTTTTTTAAATGTTTGGTAGAATTCACCAAAGAAGCCATGAGGTCCTAGGCTTTTCTTTCTTGGAAGATATTTGATTACTGATTCAGTCACCTTGATAGTTGTAAGTCCTCTCAAATTTTCTATTTTTTCAAGATTCTGCCTTGGTAGGTTTTGTGTGTTGGGGAATTTGTTCATCTAGCTTATTCAATTGGGCACATAATGTTCATAGTTATAATCTTTCATGTTTTTGTAGAATTGATAGTAATGCCTTCCCCCTTTGATTTCTGATTAAGTAATTTGAATGATCTCTCTTCTTATCTTAATCTGGTTAAGGGTTTGTCAATTTTGTTGACCTTTGAAGAAATCAGCTTTTATCATTGATTTTTTTCTCTAATTTTTGGTTTTTTAAATTTCATTTATTCTTGATCTAGTTTTATTTCTTTCCTTCTGCTAGCTTTGGTTTAGTTCTTAATTTTCCAGCATCTTATACTGTAAAGTTAGGTTGTTGATTTTAGATTTTTCTTCTTTTTCAACATAAATGTTGATGTGTATAACATTCCTCTTTTACAGTGCTTTCAATGTGTTACATAGTGTAAATATGTTGTATATAAATTTTTGTTTATTTCTAAGTATTATCTAATTTCCATTGTGATTTCTTCTTTGCTATGTTGATTGTTTGAATATGTTGACTATTTGCACAAATTTGTAATTTTTCCAGTTTTCCTTCTGTTTTTGATTACTAACTTCATTTTATTGTGATTACAGAAGATACTTTGATATTTTAAAAAAGGAATTTTGATTCTTATCTTAGGTTGTATTCAAATAAGACTACAGGCCTACCTGAAAAAATTTTCTAAACTGTGAAACTTCTAAAAAATAGTGAAATTTTTTGTGACTTCAGGTTAGTAAGCAAATATTTCTTATGACACCAAAAGTATGAATTATAAAAGAAAAATGGGGTAAATCTGGGTAAAGGTAAATTGGGACTTCTTCAAAATTAAAACTTCATTCATAGAGAATGAACAGAAGATACAGACTGGGAGAAACTTTTGCAAGGCATATATCATATAGAAGACGTGTACTTTTAAAGGACACTCAGCCAGGGCAGGTGCTGGGATACCTGTAATCCCAGTGATTTGAGAGACTAAAGCAGGAAAATCACAAGTTCAAGGCTTTCTAATTTCAGAAACTTAGCAAAACCCTAACCATCTTAGTGAGATCCTGTCTCAAAATAAAAGGACCAAAAGGGCTAGGGATGTGGCTTAGTTGTTAAGTGCCTCTGTGTTCAATCCCCAGTATATATAAATGAATGAATGAATGAATAAATAACTCAAAACTCAATAGTAATAGTCTGATTAAAAAATGGGCAAATGTTTGTATAGATAACTTCATCAAAGTTGATAGTGGCAGATAAGCACATGAAAAGATGCTCAACATCTTAATCATTAGGGAACTGCAAATACCATGAAGAGATCTCACTACCCATTTATTAGAATGGCTAAAATTGAAAAGACCAAACAATTGAAAAGACTTTTAAGTATTGTTAAGGATGTGCAGGAGTTGGAACACGCAAACACTGCTGATGAGAATACAGAATGGTACAACTACTTTAAAAAAAAGTTTGGCAGTTTCTTAAAATATTAAACACCTACTTACCATATGATTTAGCCATTCTACTTTTAGCTAATTTATCAAAAACCAAAAACCTAAAGCAAACAAACAAACAAACAAAAAAACCACCAGAACAACAACACTGTGTCTGCACATAGACTTGTATATAGATTTGTATGTTAATGTTCAGAGAAGCTTTATTTGTAGTTGCCCTAAAGTGGAAACAGTCCAAATGTTTAATGAATAAATGGACCATATCCTTGATGGAGTTCTCTTCAGCAATTAAAAAAAAAACTTGTTACTTGCAACAACATGGACAAATCTCAAAATAACTATGCTGAATGAAAGAAGCTAAACAACAACAACAAAAAAGATTATGAACTTGTTTTCATTTAGATAAAACTGGAACATTTAAACTAATCTATACTGACAGCTGGTTAATTCTTGTCTGAGGATGGTAGAAAGGGAGTTAAAGAGAGGCAGGAGGGAATGATTTCAGTATGATGATAGTTACATTCCCGGTCTTGCTTGTGGTCATGGTTTCACAGGTATAGACATATGCCTAAATTTACCAAATTGTATATTTTAAATATGTGTAGTTTATTGTATGTTCAGTATACCTTAATAAGGCTGTTAAATAATAGATTAAAAAATTCTAAAATATGTATAAATTATAAACTGCTTCAGGTAGAATAGATTTTTATGATATTTGTTCTAGATCTTTCCTAGAGCAGAGAATTGGAGAACTTTTTTTTTTGTTCTCCAAGTTTTGAATGTTTTTTACCTTATTCCTTTCCTCCAGATAATAATAAATAATACTTTGCCTCTTCTGTTATGCTTGAACTCAGGCCCATTTTCAGTTGTTTATGCTTTATCATCAGTAATTAATCTGTGTTTTAAGTCTTTTCCCTTTCCCCAGTTTGAAAGGTCCATCAAATTTTATCTTTTTTTTAAAAAGATCCTTTTTAAATACCTACCATCATTACAGAACAGGTCAACAACCTTTCATTCATGGATTAATGTAATAATTTCCTAACCAGTCCTTTTCTCGTCTAATCCATTTTCTGACTGTTATCAGACTAACAGTTGGGAAAATAATGTTGTGCTTCACATTTTTCAGCAGGCCACTCATGTTAGCATTACTAAGCATCCACTGTGTGAATGGAACTGCAAAGGATTAGGAATAGGAAAATGGAAAGCTGAAAAGGATATGATACTTCTCAATTATCTATTTATTTATTTATTTTGCTGTGGGTTGAACTCCAGGGTCTCTAGAATGCTAATAAGCATGTGCTCTACCAGCCCCATCTCAAATAATATTTATGAAGAAGTGGAGTTTAAATATAAATGTAATTTTTACCTGTAACATTGAGACATTTAATGAATAGCAAAATAGTAAAATCCCCCCCCCCCGCTTTCTAGGTTCCTGTTGCATGTAAATCTTGTCCCTGTGGTTACATATTTATTAATAGGAAGCTTCTAAAAGTAAAACACTCAGAGAAATCATCACCTTTTACAGGTAATTTTGAGAGTTTACCACCTTTCCACTTTTTTCATTTCAGTTATATAAATTTAAGATTAATTTTTGTGAGTTAAAAGTTTATTTTTGCTACTGACGTTAAAATGTTAGTTTATGGACATATTATTGCTTTTTGTTAGATATAATAAGTCAGTTTATGACATTGGTTTGTTTTTTATCCACTGTAAGTGTTAACTCCCTCACAATGCTGATAAAGCTTGTAAGGAATTTTATTTTTATTTTTTAAGCTTGTAAAGAATTTTAATGAGAAATTTCAATTTGCCAAGGAAGTTAAATGGGAAAGAATAGTATTTTCAACAGATGGTGTTGAGATACCATGATGTATATCTACATGTGAAAAATGATATTGGGCCCTAATCTTTGAAAATACTAAAAAATTAACTTTAAATAGATCATAAAAAGAAAATACCATAGATCTAAAGGTAGGAGCTAAAATAAGAGTACTTTTAAAAGAAATCCTAGCAGCAAATCTTTGTCACCATGGGTTAGATAGTGTTTTCTTAAATATGACACCAAAAGTGCAAGCGAAAAAAGAAAAAAATAGATAAGTTGGACTGCATCAAAACTTAACTTTAACTGGGTATTGTGGCTCACATCTGCAGTCCCAGCAACTTGGAGGCTGAGGCTTGAGGATCACAAGTACAAAGCTTAACCTCAGTGATTTAGTGAGTCTCTGAGCAACTTAGTAAGACCCTGTCTCAAAATGAAAAATTCAAAAAAGGGCTTGGGGGATGTAGCTCTATGATAAAGCACCCCTGAGTTAAAGCCCCAGTACCCCACCCCCCAAATTGAAACTTCATATTCCAAACAATACTATCTTTGAAAGTGAAAAAGCAAGCCACAAGATAGGAAAAATAATATTTGCAAATTATATATCTGAGATTTGTGTCCAGAGTATATAAAGAACTCTTACATCTCAATAGTAAAAAGAGAAATAACCCAACTGAAAAATGGGAAAATGAATTGAATAGTTAGTTATCCAAAGAAGATATTTAAAAATGTATGAAAAGGGCTGGGGATGTGGCTCAAGTGGTAGCACCCTCGCCTAACATGAGTGAGGCACAGGGTTCGATTCTCAGCACCACATAAAAATAAAATAAAGATACTATGTACACCTAAAACTAAAAAAAAAAGTATATGAAAAGATTCTCAACATATTAGTCCTTAGAATATGCAAGTCAGAACCATGGTAAGATAATTTCACACCTATTAGGGCTGCAATAATAAAAAAAAAAGACATAAAATGACATTTTGGTAAGAATGTGGAAGAATTGGCACCCTATATACATTGCTGGGAATGTAAAATAGATCAGTTGTTTTTTTGAAAGAGGCAGTTCCTCAAAAAGTTAACCATTTAGTTACAATAGTATGTAGCGATTTTCTTATAGGTATATACTCAAAAGAATTGAAAGTAGAGATTTTTAAAAAATATTTATTTTTTAAGTTGTAGTTGGACACAATACCTTTATTCCATTCATTAATTTTTTTATGTGGTGCTGAGGATTGAACCCAGGGCCCCGCGCATGCTAGGCGAGTACTCTACTGCTGAGCCACAATCCCAGCCCCTGAAAGTAGAGATTCTTAACACATACTTATACACCATTGTTCATTAGCAGCTTTATTCATAAATAGCTTCAAAATGGGGAACATCTCACATGATGTAATTGAAATATAGCCATATAATGTAATACTCTGTGACAATAAAAACAAAGGAAGTACTGCTACATGGTACAACATGGATGACACTTAACAAGCTGTATGAAAAAAGCCAATTATGTATTATTGTAGGGTTCCAATGCTCTGAAATGTTTACATAGGCAAATTTATAGAAACAAAACATATTATTGGCTTAGGGCTCTTGGAAAGGGGCAAAGGTGAATAGGGAATGACTGCTAGTGGGTAGAGTTTGTGTAAAATACACCATAACTCTGAAAAACCTTTCTGTAAAAAAATACAGATTTGTTGGGGCTGGGGATGTGGCTCAAGCGGTAGCATGCTTGCCTGGCATGCGTGCGGCCCGGGTTCGATCCTCAGCACCACATACCAACAAAGATGTTGTGTCCGCCGAGAACTAAAAAATAAATATTAAAAATTCTCTCTCTCTCTCTCTCTCTCTCTCCTCTCTCACTCTCTCTTTAAAAAAAATACAGATTTGCAACCTTGTGGAGTGTATTAAAAACTATTGAATTGTATACTTTAAGTAAGTGAATTGTATGGTATGTGAAGTATATCTCAGTAAAAGTATTTAAAAAAATAAGTCAGGAAGATACTTATGAAAACTATGAGAGTTGACCAGTCCTACCAATCATTAAAATACTATATGAAATATTAAATGAAAATATTGTAGAATTGGCATATAAATAGACAAATAGAGGAAAAGAATGGAAAGTACAGAAATAACCAGGTGTGGTGGCACATGCTGGCAATTTCAGAGACTCCGGAGGCTGGGACCAGGCCCGTCCCCTCCTCCAGTGTCTGCAAGGTAGGCAGGACTGTGAACACCAGCAGAGCGGGCCCAAAGCCTGCTGAGGGGCGGAACTGGCCCCTCCCCCAGTGCCTGCAAGCTAGGCGAACCTGCGACCCATCCGGAGGTTAGGCCCAGCAACCTACGGAGTGACACAGGTGCCCCTGGCGCCTGCTGGGTAGGCGGACGTTTGACCGACCAGCAGAGCAGACCTAGGGCCTGCCAGCATGGTAGACGGATCACACTAATTGGAGGAGGATCACAGCTACTACCTGCCCTGCAAGGGTGATTTTTCAACTATATAAGAGCAATATAAATAAATAGAGGGAAAATTTCAAAGACACAACAATTTCACCAAGCAGAAAGAAACGCCAGCAGTATGAAACGACAAGGAAAGAAAGGACCACAGGCAATGCAGGTCAACTCAACTTTAGAAGAGGTAATAGCTGCAACAGATGGAATGTCAGATAGAGAGCTCAGGACATACATGCTTCAGATGATCTGGAGTCTCAAGGAAGACATGAGACAGCAAAATCAGACAATGAAAGATCACATTGACAAACAAATCCAGGAAGTAAAAGATCAATTTCACAGGGAGATAGAGGTAATAAAAAACAAACAAATAGAAATCCTAGAAATGCAGGAAACAATAAACCAACTTAAAAACTCAATTGAGAATACTACCAGCAGAGTGGATCACTTAGAAGATAGAACATCAGACAATGAAGACAGAGTATTTCAACTTGAAAAGAACATAGATAGCTCAGCAAGTCTACTAAGAAACCATGAGCAGAACATTCAAGAACTATGGGATAATATCAAAAGACCAAACTTAAGAGTCATTGGGATACAGGAAGGCACAGAGCTCCAAACCAAAGGATTAAGCAATCTTTTCAGTGAAATAATACATGAAAACTTCACAGACTTGAAGAATGAGACAGAATCCCAAATCCTAGAAGCCTACAGGACGCCGAATGTGCAAAATCATAAGAGATCCACACCTAGACACATTATAATGAAGATGTCCAACATACAGAATAAGGAGAGAATTTTAAAAGCTACAAGAGAAAGGAAGCAGATTACATTTAGGGGTAAACCAATTAGGATAACAGCTGATCTCTCAACACAGACTCTAAAAGCTAGAAGATACTGAAATAACATATTTCAAACGCTAAAAGAAAATGGGTTCCAACCAAAAATCGGGTATCCCGTGAAATTAAGCTTCAGGATGGAAGATGAAATTAAAACATTCCACGACAAACAAAAGTTAAAAGAATTTGCAGCTAGAAAACCATCTCTTCAAAAAACCTTGGCAAAACACTACAGGAAGAGGAAATGGAAAACAACAATGAAAACCAACAGTGGGAGGTAGGACAGTAAAGGGGGGAAAATAATCAAAGAGGAAAACAAATCAGGTTTAATAGCATTAATAAACAAACTATGGCTGGAAGAACAAACCATATCTCAATAATAACCCTAAATGTTAATGGCTTAAACTCACCAATTAAGAGACACAGGTTAGTTGAATGGATCACAAAACAAGACCCAACAATATGCTGCCTGCAGGAGACGCATTTGATAGGAAAAGATATACATAGACTGAAGGTGAAAGGTTGGGAAAAATCATATCACTCATATGGACTGCGGAAACAAGCAGGAGTGTCCATACTCATATCAAATAAAATAGATTTCAAGCCAAAGTTAATCAGAAGGGATAAAGAGCGACACTACATACTGCTCAAGGGAACCATACACCAACAAGACATAACAATCATAAATATATATGCCCCAAACAACGGGGCTGCTATGTTCATTAAGCAAACTCTTCTCAAGTTCAAGAGTCTAATAGACCACCATACAATAATCATGGGAGACTTTAACACACCTCTCTCACCACTGGACAGATCTTCCAAACAAAAGCTGAATAAGGAAACTATAGAACTCAATAATACAATTAACAACCTAGACTTAATTGACACATATAGAATATACCACCCAACATCAAGCAGCTACACTTTTTTCTCAGCAGCACATGGATCCTTCTCAAAAATAGATCATATATTATGTCACAGGGAAACTCTTAGTCAATATAAAGGAGTAGAGATAATACCATGCATCTTATCTGATCACAATGGAATGAAACTGAAAATCAACGATATAAGAAGGAAGGAAAAATCATGCATCACTTGGAGAATGAACAATAGGTTACTGAATGATCAATGGGTTTTAGAAGACATCAAGGAGGAAATTAAAAAATTCTTAGAGTTAAATGAAAACACAGACACAACATATCGGAATCTATGGGACACATTGAAAGCAGTTCTAAGAGGAAAATTCATTGCTTGGAGTGCATTCCTTAAAAAAAGAAAAAACCAACAAATAAATGATCTCATACTTCATCTCAAAATCCTAGAAAAAGAAGAGCAAAACAACAGCAAAAGAAGTAGAAGGCAAGAAATAATTAAAATCAGAGCTGAAATTAATGAAATCGAAACAAAAGAAACAATTGAAAAAATTGACAAAACTAAAAGTTGGTTCTTTGAAAAAATAAATAAAATTGACAGACCCTTAGCCATGCTAACGAAGAGAAGAAGAGAGAGAACTCAAATTACCAGCATACGGGATGAAAGAGGCAATATCACAACAGACACTTCAGAAATACAGAAGATAATCAGAAATTATTTTGAATCCTTATACTCCAATAAAATAGAAGATAGTGAAGGCATCGATAAATTTCTTAAGTCATATAATCTGCCCAGATTGAGTCAGGAGGATATAGACAACCTAAACAGACCAATATCAATTGAGGAAATAGAAGAAACCATCAAAAGATTACCATCTAAGAAAAGCCCAGGACCGGACGGGTATACAGCAGAGTTTTACAAAACCTTTAAAGAGGAACTAATACCAATACTTTTCAAGCTATTTCAGGAAATAGAAAAAGAGGGAGAACTACCAAATTCATTCTATGAGGCTAACATCACCCTGATTCCGAAACCAGACAAAGACACTTCAAAGAAAGAAAACTATAGACCAATATCTCTAACGAACCTAGATGCAAAAGTCCTCAATAAAATTCTGGCGAATCGGATACAAAAACATATCAAAAAAATTGTGCACCATGATCAAGTAGGATTCATCCCTGGTATGCAAGGTTGGTTCAATATACGGAAATCAATAAATGTTATTCACCACATCAATAGACTTAAAAATAAGAACCATATGATCATCTCGATAGATGCAGAAAAAGCATTCGACAAAGTACAGCATCCCTTTATGTTCAAAACTCTTGAAAAACTAGGGATAACAGGAACATACCTCAACATTGTAAAAGCAATTTATGCTAAGCCTCAATTTATGCTAATCTTAGAAGGCATTCCCTCTAAGATCTGGAACAAGACAGGGATGCCCTCTTTCACCACTTCTGTTCAACATAGTTCTCGAAACACTGGCCAGAGCAATTAGACAGACGAAAGAAATTAAAGGCATAAAAATAGGAAAAGAAGAACTTAAATTATCACTATTTGCAGATGATATGATCCTATACCTAGAAGACCCAAAAGGGTCTACAAAGAAACTATTAGAGATAATAAATGAATTCAGCAAAGTGGCAGGTTATAAAATCAACACGCATAAATCAAAGGCATTCCTGTATATCAGTGACAAATCCTCTGAAATGGAAACGAGGACAACCACGCCGTTCACAATATCCTCAAAAAGAATAAAATACTTGGGAATCAACCTAACAAAAGAGGTGAAAGACTTATACAATGAAAACTACAGAACCCTAAAAAGAGAAATTGAAGAAGACCTTAGAAGATGGAAAAACATACCCTGTTCATGGATAGGCAGAACTAACATCATCAAAATGGCGATATTACCAAAAGTTCTCTATAGGTTTAATGCAATGCCAATCAAAATCCCAACGGCATTTCTTGTAGAAATGGAGAAAGCAATCATGAAATTCATATGGAAGAATAAAAGACCCAGAATAGCAAAAACAATACTAAGCAGGAAGTGTGAATCAGGTGGTATAGCGATTCCAGATCTCAAACTATACTACAGAGCAATAGTAACAAAAACAGCATGGTACTGGTACCAAAACAGGCGGGTGGACCAATGGTACAGAATAGAGGACACAGAAACCAACCCACAAAATTACAACTTTCTTATATTTGATAAAGGGGCTAAAAGCATGCAATGGAGGAAGGATAGCATCTTCAACAAATGGTACTGGGAAAACTGGAAATCCATATGCAACAAAATGAATCTGAATCCCTTTCTCTCGCCAAGCACAAAAGTTAACTCAAAATGGATCAAGGAGCTTGATATCAAATCAGAGACACGGCATCTGATAGAAGAGAAAGTTGGCTACGACCTACATGCTGTGGGGTCGGGCTCCAAATTCCTCAATAGAACACCCATAGCACAAGAGTTAACATCTAGAATCAACAAATGGGACTTACTTAAACTAAAAAGTTTTTTCTCAGCAAAAGAAACAATAAGAGAGGTAAATAGGGAGCCTACATCATGGGAACAAATCTTTACTCCTCACACTTCAGATAGAGCCCTAATATCCAGAATATATAAAGAACTCAGAAAATTAGACAATAAGATAACAAATAACCCAATCAACAAATGGGCCAAGGACTTGAATAGACACTTCTCAGAGGAGGACATACAATCAATCAATAAGTACATGAAAAAATGCTCACCATCTCTAGCAGTCAGAGAAATGCAAATCAAAACCACCCTAAGACACCATCTCACTCCAGTAAGATTGGCAGCAATTATGAAGTCGAACAACAATAAGTGCTGGTGAGGTTGTGGGGAAAAGGGTACACTTGTACATTGTTGGTGGGACTGCAAATTGGTGCAGCCAATTTGGAAAGCGGTATGGAGATTTCTTGGAAAGCTGGGAATGGAACCACTATTTGACCCAGCCATTCCCCTTCTCGGTCTATTCCCTAAAGACCTAAAAAGAGCATGCTACAGGGACACTGCTACATCGATGTTCATAGCAGCACAATTCACAATAGCAAGACTGTGGAATCAACCTAGATGCCCTTCAATAGACGAATGGATAAAAAAAAATGTGGCATTTATACACAATGGAGTATTACTCTGCAGTAAAAAATGACAAAATCATAGAATTTGGTGGGAAATGGATGGCATTAGAGCAGATTATGCTAAGCGAAGCTAGCCAAGCCCTAAAAAACAAATGCCAAATGTCTCCTTTGATATAAGGAGAGTAACTAAGAACAGACTAGGGAAGAAGAGCACAAGAAGACGACCAACATTAAACAAGGATGAGAGGTGGGAGGGAAAGGGAGAGAGAAGGGAAATTGCATGGAAATGGAAGCAGACCCTCAGGGTTATACAAAATTACATACAAGAGGAAGTGAGGGGAAAGGGAAAAACAGTACAAGGGGGAGGAATGAATTACAGTAGTGGGGGTAGAGAGAGAAGAGGGGAGGGGAGGGGAGGGGAGGGGGGATAATAGAGGATAGGAAAGGCAGCAGAATACAACAGACATGAGTTTATCAATATGTAAAGCAATGAAGTGTAACTGATGTGATTCTGCAAGCTGTATACGGGGTAAAATGGGAGTTCATAACCCGCTTGAATCAAAATGTGAAATATGATATATCAAGAACTATGTAATGTTTTGAACAACCAACATTAAAAAAATAAATTTAAAAAAAAGGATGAAAAAAAAAATAAAAAGGGCTAGGAATGTGGCTCAGTGGTTAAGTGCCCCTTGGTTAAATCCCCACTACCCCCACCTCAAAAAAAAAAAGTACAGGATTAGACCCAAATTTATATGGACAGATGACAAATCATTAAGAAAAAAAGTAGACTTTTTCTTTTTTTCTCTTATTGTGGTAATATATGCATGACATAGTATTCATCCTTTTAACCATTTCTAAGTGTGTAATTCCATGACATTGAAAACATTTTTAATGTTTGTACCTATCACCACTGTTTATACTCAAAATGTTTTTTGCATTCCCAACATAATTTCTGTACCCAGTAAACAGTCTCCCCCTTTTTTTTACTCCCTCCTGCCCCTGGTAATCTCTATTCTTCTTTCTCTCTCTGATTTTGGCTACTCTAGGGACTTAACATAAGTGGAGTCATACAATATTTGTCTTTTTGTGTCTGGCTTATTTCACTGTGTATTATGTTTCTAAGGTCCATCTATATTGTAGCATATATCAAAATTTCATTTTTAAATGGCTGGATAATATTCTATTGTATACACACATTGTGAATGCCTCTGATGCTGAACATCATTATACAAGTTTCTGTTTGAGTCCCTGCTTTCAATTCTTTTAGATATATGGTGGGAGTGGAATTGCTGGATCATATGGTATTATATGTTCAAATTTTTTGAGGTGCACCATTTTACTTTCCTGCAAGTAATATATGAGAGTTCCAATTTTTCCATATCCCAACATTTGTTATTTTCCTTTTTTTTTGTAATGGGGATTGAACCCAGAAGTTCAACAAACAAATAATATTTAATAATGTTATTAAATTATTATAAATAATATTTAGTAATATAAATGCTGTAATATAGTCAATAAATGCATGTCTCATAGGGATATGAATTAGAGATTCTGAAACTATATATGTACTAAAATTGCACATAGGTAAATGTATTTTAGATAAGAACTCGGTGTCTTATAAATAATGAAAAGGGTAACTAAAATAAACTGTACTGGGTGGAAATTTGAGATAGTCTGTATATGTGTGGGTTAATATGAATATATGTATTTCCTAACTGTGTCCACTGAGAGGGACTAGAAGCATTAACTAACATCCCAGTAGTAATAAAGAATCCTTGCACCCACGTTTGTCTTCTCTTTTTCTTTCCTTTTTTATTTTTTTGAGACAGGGGTCCTGCTATGTTACCCAGGCTGGCTTCCTGGGCTCAAGCAGTCTTCTTGTCTCGAAGTCTCCTGAGTAGACTTTTGTTTCTAAACACAATTCTCTAATAAAAGGAATCAGAGCTATTTGGGGAAGTGGTCAATTCTAGGACTGGGACAGGGAAAATACTAGGGAAAGCTGGAATATCATGAAGTATGCATGAAAACAATGAAATGCTTTAAAAAAACATTTCAGGGCCAATATTGTTGAAAGAATATGGGAGCCAACTGAAGAATAGCTAAAGTTGAAACAACCTGAGCAAAATAAATAATGTTAGTGGTGAGCACTTATAATCCTAGTGACTTGGGAGGCTGAGATAGGAGGATCACAAATTAAAAGCCAGCCTCAGCAACAGTGAGGCACTAAGCAACTCAGTGAGACCCTGTCTCTAATTAAAATACAAAATAGGGCTGGGGATGTGGCTCAGTGGTTGAGTGCCCCTGAGTTCAATCCCTGGCACCATAAATAAATAAATAAACAAACAAACAAATAAATAAATACTGTTACCATTGAATCATAATCCATAGAATAAAGTAAATATCCTTGCATACATAAATAAATAAATAGGGTAGAAGGGACAGTTCTTCCTTATAGGAGATTTCCAGTTAATAAATGTGGAAGGAACACAGGAAATAGGAAATCGGCATTAACAAAACACATAAATAATTGCCACAAATATGATTCTCTGATGAATCATAAAATTAGTGGGTGAAAATTTGAGGAGAAACAAAATTTATAATCTTCAAGTATCTTCCTCAAGATCTTCATTAACCACAAAAGGAAACAGTAACTTTATAGTGATGACATCTGACAAAAATTAATTTAACCAAATTACCAAAGTCAGTATCATAATAAAACATACTGGTATCATGGATCTTATGATGTGATGCACTGAAAGAATGCATTTTTGTGCATTCTTGCTGAAAATGCGTAGGCCCCAGGCCAGTCATTAGAAAGTATGGGCCAGGGCTGGGGATATGGCTCAAGCAGTAAAGCGCTTGCCTGGCATGCGTGGGGCGCTGGGTTCGAGCCTCAGCACCACATAAAAATAAAATAAAGATGTTGTGTCCACCGAAAACTAAAAAATAAATATTAAAAAATTCTCTTTCTCCCCCCCCCACCTTTAAAAAAAAAAAAAGGAACTATGGGCCAAACCCAAATGAGATAATAACATTTGTCGAGATAATTCTTCAGAAAACTCAAAGTCAACAGATAAGAAAGAACCTAAATACATTGGCATACTCCTATAACCCCAGCTATTTGGGATACTGAGGTAGGAGGATCACAAGTTTGAGGCCAGCCTGGGCAACATAGTAAGACCTTGTCTCAAAAATAAAAAGGGGGACTGGGGTTGGGACTGTGTGCTTGCTTCACATGTGTGAGGCACTGGATTTGATTCTCAGCACCACATATAAATAAGTGAACAAAAATAAAGGTCCATCAATAACTAAAAAAAATTAAAAATAAATTAAAAAGAATAAAAAGGATGTAATGCAGTGATAGAGTGCTACTGGTTCAATCCCCAGCACTCAAAAATGGAAGAGAAAAGAAAAAAGAAAGACAAAACTGAGGAACTGTCATGAATTGGATGAGACTAAAAAGACATGACAACTAAATATACAGCAGGATTTAAATAAATAAATATTCTTTTTATAGTATCCAGTTTTGCCTAATGAAGTCAGAAGTTTTCCTTTTGAACATTTTAAGCATATTTGTTTAAAAATATCTGTTTCAGATCCATTATTTTTATGTATTTTTGGGCTATGTAGTTTGGCTTTTTATTTTTTATTTTTATTTGTTTTTTAGTTATATTTGGACTTACTACCTTTATTCTATTTATTTATCTTTATGTGATGCTGAGGATTGAATTCAGGGCCTTGCACATGCTGCACTAGCTATTTGGGATACTGAGATAGGAGCTCTTTACCGCTGAGCCACAATCCCAGCCCCTGGCTTTTTGTTTTTAATTAGTGTGTTTGGAGTAGGAGAGGTAGCATCTCATATTAATGAAATCTATATTTTGGAAAATTTTGTTCCTCCATTTTTGTTCATTTAGTAACAACAGGGTAATTGCTTTCCTTATATTGGAAACTAAAATAAAGTTATTCACTTCTCTCATTGTCTTACTGTTGCAATATACCTATTTTTTTGTTTTTAGTAACAATATACTATGGTTGAGATCAGATTTTTTTTCCTGCCTTGGTAATAAAAGATTAATTACCAATTTATTTCAAGTTTAAACTGGAGTTTTAAGTGAGGACAAAAAGGAACCGAGACCTTTCCTTTTTCTTCTTCTCCATTTTGGAGGCAGGAAAGTTGCCATGGAGGGATATGTATAAGGGGCTGTATATGTATTTATAAGTTGCTAAAAAGTAAAGTTCCCTTCCTCCTACCCCAAGATTCCTCTCAACTCACATGTTGACCAGATTTAAATTCTGCTGAATCACTCTGTACTTTTTAAAAACCCTTTGGTGGACTTGGGAATGAGTTTATTGTGGTTGTAGTTTTCAGAAACACCCTAGACAGTGGATTCTAGTGCCATATGTGCCTGCTGGGGGAAAAAATGTGAACTTGGACAGTTGGTTCTTTTATTCCCCTAAAATATTACTTTTATTCATGTACACCAAAAGTAAGAATGAACCAAAAAGGTCAAAATAGAGAGGTAGGTTAAAGAAGATAAATTCTACATAAAGATTTAGGGAACATAAGAAGGTTGTGGGGCTGGGGATGTGGCTCAAGTGGTAGCACACTCGCCTGGTATGTGCGAGGCACTGGGTTCGATCCTCAACACCACATAAAAATAAAATAAAGATACTGTGTCTACCTAAAACTAAAAAATAAATATTAAAAAAATTCTAAAAAAAAAGGTTGTGAAGTACATATGAAATGTACATATGTTCATATGTCAGAACATATGAAATGGGGAAGAGACAGATGTAAAAATGAATTTTTTTCAAAAAGCATAAGAAATAGGCTTATCAGTCCATTATGGGAGAATTTACCCCCAACTCTTAAATTGTACTAGATCCCTACTACTAAAAAAATTGTTTGGTAGGCACTGAGTTCTTGAATTCGAAAGCACAACTCATTTTAGTTTGAAAGCATTGTCTTCTATGGTAGATGATTATAAAATTATGGAAAATTATATTAATGTCAGAGAAAGCCAAAAGGCCTAAAAGAAATACCCACCTAATATGAACTGACAGCAGCTGAATACAGTGGCAAAAAGTTGTATCCTCCAAGTGAAATTGCTGATGTTTGATCAGTTGAAACTTTACCACAATCGGTAAAGTTGATATCAGGTCTATTTTTACCTGTGCTCTTTAGTATTTTTAATAGTACTGTACTCTTCAGTTTTCTTTGATTGAGTTTTTATGGTTTATTTTCTCCACAGAGGTGAATAATACCATATCTTTGAAAGATTTGTGAATACTTTTTTTATATGAATTTAAACTAGGACATAGTGCAGCCATGGCAAGTAGGAACATCAATTCTGTCTTTGGAGAAGGCTCTGTTAGTGAAAGGACCATCCGTTGGTGGTTTGAAAAATTTCGTTCTGGGGATCTGAGTCTGAAAAATGAGCCTCGAGGGAGACCCAAATCTGTTTTAGATGAAGATCACCTGAGAGCTCTGGTGGAGGCTAACCCCAAAAAAGCAATTCGAGGCCTTGCTGCAGACTTAGGAGTTTCTGCTACAACAGTTGCTCATCATCTGGCTGCAATAGGGAAAGTGAAAAAATTGGACAAGTAGGTAGGTACCACACCAGTTGATGGATGATCACAGGCTGAGATGGTTAAAATTTTGGAGAGGATCATCAGCTTTAATGAAAAAAATGAATACATACATGGCAATTGAAAGTAATCTGATCAACAATTGATGTTGGTAAGTTCCCAAACATTTGTTAAAGCCATTGTTACAACCAAAAAAGATCCTGGTAACTGTAGGTGGTCTGCAAAAAGGGTATTTCATTACTGCTTCTTTAACCTGGGCAAATCTAATTAACATTGTATTGTGAAGAAGTTGACATTATGCATAAAAATTGATCTAGAATCATTCTGCATTTGGTTAGCAGACTTGGATCTATACTTTTCTGGGATAGCATTCAGTCACAGACAGCACAAGATATCATAGCAAAGTTAACAGAATTGGACTGAGAAATTGTGTCACATTCATTTTTACTCACTAGACCTTTTTCAGAGGATTTAAATAAATTTTAAACAGTGCTGAATTTCATGAACATTGTATATGTCATTTAATATTTTACGACATTATTTTGAGAAATTTATCTTTTGGGGAATACTAATCACTTGGTGATAATAGTTAATGCTAACAATGCATATTTTGGTTGGATATTTATTTTTTGCTGGGGATATAGCTATGATAGAGATATGTTTTGCATGTACAGTCACTGGGTTTGAGCTGTAGCATGTGTGCCTGTGTGCACCTGTGCGTGTTTTCACACACACACTCACACCACACATTCAAATTGATGTGTTTCTCTCAAAATAGAACATTTTCATTTTGACATACAAAAGGGCACTTTCATGTAGTTTAGCCTGATACCTTCCCAGCCTCTGGCAGAACATGAAGACTGAAAGGTACTGGCATGGTAGAAAATTTAGATTTGCTGATGAGTTTTTGGGATTCTTCATGGGAGGAATGTACAACAACTTCAATTGTATATGTATGCAAAAGATATTTAGGAGTCAACCATGGAAAAATCTGGGTATAAAAAGGACTCCAAGGAGATGAGAAGCCTATGCAAGTGCCTCCAGGCTCTCAGAGAACAGTATTTGAAGAAATGGAAATCATATTACTAACAATGAAAGCCATTCACATAGTGGAGACATGGCTATCCAGATTATAGTTACTCTATGGCATCCAGAGATTATGTTGGGGTAAAGAAACTGAATTGGTACTCTTCTGCCTCTCCCTCAACAGCCTGCTAAAGTCTTCTCATCCATGAGAGAGAGGAGAGTCAATAAAACCTAAAGGGTGAGGGACGGACATCTGGAATGGGTCTTACCTAGAGGGAGGCATGGAGGGAAAGATGGAATGAAGGTCACCTAAAACAGAACCGACTGTAAGAACCTCAGGATACTTTAGTGCAAATTAAAAAAACAAAAGTCTCATTCTTTTGGGTTGAAGCAGTCCCACATGGTGACACAAACTTTGGTGAGTAGAGCCTAGGCTGCTTTTAGTCTAATTAATCTCCCTAGCTGGGTGCTTTGATCTGGAGTCATCTGCCTATTTACTACTTATCCTTGGGTTTGTCAAAGAAAATCCATTGTTTTAGTGGACTCTGCCTTGCTGCAGAGAGAATGAAGCCTCTGATTAAATCATGCCATTCTGGTACAGAGCCGAGACCAGAAATGTGGGAAGAACTTTTATTTCAAATCAGCATGAGGGTGAAACTTAGTGGTCACAGAGCATAAGTAGCTTGAC